>NC_135328.1:79900232-80527732 GCF_023851605.1 Tamandua tetradactyla | reverse complement strand
CATAGACACATGAATTCCCTAGCCATTTTTGCACTCAAATGGCATTAATTCTAAGCTACACGGCAAGTGCGTATGGACAAATAGAAGTACTTCTGTGTATTAACTTGGGTATATTCACGAACACAGTGGCCTTCTGATTTTTGCTTATAAAAAGGAGGGAGGATAAAGCAAGAACAAAGCTCTCTAATGACAACAATAAAACACTTAAAATTTTAAAAAGACTAAAAATAGTCTTCAATATATTTTAATGCAATATATTGATGCATTAAAATATGCAGCACCTATACTGACAACCCAAGCAAATGTTTTTAGTTTATCAATAGATTTGGGGTTCTTACTTGAAATTGCTTGTGATGGAGACAATACAGTGATATATTTCTCAGATCAAGCAAGGAGATCTAAGATGCAAGTACCTAATGAAGGAAAGGTATAATCAAACTGAGAGCAAGTCTCAGACCATTAACGAATTTTCTTAAAAAAGGAAAATACTAATTGATATACAGAGATTAGATCAGCTTTTAAAAATCACCTTGGCTAAAATTTAACAGAAGGTGACTGAAAATAAAAATACTCAAATACCTAAAAAAAAAAAAATACAAAGGAAAGAAGTACTACTTTAATGGTGTACTTAGAGTGTTATGAAAAAAGGAATTAAGCAAATGCAAATTTGCCTTGATTAAAAAACTCTTCATAGTAACCAATAATACTGGGAAATTATATCCCAGTAATAAATTATTACATTTATTATCACAATCGACTTTGTGTGTTCATGTATATGTGTGTGTGTGTAAGTAAATTGTCACTTAACTTTTACTTACCCAGACAAACCATGTGAGTATATGTCTAAATGAGAGACGAGAACTAGAAGGTGGCTGGAGAAATGCATAAGAGGAATACCCAGAAATATTAGAATGGTTCATAACCTGTCTGCTTATACAATGCTCTTTATGTAATTTCTTTGCATTAATTGTTACTATCTTACAATTTCTCTACAAAATTCTGCAGTCTGCTTCAGGGTTCAAAACGTTAAAACGTTTTAGGATTCTAAAATCATCCCTTCGTCCAGACTAAGAATCTTGTTTGGCATATCTAGGGGAAGTGAACAGGCATCAGAAAGTGTCCATGATTGCTAAACTGAGAAGAGAAATTCTCCTCCCGGAACGTCTACTCTGCAGTGCTGGGCGGAGAGTGACAACCCTAGGCCTCTGGAAACCCAGTGGGTACCAGGCTTTATATTAGGTATGTTGTAAAATTAACTTTGATGAAAAATAGTCTTCTCTTTTCTTTTTCTTTAGATTACACCAATGTAATGTTAAACAGAGATTACAACCTCAAATTTACTAATATTGTGATTATTTGGTCTGTAATTAACAATGTCCATTAAGCTGTGTTACATATTTCCCTCCTGTGGGTATGTTTTTAAGTTTTAGTACCCTCCTTATCTAAAACAATCTGACAAGACTACTATTTCTCAGACAGTAAAAAGACAGCATCAAGACCAAAGCTCTCTCAATGACAGAAATGAAATAGCTGAATAGTGGTAAAAGCGTTACAGCTTACCAACTCAAAGTTCTTTTTAAGCCACAGAACACAAGGTAGCATCCTTTTCTGTGAAAACTATCCGTTTTTCCCCAAATATTTTCACGATCACCAAAAAAGGAATAGAGATCTATTTGCTTTCTCTATATAATATACTGTAAAATCTATTTACAAATATATTTTATTTATATCCAAAAACATCCTGTTATACAAGGGCATTAAGTCTCTACATGTAACTTGCAAAGACGGAATTTCTTTTCTACACAGAAGACAAAGAAGTTACATCAACTTCTTTTCTTACATGAGGTGAAATTAATATAACATAAAATTAATCATTTGAAAGTGTACAATTCAGAGGCTCTTTAACACATTCACAATGTTGTCCAATCATCATCTCTATATAGTTCAGTCAACTTGTTTCTGAGAATATACTTCAGATGGAGTATGGGGCAAGAGAGAGAGGTTTAAGGATGAGGATACTTTGAAATGAAGAAGGGAAATAGAAAGGAAGAGGGCTAAGAGGAGACACTCCTTAAGTACAAGGGCCTAAAAGTTTCTTTTTATTTTGGGGGAGGGACATAATTCCAGCTTAAATTTCTATGTTCTTTCAAAGAACCCACTGAGAAAAGACTAGTAACTAATTCATTGATTAGCATGAAATTAGTGTTATTAGGATATAAAAATCCAGTTAGGACAAGTGATTTCTGAGTCCTGATCATTGAAGTTATTTCTGGGAGGGCTTCTTTGCTATTTCCAAGAAGTGAACTTGGAAATTTTCTAATGGACAAATTCACAATATGAAACAATAGGATTTTATTAGTGTTTTCTCTAGAACAGCAGAAAGAAAACAGGTAACTCCTACCATAGCTATTTACATGATGTTGGGGACAATTAAAGTAGCATGTATGAATTCCACCCTCAGCGATGCCAGAAACATGCAACATGGCCGCCAGGGCTGAAACAAAGAACAGCCTAAGCTATAATCAGCCTTCTTCACGGAAGGAGTAGTAGTTTGCGCCAAAAGTACTAACCGTACATCTGCCCTCCACACTAGCAGCAGCAGTCACCAATCCCAAATCATCCCTTTGTCCTTATTCACCCAATCAGAGATCGTCACCTATCCCTACTAGCTATCCCCTCTCCTAGAGTATATATATACCCAGCCTCTTCAATAAACTTTTGCAGCTTGATCAGAATATTTGTCTTGCTGTCATTCTTCGTGTCTCTTTGTCCCATGCCATTCTTCCCTCACAGGAGTTCGAGCTTCGGTTGATCGTCCCGCGGGCCGGGACACATGTGACCCTAAAGCAAGTTACTTAACCATTCTGAGATTTAGTTTCCTTGTCTATAAAATAGGAATAATAATATACAACAGAAAGCCTGGCAAAAACCAGGTAGGCCATAATGCCAGTTAACTGTATGAGAATTAAAATGTATCTATTTTTTTACTAAGAAGAGTTCCAGAGTATATTTCTGCACGCTACAAATGTTAGACGTTATTTGTCATTATTCACCCATTGAAATTCTTAAAACACAGGTAGGATTATTAGATAAATAAAATATAAACTAGTAAAATAAAAATTGACTACACATACTCTTTTGTAAGGTTTATCACCCACCACTCTTTTTTAAAATTTTAATGCAATTTTGTTGATATATGTTATATACTCACATACCATGTAATCATCCAAAGTGTAGAATCAATGGTTCATAGTATCATCATATAACTGTACATTATCACAATCGACTTTGTGTGTTCATGTGTGTGTGTGTGTGTGTGTGGGTGTGTGTGTTTGAAAAATAACATACAAACAAAAAAGCAATAAGTTTCAAAGCACATTGCAACAGTTGTAGAACAGATTTCAGCGTTTGGTATGGGTTAGAATTCTACAGTTTAAGGTTTTTACTTCTAGCTCTAAGATACTGGAGACTAAAAGAAGTATCAATATAACGATTCAGTAGTCACACTCATTTGTTAAATCCTATCTTCTCTAACTCTTCCTTCTCCTGTGATCCTTCTCTCAATCTTTAGGGGTATTTGAGCTCTGCCCTTTTTAACTTTTTCACGCTGGAAATGGCTATCGATAATAAAGACTAGAGGGATGGAACTAACTGATGTCCTGGAGAGGCTGGCCCCTCTGCATTTCAGGACTTATCTGGTCTAATACTAGGGACCCATCTGGAGTTTGTAGGTTTTTGGAAAGTAACCCTAGTGCACAGAATCTTTGTAGAACTTCATATAACCACCTAAGTGTTCTTCAGGGTTGGCAGGAATGGTTTTGGTTGGGGTTTGGCAAACTATGATAACTAGTAATGTCTAACTTTAGCTTGTGTAAGTGTAGCCTATAGAGTAGCTTCTTGGCTCTATTTGATGTCTCTCAGCCACTGATACCTTATTTGTTACACTTCTTTTTCCCCTTTAGTCAGGATGGCATTGCCTATCTTATGATGCCAGGGCCAGGCTTATCCCTGAGAGTCCACTCCCACACCGCCAGGGAGACTTTCACCCCTGGATGTCATGTCCTACGTAGCGGGCAGTATCACCTACCGCTTTTACTATGATTCATTTGATTTCTTAAGTTATAAAATGTTATTTGGAAAATAAAAATTACCTGGCATTACCAAGTATTAAACAGGTTTTACACACTTCTAGAGTTGCTGGGCAAAAACAGTCTCAAATATCATAACATAACTAACATCATAATTCATTTAATAGTCTTGTTTGACATTACTATCGACAGCTATATTCAGAACTGAAGAAAGTAGTCCCCATTTTTTGTTTGTCACCATGGAAACTAACTCCACACTAAAGGACTGGTACAAGGATCTTTCTAAAAGCAAAGAAATATTTTTAATGCGAGAAAACTCCTTGATTTTAGATGGAATGTGAGTTTTATGTACCCGTACTTTCGATTAAGAGCTCAGATCAAACCTTGTCACCCAAACTCAAAACTATGGGCTAATACCACTAAAAAAAATACAGGTACATCTAGAAAGGCAGTAGCTCTTCTTCCTGTTACTCTATCTTGGCACTATTTCAAAAAGAACCCAAAAGTGGGTGAACCACTCTCACGACACAAGAAAGCAGAGTACTTTTTAGCCGTGTCCTTCATACTGGTCACTACGGTCTACCAGAACTGTTACAGCCCTAACAGTCCCAAATCCTGTCCCGTGTTTTTCTGGCATCAAGAAATCCACCAGCAGTCAGCAAAATACTAGCGTACTTGCATTAGAATGGTCGTTCAAACTAAAAGGCACAGAGGTTAAGAGCTGTCAGGGGCTGGAGTCTGATCAAGCCTACCAATTTCCTAGCTGTGGGTCAAGTTACTTAACCTCTCCACCCTCAATTTCACCATTTGGAAAACAGACAATAAAAGTAGCTACATCTTCCTAGGGTTGTGGTGAGAATTAAATAATACACAGGTAAAGCTCCAGGCCCTCGGTAGCATAATAAACATCCAAAAGTTTGCTAATTACCTACCTACAAGGCCTAGGGATGCTAAAAAGAACTTGCCCAAAATCAACAAGTGGATGATAGGGCAAGAACACTCATCACTTGCCTTCTGGGTCCAAACACGCAGACACTAATGCTCTAGATTGTCCCCTGAAGAAGAGAGCTTCCCACCAGACACACGATGGAGAGAGGCTCACCTCTGCCATCTGACAATTGCCCATTGTCTAACCTGGAATGGGACAGATTCAAGTACTCTGTTTTCTTGTGTCGTGAGAGTGGTCCACCCACTTTTGGGTTCTTTTTGAAACAGTGCCAAGATAGAGTAACAGGAAGAAGAGTTACTGCCTTTCTAGATGTACCTGTATGTTTTTTAGTGGTATTAGCCCATAGTTTTGAGTTTGGGTGACAAGGTTTGACCTGAGCTCTTAATCGAACCTGGAATGAGACAGATTCATTCCCTTATGATCTCTTAGAAACCTGAATCTGTTCATGTCAAATCCTAAAGCACAGCGCGGTTATTTTGGTTGAGGTTTAAATGGGCTGGGTCTAAGTGTTCCTTGTCAGAACAAGTGCACCTCCTCTGAGCTGCACATGATGGGGGCAGCAGGCTTGTTGACACTGCGATAAGTGCCAAAACAAGCCCCCCTGCTGGATACCTCCTTGCTGACCTTTTGGGTAGTTTTCAATACGTTATCACTCAACACATTAGGGATAGGACAGATTTGAAAACATTAGAGAGGAGTTCAATTTTAAAAAATGAAAACTGCCAATGCCTTTGATTGCAGAATCCCAGCATCTTTCAGTCTCAGGAAAAAGAGCTCTGGTTGACAACTAAGATCATTCTCGATTCAGTTTTTGCCTCTATCACTGACCTGAGCAAATAAATATACAGTATTTTTATTTCAGCAGCACCAGCTTTCAACCGATCAAACCAGGGTACCTGCTGAATTCCCATCCTGACAGTTCAGTACCTAGCATATCAGCAGTTTCCTGAACCAAGACCTACTGTGTTATAATGCACAGAATATGTACCTTCACTTAAATTCTCATTCTATCCGGGATAGAAACGGGGTTATCAAAATCAGCCGTATCTTTCCCAAAAGGATACCAAAAGAATCAGGAGAAAAAGTCACCTTGGTAACTTTGCAAATTAACTGAAGCATTTCATGCAGTTGTGATGTAAATTTTAGATCTCCTAACACAACAGAAGGCCATAACAGAGAAGAGAGAGATTTTATACATTTATATACATGTGTCTGTTTGTGCATATGTGTATGTTTCATGGACTCAGAATTCAATGAGGTGGGCATGTTGGGTGAGATATCCATTATACCCATTTTATTGAGAGAAAATCAAGGCCAGGCATATAAAAACTTGCCAAAGTTCACATCAGTAAACAGCGTGGCCAGGATGAGAAGCCACATCTTCTAACTCAAAATCCTGTGTTCTTTTTGCTTCATCAGGATCATAAAGGAACACAACTTGAACAGCTAAATATTAAAACGTAATTCCCTGGATATGAACTATATGAAAGAATGCATTATCGTTTCTATTTGACATTGAAATGGTCAAGAGTTTGATAAAAGGCTTCTCAGCCTTCTCTACAAGATGATGAAATAACAAAGGTAGCTAAAATGATTAAATAATCTCTTTCTCTGCCCCCTGCCTACTCACCCACTTCAGTTAATTACAGTAATTACAGTACTTAAAATATGTAATACAAATGTAAAGCTACTAAGGTGACTTATGGTTAAAAACAACCTTTGCTTCATAAAAGAATCCATTGTAATATGAATTGTCCCCAATATCTGTCTACTAAGTCCCACTGTTAAGTAATCCAAAGGGCAGCTTGGAACAGACTTCCACTGCATATTTCTCCCTATTCATTTAGATTGGCAAGGGTGAGGGTAAGAAAAGTGTGGTGAGACTGAAGAGACTTTCACTCTGCCTTTGTCTTCAGTCATCTGTCAAGTCTTCAGGACCAAGGAGTCTGCAGATTAGATGTCCTGCAGGGCTCAATCCGGTTACTTAACATGAATGACAATGACTACGTCTGGGGAACAGGATGATTCAGCTGCTGGCCAGGAGTTAAAGGGCAATACACACTTAAGAGAAGACAGACTTGGGCAAGCAGAGCCTGCAACCCAATCCAAAGCACTGTTTCTATGTAGGTCCCACGTGTCAATGGATGGTGAAAGCCTTTTGGTGGCCTTCAACCATTTGTGCTAATAAAACAGAACAGAAGAGGCAACAGCTATTATGTTCCTGGGTAATAGGTACAGCAGCTATGTAGTTGCTTCTTCCTCTGGATTACTGGTTTTAAACCTTCTGATCAGTCATACACATACATGAAACAATATTTACACTTAAGGTGAATAACGCATTTTGTTCTATTCTATCTTACTAAAACAAATCGTTGAAGGCCACCCAAATTAGTACCTGATCCTCCAATTTTTTTTCCAGAGAATCCAGAATTCAGAACTGTTGTACGAAATCTCTCCAACTTTTTAAAGAAGGCTTCAACTGTTTCAAAACCAAGGACAGGCTAAATCAAACCCATCTGCAGCTAGACTGTGGCTGTGGTAGTTCTTTGGCCTTAAAAAAATAGTGAATGTTATAGAAATGAGGCAGCAGGACTGATCTTCAGAAAGCAGGAGGGGAAAATGCCCAGTGTTCGTGGTAAACCGTACGCATTGGAGGCAGTCCAAAATGGCAACTGCCAGGGCAACCACGATGGCGAAAAAGACCAAGAGAAAACCTGAGCAATTAAGGGCGGCGGCCTGTGGCTCCGCTGAAAAGGGACAGACTGGCCAAAGAAACAAAATATTGGTGAGCCTGACAGTTTCTGTAAACCTTCCTTGAGTTTAGTTAGATGACCCATCTACTCTCTTTTTGGAAGTATAATAAAGAATTAAACCTAAGAATACCATCAGAAGCCACCTTTGGGTGTGATAGCAGGGAGGGTTGTCTATGCCCACGAGGCTTCCTTTCCTCTGGTATGTAGCTGGCCACGGAACTAAGATTGAACCTCAGTCTCTGGGCCCCTGAAATGACAATGCCAGCCTGCCAGACAAAGTGACAATGCCAGCCTGCCAGAACCAGCCTTGGAGTTTGGTGGAACCAAGCTGGAGTTTCCTTACCTCTCCATCCCACACCACAGATTCACAAAACCAAGGAATGATACCTTCCCACAGTTCTTTTGCTTATTTCTAAATAACTGAAATCTTCCTCCTGTGAAAATGTGAGGGCCCCCAGGCTGAGAACTGGTCTTGCAGCAAACAGAAAGCAAGGCCAGACGCCAGCTCCAGGACCCAGCTGTTCCCCAAGCTCATGGTGCAGGTGTGAGATCATCCCCATGAACCTCACCTGCCTGCAGTTTGTCACCTCAATGTCATTACCACAGGCAGAGATGCAGTTGGGGCTTTTGTTTTACTTCACACCAGGGGGAAATCGTTTTTGGAATTTTTCATCTTAAATAGTTTTTTCTTAAATGTATGTGACACATATTCCTCACAGGACTTAATAAAAGAGATATTTTTCATGCCTGGAAAGTAAACTACAGCTGCACATATTGAAACAAAATTTATTTTTTAAAACTACCATATTCTGGTTGGAATCTACAAACTACATATTTAGCTGTAATTTCTGAAAAAGTTCAAAGCCAGTAAAATAGAACTTTCCTAGCAAGTATTGTTATTAGTATAATGCTAAATGACAGGACAAAGACAACACTATCAAAACACACATATACTAGTATATCCTGGTATCCCTCTCTAACCAAAAGGAAAATAATATCATTTCAAAACAGAGAAATTCTTAAAGTTCTTTCCACATAATTATCTTCATGGACGTGAACAGGAAAATAACAGATTACATAAGAGAACCATTATTTACAGATTCTTAAATATCTATTCTGGGCCTGACATTTCTATAAGAATGGGAAGAGAGGCTAACCCTAACTACTATGCTCCTAGTTGCTTTTACAATAACTCTGCATTAATTCAAATAAATAAAACCCATTTTACTGCAAGAGTTATGGTTGAACTATGCAAGGGGAAGCATTCTTGTATGTGGCATCAATGTAAAGAACATAGATGCTTTCACAAAGTGCTTTAACTTGGTTGTATTTTTCATAAGTCAAATGTGTTCCCTAACCAGTAAATTCCCAGTCGAAATAACAGAAATCGGTATGTGGTTTCCAGGCCATTCTCAGGTGACTTCCAAGACCTGCTTGTTACAATCTAGACTGTTGCAATGACAACAATAAACAAGTCCCCTGGACTCCATAACTTCCCTCAGACACCGCATACTAAAAGGATTTAGCTGTCTCCTCTCTCTTGATTATGCAATATATACTAGAAGCAGAAGGATGGTGACATGGGCCACTAGGCTGTGGACGGTGTTTTCTGGTCCAACTTGTTTCATCTCCCCATTTACTCTTTTGCATGCTGATCTGACATTTACAATGAGATGTGGGTGGACACAGGTCCAGGCAAGGCCAATGAGAAATGTTTTGTCTTGTCTATAAGATAAAGAATGTAGGGTGATACATATTTAAGTATGTATCTCCTTGTGTGCAGGCATGAGAGGATGCACATTTATATATAACACACACATACACATATACAACACACACACACACAACATCCCCACACATATAAGCACACACACACATACATACAACACACACACACACAAAAAATCCTAGACACCTAATATGTCTTTATTGGCACAGATATATAGCTGTGTCTGGCTTTATACAATAGACACTTTCCTCGAAGCTTGTGAACAAATCAATATTTTGCAACTCAAATATTCAAAAGCCTCAGAAAAGCTTACTATTTAAAAGAAATTTATTTTGACACCTTTCAGAAACCAATATTTGCTGATATAAATAATCACCCCTAAATTATCCAAGTTTGCATTCATGAATTCAGAAACAACATATAAAGTGAAACAGAGATCACAGTTAAACTGCCTAAGGATGTGTAATTTTTCACCTCACAGGTAAATTAGGTGACCATCACTAAATAGTGCTATTTGAGATAACAGATATGGCCTAGATATTGTTCAAACAAGAATTTAAAGATTCTTATTTGGAACAGAAGCAGGGAAACTTAATGTACAAATGCCACACCCACAGAAAATCTAGAGGAGGGGGCTTCTGCATTACAGTGGTTCTACCCTTTCAATGACATGCCATGATAATAAACCACATCTGCCTACTGGGATTGGCAAATGCCTTTTCATTCCCTATTAGTTCTAAGGCACTCAGAGAGATAATGGTATTCACTGTACCTTATGATCTCAAAGGAAACCAACACTTGAGATGATCATCTCTATCTAGCTTGCCACACCTCCATCTCTCAAAGTATTCAGGGAAAGGAACAAGCTGCTATGAAAAGGAGGTACAGGGAAAGTAAGATCTCAGAAAACTACGGCGCACGTAATCAGCAAAATTTCCACTTTCATTCTGAACAGCCTCCTAAAAGAGGCTGCCCAAATCAAACTCTTCAATGATCCTTGGAATGATAGGCCAGTTATGAGCCAGTGGCCACTGAAGTCACCAGTACATTCAATACCAGAGGACATTAGGACACTGAAGCACAGGACATACACAGATTGACTTTTAGATCATATGATGCGTACTTTCTAAAAATCACTTGAAGTAAATGATGCATAGGATAGGTTGAGAATTTTTCAACCAGGATCAGCAATCATAGATACGGTGTCTGGTTATTGTAGAGCAGCAGAATTCATTGGAGTTGAAGGTTATTTGGAATTAAGATAACTAATTATTTTTAATATTTTAACATCTTTATACTCTTTTTAAAATGTTGTATTTTAAATTCATTTCCTTAATGGAAAACAAATTCATTCTTTCTGAACCAAATGAAGAAAAAAAAACTTTAATCCTTCTAATTCATATTTTCTCAACAAATTTGTATTATCATTAGCATAACTGGACATCCAGTATTAATAAACAAATTCTGCTTCCTCCCTATAATAAGGGAAAATAAAATGTGGCAATACAGGGATAATTCTTAATCTCCAAGAAAAGAGGGAGTTAAAATTAGCAACTAACAGCACACGGCTTTGAAATTAACGTAGCCCAATCTTCCTTGATTTAAAGTCAGAAGCTACATACTCCTTTTGTTCCCTTATTTAATAAAGAGCTTTATCTAATTTATTAACTCCTTTCTTTCCTAATTTTCCTCACCCAGAATCACACTTGTAGTAAGTCATGTAGCTGAAGGAGAAAAAAAGGAAAAGGAGGGTGGGGTGGGGAGTGGGAGTAGAAATAACAACTACTACCAGCAATAAAAATAACAACAACAATAAAAGCTAATACTTACATAGCGTTTAAAACAGGGCTGTACAGCAGACAGATAATGGGAGGGCACTTGCAGTTTTAAATGTTCTAATAGCCACATTAAGTTTTTTTAAAGGGTGAGGTTCATTTTAACATATTTTATTTAACCTAATATATCCAAGAACAGTATCATTTTAACATGTAAAAAATATAAAATACTGAGATACTTAGCATTATATTTTTCATACCAAGTCTCTGAAATCTAATGTCTATTTTATACTTAAAATACATCTCAACTTGGACCAGCCACACTTAAAGTACTCAAGCCACTATGGCTAGTGGCTACCAAACTAAACAGTGCAGGCTTACAGTACATTTTAAAATGCTTTACATGTATAGACTCACTTAATCTTCCACTTTGTTTTTTTTAAGGTGCATGGTCCGGGAATCGAACCCAGGTCTCCCGCACGGAAGGCAAGCACTGTACCACTAGACTCACTTAAACGCAAACCTATGAGGTAAACCCTACCATTATTCCAGCTGAAACAAAGAAAGAGACAGACTATTAGTTAACAGAGCCAAAATTCAGACCTCAGCTGTCTGATTAGAAATTATTATGCTATTTATCAAGAGCCTACTGTGTATAGGACAGGCACAGACCTGCATATTTAAATAAATTATCTCATGTGATACTCAGAACAACCCTAAAGGGTAAGTATTTATACCTATTTCGATTTTTACATACTAGAGAATCAGTACTAGAAGACATCTTGTGTTGGGACATCATGATTAGAAAGAAAGTGATACATGGTGGGGGAGATGGTTCTACCCTAAAGGAACTTGGGTAGTAAGAAAAGATAAAGCCATTACACAAGTACTATAAAACAAGGTATACTGATCTAAAGAGAGGTGCAAAGTGCTGTAGTGATTCAGAGCAGAGAATCATACCCCATTAAGAAAACTGGAAATACTGGTGGTCAATGAGAGGTAAGGATATGGGATATATGAGTTTTTTCTTTTTTCTTTCTTTTTCTGGAGTGATGCAAATGTTCTAAAAATGATCATGGTGACGAATAAAAAACTATGTGATGATATTTTAAGCCACTGATTGTACACCATGTATGGACTGTATGTGTGTGAAGATTTCTCAATAAAATTTTTTTTAAAAGAAAACTGGAAAGGTCTTCATGAAAGAGGAAACATGTAAAAGGGACTTATTATATAAGAAGTCTAAAATAAATTGCTCCATTAGCAAAGGTATGGGGATGAAAAGAGCTTACATTATGATGAAGGAATAGCTAAAATTATTCAAATGCAGCTAGAGTACAAAGTTGGTGGGAGGAAATAAGAAAAAAATAAGATGCAATGGTAAAATAGGCTGACGATCACACAATGGAGCAACTCAAATCCTGTGCAAAGTTTGAGCAGATAAGTAGCATGATCAAAAATGTGCTTCAGGTAAAATCATTCCAGCAACACAGCATGGATAGGAAAGAAGAGAGTAGGTATGGAAGGTTGATTAGAAGGCCACTGAAACAGCCTAGGGCAAACCGCAATGTAGCAGTCAGTTTTAAAACAGGAGGTAAGTATGAGACATTGGGAAAGGAGAATCCTTAAGACATAGGGTCTACAGCTAAAAAAGATGAGATTTTCAGTCTTGGTGATAAGTAAGTAGAGTGGTACAACCATTAACAGAAACTTTAGATATAACATAACACACCTAGGTAACCATAATAAGTAGTGTTTTAATCCCTCTTTTTCTTAGCCTAAACTTCTGCTATATTCATACTTCTGATATCAAGGTTTGTACTAGTATCTAATTCGCCTTACATCTGGCTCTTACTTTAAATTAAAGAATTCCTTTCCTGTCAAGTGGATAGTCAGTAGTTAATAGAAAATGGGCATGGGGCATTATTTTTCACGAAAGACAAAATAAACTCTACATCCTCCAAATTCTTCAATCCAAAGACAAAAGAATTTCAGATTCAGATTTCCAGCACAGTAGAATAATGTACCATGTAAAGGCTATTTAATGAACGGCCATGCTGAAAATATTGGCCTTTTGCTTGAGGTTCTTAACATTTTAAAGGAAAAGTGAAAATCAATTTCCCCTACTGCTGCTTACTCGCGTTTTGCATTTATTTATTATTTTTCATGTTTAATTAAAAAACACTTCTACTTTAAGCAAATATTTCCTGTTTTTCCTTTAACTACCTGACAAAAGGTAGTAGAGCTGCATAAATTTTGCCCGAGGTTAAAGCTGGAGTGGAGCCTACTCACTAGCTTGAGACATTGTTCTGGCCAAATAAAGCAGAACAGCTTTCATCCAGAATGTTTGAACAATACTTAGGCATCCAGTTAAGACCTTATCCCCAGTGTGGAAGAGATTTACCCCCTTCTCCTAATTTCTGTGGAAAATCTGGGAGTTCTTCACCTTGCCTCTATAGGATTAAGAAAATGAACCTCAGTGCAGCAGGGTTCAGGTGTGCACACAGCCTTCAGCAAAGAACACAAACATCAGCCCTAAACATTAAACAACGTGGGCACCCTTCCCTTGATTCAACAGACTTCAATCCAGACAAACTTGCAGGTTTTTCTGCTGCTTTCCAAGGTATCCAGCACATAGTAATTAGAAAAGGAAGAAAAGTCAAGAGAAGAGAAATATACGTAATATAAATGGCACTCAGGTAATGTGTGTACATGTGTGTGTGGTTCCTTTTCCCCAAGAGGCCCTACTCTAAATTCTCAGGCTCAAATATATAGTCTTGCATGTGTGGTCTAAAGATGCTCAAAGCAATTTTCTTATCCTACAATTCAATCTAGTAATAAAAGTATGGAGCTCTGGAAGACTGAATTCAGGGCAGCTGGGAAGTTTCACTGGAATCAAGTGATCTCATCTGCCAACCATCCAGGACTCCCCAAAGTTTGGAAATGCTCTCGTCACTGGTGATCTCTCCAGCAACTCACAAGGGGACTGCAGAGTTTGGGGAGGCAACTACCTTCCCATTTAGGGAAATCTTCTGCATTCAATTCCACTTTTCCATCTAAGATAAACACTCTGATCCCAACTTGAAAATCTATCTCATTAGAAGGGACCACCAGTAGATCTGTGCTTCACTGAATAAGAAGACCTAGAGACTTGGTTACCTGGGTGTTTAATACCCTTCTCTCTTTGCAAAATAACGTCCAACCCTTTCTGAAGGCAACAGACTGTCATTTGGGGACAACTCAGTAAAAATCTAGAGGTGATGTTGATGATTACGACAATTAAAGATAACAGCAGTAACCATTTCCTGTGTTTCTTGATGATGCCTAGAAAGTACAAAGCTCTGGAGTGAAAAAGATTCCAATTTAAACTCAAACATTTTGGACAACTCATCTAAACTGTCTGAGTTTCCATGTCTTCATCCAAAAAAGAAAGAAGAATGAAGCATTAAATCCAGAATACTGTTACAGGGATAAGTTTAACAGTGCTGGTGGAAACACCTGGCACACAGAAGGCGTTTTACAAATATTCATTCAGTCCTCCCAAAGTGAACTGGCCCACCAATAAAGATGGACCCAGGATTTACTGCGTCTGATCCTGTGGGAGGCTTATATTTACTCGATAAGCATTTACTGAATGCCCACTGTGTTCCAAGCACTTTTAGGCATCAGGGATATATCTTAATTTTTACTTTCGTCAGTTTAATCTACTCTTATTTTTTAAGGTCAGGGACTGAAAGAAAAATTTCCTCAAAAAGAAAATCAGTACTAAGTAATATTCATTTTTAGTTATGTGGTGGTGATGGTGTATTTACCTTGCTTTTTCTCATACAAATATGATTCATATCCATTATTTGTGCTACAAGTATGACCACCACCCGAAAAGTCACAGAAAAGGCAAAATTGGGAAGGAGATTTGAAAAAGACCAAAATTAAGACAGGGTGAAACTGCCAGCAGATAAGTACATCTGTAAATATAAAGTAAAAAATTCATATTACCTCACAACATTCATTAAAATTAACTAAAAATGGATAAACAACATAAATATAAGAGATAAAATCATAAAGTTCTTAGAAGAAAATACAGGGTTAAGTATTCACAACCTTGGGTTTGGCAATGGATTCTTAGACATAACACCAAAAGCATGAGCAAGGAAAGTGAAAAAATAGATAAATTATACTGCATTAAAATTAAAACTTTTGTGTATTAAACGACAGCATTAACAAAGCAAAAAAACCCTACAGAATGAAAGAAAATATTTGTAAACCATATATCTGATAAGGGTCTAGTATACAGAATATATATAATTCTTATACTTCAAAAACAAAATGAGACACCAATTTTAAAAACGGGCAAAGGCCTTGAATAGACACCTTCCCCCCAAAATACAAAATGGTGATCAAGCAAATGAAAAAGATGCTCAATATCACTAGTTATTAAGGAAATGCAAATCAAAACCACACTAATGTACCACTAAGATGGCTATAATCAAAAAGGAAGAATAGTAAGCACCGGTGGGTTGTGGAGAAACTGGAGCCCTTACGCATTGCTGGTGGGAATGTGAAATGATTGAGCCACTATGGAAAACTGAAGTTCCTCAAAAAAGTTATAGAATTACTATACAACTCAGTAATTCCATTCCAAGACATATACCCAAAAGATATCTGTACACCAATGTTCACAGCAGCACTATTTACAAGAATGAAAAGATAGAACTTATCCAAATATCCATCAATGAATGAAGAGACAAATTATAGTATATGTTATATACGTGCAATGAAGCGTTCAGCCATAGAAAGGAATGAAGTACTGAATCAAGCTATAACTAAACAAACCTCTGAAATATTATGCTAAATGGAAGAAACCAAACACAAAAATCATATATGATTCCAATTATATGAACTACTCAGACTAGGTAAATACGTAGGCAGAAAGCAGAGGAGTGGCTGTCAGGGGATGGGGATAAAGTGGGGATGAGAGTAACTGCTAAAAGGACACTGGATTTCCTTTTGGGGTGATGAAATGTTTCAGAACTATATAGAGGTGACGACTGCACAACACTGTAAATGCACTAAATTGTTCACTTAAAAATAGCTAATTTTATACTACATGAATTTTACCTCCATTAAAAAAAAAAGGAAAGAAAATTTCAACATATCCAGAAAGGGGAAAGGGGAGAAGAGGAGCCAATTTGGAAGTTTAAAGAGAGCACCTGGGGATGATACTTATCTCTTACGTGAGGACGTCATAACTCAAAATAATGATGGAAATTATTATGGTGACTATTTTTGTAATTTTAACTCTATGGGCTACAGGTTTTTCATGCATCAGAGAAGTTAAGACTAGATCTGTGATTTTTAAGAGAGGGGAAAGACCATAAAGTAAAAAAAAAAAATCTGGCTCTATAGAGGATATTGCAGATCCTTTCCATTTGTAATATTCTATTATGACAATATATTTTGGCTTCATTGGACCACAGAGCCTTGACAAAAAAAAAAATAAGAAAGTCCTTTAATCACTGTTTTGCAGCAGAAAGATGAATTCTGGTATTCTAACAAAAGTAAATGAACAAAAAGAGGGCCACTGCATGGACCAATGAGAAAAATATGCCATAAATTAGGACATGAGAGTAACTCCATCTTCTGTACCTGTAGTAAAAAAAATTTAAGTTAGCTGTAAAACAAATCCTCAAGGAAAAGAGCAAATAATTGGGTAGAGATGAGATTTGATAGTTTGTAGTGTCAGTAAAGTAATATGATTATGGTTCATCTTTTCATATTTTTTTAAAAACCAAAAACATTAGTTGGAAATACGTTTTATGGTCTTTAAATAAATTCTGCCTTAGCCACAGAAATGATGTTCTTTATGGAGAAGAGTCCAGAAATGTCACAAACATTAAAAGAATCATTAATGGAAGATATGTAACCCAAGCCAATATCCATAGAGCCCAAGGATTACATATTATTAATGCTACCTTTATGTTGCATATCTGTGGGTATCCACACCAGGCATCACCTCATTTAATTTCCATGACTTCTTGAGATAGCTATTTTTCCCACCCTCAAATGGCAATAATGAGGCCCAGAGAAGTTAAAGGCTTTGCACAAGGTTCTATTGTTAGGAAACGGAAGATAAGATTCAAATCACAGGTTTATTTGGCTCCACCACCCCTGCTTTTCACAATGTCCCCACTTTCCTAAAAGTCACCTACGATAGGATAATTCCCAAGTGGAAAGCTTGTTACTTTCAGGGCATGTCATATTTTGTTCCACATCAATGTCGTTTGCCTATTTGGCTCAGGATGTCACTAATAATGTGGCCCTAGATGAGAAATATTTCTTATAAAGACAGACTGGGGAGAATGTCCTCAATATAACTGATCTTTCTTGAAGTTGGCAAAGTAACTACTCAATACCAAGTTAAAATGGGCAAAAAAATATAAAGGGAGAAGGGAGTACTGAAATCCTGCCGTGAGAGGGTACTCAGCTGATGGATCCCAAAACCAAACAGCAGTGGACAAACCCCAAACTTGGAGAGTAAGCACTGAAAGGATGAAGTAGGAAATAAAGTGATACAGCAACAGGGTCTGCAGGTCTCAGAAATTTTGAGTTTACTTTTATACTCTAGATCCCGTTGATCTGGGGAATTGGGAAGAAGTAGTGGCTAAAGTTATTTCACTAAATAATCTGTTTACCTAAAACAATTATATCCAGTAGGAAAAAAACAGGATTTTTATTTCCAATCCAAAGCAATGATCTAGAAGCTATTGGCTTCCTCAATAAAAATCACCTCTCTTGTAGGGATTTTGTACATATTATGCAGGCCCTGGCAGCACCTTTTAGTTACCTATACAAGAACAGAGCAGAGAAACTGCAGTGGGATCCAGTGGACCATGCTAAACAGTGTAAATTGTAAGCAGTTTAGGAAAGAGTACTCTGAAGGGCCTCAAAATCCCAAGACAGAGGGTTTTAATGCCAGCCCTAGCTATTTACATACAGAATAAATAACCTGAGGACAGTCTTTTAATCTCCCTCTTTTTCTACTTCCATATCTCTAAAATGAGAATTATAATCTAAATTCATATCAAGCACACTACAAAATTTAAAGTGCTACCACTACATTCAATAAAGCATGCTTTAAACGCTAAAGATGCACAAAGGAAACCAACTAAAAGTATCTGACAGTGTTCTCATATATCTGTATGCATATTTGATACACACATAGTCTTTTAATTGAAAATTAATATATATCACTCCAGCTATTAACTGTATTTTTCCTTCACTCATTGGTCATTTACATCCTTTTCAGGGAAGTTAGTTATTCAAAAGTAGATAAAGAATGAAAAGAAAAATACATACATATATAAACATGCCCTATATTTAAAGAAAATTTCTGCAACTTCCCAAAGTTAAAAACTTTATACTTCAGCAGGCAGAGTTCTGGCCTGCCATGCCACAGACCAGGGCTTGAATCTCAGTGCCTGCTCATGCAAAAAAAAAAAAAAAAACTTTATACTGATTAATAAAGTGAGTGTCTGACCATACAAGCTCCAGATACACTCTTTCCAAATATGAGTAATAATTTTTAGAGGCCTATAAAGAGTAGGGCTTTCCAATTTTGATTTATGAATCTTTTACTACAAAAAGCAGGCCCCTGAGATATTTAAACTACATTAAGAGATTCTTCAGGTATGTATGTACATACAAATGCAGTAGTAGTGTACTACATTATTGTTTTTCCCCCAAATAAATTCATATGCTTTTTTTTTCAGTTTTTAGCCATGTGTTTCAACTTAAATCATTTTAATTTTCTCTTATTTTCTTTCCATGTCTCAGAAGAGCATTTGTGGTGGCTAAAGTAAATTAAAGAAAATGCATTGGGAAGTTATACTTAAGTTACAGTCTTAAGGAGGCATTAAGAATGTAATTTGCAAATAGTAACTTTTACAAAATAATGTACTCAGAATCTCACCACTCCTCAAATATTCATAGCCCATTTAAATTTTATGCCAACTTTCTATTTAAACAATAATAATAATAATTATCATGCTTTCCTCTACTATCGGTTCTGTACTAGGTTCTTCATTCTAATATTACCTCATTTTAACCTCCCCCAAAAAACATAAAATATATCTAACCATTTTAAAAAGGAAGAAATCATGACACCAATGTTAAGAAACCTGCCCACAGTCATAGACCAGTTAATCTAACTCAAGTGAGCCTAGATGAAAAGCCCATGCTTTTAAACTCACAGTGGTATATACAGTAGGGCTTAGTATAGCAATATAAGGAGAACTGGGTGGTTTCCTACTGCAGTCTTTGTGGGGTGGGGGAGAGAGTGAAATGGCAATCCATTAACAATTTACTAGGAAACTGCCTGAAGCTTACTTGAAGTCCAATTTCTAGAATCTGGGCATATTTTTAAAACACTAAGGTTGTGGTTATTTACTCAATCGTGTCAGATGTGATAAAGCAAATTTACTCCCCCAAATTAAAAAAACCTATTATGTGACAAGTAAAAAAAGATTAACATGGTATGGGACTGCCTGGAAAACTTCTAGCTGAAACTGACTCTTCTAGTTCAGAAATTAATAACTGTGTGGAGCTAATCAAACATCCTAAAACCATTGCCATTCAATCAATTTAAATACAACTATTTTAAGGCAAGAAAAACTGCACAAGTCCTAGACTCAAAATGTGCTATAAATTTAGGTTAATTATTAATTAGGAAGGGCCTCTTTTCAAATGACTAAATTATCATAACTGGTTAAATAGAAATGACTTTGTCTCCTTGATATAAAGTCTTCCACAAAATTATTTCATATTAGCTCTCTACTCTAACTTAGCAAACAGATCCCAGATCTGCATATTAGGAAACTGAACTAAGTGTTCTTAAGACAAACAGGTAAGCTGTTTGTATTGTGTTGAGTTTGGTTTTTTTCTTTTTAATACTAAGAAGCAAACTTAATACTCTTATTAATTCCATTAAGTGATTTTTCTAACACAAAGTCCATTTCTAAAATAGCAAGAAGAAAAGTTTGTCTATCAATCATTATATATCAAACAGTTCTATGATATTTTAGAAGGAATTACATGTGAAAACTTTCCTTAAAGAAAACAAATAAT
Source organism: Tamandua tetradactyla (assembly GCF_023851605.1). Classification (NCBI taxonomy): domain Eukaryota; kingdom Metazoa; phylum Chordata; class Mammalia; order Pilosa; family Myrmecophagidae; genus Tamandua; species Tamandua tetradactyla. Next base: position 80,507,315 of record NC_135328.1, on the reverse strand, counting down.
TTAAAATCCACCCAAGACAAAATTTGACTACCTTTGTTCTTATAGCTACAATTACATTTCTACATAGAAACTGCTTGCTTTTTAAACAGGTGAACTGTATTACCTGAGTGGTCTTTTGACTAACCTGAAAGATGAACTATGAAGGGTTAAAGTAAGTTTAAGCTCAGCCCAAAAAGAACATTCAATGAATTCCCCTAAAGGTCTTTTTTCCATCTCTAAGGAGGTGCTTTTAAAATTGTATTCAAATCCCTAACAGCTCCTATGGAATTATATTAGAATTGTGACAAAATCAGATTCCTACACTCAATTCTAATTAATCTTCGTTTGTAGAATGGATTAATTAATACATTTTATCGCTCTTTGCATAAATTACATATGGCCATCAAATCAGTAATGAGAATCTAAGAATGATTCCTGGAAAACCTACCAGAAAACCAATGGCTGTATAATTCTTTTTAAATGTTTATTTGGTTGGTCATTTTATGATACGACAATATACAAAAACTTGTTAAGTGTAATAACAGAATTTTAAAAGCCTCAAAACTTCTGATTCAAAGGTGCCCTTTATGGCTCTATACATAGTTCGCTTTTCTTTCTTTATAAGCACCACGTGTGCGACACCCTTTGAAGTAAAAATCCACTACAAGATAACGGGGGAGAAAGTACTCTGCTGCCTCAGTCACCTCCTGGCCCCTCTTCTCTCCTTAACTATTAGCTCCACAATAAGCCACGGGGCTTGGGGGTGCTTTATATTCTCAGTGATCCAGCAGGAGTGATGACTCAGAGGCCCCCGGGCACCTCAAACCAAAGCTGTCACTTCTAGTCACTGCTCGGCCCAGCTAATGCCATGCCTGTCATGACAGGCACCAGCTACCTTGAGGCACCACACCTATGCCTCGACAAAACATACCTTTGAAAAGGTCTGAGACACAGAGGGAACCTGTTTTAGGGGTTGCCAGGGGAAGCCAGCCTTGTCTATAAACAGGAGAGAGGCAGTGAAAGAGAGCCTAAAGCCACAGATAGAAAGAGGACTGTTAGTCCTAAGTGCAAATAATTGTTCTATTTCCTGGGCATGGACAGGGTGGGGAGGGCTGGGGGTGTACATATTAAGATGCCATTTGACCAGGCTAAAGTGGGTTTAGTTGTCAGCCTAAACCTGCCATCTGGTGTTAATATATAGCAGATCACACCCCAGATGTATTCCTTCAAACAAATCACATCTTTTTTTTTCTAACCCCCCTTTTTTTTTCTTTCTGTAAAAAGAGAGGTGCCTGCCAAAGATACAAATCAGCTGAAGTTTACTTTAAACGAAAAACTCTTGTTAATTAACTCAGCCAAATGAGTAGGTATTTGCTCATTTCACACAGCCATATATCCTCAAAGCAACCACTTTTCAATCTAGAGATGCTGAACAGAAAATCACTTGTTTACTCCTAGCCAACCCCCAAAGCTGGCCGTCCTTAGTCATCGGAAAGTCACTTCATTTGAAAATCGAAATTTGTTTCAGTGATGTAGGGTTCTGAAATCTTTGTCTTCCTCTTTATTTTTGCCTCAATCTCTCATTCCACAATTGGGGCGGGGAAGGGTTATTCAGTGCTATCATTTGCACCTCATTACACTTGGGCTGGAGCTTTGAGAAAGCTGATATTCCCGCTAAATTTTTACAGATGCTTCTAGTTTCCCAGTTCATGACTGCAATACTAGGAAAGACTTCCTGCCCCTAAACTGCTTGCTGGCATGTTTGCTGAATTTCAAAACCCCTGAAAAAAAGGAAACCGTTGTGGTGTTCTCTCACCAAAACCAAACCCAGTAAAAGCTTTTTCTCCCAAGGAGTGAGACTAATTCTCTTAGGAACATTCCCTAGTAACTGGTGTTCATCTTGAATCAAACCTCCTCCCCTCAACAAAAAAATGTTCGTTAAGAGAAAGTTATCTATAGATATGTTTTTCATCATAAATTATGGTTCTGACATGTTCAGTAAGTTGTGGGAATAATTTAACCCTGACAGCCTTTCACCTGAACCTAAGTGTTTCCTCTTATTTCCAACATATCATTTGAAAAACACTTTGGGACACAGGAAAGGGACACTTTTTAAACCACCACCTCCCCTTTGTTTAATGGCTCCAGGGTTTTTCAAAAGTTCAGGGCAGGTGACACTAGTCTGTTCTCAATCTTGACTGCTTTAGTAATGTTAAGGCTGATGACGAGGGACACAAATCCCCTGATGGAACTGACCGCATTCCAAGCTCCCCGACCCACTCAAAGCTGTAATCCCCTGCAGCTGGATCTTACTTACCACCATGCACAGCTAATACATTTTTTAAAAGCTAGTCACTGGTGACAAATGTAAACTGGACAGAGCAGCTCCCCCTTCTCCCAGCTTCACTTCCCCACCCCTCAATCTTCCCCCATAACCCAGAGACTCGCTGTTTCTATGATGGATAGGACCTGCCTTTAAGAAACACCAAGCCAGTGCTGTATAGCTCTGCTCTAAGTGACTAGAAGGTTTTAAAAGCATCTTCAGCTGTCAAGACTGTTACAAAAACAACAAAAAAGTCATCCTTAACACAAACATTTCACAACTGAGAAAACCTTATAAGTTGAGATTATCGCTGCCATACCGAGTCCACTATTTATTTAGCTATGACATGCAGGCAAACTGTTCTGCCCCCCTGGTGGCTTGATTTAAATAACTTGGCTGCCCTCTTCTTTAGCATAATAAAATAAATGCTAAAGAAAATTTTTAACTTGAGAATATTTCGTGGTATCACTTGTTTGGACCCCTTCACTTTTTTCTCTTAGAAGAAACTTAGGACTAATATACACTAAATAAGCAGATTTTATGATACACAAGCATGTTTCAACATGGCTTGTTGATCATCCACTTATAAAGGGAAACTCTGAAAATAACCTAAGTGGACAATAGCTCTTTGCTGAATGAAATCTCCAAGAAGCAAGGCAATAACCATGGAAAACCACCACCTAAAGACAGAAGGATGGATGCAGAGAGGCAGATATCCAAATCAGGGGGAAAAAAAACAGTCTCAAATGATATCAAAATGTATGAAATATAGATAGATATTTATAAAGGGACAAACTATCCACCTCACCAGATGCAGAAAAAGCAAGGGTTAACATGCTTGATTTTTTGGGTTTATTCTAGCTCCCAGATAACTGGCAATAAGTGCTATGATTTAAGTGATATTACCAATTAGACTTGGAGATAGCTACCACAACACTGACTACAATGCTTAAATTGCATTAGGTTTAATTACTGCAAAGTTACATCTGGAGAGGGAAACATAATTTTATAACCACCCTCAGCATTCTAACTTGAGCTCAGCCCCTGCGTGATGCATACTCGCTGAAGTAATTGGGGCGCTGAAGGCACCACAGTTAATAATGTGTAACTAGCAAGGACACAAGGAGACAGCGACAAGCAGGTCTCCGTGAATTAAATTCACATCTAATTACGTGACTTCTCAGTGTCCTCCTAGTCCTCCTGAGAGCAGGTTCTCCAAACCAGGCAGGTGACCGGCCTCAGCAGATCCACAGCACAGGAATACTGGGGATGGGGGGGCAGACATTGTGTCTGAAAGACTAATATTCCCACTTCATGGGTCACCTACTATCGTATTCCTAGGATCCAGAGAAATCAGCCAGCATGTGAGTAATTCAACTGAAAGGGAAAAACAGACATTCTGTTGTTCATGGTGACTCTGGTGCCTTGGGACTGAGCTTAAAAATGGGGTGTGTGCAAGTGAGGGGAATTCATGAGCATTTTCGTGAGAGAACAAGAAAAGGAGGGTAAGAGGTAAACTTTGCGTGTATGTGTAAAACAGTATTTGGAGGTACATGTAAGGAAAAGTGTTAAATTCATACACAGTTGGCTCCATTTTCAAAAGACTGAATGAATTATAGTACAGGAATGCAGAAATAAAAAAAGAAGGAAAGAAAATGGACCCCTGTGATTTATAAATTTCTGATGATGACTAATGGCAACATGTATTTAGAATGAATTCATATTGTTATGTCCATTCTCCAAAAGGCATGTTATATTTATCATATAATAATCAAACATGGCAGTGCTTTACAGCCTTACCTTATATACCTATTGAAGTCTTTGTACTTCATAATACAAAATGATCACAGGTTTAAATTCCCATGTTTGCAATGCTATGTTCACACAGAATGTTGTCAAAACACCTACAGAAAATGTAAAAAATTAAGCCACGGGGGATGGGACAGGGAGTGAATCATAACCAGGACTTCTACATGTTACTTAAAATGTGATAAAATGTAGTTTGCTTAATTAATCAAAACTTTTGATGCTAAAATATTTTATAATTGTGCACCCCCCCAAAAAAAATCATAGTTGCAAGTAAATTTTTTACCAATCTAGTGAGAAATAAATGTGATTATAGTTGATAGGAAAATCCCAACATAAGACAAATTATATTTATATGAACTTGGGACCCAGTTCCTAATACTTATAAAAGCCTCACTGAAAATGCTTGGTCGGATCATCAAAAATCCCTCCCAATGAAGCTCAAAATGAACACTGTCTCTTTAAACTGAAGGACCTACTATAGTTAGGTAGTATGAAGCCAAGAAAAAGTTCTGAAGTTTAACTCTCAGGAGCAAACATTTTCTACTTGTGAAGTAAACTCTGTTGAAAGACAGCAGACTATGGTCCCACCAGTAAAAACAGGAAAGTTTTCAGCCAGTGACAGCTCTGCCTACAGAGAAAAAAAAAAGTGTCATAGACTCACTTTATTAAAGCATATGCTCATTGCCCTGTGAAGAAAGCAGGGTCACTAATTAGTTCATTCTGTGAAAGAAGCCCTTCCTGATCCCGCTGACTTTTGTCCCCCTGGTTAGCTCCAGCTATTTCTGTCATGCAACTTGAAAATCACTGGAGGGAGGAAGATCGCCATAACAACCGCTGAAATGATCTTGCGGAATGTGTCTAGTGGCACTGGAATAACCTGAATATGTGCTCCAGATGTGTCGGCTGTCAGGAAAAAAGTAAACACATCTGATGGACAGCGTATGACTAGATGGCCTCGAAGCGACTCCAGGGGCTGGGGAGGGGGAGGGGCACACATGTGAGCAGAGGGGCGGCAGTGTGGGGTGCAGGGAAGAGAAGGGGCAGAGTCAGGGGCAAGCAGGAGGTGCCCCAAAACCCGGGGCCTGGCTCCCCGAGAGGACTGAGCCGGACTGTGCCGCCGGCATCCCTCCCCTGACCGGCCTCTGTGGGACTGCAGCGGCCTCTGCGAATTTCCGTCTGGCACAGACTTGTGAGCGTTTGGGAGCAAACTGAAACATGAATGCTGAGAGGACAGGGAAAAAAAAGAGAGAAGCGGGTTCAAAATACTTTCTGTCTTAAATATTAAAGGCAGCATGTTTTTAAAGCATTCTATCCTCAGGAGAGGGCTGTCTCCCCAGCCCCTACCCTCCCCCTGCCAAATGAATGATTTTACCTTTCTGCTCTGTATACATACTCTGAAACACTCTTTTTATTAGGTGACTGAGTGATTACAGTCTCCATCTAATAATGTTGTCTTTTGTTGTTGTTGTTCCAAAGATTTTTCAGAAGTTGGGCAAGTGGGTTGGTTCCCTAACCCAAAATATTTTTTTAAATATTTTTCTAATGAAAAACACAGAAATGACTAGAAAACATGACATAGGCCAAAACTCATTTTCACCCTCGTTCCTATTCTCAGGGGAGTTTGCAAAGAGAAGAATATAGATCTATGCCCCGTGTTTACGGTTACAAACTAAAGCGCAAGTCTACAAACATCTAGCGCACAGTAGGCAGCTGTTGAATATTTGCTGAACGAAACTAGTTTTTAATGTAAATAATTCAACTACAAATGCTTCTCAAGTTCTCATTTTAAATGGTAGCATGGACTACTTAAAAATTCAAGTAACCGAGTTTTAAGATACTTAAGAAAAATAAATGGGAAGTTTATTTCCCCAGGGGAACAAAAATACCTCCCTAAAGAAAATAGGAAACACCAAATCCCTACTATAGTTCACAAACCATCTACTTGTGTTTAAATCCCACATTTTCCTGCCTTTCCCACTTCAAGAGTTTTAGAACGGGACTTAAAAGTCTAAAGAATATGTATAAAATATTTACTGTACCTTTCCCACAAATGATTATATCTGTGAAAGACTACAAAGGTTTGCACTTTAATTTAGAATCAATGTCAAAAGCTTTTCAAGCAAGATATTCCATATTTTCTTTTAAAATGCCACACAATCATCTTTCAATGAAATTTCTAGTAGTTTTCCACCACAGTCTAAGCAAAGAACAAAATTGCAATGGGCAGTAATTATCTCTAAAAGATATACAAGTTAAGCCATAAAATTACTTATTTAATATTTAAAATTGCCTATGCTAAACATTCTTTAAGATTAATAAACTTTTATCACCTGGGCTGAAGGGAGGTGGCATTCACCTAGTACTTTCATTCAAGGTGACTGACAACTTATGAATCTCTTCAATTTCTAAATATCTAAAAACATTTTTCTCCTTTAATAAAACTCATTTAGTGACTCAGATTCTGAAAGCAGAACACCAAAAAGAAAAAGAAAACGGAAACATTATTATTTGTGAGCCAGGAACCGAACAAATCCTTTACTCTGTAATACACACATTTAACGTGGCAGAGGAAGACCCTAAGGATGCTTGGAGGCTGAAGGACTCAAAAATTTGAAGAAATAGGTGAAAGAACAGCAATACTGAATGGCACTGCTTTTGCCTTCTAGAAATTGGATGCCACTGGCAGCTGGCTGAATGAAGCCAATAACAGACTCATGGTTGTGGAAAATGTTTCATCCTCTCAATGAAAAACACCATTATTTCCTTTTTAACAGAAAGTGTACTTCTTGACAAGTTAGACAACCTAAAATAGTTATTTGCCAAGGCCCAATTTATAAAATTTGGTGGCAACCTATATAAATAAGAAATAATCTGGGTACTTCCAGTTATTGATAGAGTCCACTTTATTATCATTCCAGTTTAGGTCCCCAAAATTAAGAGACTTCAAAAAAAAGCACTGACAGATTTCAAAATAAAGTTAAATATTTAAAAGCTTTTATGAGCCAAAACTACAAATGTCCAAATTTATACATGATACCAATATCCAAAAGATGAATGAGTGTCAATGACCATTTTCAATTGCCTCAGTATTTAACCAATAAGCAAAAACAGGATGAATACATTCAAAGGACTGGAATGTATTTGTATTCCTTCACATGGTGTTTCTTGTTCATCTAAAATTTCTTACACTAGACTTGTAGTAACTAAGGAAAATGATGGCAAGTAAAACATTAGATCTCGCATTAGTTTTGGTTGTTAAGAGCATCAAAAATTTGGAATGGGATAAAACTTCATACAAGTACTCAGCCTAAGTCCACTGTGTGTCCAAATCCCAATAAAACAGTCAAAGGCTATGGCTTCTGAAGTCAACAGCTTTTCTTAGATAATGTCGTGTAGGTATAGCACAAGCTACATACAGATTCTCCCTAATGCTGTTCTATTTCACTCCACTGAGCAAAAAGTAACTGTATTTACATAACATGTATAGACTATTACATAAGCAGACCCTATCAAGCAAGATCTAGGAGAGTATGGAGAGTTTATCAGCAATTCTTTAGTTCTAAATAGAAATATATACCAGCACATAACTACTAGCAAGTTAACAAAGGACATAAAAATTGAATATTAAAAAAAAAAAAAAAAACAAAAACCAGCAAGTCATTCTATTAGAATTCCAGTTGGCCAAGAGTAAAACACTGAGATGCAGTCCCTGGCTGCAGGAGTTTTTCAACCAGCCATGTAGTAGGCTTCACTCATGTAGCACAGTTTCTCAAGCAGAAACAAGCTAAAGTTGCAAGAAGGAATGAAACCAAACTCTAGGTTTAGCCCAATGATTTCCTGATCCTTGTTGAAGGAACGAACATGGATTCTTGAGAACTAAATTTTAAAGAATATGAACAGGAATTCCATCCTGAGCCCTCATTTAAACTAAAGGACGTCTTCAAAGGAAAAATGTGAGACTGTTACATGTACTTAAATGCCAACAGAACAAAAAGAAAATCCAGAAGGTTCTTTAAGGTCATCAATCATGGGTCATGGTATCAAGGGAAAAGAAGCCATGAAGATGTACAGAATTCCAGAGAAAAGCAGGAAATCTATGAAAGAGAATGGAACACAGAGAGCAAGAGACCATAATAGTTTCTGCCCCACTTTACAGACCTAAAAAATTCCCTACCAAGAACAGCTATAACATTGGATCTGATTACTATTATGTCATCAGTTTATGCAAGAATTTCTGTAGGCCCTTCACCCCACTCATGTAATGACTATAAAACAACTGAAGCAAAAACTTCAGAAAATCCAAGCTTTACAGCACATGAAATTTCTCTCAAAGAGTATGTAAACTTGTCAACACAAACAGTTAACAATGTATATTAATTAAAAAAATATTTTCTATATAGCATTTATATAGAAGTAGAAAGTAAGAAAAGCTAAAGAAACCTGAGAAAATTTCTTAGTCCAAATTAGGTGAGGAGTCAGTCTTCCAGAAGTTCAATGACTCACCACCCAATGTCACACAGCAAGGTATCCGCCAGGTATCAGAGGCTCATTCCTTGTGACAGTGATGACCTTCCCACAAATCCAGGAGGCTGCCCAGCATTGCCAGCACCAACCTCACTCACCACCCCCAAATGACAACTCGCCTAGTCATCAGATGATGGTTTCTCTTCTGGGAAGTTCTGCCTACAGAGAGGGACAGCATTAACTAACAAAGAAATTAAAAACAGTCTTTTGGACTATTTCAATTTTCTGCCAATATATGCATTTTATCAGGATTGTTAACAAGTAAAGAAAATACCCACTTTGTATTCAAACTCCTTTCTTTTTCCATTTCCTGGAGCAGGTACTCCCGAGCAATAAAATGCCAAAAGGGAAGGGGGAAGAGTTGCACTAAAAAGTTGACAGCTTTGGGGTCATTAGCCTCAGAATAGTAATGATTGACTATATTCCTTTATCCTTACTTCCCTAAAGTAAAGGGCAGTAATTTCCGTGCTGTTTTTCAATGCTATTGTCTTTGCAGTTCCATCACGGGACCTGACATGAGAACGGCTGGTTATTGGTTGCTTGCCAGGAGAAATCACTCGTCATGGGACCAAAGGTGTGCCCAGCTCCTAAAGGAAGGCCAACCCAAAGGGACAGGTGGCAAAGTAACCCCTGAACAAACACATCTGAGCTCAAACCCTGCTTAAAACTGTCAACTGCTTCCCATTACACTTAGAATAAGGACTATCGTCCTGAACATGGCTTACAAGACCCTCCTCCACCCCATGGTCTGGCCCCCGGTTCACCAGCCTTACTTTGCTCTACTCTTTCGGTACCAGTTAATTTGACCTTCTGTCCGCACCTCCAAAGTTCAAGCTTCCTCTGATCTCAGGGCCTTTGTTTGCCTTTGCAGCAGTCAGTACCCTCCACCTTCCCCTCAACCAACCTAGTTCATTTCTCCTCTTCAGATCTCAGCTCAAGGAAATGATTCCAGACACTATGTTTAGTGTCCCCGCTTTATATTTTACATTAGGGGTCCCAGGACTTAAAGAAAGTTTGACCATCAATGGACATTTTCAAAAATCCCTTAAATCAAAATAATTATGATTTTGTAGTATTTAACTTTTACTTGAGTTATACTACATAAATAAAGCATTCAAGGTTATAAATCTATAGAATGCTCGAGTCTGCTTGTTAGGAGAAATGTTCATTTATTTCAAACACTCCAAAAATAGACCAAAACTTAGAAAACTTGACCACTTTACTACTCCCTTTCTCTGTGCTAGTTACTATGAGTGATGACTGCAGAAGAGCGATAAATACACAAGGCTTAGAGTTAGACCAAACTCAGATTCTCCTACTTACAGGCTGCCTGACCTCAGGCAAGCCCACTATCTTTTTTGGGCTCATTTCTCTTTTGCAGGAAGAGGAAAACAATGATACCTTCCTTGTCATTCGGGAGACATACAATTGAAAGGTAATGTTTGATATTCCTAGTATATACCACAATTACTATTTTACATTTTGCTTGATGATCTAAATAGTATCTGTCTCCTCAACCATATTTTAAATTCCATTAAAAGCAAGGGATTGTTACTTTTTTCCCTGTCACCGAATTCTCAGAGCCTAATACAGTGTCCACCTAATATGTAAAAAGCACTTGAAGTTTTTGATTCAATGAATCAATAAAGACTACAATACTGAATGGATTCTCCCATCTCCATTTGTTAGTGTTGATTTTTTTTTTAAGTGAGAAGTTTTTAATATTTCTGTTATTGGTGATAAATCTGTAACATTCTCAAGTGTGTATGGTTGGTTAATATTCTTGGATAGAAGTCAGTGTTCATTGAGACAAAGTCAGGAATATCCACAGTAACTAAAAAATCTGGTCAATCAGTCTCACAGTCTCACATTAAGTTACACTGACTTCATTCTAAAAGCATCACAGATTTCATAACCATTATTCAAAAGGGGAACTAAGTTACAGAGCATGTGCAGCAATCAGCACTGTCCTACCGAAATGGAGAAAACATTCACAGGGATGAGGCATTAGCACCAGAAACTTTATATAATAACAACAGAAAACACTGACTGATTTTTTCCCACGTGGCAAGCACTTTCCTGAGCACTTTTACACATAATAACTCACTTAATCCTCACCACCAAAATCCCATGAAGTTACCATTATTACCCTCATTTCACAGATAAAAAAAAAAATGAGGCTGGTTTGCCCTTGTACTTATTTTTTTTCACTTAATATCTATTTAAATGAAAAACTAGTATATGAAAGACAGTTCTGATAGATATTTTAAATCTTTATATTTAAGTCTTTAAGATTTAAGCCTCTTGCCAAGAAACACAAATTTAAGTTAGAAGGGGTTTTAGTTGAATGGGTGTCTAAAGCTGTATCATTTTTTCCCAGTCTTACCAGTTGTGAGAGCTGCTCTAATAGGATAAAGCTTTCAACTGCAAAGAGCCTTTAGTAAAATCCAGCACCCATCCCACCTGGTTAAGAATCCTGGCACTAGAAAGCTACCTCAGCCCTGCACAGCAGACTGCAGTACATAATTATTTTCATCTGGTTATAAAACAAGGTGGTGACTTAATCTCTAAAACCCTACAGGGATTGATCTTAGCAGTTCAAGAAATTGCCTCTCACACCATAAATGCACTGCACAGCAAGATGGTCTTTGCTAATCGTTCCCAGATTAGGATTTAGGGGGACCAAAGGCATTGCTCCCTCCTCTCCATAATTTCTTTTCCTTTGTGGGCTGAGCATGCGGTCATTCAAGGTATCCTCAAGGCCCCATTTTCAAAAACAATTTGTTCTGATTGGGACAAAGGAATAGATGTCATTTTTTAAAGCAATAGTCAATGGCAACTACTCACTTGAGTCAAATGAATGCATAAAGTAGACCATCAGTGACAGTCTTTAAAACATAAGTACATGCTCAAACACTACTGTGACCAGGAATGCAAATTAATCTCCAGTTTACCTTAATTTTAAAAACATTTCCTAAGCTCTTCCTTCCAGAAAAAAAGATCTAGAAAATCAATTCAAGAACTGAATGTCTCCCTTATTTATTAAACTGGACCCTAATTTCTCCTAGTCCTAGAGGAACCCCCTACCACAATCATTAGGTATTAAAAGAAGGCACTCTGCTAATCTACATTTGATGTGAAATCACTACAAAGGCTAAAACTAACAAATTCCATAAATTAAAAATGATGATTTTCAGTTTTTGGTAGAAGAGACAAATGTGTGTATGTGCATGTGTATGCAAATTAAATCCCTTGCTTTTGAACAATTCAGAAAAGGTCTCTGGGCTGTTTATCATATTGAGTGATAGCAAACCACTTAACATTAATTAGGAAAACTACATGTCTAAAAGTTATTCAACTTACACACCTGGTTTAACATATGTTAGAATATTTTGACTTTGCTAAAATTTTTTGTTTCATATTATAAAATCCCTCCCCATTGTCCCCTAACTATTACATGATGTGGGGCAGTATACAGGTAAACTCTAAGAGTCAAGTTTTTATGTTCAGGTATAGAAAAGAAAACGAACCTTTTTAAAAATGTGCTTTCTCTTCAAGTCCTTGGGGCTACAACTTGATCCACAACAAAAATTTCAGTAAAAAAAAAAACTGAAACACTATGAAACGTTATTTTAGAAAACTATTAATTCTACCAGATTGTAAAGTCCTAGGGGGACTGTCAAATTCTTTGCCTCTCCAGCCTCAAAGGCAATGCCTGGCACAAAGGAGGTTCTTAAAAGATATTTGTACAAAGAGTTAAATATAACCTCAGAATTATGGTATTTAAAATACTTTCAAACACATTGTCACAGTAATCTTTCTAAAGTATGCAAAAAAAGTTATTCTTTTACCACTTCAAAGATGAGGTACCCAAACATTACAGCCACAATCAGCCTGATCTCCTAGGAAGGGCAAGTTTCACTATACATCACTTCTGCCCCAACATAAAAAAGCCCAGGACATCCATTCTGGGGACTTTTCTCTCCTTATTGGCATTGACTTTGCTTTCTATATTTCACGATCCGTGGTGTGAAAATACAAAAAGTGGAAGGCAACCAAATAATTCAGATGCCAATCCCTAACAAGATCAACTCTTTTCCTTTACAGCTATGCAACTCTGATGGCAACTCCGGTGTCTCAGGCAACCAGATGTTTAGGTTTAGTTAAAAAAAAAAAGCACACATAATACTTTACCCATACTGTACACAAGTTTCACCTTACACATAATTTTTACCAAAATGTTCCTTTGGAGTTTCTTCCAGGCATAGATCTGTATTGAGCGTTTACGTACAGCTTTTACAAGAAAAACAAAACAAAGAAATGCAAGCTAGTATTCCTTACTTCCCAGGTTTTGTGAATTTTTCTATAAACTCTGACCGTAAAAGAAAATATCATGCTAACATATATGAATTGCGGGACTGAAAATCAAGTATATTTTTAAGATTCCCCAACTCAGAACTCAAAGTAGCTGTGATCTTCACCTAGCAGCCCCACGAGCTCTCTTAGATAAAACTGTATTTTAGTTAATAAATCACCATTTAGAGGATACTTACTTAATACCAGGCTTATGCTAGTTATGGTGATTCAAAGATGAATAAAACATGACTTCTGGTCCTGGGTAGGATGAATCTTGAGGGTAGGTGAGATAGATACCAAGGAATACAAAAAGCCAATAGTCTATTGGCCTGTATATGCCACAAAAGTGACTGCAACCAGTAATGTGTTAAGGAACTCAAATGAAGGAAAACTATTAATTTTGCTTGTCAGTGGAGGTGAGCCTACAGTAAAGTTAGTTCTTACATAGCTCCCTCCTTGTGCAAAGGCCCGATACATAAAAGTCATCAAAATATGGAGTTTCTAGGAGGACAGAATAAGTCTTAACAGCTCAAGCTGATTTTCTTAGATAACAAAAGACTTAAAGTTACAGATTCTTTTTCTTAAAGTTAAGCAATAACTCTGGAAGAATTTTTTACATATTATACATCTGAAAGCATCCTATTCGTTTTCAATACAGCTGAACCAATCACAACAGGCACTAGATGCTAAGGACTCTCTCTTTTAATGCCCTCTTTATGTTACATTGTGTATCAATATCGAAAAAGTCGTATGCCATCTCCCATTTTCTAACCTGTCTTCCATTTGATACTACTGTATGACCCAAAATATTACTTGGTTTTGAAAATTATCTCCTAGGATAGAAATAAATGCCTTATATCAAAATATTAAGTAATGGCAAACATTCAATCAACTGTGGTTCATTAGATGGCTACCTTTCTGAAGGAAATTTAGGTATAATTCACCAATCTGCAGATTAGAAGGGAACCCTACGTGAGTATATGAGTATGCTGTGAACTTTATAGTTCTGGATACAACCACTTCATTCCTTCCTAGATGCCATCACTACATGCCTCTCAATTAGGCAACTAGCTCTATGGACTATGATGTTCTCCCAAAGCAAGAGTACGGGCTTTCAGTCAAAATACAGAGGCTGATTGGAGGAAAGCATTCGGACCATATAGTGAAGTAAAAATGTAATCTCTGAAATATAATCTGAATTGAAAAGGATTCTTAAATATGGCTGGTAGACAAATACAGTGCATGCACTCACATACAAGTGTGTATACCACATCCACACACACTCCCCACCATCTCTAAGATAATCATCAGCAACTGCTCAATAAATCCCCAGAACTCCTTCCACTGACCCCAGACACAGCTTCAGAATCCTGCTTTGCAAGTAACTATTAGCAAGCTATCAATATTGCATGAGAGTTGAAGCCTGTTTCCCATCCTCAAATCTAGTCTACTCTTCAGATAAGAAGCTCTGAAGAAGTCCCAAAGAAGTTACAAAGATCAAACAGCTAGTCAGTGACAGAGTCTGAATTAGAAAAAACCCAGATCTTGTGTCTTCTGGTCCATACCAGAGCGCCTATCTGGAATGTTTATCTCTCAAGCACCCCATCCTCTACTATTCTCTGATTTACCTATGTCCTAATAATTTAATTTCTTATCATCCTGTTTTGGCAGCCATACATACTCTTCTCCCTTTTGGTTTTACAAAATTCGATGTCCCTGGCATAAAAAGGGAAAAAGAACTTACTGTCATTTTATATCCATGCAGCAAATAAATGCCTATAGTTGACCTGGCATTTCCCCTTAAGCTATGCTAAGGGTAGCTGTCATTCAAAAAGTTCACTCTATGGCTTGACCTTTGCTTCTGTCCGTAAATATTCATCCTATCCTTTAAATGTTTTTACTTTTAATGTCACAACAGCAAAACGTTGTAGTATCCACATGTTTCCAAACTTAGGCACATCTGTGGCAAGCACTACATAGTTTTATCACTAAGGTTCATAAATTTAGACAGTACAAAACACCAAAACTAACAACTAATTACAAAGTCCAGAGATTGACACATGCACACCCAGTACTCCCGTGCTCTTCACCACCACAGACACCATAACGAATAATGCTTTTAATCTGACATTAAATTTCAATCACATTTAATTCAACAGTTCCTTTACAGACTGAGCTAAGACTGCTCACCAGGCAAGGGTTACACGTTGATATATATATATATATATACGCAGATTGGAAAATTTCCTTAAATCTATGAATTTTTAAACACCATGAAAATGTTAGCTACTTAATATTCAGGCCTCACTTTAGAAAGTATTATATCCAACAAATCTGGCTTTTTTTGGTTAAAGTCCCACCAATTCCATCACTGTGACCTCAGCTAGGGTAATTAATATTTCTGCTGCTTCTCCATTTAAACACTACAGTTCTTTACTTCACAAGCAGAAATGGCATAATGTGTTAGAGCCTAGGTAAATAATGAAGATCACACATGAATGAGTATGCATCATGGGACAAAAGAATTTTTTTTCCTTAAACACCACATAAAGAAATCTAAATGAGGTCCCCCATAAAAGAGCTTTTATTTTATGCCAGGCACTGAGCTGATCCTTACCCTAAACTGTATCTTATTTAATCTTCAATCCAACATATATGATGTTATTATCCTCCACATTTATAAATGAGGAACTCAAGGCTTAAAGGAATTCTTTCTTTGTCAAACTTCCCATGGCACAGTTGATATTCAAACTAAGGCCTTTCTCACTGTCACATCTTCTACTCATATACTACCTTTGCTGCTTCCCACTGCACTATAAACATTAGAAAGATTTGTAGAAATAGTGGTAAAGCAACCAGAACTCTGTAATTAAATAATGAACCCACAAAATACAGATTTCTTGGTCAAATAGTATGTCTACAATCAAACCATATCATCAAAAGCTAATCAGAACCAGGTCATGAAGTATGTATCTGTCATTTAAGTAACAATGGAACCCTTATGATCCTGGATTGTTTTTACTATACTGTGGTATTTACCATGTCTTATTATGTAGACAAAAATACCAAGTTTGAAAACATTTAAAAAACGAATATACAAAACATGTCAAAATACGAGATTAAACAATCGAAACATCAGGATTCATAACGAGCATCCACTGAAAATTATATCTCACAAGCTTATGTCTGAAAACTATTTTATACTCATGCTTTTTTGAGTTTTGCAGGCTGTTCTACCTTACATTAGCTATGTTAACAAAACAATCACCATGATGTTTCTGAGTATTCTGGAAATTGTTGATCTGAATTATTATCACTTAGAAAGAAACAGTTTTTCTTCCTGGATCACAGTTTCCAAAACAATATGTATAGATGTAAATAAGATACTGTCTGTCCTTATGATAAAGGAACTCACAGAAATGGGCATTTGGAATACACATTAGACAGAATATCATGCTAGACATTTTCACATGTTCCCTCAAAATAGTCCAAGATCGATACTATAATACCTATTTCACAGATGAGAGCAGAGGGTCAAAATGGATGCCAAGGACTAGGGAAGAGGGAAATGGAGAGTGACTGCTAATGAATATTGTGCTTCTTTCAGGGATGATGAAAATGTTCTGAAATTAGATAACGTGATGGTTGTACAACCTTGTGAATACATTAAAAGCCACTGAATTATACACTTTAATATGGTAAATTTTATGATATATGAATTACTTATCAATAAAAATATGGTATTGTAATGGTAAATATTAATATTTGGGGAAGATGGGTTGGGTACAAGGGGAATTCCCTGTATTATTTTTGCAACCTTCCTGTAAGCCTGACACTATTTAAATAAAGGTGGTGGTCTCATTTTTTAAAGTAAAGGAGTTGACCCAAGATTTCACTGTAGTAAGTAGTAGAATCAGAATTCATATCTTTTCAATTCCAAAGTCAATACTCTTAGTTAGAAAACCAAAAAGTTCAGGATTATTCTGCTTGTCCTGTGATATTATCAAAGCTTTTTATGTCTGTTCTAAATCTGTATATTAGTGCAGACATTAAAACTGCATTTTTAAAAATAAATCAGAATTCTACTACCAACTAAATGGTTTTATTAAATATTTCCAGGCTTCTTTAATTTTACCATCTAAGACTATGAGTGTGTATGGAAGGAAAAGTGAAGGCTTGAGTATTAAGCTGTCCATCAACTAGTTATTGCCTTTTGCATATTGCCTTCATCAGGGAAATACAAATAAAAACCACAATGAGACAGAACTTTACCCCCACTAGGATGGACATTATTTTAAAAAAAAAGAAAGAAAATAACAAGTATTGGCAAAGATGCAGAGAAGATGTAACCTTCATATATTTGATGATGGCAGTAATGTAAAATAGCACAACCACTGTGGAAAACAGTTTGGTAGTTCCTCAGAAAGTTGAGCATAGAAATTACTATATGATCCAGCTATCCCACTTCTTGGTATATACCCCAAATAACTAAAAGTAGGGACTTGACCACATCTTTGAACACCAATGCTCATAGCAGCATTGTCCACAATAGTTAAAAAGTGGAAGCAACCCAAATGTCTATCAACATATGAATGGAAAAACCAAATATGGTATATACGTACAACATAATATTATTCAGCCATAAAAAAGTTATGAAGTTCTGATACACGGGTGAACTTTGAAGACATGATATTGAGTGAAATAAACCAGACACAAAAAGACGATTATTGTATGATCTCCCATAAAATACCTGAAATAAGTAAATTCACAGAGGCAGAAAACAGATCACAGGTTACTTTCTGGAGGGTGAGGGGGATAGAGAGATTCTACTTAAAGAGTGCAGAGTTTCTGTGATGAAAACTATGGTAAAGGTTGAAGATGTTAGCACAATATTGTGAGTGTAACTACTATCACTGAATTGTATGCCTGAAAGTGATTAAAATGGGAAATTTATTGTAGTATATATGTTACCACAGTTTACAAAAACGGGGCCTAGTAGGGATGGCTTATGTTGGTATTTCTGTTCCCAGGTGAAATTTCAGAACTTGTATTATGAGGAAGTGCTGAGTATGTGAAAATATTTGTTTTTAGCAAATTCTGCTTTCACTCACTTTAAGTGTTTTTGTTGTTTTGAAAATCTTTTAATAGGCTTGCAATTTCTCTGAGACAGTTAAATATTTTTTTAATTAAAAAATTAGAGACATGTCAACATACAATGTGCTTACTAAACATTGGTACAAAATATGATGGGTAGTTGCATAAATGGGTATAGCTGGGTTTGATTTGGGTACTTGTGACTATTTTTAGTATGCTAGATATAGAAAATATCCATATGTCTTTACAAATCAAATTTACTCAAGAATATTAAAAAGTGGAATTCATTGCTCCATTTGTTCAGTTACAATCAAGTATATACTTCAAAAAAACAGAAACACTTCTTTAAAAGAAAAAAAGGAGTTAGGTGGAGATTCTGGAGGATAAGAAGTCATAGTTTTACTAATATTTTAACATTATAAAATTACAATTGCTTTAACTTTGCATTTAATTATTTTTAAATCATTAACTATCAATGCATTATTTTTCATCAGTAAGACACTGGATAGTTATTGATTTAAAAATAACAACAGTGGTGTTAACTGATATTTTAGGCAGAACATCTCATCATTGTGCATCAGCTCTTCTACAATCCAGACCCTCTGCCTTATCCCAGGCCCACTGAATAGCAGGAGGCACCCCCAATCCAGTCATCGTTTGTGGCAAACAAAAATGGCTCCCAACATGGCCACACACCCTCTCGACATTGTATCTCTCCCACGTTCAGAACCACAGGCAAGTCTTAACATCTCCCACCCCTGAGTATTTCACAGTCAACTGATGAGTGGGAAGGTGTTGCTATGTCAGGCTAGAAAGCAACCCTCTCGTGCACTGCTAGGATGCCCCACACTTTTTTCTCTTATACAGTCTATCACCTGCAAATTCAGATTTTCATCATCTATTATTCTTAAAACCAAGCACACCTGCATTAATTGGACTGATACCATAAAAACTCCAAGAAAAACGGACATTGAAAAAATTGAAAAGACACTTTAATTATTTAACATGCTTTTTACAATCTTCGAAAGTTAGATGATTTAGACCTAAACCATCTAACTTTTCAAATGTAACAAATTATGATATACTGATTAGAAAGAAACCACAAGGAGTTCAGTTTTCATAACAGAGCAATTATACAAAGAGGCCAAACCCCATGTTTCAGAGCACAAAACGATCAAGTTCAATGCCTCTGCATACTTAGGTTACCATATGACAGAAACAATGCAGAATTCATAAGAATGACTTTAATGTAAAATAAAGGTGATAGAGCTAAGTTTCAAAGTCATACTGAAGAGTTTTATTTTAAACTGTAGTAAAAGAACGAAAGGAAGGAATTTTCAAAGCAAGGAATACTTTTTCATGAAAGAAAAATAATCCACCATTTTCAGGGTTGAATTTTAAACAATTATCAATAACAGAATTACAGGATTTTTTCAATATTTCTTTTTGCAAAGATCTGTTTATTAATAAGTCAAGTTTTATTTCTCATTTTAAAAAATATTTAATTGCCACAAATACTATGGTAAATTCTCTCCCACGTCCTGCCTAGAATCACCTAATTCCACAAATCTGAATCTCCATGGAACACAGCACAATGCTAATTACCACAATCTATCACCAGCATTAACTGCTCCCCATCATAAGACTTTAATTGTGACAAGACTGAAGCCCAGAGACGGGAGACTGGTAAAGCCTTCCTTCAGCAGGCAGGAACAAGGACTACATATCTTCAGACCTGCTAGTGCACAGAGGAAACTGTCTGCTGCCCCAGCCACAAGCACGTCCAAGACAAAATTTCTATAGAAATCTATAAATATTGTACTCAGTGTATTTTCACTGAATACCCCCCAAATTATTTTAGATAATCCATGAAAACTAAGCGACCAAAGTACCAGAATGCTCTCCACAAGCCACAATCATCTGACAAATCTGAGTTAAAAAAAAAACAAATCTTATAAAATTTTAATGTCACAACACTAGGTCATCAATTTCCAAGTCACAGATGAAATATCTCAATTAAAAATGCAAAATAAGTTGGTACTAATGATAATTACTCTTTTCAGAGCCCCCCAAATTTTTTCTTCCCTTAAGGTGCACTATTTCTCCAAAACACAAACTGGATGATATATTTAAAATAGTAATATCTGTTGACAATGTCAAGGTGCTGCATGGTAGAAAACTTGTTTTCTGTAGCAATCCTCAAAATAAAACTACAAACAAATGCTCTGTAGATCTACTTTCTAATTACTAGAAGTGAGCATACAAGGGGTATAATTAGCTATGACACTAGAACAGGTATACATGTTTCAACACACACACAGGTCACAACAAAGTTTCTGGCATTATATGACAGAGGTCTTAAACCAAAGACTCAATGAAAGGGCATATAGTATACGCATAAGTGTGGGTCTTTTTCCTTTTTTTTTTCAATTTAAAAGTTGGCAGATAAATTTATTTCTTTCAAGTTACATACTTTGAATTTCTGATTGGTTTAAACATACCCTTATACATTTTTTCAGAGGGAAAAAAAGGGACTGCCCTGTGACTTTCACTGAACCTACATTGCAAATTAAGAAAGTTGACATTATAAATTCATTTGGTAAAGAGGAATGTCTTCCCAATGAAGCCTGCATTTTGAATCGAAGAGCTTTACAATCCTAGGCATGGGTTTTTCAATCAGTAATAAAATACTAAATTCTGAAATATACAAGGTAGTATACCTTAATTTTGACAACTAAAAGTTTTTCCAAGATAAACCACCAAGATACCCCTTGAGCAAGTCTACAGAATTTAAAACATGATACAACTGAATAAATATATTAGGAAGTTATGAGCCACTTAGGAAATTTATTCAATGACAAAGATACCAAAACAAAAAGATCATAATATACCTGAAAATCTACAGAATATCTATGTGTGGTCAATGTATAAGTAACTGATTATAATAAAGTATGATAAAGCCCAGTAAGTGGGACAAATTCAGGAAGCTATAGAGACACATATGCATGGAAAACTGAAATTCCATAAGAAACTACTGTATTTCATTCCAAAAGATTGAAACAAGAAATATTACGAATCATTACTTTTTGAAGGAAGGGTCTGATTTAGGCATGAATTCAAAGACATTTTCAAAGAGAAACAAACTTATGATGCTATAACTGATAAAAAGAGCAAAACTCAATCTCTTATTGCAACATTCTGACGAATACCCAATATTACTAAAAGATGTCCTTTTCTTTAGCAGCTTATCAAAAATAAATTTTTTCCTAAAAAACAAGTTTTAAACAAAAAGTAAAATCCAAAATATCAAAGTAAAGGCACAGAAGAAAGGTAACTTCAAGTTTGACAGCTTCCATATTCCAAGTCATACACTGCCCCCAATCCGCAAATGAAATTCCGTCCATGAAGTCAGGTGGAGTCAAGGGGAGGTATTATGAATGGGTGCTGGAAACATAAAGCTTGTAATTAAGTGCATTCTTGAATATAAATTCCACCCTGGAACAAGATAAAACATTCAGAGCCCAACCAAGGTAAAGCAGCTAGATCTATATACTCCCACAGGAGTTACAGCATATGACGGATTATGAACTAAATCCCTTCTCATGGGCCAAATGGTCCATGAAGACAGCATACATGGTCTCTTCAAAGACAGTATTAATAATGCACTCAGATTTTGGTCCAGCAGAGCCTTCTACCTTATAACAGCCCTGCTCAGAGCCTCTTCTACCTTCACAGAGCTATGTGAGAAGCTGAGTATACTAGTTTTGTAAAAAGACTTTTGGATTGGGCTAAAAGAAAACATCGAACAGACTACAGATAATAACAAAGAAAGCTGACCTTAACATTGTACCTCCAACACAGAATGCTCAATAGTCTCTCAAATTAAGGGAGTTCCATGGTTTCAGAAACCCCCAACGGACGAAGAAATGGCTCTGAAATGAACTTTTCTAGAGTTAAATTTATTTCATTGCTTCTTTTTTTATTACTTTTAAACTCTTGAATTCTAATTCCTGAAAAAAAGAGCCTACAAATTTTCTAGACGTGGTGTGACATCACAAAACACAATTTTCATGATTTAAAAAATATTTTAATGATAAAATTATAGGAGTATCTGTAGATGCTGTATAAAATTAGTATTTTTATGGGATGAAAAAGAGACGGAAATATGAATTAGATGAAAATTCAACAAAACAGGGTTTTGTTGCACTAACACTAACGCTTTTCTGGATAACCAAGAAGCTATTACAAAGAAGATGGTGTTACCTCAAACCACAATTTAGAAGAATACAAAAAAAAAAATCCTAAAGCAGAAAGACAGCACAAAATCATGTTCTTCTTCAGCAACTACTGTTTTCTTTGACTTTCATGAAATGGTTAAGACATCTCAGAAATAATACATGCACAAAAACTTGTGCTTTCCTTCCTTTCTCATTTCTAATGTCCCTAATATTTGTTTATGCTTGACACATACAGATTTGCTCCACGAAGTATATTGGAAAGTATCAATCCCTCTAGTTTCTAGCCTGAGAGCACTATCTCTATAAAATTGTTTAATACCATGGAGCGAGCATTCATTCATTTTAAATCTTAGTTAAAAATATTCTTATTATCCTTGCCTTCAGAGGCCTTCTCAGGCTACAATAAACAATAATTTGACTCAGATTCCACATGATTTACCCGGTGGTAGAACTCATCAAGTACTTAACACATAAAGTTACATAAGACTACAAAGTAATGATGCAATTTGGTGGGTGGAAAGATATGTATATAAGCATCACAATGTATGTATGAATGTACATATGTATAAAATCTCACACCAATTCTTATATAACTAAATGGAGTTCTGTGGATTTAAAGAAGCTCCATAACTGGTGAGGAAAAAAGAATCATTATGTCAAAGCTGTCACCTTGGTACACTGAACTTATTTCAATGACACTATCGCTGTTCAAAACATTTCTGGAATTCTTCATTTAGAATCAATTTGGAAGTCAGTTTGAGAAAAAAAAGTATGCCTTTTAAACCAAAAATGCAACTACTTAGCTTTATACATCCACCATGTTCATCAGGTTTAACTCCAAAGACTTTTGGATGATTCAGAAAATCAAAACCTCTGTCACAGAAAATTTGCTAGCACCAAAGATACTTGGAAGAATTAGACACAGCAATTCAGTGTCAAATGAAGAACTTCAAAAGCATTTTAAGCTATGGTACCATCACTGGAATAATTTTCAAATGTGACTATTTCACAAAGAATAATATTTACTTGTATCTATTTGTGATTTTCAAGTTTCCTTAACATGTTTATTAGTATATTAATTATTTTAATGCTGTGCCACTTTCTGAATAATGTGGACAGATTTTACATACTTTCACCAGCAGTACCACCATTTTATTACTCAAAAGTACAGCATGTGTGAGAAATATAGTTATGGTTATGAAGATATATTTTGCTTTAAATAAAGGGATCATCTTTGTTCTAATCATGTTCAAATATAGTGTCGTTTTTTTTTTTACTACACAATGTAACCCCTTTTATATGTACTATATATAACATGCACATTATAAACACACATAAAAACAGAATAAAATAAATTAAGTTTTCTAATGTATTTTCCTCATATGTTAAAAGGATATGTATTTTTTTTTTGTATGCTATACGGTAGGGGTCACATTTCATTCTTTTTTCACGTAAGTATCCTGTTATTGCAGCACCAGTTGTTGAATTTTTGTTTGTTTTTTACTTGTTTATTTGTTTTTGGGAAGTGCATGGGCCAGGAATTGAACCCTGGTCTCCCACATGGCAGGCGAGAATCCTACTAGTGAACTACCTTGGCATCCCCTTAAAAGGATAATTTTTGCACACCTCTTCAGGTATGTATATTCACCCTGGAGACCAATGGTCCAACCAACTGAGCTAACTAAGCATTCAGAAAGCTGCTGAAGATACCATAAATAATATTCTACTGGAATAACTAAGACCTGATAAAAACTGATAAAGAATCTATTCATGATTACAAGGACCATCATACATGGGCAAATTCATTTATTCATTCAATAAATGTTTGCAGAGTGTTTCTAATGCCAAGCATTGCTACAGGTACTGGGAATTCAGAAATGAACAAGACAGACATGGGTCCCTGTTCTTATGGAGCCTGCAATCTAGTGAGGAAGACAATTTATATATATATATAATTACTTATATATAATATATATATACAAATATTTATATATACATATATATAAACAAAATATTACATATATTTTTAAAAGGGGTAAATGCTATGAAGAGAAAAGAAAAGCGGGGTGAAAAATCAGAGAAACATGTAGTATGGGGGCCCAGCAGGGGAAGAGCACTGTCAGAAAGCCTCTCTGAAAGGGTGAAAGGAGACTCAAATGAAGTGAGGGCATGAGCCAGGCAAAAATTTAAGAAAAGAGCAGGATGGGCAAACGAAAAACCATGTGCAAAAGTCCTGAGGTAGATACAAACTTCGAATGTCCAAAGACGGGCAAGAAGAGCAGTACGGGTAGAGCAAAGTGAGCAAATAGCAGGAAATACTGGCAATTTGGACAGGGATCCAATCCTACATAGGGGAAATACATAAAAATAAAGTTTAATGCAACCCATTTTAACAGACTTTGTTTTTCAATGTATCTTTGTAACTATATTTTTATCAATATTCATCATTTACTGTACAATTTCTCCATTTGCCTTTCCCTTGCACATGTTATTTTCAGTTCAGAGATTTTTTTCAAATTTAAGATTTGGAACATATTAATCCCTCGGGCTTTAGGTAATAAACTTCTCACATCACACACATGAACCTTAGGTGCAGAGGGAAAATACGGACATAAAGATAAAAATGAGACGAAGAATTAAAGAAGCCACAACACGAGGCTCCCTGGTCCACTAACTTCTATTCTTCTGGCCCCGCGTGGATGCTCAGTGACTTATCTTTCTCTCTACAGTCTCTCTTCCCTTAACAAATTCTCCTCTCCAGTCAGAATCTAATTTATATTAAAGTGTTTTAAAAAGAATGCAAGGGTGAAAAGTAAAAGAACATGAGAGTTGCCAGGATCAACCAACATGAAGTTAAAAGTAAAGGTTTAGGGCAGGCAACGGAGGCTCAGTGGCAGAGTTCTCGCCTGCCATTCCAGAGACCCAGGTTTGATTCCCAGAGCTCTCCCATGTCAAATAAAATAAAATAAAGTAAGTAAAGGTTTAAATTTTTGGTCATTTTTGGCAACAATAAATAGATGTTAGGTATCACATGATGGGAAATATTATTAAAAATCTTTAAAATCTAATCTGGACCCAAATTTTATACTGGAAAAGAGAAGCCCAAAGCAACTAAGGAAACGTTCTGTCACATAGATGATAGATGCAGAAAAGGGGGTACACACACACCACATACCCCTACCTCTTGACCACCACGCAGTTTTTTTTAATATAAAACCAATCTTAGATAGAGGATCTTTCTCTACAAGGTACTGAACAGTAGAGGCGTTCTCTATAATGTTTCTAACTAAGCCCACTGTCAATTTTCTAAGCAACATACATTCTTTTTTCCCCAGAAATCGTTGCCTTACTCAGTGGCCTCCCACCATTATCACTCACCCCTACACAAAACATGCATCTGCAATAGCATGAGGTATCTCCCAAGAAATTTACAAGTGCAACTGGACTTCCATTTGTATTAGACACAAAGAACTACAGAAGAGATGCAAAATCACCTTAAAGAGGAACTCCCAGACCAGGTGACTAATATTCACTGGGGAATATTAATGTACCCACAGGAAAAAAAAATGTGTGTATCCAGAGTGGAAAGCAGAAGAGCAGGAGGGGCAGATACTGCGACACCCATGAAAGCACTGCCCAGGCACTGTGTGCTAGGCATGACCTCCACCCCTAGTCTGGGTGAGCAGCAACTTGTAGAAGACTCTGAAGGCCAGACCTCTTTCAAAGGCGTGCTGACAAAATTAGGTTTCTAGAACCACAAAGATCAGTGGAGTATTCTTTTAAGATAACGAACATTCTCCTGCCAAAGTATTTTATGCTCCTTAATGTTGTGGCTATAACTTCTACTTCATCTGTCATATCTACACAGCACATAATCGAATGCCATGTATATGGTAGAAACACAAATGGTCGTTATATCCCAAAATAATTAAAAGCTATGTTATAGTATGTTCTAGTTAGAACTAAAATACCTATGACAAATATATGGCTCGAAAATTTTAAAACTAGCTATTCTTAAACTGCATTTGAAAAATTTTTTTTAGCAAATCCATACACTATTATCTAAAGCTGTTTTGCACAAATCTGCAGCAAATTCTTTTACATTTAGTACACAAACATTTACTTGGTAGCTATTAACAGATTTATTAATTTGATATGTATATATGTATGTATATCAGGGAATACAATTTGACAAAAATACTAGTAAAAACAGTCAGCAACATATTCAGTATTTCTCCATCCATAAATAAAAACGAAGCTACCACAAAGAATGCACTAGGAATTACTTACTGCAATATGAAAGTACAACAGTAGCGTTAAACCCTTTCCTCTCCGGAAAAAAAAATCTAAATACAGTAAGCCATACTATCCTACCTTTTCTCTCACCCACTAAGGAAGCTCCACAAATACCAATATCTCAAGGATGTTTCCTGGCATACATGTTTTCATTAGATCTAAATATCATTGTCCTCTATACATAGAAATATCATGTCAGTGACTGGCTGCAGATTATGGACACAAGTGAAGCTGCTAAAACCAGTGCACAAACATAAGTCCTTTATGCAGAAACACTTCTAACATAGAACACTCATGCAGTGAAACATTTGGCTCAACACCTGGAAGAATTTCTGGGTTTTAAATATATTTATCTGCTTTTAATATCCTTTAGAAAGAATGTACTCTGAAGCAAAACTAATGTTTTAGTTTATCAAAAGCCAACAGAAACAAATATAGTGCTTTGTTTTCAATCAACATTTTGAATAAGAAAAAAATCTGAAATATCATAGTGTACTTCTAGAAGCATACCTGGTAGTTTATATGTTAAGGAATAAACTTCTGTATTTATGCAGATAGGGAGACATGCATTGATACCACAAAACAGAGGACTGAGTGGCCTTTCTCTGTGTGGTTGATATTCAAATTAATCATGTTCTTTATGTTCCCCAACCATGAAAAATAGCAGTTACCATGATTTTATTCCATATATATAAAGAAACATACATATGAGCATGTCAAAATACTCCAAAGAGAGTAAAAAGGTAACATTCATTTTTGTTCAACATAAACAATATGTAATTTAGAGTACTGAAAATTTACATAACCAAAAATCACCAAGTGTCTGGTAAATTTAACGTATTTTGCCGCATTAATTTTTATAAATTATTTCAAGTCCTCCACGGAGTTTTCACCAGTAAAGAACTGAATCTTCAAGGAATGTCATGAGATATATTTTAATACTGGCTAATTATGATTTATATGTATAAATGCTACTGGGAGAAAAACATACTCTACATATATATTTGATCAGAATTCGCTGTCTAATTAGTAGTTAATGCCTGTTGAATAATGAAACTTTTGTCTAAAATAACTGGCAAAAGGCCAAGAAAAGTAAATGCAGTTAAAGCACGAGTATTCCATCAGAATAATAAAAAACAATTACTTAGACTGTATGTCTAAGTATTTAGACATATATTTAGACAATAAATGTCTTCATTAGCATGAATAAACTGAAAATTAGAACTTTAAGGGAACAAATATTTCTTTTAATATACCACATTTTCCTCCAAATTAAGTTACCTTTCATTTGTTCTCAAGTTTTTTTAACTTGATGAGGTTTTTTTAATTAAAAATTCACTAGGTAATCTGTAAAGCAAGCTCACATTTCCAAATGTGCCATGCCAGATTTCAACATGGTAATTTATTTATAACTTAGCTACATCAGTAAGTTGGGTTTGGAGATCATACAATAATTTTTAGTTTTATCTCTCTTGATGTCTTTCTAGTTAGATGGGATGTTTAGAAATAAATTTTCTAAATAATGTCTTTTTTTTTCCTTTCCTTTTGAGGTGTTTATAAAACTAAAAACAATTATTTCTAAACACTTAATTCTACCCTTCAGGGCATGAAGTATATATCTTATCATACAGAACACCTAGAAAGCTTTCAAACTCAATGGTAATTAAGAAACTTCAAAGTAAAACTACAGTGTTTCACAAGGAACCAGGAATGCTATCCTTTTTTGGCTACCAAAATGACATCTTCCTTGTTCCCTGAAGTACCAGCAAGAGTTTTCCACCCAAACAAAAGAACTTACGTTCTTAATGTAGCCTTTACTCTTCTGAGGATCAGAGGAACATAGTTTTTTAAAGTAAACTTCTAAGGGGCCAAATAGTCAAAACAATCTTGAATATGAGGAAAAAAGCTGGCGCACTCACACTTCTAAATTGAAATACTTATTACAGAGCTACAGTAATCAACACAGTGTGATACTGGCATTGGGATAGACATTCATATAAATGAAACAGGATGGACAGTCTAGAAATAACCCATTACATCTATACCCAACTGATACTCAACAAGGGTACCAAAACAATTCAGTGGGAAAAGAACTGTCTTTTCACAAATATTGCTGGGAACTGAATAATAGTCTGAAAAAGAATGAAGTTGAACTCCTAACTCACACCACCACAAAAGTTAGCTCAGATGGATCAAAGAACTAAATTTAGTTCTTTAGTTCTTGTATACTAAAGCTATACAACTATTAGCAGAAAGCATAGGGTGAATCTTCATGATCTTGGATTAGACAATAGTTTATTAGCTAGGACACCAAAAGCACAAACAAAACAAGTAAAAAAATAGGTAAGTAAGATCTCATTAAAATTAAAAACTGTAATTTGAGAACAGCAGCAAGCAAATGAAAAGGGGAAAAAATACTGGAAATCATGTATCTGATTAGGGACTTCCCCTCACATAATACATAAAGGACTCTTAAAACGCAACAAGAAGATAAATTACCCAAAAAAAAAAAAGTTGGTGGGGGGGAGGGCAAAGGATCTGAACATTTCTCAAGAGAAGATATAAAGAAGGCCAAGTCCAGAAAATAACAAAAACCACTGAATGGTACAACTTAAATGGTATGTGAATTCTACTTCAATAAATTTATTAAAATAGTTACTGCTATGGTTAAGGAGTCTATCACGTAAAATATAAAATGTTCCAATTGGAAAAAAAACTTAAAAATTACCAAAATTGCTTGTTTTACAAGTAGAGGCTCTTAAACATAAGTAGAATAGAATGAGGACCCCCCCCCAGGAAGCCAGTCCCAGAAGTACTCACTTCAGGAGACCACAAGATGACCATTTTTCAGTTGCATAGATACTGACTACAGAAAGCACAGGTGCAGGGTGCTATAGAGAGCAGCCACTGACACTTATTCCTTTCTCTTAATTATTATATAGCACTCATGTATTTTGTTCCAGTATTTTTTTTCCAAGGAATGGGGTTAAAATTAGAGGCCTCATCTTCCTAGCTCCTTCTTTCCTCTTTTCCTGCTCCCCTCAACACATACCAGAATGAACGTAAACTGCACTATCAGTAGGTTAACAGTGCTTTATCAGAGGGAAGGCCACCAGGTCACTTCAGGTGATCAGGACAGATTCATTTCAATAAAATCTACACAATCCTTCCATCCAAAGGCCAAGAGGCTGGAATATGACCCTAGGCTGGATGGTCATTTAACTGTCTATTCCCTAGAATATAACATCCCACTTGTGTGAAGGGGAGTGAAAAAGAATTTATCCCTCTTTGAAACAAAGGTAATCTTGCCCATAAATACTTTCACAGGACACCATACAAAGTTTACCAGATTAAGCTTCAAAGAAAAGTATTAAAAAGTTAGCCTTGTTTGAGAAAGGTAGGTTAAGGGAAAATTTAAAAGAATTTTACAGAGATTTGGTAATAAGACATTAATATAGTTGAAAGGTAAATAGAGAACCCGAAGAATTTGGTATATTTATTATAACTTGAAAATGATCCCATGATCATTTCTTTTTTCCTTTACATCTAAGGCAAGTGAGTTTCTAGCAAACGCATTTCTAGACTCAAGTGGTAACAGGCTATATACTAGAGGGAAATCAAAAGAGGAAATGGTAGCATAGGAAAATAGGCTACATTATTTCTGTACAAATTTTTTAAAACATACATATGACATCTCCAAAATGTCTTTTAATCCTTTTCCAGATACATAATTAAGATAAATTCTTAACAGATCCATTTGCATACATGATTTAGTCAGTATAAAAAAGTTATAATGCACTAAACAGCCACCAGAAATATCACTTTTGTCCTCTGATTACAAAAAGAAAATAAGACTTTTCATTGCTGTCAAACATATTCAATTTTCCCCTAAAATGAAGTTTAGATGAAAACAATGTGACTGACAAGCACCACACCAGCAAATCTTGGCACCTTCAACTCCGTCTATCTCCTTGGCCTGCTAAACAAAATTCCTTCACAAACTGGTGTTCTTTGCAATAACTCCTACAAAGCTCATTACTGCCAGCACTGGCCTATCCCCCATGTTGCGCATTATCCCTGTGATGCATATCAACATGTGGCACATGTCCTTGACGTGCACAGAAGAGCTGCACCCCAGGACAGCAGCGTGCACGACAATAGTGCCGACTCTTACTTCTTTATGGTTGCTGGGATGTAACCGAGAAATCTAATAACTGTGACAGTGGGGCCTTTCGGGTTTTCCTTGCCTTTCCAGACAGTGAAGCTGCACAGACACTAATGAAAGGTTAAATGAATAGGAATAGCTGACAAGAGGTACAATAAAGAAGGAGCTTGGTAATCCACAGACACTGCACAGAGATCCTTGGCTCAAGCAGAGAAAGGACAGCACATCGTCGAGTCACAATATTTAAAACAGCTTGCTATACACAGAGGCTTTTGTGTCTGGGTACATGTCTGGCTTTGGACTGAAAAAAAAAATGATACTGAAAAGGAATTTCAGCATGGGGTACTTTGGCAAATGTAAGGTCATAATAAGAGAAAAATGTTTTGTGTGGGTTGTTACATCTTTGTACTAAACACAAAAAAAACCAGGGCTATGAACTCATGAACCACAAGTTCTAAGACAAAACTGTACATTTTGACAACTATTAAACACCGTATCTAAAGGTCTGGATTGATGAGATTCCCATTGGTAAGAGATACAAACAGTGACTCATTTAGCAGTTCCACATTCTGCCTTCCTTTCAGAAAAATTCCTGATACTCATCTTATTAGAATTTTACAGTCAAGCTCTAATCTTTAGTGAATGCGGTTTGTTATAAATACAACCCAAATTCTCAAGCCATCTTCTACACACTGCAAAACTTCCCAGCGGTTACTGTAAAGAACCTGAATTTACAGTGTCAGAAATTTGCCAAGTACAAGGCAAACATTTTATAATTTAAAAGTTACTGCAACTGTGAAATGTTCTCGACTAGAATTAAATGCCTTCTTCAATATACCTTAAGAGAAGGTTGAATTCCTTGGGAACCAATTTCAAATTATAGTGGCATGACCCAAAAAAAAAAAATGCTCCAGAATGTGAAGAGAAAAAAATGAAGCACAAAGAAAGAAATGTGATGATATGTACCGATTTTTTTTTTAAGGAAAAAAGTTGACTTTGCTATAGAAAAACCTCACAAAATGATGTATCTGTAAAATCATTCTTATGCATATGTATGAGATTCACAACAAATGGTAAAACTGTGCTGAAAACATGTTCTAAAACAAGGGAGCCTCTTTGAACAACCAAATTAAATTATAGCTGAACTCTTGAGTGTACTGGGGTTGTAATAAGCAACAAATAAAGACTTTTATTGGCTAGTGACATAAAGAGAGCTACTGTACAAGAGATTTTAAAAAGACAAATCTGAGTAGTTTATCTATCTGGATTATATTATTTACTTAAATGGTAAATAAGTTTGTCCAATGCAATGGTCATAAAAACCAATATAAAAATATTAAATATCAATTATGATCAATGGCTCTTTAATATAAACATCACAAATCTCACTGGAAAGACTGATAAATGAATGTAAAATTAAACAAATATTTAACTTAATACTAGTTAAGTACTATTTCTTTAAATTTAACTCATCGATTCCTAAAAGAGTTCAGCTCTATAAATGGTTTATACTGATGCTTATAACATGACGCATTTATTTAAAAGAGTTTTCAGAATACAGCAGTTGTGTGTAGAACTACTTCAATGCATCATGTACAGAAAGGAGACAAGCTTAGTGAACTGAAAGAAAGCATCCCACTCCTCAGTGGTTTCGGAGAAGTTAATTTTCATAGAACTTTGAAGTTGGTTACCTAACACATGAGAAGAACTCCTTCAGGTGACAAAATTACAAACATACTTAGGAAACCAAAACAGATATAAAGTATATTTGGTTTGGTTGCATTCTCCTTGATCTTCAAGGAAATCTTCTACCATCTTAAAGGTAGAACTCTAAAAATCCTAGCTGACTACTTGACAGTTCTTGTAGAATGTTCTGTTGTTTCATTTTTTAAAAAAACAAAAACACACAATAGTACCTCCAAGCCTGAACACTAAACCCGTATTCATTACCTACTTTTTCTGCAATGTTCGGATTGCCAGTGGTTTGTTTTTGTTGTTTTTTTTTAAACCTTAAGTATATCTAATAAAATCATGAGGCTCCCTCTAGCTCTTCAGAGAGGAGTTTACTAACCATTGATCCTATATAATTCCCATCTAAGAAGAAAGATTTGAGAGAACTGCTTTCCCTTCTACAACAAATGTTGTTTTCAACTGTTTCTTGTAATGATATAGATGGTAAATGAGACCATCTGCTGAGGAATTCAGAAAACATTGATCCTCATGTATGCATCAAGTTAAGAATCTATTAATTACTTCCAACCTAAGCTTTACATACAAAATTCTGTAGTGAAACTTTATCTGGTTTAAAGTAAACTATGTATATATTCCCAACTTAGATTAACCCATCTTGTACTATTAATTTCAAGAAACAACTTACAGAAATTCAAACTTGTGTAATCTAATCTCGGTTCAAAAATCTACATTTAAATGCAGAATCTTGAAAATAAAAAAATACACTTTATTAACAGTGTGTCTTAGGACTGTAAAAGAAAAATGCTGATGGCAATTTGTGGAAAATATTTTCACGTAGCATATTTATACACAACATTGGTAATGACTTTTTTATTGTTTAATCTTTTCTGCAATTCAATATTGGATATTTGGGGACTGCAGTTATTTAGAAGACTATAAATAATATAGTTGAAGTATGTCATTGATATTTAGTCTATCTTACAATAGCCATAAAGCCACACACAGTCAACTGGCAAATCATCTCGAACAAGTGAACATGAAAAACACTAAATCGAACTTCTCATACCTACTATTCCATCTTTCAAATACTTATGGAATTTTTAAACTTGTACTGAATCTTAACTCTAAAATTAAAAGGAAAGGAAACCACAAACTTCAAGTCATCACCTATTCTGAAATCCCTTAATATAAGAAATATTCTCAGGAACAACAAAAAGAACAGCTCCCTACACCCCCACCCCCGCCCTTTTTTGAGCCAGTGTCCAATTTCTTCTTTACTGAACAGCTGTATTATCCAACTTAAGTTGCTCTGCTAATTTCAGTCCCACAAGGACTAACTTGGAAGGTAAAAAAATACAAGAAAAGATCAATTTGCTGGGAAAGATCAAATGAGAAAACTGTGGGGACAGCACCAGGTCAGCGTGTGGAGAACTAAGCAGACCTGTTCTTCATTAACTGCTGCTCTCTGGGGATGTCACACACTACCTGTCCGTGGGCTTTATTGAACCGCCTAACCCGCCTCTGTGTTCCATTCTTCTGGGCCCAAGTGAATCATATCCTGCTGCTGACAAGTTAGCAGGGGACTGCGGCTGAAACATGAAAGTACTTTTCTTTCTTGTCTAAATCAGGCAGATTTTTGAAAAGACGACACAGCATTGACTCGTGACATGGCAAGATGAAACGAGAGGTCTGGGCCGGTCTTGGAGCTGTGCAGATAAAAGTAATCAAATGACACTCCTGGAATGCAAATTGGCATTCTTGACTGCAGCAATTGCACAACCATGAAACATCCCTGACAGCAAGCAAGATTAGGACAAAATGTTATGTAAAGCACTGAACTAAAAAACTCTCACTTGAAAAATCAAACTGTAACACTTACATTTTAATATAGCAATAGTCAGCTCTGCTTTTGTCTGCTTCTTTTTTTGTAATCACATATCCCTGCCTGACACATATCTTCCACCTCAGGTAGAAGGAAAAAAAAAAAAAATCAGGTATTAGGAATGTACAGCTGTTGTTAATATTTTCCTAATCTTTCTTTTCAAAATCATGTGAGGTTGATTCTTGTTCAAAGTTTTACATGCAAACAACACCGAACTTAATATTCTCAAAGAGGATACACAGGCAGTTTCAGACGTTTCTCTCAAGGTACTCTAAACAAAGTTCACTTTCAGGGTCGGTATTACTTTCCTCAGGTGAAGATACTCGGATACTGTGGTAAAGTAACTAGCAGTCTGGATTTTAAATACCCTACTCTCCAAGAACAGAAAGAGTACCTACAACTAAGAACTACATTCAAGTTGAACAGTTTGAATGAAACAGCTCCAAATACAACATAAAAGGCAGACACCCAGTAAAGGATAACAAGGAATTTGTTGGTGATTTAAAGGGTAAAGTAAGTTCTATTAATTTGCACAAGGTTTCACTACTCTTGAGTACATCTTCAGATCAGACACACTAAATAACAGTTTCAGAAGTAAATTCTCCCACTTTCAGCATGTATGTCTGTGTACAGTATCATCTGAACCTGCAGAAGATAAAACAATGGATGACAAATGGGCTTAACCACTGTTCAAAGTGATTAGCATATGGGAATAGATGTGTAGACAAATAGCAATACGTACTAGGGGAAAGGGGAAAGAAAATAATACCAAACTGGCTTTTACAATGTTCTTGGGTAAAAACATTGGCTAGGAGAAGCACTCTCAAGTTCTAAACAGATATATTTAATATTTTATTTTGACGTCCCACTTAAACATAGGGTCCAACAATTGCAACTATCCACAAAGAGTATAAAATAATAAATAAACAGGCCACTTTCTGCCACTTTAATCCTGGGCACACAGTGTTATCTTATGATGTCTTTTGTACATCAGTTTTACAACAGCTTGACTCTAGAGTAAATGGGAACCATCAAAAATCGCACGCTGTTTTCAAAACCACTTTAATTTCTGTCAATGTAACTGTAACCACAGTCCTGGGCACATGCTTTTTGTGGAGTGTGCCTGCATTTGACAGTCGCATCTCCAACACTTGAATTGTGGCTTTGATCATAGAAACAAGGGGTGTCACATTAGGAGGAAGGGATGAGAAAAAAAAAAAAAAAAGCCAACCCGCTATCTCCCATTTTCTTCTATACTTCATCTACATGCACAACACAGTTTATGAGATCCCCAAGTGGGGGTAACAATAGCAACGCTGAGTGGAAGCAAACTAAAAGAAAGGGAGTGGTCAAGCTCGATTTCTAACAAATCACTTCCCCGAAAGCGGACAGAGCCGCTCATCCCCAGCCGAACTAATTGCACGTTTCCTCGCTGCAGAGAAGCCGCTTCGCGTAGGCTGGCTTTGCTGCGTTCTCGCTTCGCAAAACCATCCCATTTCCTCAACCACTTACACTTCCAACTTTTTTTTTTTTAATTTTAGTCTCATCTCACCGGGGATTTCATCTAGCTTTTGTTTTTCTTTCATCTTTTTTGATTCTTCCCCCTCTGGACCCCAAATTCCACCCTTCAGTCATTGTGTAATTAAAACAAATCGGTCCTTTAGAGTTGCACCTCAAAAAAATCTTTAAGGTTCACTCTCTGCCCACCATTTGCACTTTTTTTTTCCATAAAATCTCCAGGCGTATCTCCTACAATATTAATTTACAGAGGGAGGTTGAGAACGTGAAGTAGAAGGGAGGGGAAGGGCAAAAGTGCCGGGCTCGGATGACTGTCCTCTCCGCGCGGCTCAATAGCGCGCCCCGGCACCCACGCCTAGCTACTGGTCCCTCAGTCGCAGACCAGCTCTAAAAGTTACCGTGGGTCCAAAACGCTTTCCTCTTCGCCCCGACATCCTCTCAGTACTCCACTCACCCCCCGCTTCCCTTCCACTCAATCCTTCCCCAAGTCGTCCCAAACTCCCGGAGCCTCCCGCTCGCCTGCCTGCCGCTCACCTTTCCTCGGTAGCCGCGAGAGGGGGCAGAACTTCACGCCTGCCCCCTACCACCACACACACACCCTCCCACCTGGACCTCTCCTCAGAAACTTGGGGCCAAGTTTACGGGAACACAGGAGGAGCCAAGCTGGGTTGGGGTTTTCCTCTCCTTCGCGGTCTCCTTACACCCCCCCCCGCCCCCCACAAGCCGCTAGACTTGGAAGCACCGGCCCCGGCGGCCCCGGTGGTGCTCCGGCGCGGGAGTCATTTCTTACGGAGTTAGAATAAAAAGGAAAGGATGGTGGAAACTTCTTACCATCTCGGCATGCTGGTTGTCAAGTGCAGCCCCCGCCTCTTGGTCTCCTCTTAGCGGCCGCGCCTGGACCAGCCCCTGGGCCGCCTCTCGCTCCTTCAGTCTCGGCCTTTCTTTCCCTCCCCCTCCCGATTTCCTTCAGGCCGCCGCTCTCGCCGCCTCCGCCTCTCCCCGCCCGCGCGCGCCCTCGCTGCGGCCCCTCTGCGCTCAGGTGACTGATTTATACACGCGCCTAGGGTCGCACTCGCTCCCCCAGGTCGGAGCTTGTAGTTCCTCCGGTTCCTTAGGCCAAAAAAAAAAAAAAAAAAAAAAAAAAAAAAGGAACGGGCTGTCCTGGGAGGGGACTGCTTGCGGGAGGGGGAGACCGGCGGGCGAGGTGACCTGAGGTGGATTTGCAAACCCCACAAGTTTCTTCTCTCTCTGCAAAACTGTCGTGACTACAATGTTGCTTCTCTTTTGCAAAATAAAAGTAGGTTAGTTTATGTTGTTGTCTGTCCTCAGATTTCCTAGGGGTTTCGTGAGGGGGGGATGTATATTTCTCCCGCTCCCTCCCACCATGTTACTTTTTTCCGCTCTTTCTGGGGATGGAAAAACAACTTTGCCGCCCCCCGGGGAGTGCGGGCGTGGAGGTGGGGGTGGCCGCTAGTCCCAGCTGTCAACAAGGAAAAAGAGAGTGAAGAGAGAAAAGGAGAGAAGGGAAGGCTGCAGAACGCCGAGGAAAGGGCGCGAACTTTATTCCGACTGCAGCAAACCGCGGCTTCTCTTTCCTTTTCGGGCGCTCGCCGGGTCTCGGTCCCCTTTGACCAGTTCCTCCTTCCGAACCACCGCCGCCGCCCCCTCCTCCCTCTTCCCCTTCCCCTTTTCCTCCTCCTCTTCCGTGCCTGCCGCGGCTGCCCTGGCTCTGGTCGCCCCTCTCCGCCCAGGTCCTCCGCGCGCCGTTGGGGAGAGAAACCGAGGGAAGCGGAGGAAAACCCAGGGGACGGAAACTCAAGACCAGAAACTGCTGGGAGAGAAGGCAAAAAGTCTAGTGTGGCTGGGGAAAAAGTTTTCGCGGCGGAGTGTTTTGTGCCGGCCCAGACGCCGACTTGCGGCCAGTGTTCCTTCCCCTTCCCCTTCCCCGAGTCTGGGCCGCGGGCCTCGGGCCTCGGGCTGAATCGGGGGGCGGGGAAGCTGCCTGCCGTCTCCACAGGCGTTCGCCGGGAAAGACCATGCACAGCTGTGGGTGACACTCAGCCGACCCGAATCGCCCTGTCGGGGAGTCGCAAAAAAGAAGGCTCGAGGCTGCGTTCTCTGCGCACACGCCTACAGCTGAAGGACATTGCTTAAATGCTGGCAGAAACCCCCACCCCTGGGCACAATATTGGGTGAAGGGGACGAACTTAACCACCAGCATCTTTCTAACGTACACTTTGTGACAAAAACATTCGCGTTGTGCAGGCTTATCCTAGCTAGAGCAAACTTTCCGCTTGTCTAACATAGGAGGAAAGCACAGATTTTAAGCATACTCCCTGAGCACTTGGAAGTCAGAGAATCGGAGACTGGCTTGGCGAAACAACAGGTTTGGTTACTACTGAAAAGAGAAAATCGTTCTTTCTTTCTCTCTTCCCCAAAATGAAGAAGAGAAATTGGTTAATTGCATTCAGGAGTCAGAATTATATTCCTTTGAAAATGTATATAGTCTTCGAAATACATAGTTTTATTTTCTTTTTCTCTACTCAAGATGCACAGCCTGCTCTTAAGTTGATATACATTTTCAAAACAGTTAATTTTTAAAATTTTTGCGGGAGCTATGACTGACGAGAGTACGACCCAAGTAACCACAGCTGGTCTGAAAATGTGATTAGTCTCATTATAGTCACATGGATCCAGCTTTTTAACACGGGGTCACCGCACCTGCAGTTCGGTGTACTGATTGGGTCCAAACTCCTGAAATTACTAGACCAATTTCAAAGATGACATTTGTGGATTCTATACATTATCTTGTGGAAAGGTTTGTCTGATAAACACTTCTACCATATTATTTATAGTACTATAAAATACCTTAGCGTTCTAGCCATATTGTTCATCTGGATGTTTCTGATGTGACAGATTACTTAACACCTATAGTGTAAATCAAAGAATAGACTAGATATCTAATGACCAGCCATATATAGTTAAATGCATGTTATCTAAGAAGGCTCATCAATGATTTGATTAAGGTGTGGAGCATGTTCCCTTATTCTGTAAACAGAACTGTAACATCATCCTATAGTTTGTAGGAACTGATTACACAAGGGATAATGATGACCAAATGTGCATTCTGAGCAACTGAGGATCATCACAAGAATTCTCCAGAAATTCTTGTGCCAAGTTCCAGTGTGTTTTCCTGTATGATGGAAAGATGAGAAAAGCTGGTTGCTAATTTCAGAGCCATTACCCATACAAATCCATTCACACACTTACCGCTTTGGACAAGTGACAGAGCAGCAATTGCCAAACAATTGTATTCACACAGTGAATTTTTGGCTGCGCACCTACATTGGCTAACATGCAGAAGTTATTCTACATCAAGCAACCTGTAATTTACATTCCCCTGATTGGTTCCAGATCTGTCTGTTTTTGATGTTAGCATACAAACAATTTATGTGAGGTAAGAAGACACGTCTCTTTGAGGTCCTGTGACTTTCTGGAGAGACATCATTATAAAGATGGCGAGTATGTTGGGCTAAAAGCAGCCCTTGGAAAAGGTAGAAGTATTCACAAAAGCAAAGTCTAGCATATAAAAATGCCACAGTCTCTTATTTCCTCCAGTGATTTCATATGGCAAATGGAATAAAATCTTAACTCCTTTTTGTATCCTCCAAGACCTTAATGATCTACCCTTGCCTGTCTCTTTGAAGGATGTTTATTCCATTACCCTCATGGACTACACTCAAGCCAGAATGGTTTGCTTTCTGTTCTTCTCGCTGCCAAGCTCCTTCCTGTTCTTTCCTCTGCTCCTTCCTCTACCTGGAATATTCGCCCACATTTTTCAGTGGTTCCTTTTATCATTCTCGTCTCAGTTCTAATTTCATTTCTTCAGGTCCTAATTAAAATATGTAGCTCTTTGCCCACCATTCCTGAAATCCCCTTCAAAGCTTCTCTCATTAATTATCATTATATTCCTTAGCTAATATTGTCTTAATTGTTCATATGTTTATTCTTTTTTTCCCTTAATGAAAATGTGGAACTCCTTAATGAAAATGTGGAACTCCATGAGGGGAAGGAATGTACCCATTTTGTTCAGATGCAGTATACAACCTCCACACAAAATAACAGTATTGAGCACAGAGTAAACTCACAAATATTGTTTGAATTAATACATTTCAAAATCATTACACTATATTGACCTGATGACCTTGAGACCAGACAAGTTCACTACTAGAAAAATGGAAAAAAGAATTTATGCTTTGGTGGAATGTGACAAACACTGTTGATTGCCTACTCCAACAATTTTCAAAGTGTGGTCTGGGGCTGCTGAGAGTCCCCAAAACCATTTTAGGTGGTCTATATGGGCCAAAACTATTTTTATAATAATATTGAAAAGTTATTTACCTGTTTCAATTATCATTCTCTCATGAATGTACCATGAAGACAATGTAATATGCAGTATCATAACAGACAAAGCAGAAGCAGATATGTGAATCCAGCTGCCTTTTATTATATTAGACAGTAGAGTTGCAAAAAATATAAATAATGCCATTCTTCTCACTGATTTTTTTAAAAACATTTCTTTTTTGTTTTAAAAATACATATTTGTATTAGTGTCCGGTGCTATCACAAATTTCCACAACAGTGGCTTAAAACAACACAAATTTATCATCTTATAGTACTAGAGGTTAGAAGTTCACAATGGGTTTCACTAAGATAATTCACCCATTCTGGGAAGAATGGGTCCTTTACCTTTTTTTAGCTTCAAGAAGGTGCCTATATACCGTGGCTCATGGCCGCTTCCTCCATCTTCAAAGCCAATAATGGTCAGCCAAGTCTGTCTTATGCTGCACCACTCTAACTCTGCTACCCTCTTTCACTGATAAGGACACTTGTGATTACATTGGGCCCACCTGGCCGCCAGGATGCTCTCCCTGTCTCAAGATCCTTAACTTATTCATATCTGCAATAGCTCTTTTGCCATGTAAAGTAACATTAACAGGTTTCAGTGACTAGAACGTGGACTTCTTTGTGGGGCTCTTATTCTGCCTATCACCGTATATTAACATAAGGTGGGTCTATTGTTATTGTACAGGGATTAATAACTTTTTAAAATTTCAGAGTTTTAAATTTCTAATACATGAAATACCAACAGCTATAGCCCACATTAACAAAATCTCTTTGACTTCCATAATTTTTAAAAGGTCCGGAGACCAGATAGTTTGAGAATTGCTGACCTCCATGATAGCTATTTTCCCTTTCTCCATGCCTCAGGTTAAATTGCATTGTTCTAAGCCAGTTATGGTAAGCCTCTTTTCCTTTGCTCTGATTGGCTTAGGGATGGGTATGTCTCGCAGTTGTAGTCAATGAAGGATGATGGGAAATCGTTGGGGCGATTTCTGAAAAGATTATTTTACTCATTAAAAAAAAAAAAATGGTTGGGTTCATTTCCTGGTGCCTGCCCATGCACAAAAAATATTTGTTTTAACAAGCAAACATTCCCCCTCCCTTTACAACCTCCCCCAGTAGACTCTAAGCTACTTTCTATTTCTGGGAATTTGCTGTTTCTAGTCATCTCTTATAGGTGATATCATACAATTTTTGTCCTTATATATCTTACTCATTTCCCTGAGCATAGTGTTTCCAAAGTTCTTCCATGTTGCAGAATGTCTCATAGCTTCATTGTTTCTTATGGACGATTAAGAGAGGGACTTCTCATGTTATATAATTAATTCTTTTATCATTGAGGTTGCCTTTTTATTACCTGCAACTTAAAGCTTCCTAAATTTTATAGGGAAATTGATGTTTGTGTACTTTTCATGCAGGAATTCCTTCCTGATAATTCACAGGAAATTTATATATTTTTTTCACAAATTCTGGAAAATTATTATAATTTTCTTGAGAGAATTAAAACTTAATCAACATAGAGATATCATGAGTTCTAATGAATACAAGAGCAGGAAATGCTGACAGAGAGTTGAAGGTTAAGGTTAACATTTCTAGAATGGTCACCACATAATCACTCTTGCTTGTAGTGTTGGCCACGTTATAAGCATGTGGTCCTGGTCAATCTGTTGATACCAATGAGTCATAAGTTTATTTGCATACTATACTGTATACAATTCCTATAAGCTGTGTTCCAAGAAATAATAAGTTTTGGAAGCAAAATATGTCCTGAAAATGATCATTTCAACACATGGTTATATGTATTGCTATTAATCTTTCTAGGAGACCTTGAGCGCTGAATTATTTGAAAACTAAACCATGTATATTTGTGATCGCTTATAATTTTCATAACTATGTTAATAAAAGAAATGCAAAGAGAAAGAAAAAAGAATGTTGTAGAACAAAATCTGAATTTAGAAAAGCAATTAAGTTGCAATGGTAGAACCAAAATCAGGGAAAAGACAAAATATTGTCATCACTAAAAAAGAAAATGAGTTTATATGAAACAGTATATATGCTACCACCTAACTTAAGGCTACCTTAAGACTAAGCCTTAACAATTTGACAACTGTCAACACAAAATCAAAGAAAAAGTTCTGAGGTAGTTCATAAGAGTGGCCCCAGTATTACTGCTGTGTTTCCTTACTAAAATGACATTATGAATTTGTGGACTCTAAGAATGTGTAAAAGCATACTTTCTGAAAGAGGTAGTGAAACAAAATGTCTACTTTCCAGATAACAGAAATCAGCTAAGAGTCAGAGTTTATAACACTGCCGGGTCCATTCCCATGGTAACTCCCGCCCTGCTTGCTAGTCCATATAATCTGGAGACAAAGGATATTTGGGGCTCAGTCTTTGGACAGAAGTCCTCTGAGTCTGTCATGGCAATAAAAGCTTGACCACTTCTCAGAGGCTTTGGTGTTTTCTTGTGTGGTGTTCAGAGTTTTTTCCTACTTCATTTCTGGTACATTGGCCAAGAAACTCTGCACCCCCAAGAGAGAGACACCCTTGTGTCCCCTTCCCATCTCCAGGGAGGCCAGAGCCATGGACCGATCTTGATCATCCCCTGTCATGCCCCGGAAACTCTTCTTCTGGTTTGGGATCATATAGTTGGAACAGGACACCAGCTTCCCCAGCCTCAGGAGGGACCTCGGCAGCCCTGAGAACCCCACGTCGGAGTGGTAAGAACAACTGTTCGATCAGGTATAGGAACTGACAGGTCCTGCCCTTCAGGCAGAAAAGGAGACCGATCACCTCCTAAACTGGCCAAGTACCCTTCGGGCAAAGGAGAGGCCGAAAGAGAAACCTAGGGTAGTTAGATACTCTCTGGTTTTGGGAGGCAAAATAACTTGTCATATTGTCGAGTGCCTGGTGTGTGAAAGTGTCTGAATGAGACATGGCTCTGTCCTGAGGCTTCGGCACTGTGTCACCCCTGAAGCGAATTCTGTGTCACGATCTGCTGTTCCGTGGGTCCTCATACAGCTCGTAAGGTGGCTCGCCAGTGCCAGTTGGGGGTTTATACCAACCTACCTCATGCCAAGAGGACCCTAAATTTCCGTGAGGGAAGTGGTCAGACATGGATGAAGCGATTGTCGTCTTGTTCATTCTTTTGTTGTCTGGTGCTCTAGGAGGATCACTGTGGGTGGTACTGAGAGCAAAACCCCCTTAGTCTGCCTCCTTAAGAGTTTCAAAAAAAGATTTACTGGAGACTATAGAGTGAAGCTTAAGTCCCAAGAGTTGCGCAGATTTTGCCAATTGGACTGGCCCACTTTTGGAGTTGGATGACTGTCTGAGGGGTCACTCAACCCCCAACTGATCCAAGCCATCTGGCAAGTTGTCATGGAGCAGCCTGGCCACCCTAATCACTTCCTGTACGTTGACTCCTGGCTCTAGCTTGTTCAGAATTCACCACCATGGCTAAAAGCTTGCATTGAAACCTATGCGAAAGTCCTGGTAGCCTTCGCTACCTTGGGCATTCCACCTCCCAGAGGGGTTGCAGCAAAGCAATTAGTCCAAGCTACCACTAAACTTCCTACCCTGGAGAACACCCCACCACCAACAAAGAAAAACCTCTTCCCACCTCAGGCCACCAAGATAAAGGGATGGAGGGGCCATCCTCCCTGCTGCTGGCAGAGATTCTTTACCCTCACTTTCCTAAATCCTTGACCCCAGATAAACCTCCAGTCTCCTTGCTGCGAGGAAGACCCATCACCCCTGCCTTACTTTTACTTGGCTCCAGTTTCCTGACCCCCCACCTTAAGCACCAGCTGTGGTTCTAGGAACACCATCAGCTCCCCTGACGCCCTCTATTGGATACTCCACCTCCTCAGGAACTTCAGTCAGCTCTTCGCTATCGCTTCCCATCTCTCCTGGTTCCATTCCACCTGAATCCCCTCCAGAAATCCCACAAACCTGAAACCTTTGATCATGAGTTGGAAAAATCTG
The DNA here is from genome assembly GCF_023851605.1 of Tamandua tetradactyla. Classification (NCBI taxonomy): domain Eukaryota; kingdom Metazoa; phylum Chordata; class Mammalia; order Pilosa; family Myrmecophagidae; genus Tamandua; species Tamandua tetradactyla. Next base: position 80,463,051 of record NC_135328.1, on the reverse strand, counting down.
CAATACCTCAGGAGCTCTGCAACTGCTCCTGCGAGAAACCCGAGAACCCGTTTACTACGATCCACAAGGCCAGTTGTAGGGAGGTCAACCAATGTTTGTCCACCAGCCTTTTTCAACCACTGATCTCCTAAACTGGAAAAACCACACTCCCTCCTACACTGAGAAGCCCCAGGCTACGATCCACCTGCTCCAGTCAATTATACAGGCCCATCGGCCAATGTGGCAAGATTGCCGTCAACTTTGCATCACCCTCTTCATCACTGAAGAGCGGAAATGAATTTCATAAGCCGCCCTGAAGTGATTAGAAGAAAATGCTCCTGCAGGGATGATGAACACATCCCAGTATGCTCAAAACTCCTTCCCAAATGCCAGCTTGCGGTGTGACCTGAACGCTGAAGCTGGCAGAAATAGTTTAAATTTCTACCAAGCTGCGCTCATTCAAGGCATGAAAAAGGGGACCAGAAGAACAATTGATATATCAAAAAAACTGCTGAAATCCTGCATACGCCAGACAAAACCCCTAGCCAGTCCCATGAGTGCCTCTGTGAAGCCTTTAGAATGTACACTTCTCTTGACCCTGAAGCACCAGAAACCAAAGACTTGTTAACACTCCATTTGTCGGGCAAGCCCAACCCAACATCCAGAGAAACCTGCAAAAACTAGGAGGGTTTTCTGGAATGACTATATCCCAGCTCCTTGAGGTAGCTACCCAAATCTACATGAACCATGATCAGGAGGCATGGAGAGAAGCAGACCACCAAATAAAGAAAAAGGCAAACCTTCTTGCTATGGTGCTCACCCAGGGCACCAGGAAGTCCCCATTCTCAAAACCCAGAACCTTCAAGAGACCAAGGCCAGCAGATAAAACACCCACTTAGGCCATCCAAAGAATGTAGGAGAATAGCTCTACTGAGAAGAAACCAGTGTGCTTTCTGTAAGGAAGAGAGACGCTGGAAAACAGAATGCCCCAACAAATGATGGGAAAAGGCTTGCCTGAGCATGAATTATAGAAAACTTGGAAGAAGTGTTCTCCAGCAGACCAGACCTAAAGGACCAGCCATTCTCCCACCCTGATGTAAAATACTACACAGATGGCAGCAGTTTTGTCCACAATGGAATGCGAAAAGCTGGACTCAATCATGGAATCTGGGCCCATCCCAGTAGGCACCTCAGCTCAAAAAGCCAAACTCATAGCAGTCATCAGAGCCCTGATGTTAGGATCAAATTCCATCGTCAACATCTACACTGACTCGAGGTGTGCCTTTAACACCGCTCAGGTGCATGGGGTCCCCTATACAAAGAAAGGAGACTGATCAATGCTGGGGAAAAGGAAATAAAGCACGGCCCAGAGATTCTATCCCTCCTGGAAGCAGTATGGGCCGCCACAAAGGTCGCCATCATCCACTTCCCTGGACATCAGTCAGGGAATACAGCAGCAGCCTTAAGGGGAACCCATTCCTCCTTAATAGCAGCATTTCTGCTGGAACCTATAAATTGCCTACAGCCAAAATATTCTGAGGCTGAATGTACCTGGCTGAGCCAAGAAGGTGGTGCCCTCCTACCGAATGGATGGTAGAAATTCAAGGATGGTCTATTAGCAATCCCAGAAGCACTCAGCCCAGCAGTGGTCTTACAAGTTCATGAAAATAGTCACTGTGGTAAAACAGCCCTGGAGCAGTTTCTTCAGCAGTGCTTTTACATTCCTCGCTGCATCAACTCGCCCGAGCAGTTTGTGCTAAATGTGTAACTTGTATTAAAAACAACCCCTGACAAGAGCTGAAACCCCCCCTGGGAATTCAAGTCATGGGACAAATGCCATTTGACAACATCCAGGCAGACTTCACAGAGCCTCCCCGGGCGAGGGGATACCACTGCTTACTAGTAGGATCTGTGCCTTCTCAGGATGGGTGGGAGCCATTCCAGCTTGCTCAGAGAAAGCCCAGGGTGTAGTTCAGTTCTTGTGCAAAGAAATCATTCCACAGTATGGCCTGCCAAGCTCCCTGGGCTCTGACAATGGACTGGCATTTGTGGCCCAAATTATATAAAATCTCAGCAAAACCCTCCACATAAAGTGGAATCTCCACACAGACTATAGGCCACAAAGTTTAGGAAAATTGGAGCAAATGAACCACACCCTGAAATCACATCTGAAAAAACTTTGTCAGGAAACCAGTCGAAAATGAATTGATGTTCTCCCTATAGGCTTGTTAAGAGTAGGATGCAATCCCACAAAACAAACTGGATTTTCCCCTTTTGAAGTTTTATTCAGATAGCCTCCACCACTGATAAAAGAACCCCAAAGAAATATTACACAATTTGGAGAAATGACCTTGAGAAAGCAACACCAGGGCCTAAGCTCCACCCTGTCTCAGCTTCACACCTGGGTAAATGAAAAATTCCCACTACAACTGACACTCACCCCACACACTCCTTTACCCCAGGATCATTAGTCTGGGTAAAAGATTGGAAAAGTCAGGCATTAACACCCACCTGGTTAGGGCCCTATACGGTCCTCCCTTCAACCCCTACAGCTGTCAACATTGTCTAGATCATCCCCTGGAATCAACACTCCTGCTTGAAACCTGGAAATGGTTCAACCCCATCTTGGAAGTGCCAGACTAACCCAGAAAACCCACTGTATCTGACCCTGCATAAAGAACCCACCTCACTCCAGAGCTGGCTGGTCTATGCATGGCTGAAGCTTGAGGAGCTTCTTTAGTAGTTGTGTGCTGAATCTTTCATGGAATGAGTGATATAGCTTATCATACCTGTAGTTTAGCATTCTTTATCCTTGTGCTTGTGTTTGTCCTGCATCTAGCAATTTTAGCACTTGGGAAGTGTTTTAGTGCTACTTAGTATATGTCTAATCCTCCCTTGTTTACTAAAAAGTGTAAGTCAAACTATAGAAACCTTAGTAAACAGAAAAACTGCCTTCCACCTACTTCATCACAGAGGACTGCACCCCTCAAACTGTCATAAGTATGAATTAGTCCCCATAAGTGAAAACAGTGCTACATCTATGGAATAAAATATGATGAAAAATATAATCTAAAGGGGAGAATGAGGTAGTTTATAAGAGTGGCCCCAGCATTATTGCTATATTTCCTTACTAAAATGACTTTATGAATTTGTATACTCTCAAGAATATGTAAAAACATGCTTTCTGAAAGACATAGTGAAACAAAATGTCTTCTTTCCATATAAGAGAAATCAGCTAAGAGCCAGAGCTTATAGCAACACCCCTGTCCATTCCCATGGTAACTCCTGTCCTGCTTGCTAGCCTGTATAATCTGGAGACAAAGGATATTTGGGGCTCAGACTTTGGAAAGAAGTCCTCTGAGTCTGCTGTGGCAATAAAAATCTTTTCCACTTCTCAGAGGCTTCAATGTTTTCTTGTGTGGTATTCAAAGTTTTTCCCTACTTCAGCTCTAGGTGTAGAATCTTTATGATGAAACAAAGATCAAGACTATAGGATAGGGAAATTAATATTTTATAAGTTTTAGAATTTCATTTTAAGAAGGAAAACCTTTAAATATTAAACATTTATGGTCTGCTGTTACAATTTTTTAAAATGATTTTGACACATTATGTAAATTTTCCCTTATTTTCATGTTTTCTATTATTAAATGCCATTATTATATTACTCTATGTAATAGAGTTCATTTTATACATTTTAAAAATATTCTCTTGTTACCATATATTGGTTCATAATACTAATAAACCATATTTTGATTATTATCTACCTCACCCGCACCTACTCTGCTCACACTAAATCAGTGTGAGAGCTCCAAAAGAGTTGAACTTCACAGTTTTCGTCTTCTCTCACTGTCTTCCATGTCCACCTCAATGAGTTCTCTACATCCATCTTTACTTTCCCTAAGTTCTAGTTCCTTAGTTTATATCATCTAAATTGATCTAACTAATTGAATGTTCAACAAATCTTCACCTCAAATTTTTAACTTAACCTAATACCATCAATAGCCCTTCCAAATTTCTCTTCCCAACTTTCCCTTTACAGTCTTTACTATACTTCCATTTATTCAAAGGCAAAGCCTCTAATTCATCTTTGAATCATCCTTCTGTTGCCTTTATCTCCCAAATCAAGTCATTTATTAAATCACGTAGAAGTTCCTTCAACTTATTCCTCATGTCCATCCATTCCCAATTCATGTGTATGACCGTCATTCCAGTCATTATTTCACGTTAATTATTGCAGCGATTTTTCAGTTATATTACTAATATCCACCTCTTACCCCTATTCTAATGCAGTTCCTGCCAGACTAAAGCTTTTTCTGTACTATTTTTTATGTGCCTCCCCTGTTTGATAAATAGTTAAATAAATATTTAATCTCACCCTATTTTCTATCTTATCAAGGCAAATTATAATGTCTGATTTTCAAGGCTCACCTTTATTCCACTCCTGTTCCTTGTATAATGCCTTGTACCTAATAATTGCTCAATAGACACCATATCTATACAATGTTTTCCCAGCATGAACCACTGCTCTAGTCAAATAGGCTGCCCTGCAAACATGCCATAGTCATTTCTACATTTTTGTCTTGACTCTATAACTGGATGTATTCCTTCCTCTTTACCTATTCATATCTATGTCAACTTACTGCCACCTACTTCCAAAAAGGATTTGAAGTACTTAGAAAAAGGGTCACAACTACATTTAAGATTATTTATGATTATAGTTAAAATTTACTGTGTACCTAATATGTATTAAGTGCTTTATCACTTCCTTTACATATATTACTAAATCTTCCAAACAAATGTGGAGTTAGACATTATTGTCCTTATCATAAAGACGAAAAGAAGGCTCTGTAATTTTAAATATCTTACCTAAGGAAACAGCGGATAAGGACTATTGCAAATACTGTCTTCTAGGACTACCCTTCGCATCCTTCAGTTCTTAAATCCTCCCCCACCCCCACCCCCACTGTCTACCTCATTTTTCAAAGGAATCAGATTCCATGTCTGTCATAGAGCCTTCCTTTATTTCTGTGGCTCTCCGTTTCTTCCCACTGGGTTCCTATAGCATTTATAGTTTGGGTCATTGACTCCTCACCTCATCACATGATGTTATATATCTGTGGTTATTTTATGTGTGCCTTTCTTATCTCCTTAATGAGAAAATAAGTTCTCCATTCCTCACTCTCCCTGGTAGAGGGATAGACACAGAAACAAAGAAAGCTGTTTAATGAAATAGTTTATATATGTATAAAAAGTTCTAACTAAGGCATGAAACAATTTCAGATGAAAACCCTTCACATTTCTGTAGGAAATGAAAGTCCTCCCATCACAGATTCTAATGCTATATATACTTATGCTTAGTTTTGACTCCAATTACCTGGCCACCTGGACATTAGAATAAGGCTACTTTTATTTGTTTTGTTTGAATTGTATGCTGTTTTAATATATTAACTCATTGCTTCAGCCAGGTATTTGTGGCAGCTGCTCAGGTAGAAAGGAATTTTGTTAAAGCCCTATTTCTTTTGAGTCGTGAGTATTGAGAGCTATATAACTGTCAAACAGTGCCCCTGTAGGGTTCTTTCCTGATCCCCTGTGTTCTCTGTGCTTATATATTCCTTACACCATCCATATATAAATGTTTAACACCTCCCTTGAGAATGCTTAGAAAATATATAATTGGTTAAAATTTAGCTTCCCCTTCTTATACTTAACTTATGACTGAGATGTCATAAGCCATTTCTCTTCTAATTTACATTATGTAAGCTAAGGCATTTATTATTTTGCTGGATTGATGCTATTCATTTCTACAGAGCTGTTGCTTAATTTGTCTAGCCTACAAAAAAACTAATACAAGGTTCTCACTCAGTGTGGTGAACCTCTCCCCAAGCTACCAACCAAAGTTAAACACTTTTAGAGCTTGGTTTTGTAGTCAAATAAAACTCACAGGAAGTAATCCACACATGAGTCCAGTGGTCAACAGGAGTGAGACTGATGGCCATTTTGATAAAGTGGATGAGGTTAGAAATACTGGAAGGCTTTAGTCAAGGTGTAGAAAAGCAGAAGACTTTGAGCTCAAAATATAGTTTGCCCAGGGATGGCCCTGTTTATCTTGGACTGAACTATGTTGGATTTTCTGGGGACCAAAAAATAGGACCATATGTTTACCAAGTACCTACAAAGCACTTTACCCAGATTATCTAATTTCATTTTCACAAAAACCCTGTGAGGTATGGATCATTTCCAGTTTACAGAGGAAACTGAAGCACAGAGAGATTAAGTAACTTTACAAAAAGGACACAAGATACCAAACTAGAAAAACCAGGATCCTAACACAAGCTACAAAAGTCTATGCTTTGTCCGCTAATCCACATGGTTTCTCACATCCTCAAACTCTTTTACATCTCCAGTGACTTTGGGGATGTCTCCATCACTTAGTATATAAAGTTAATTTGTTTCTCCAGCCAACAAACAGGATTTATTTAGTCCTCTATTTAACTTCTTTACATGCATTAGGGTGTACATGTGCTTTTCTAAATGTAGCTTTATATTATGGTCCGAATCTTTCTCTTTTTTTTTTTATTGTAGTAAAGAAAAATAACATAAAATTTCCACCATTAACCATTTTCATGTATACAATTCAGTGGTGTTATTTATATTTACAATGTTGTGCTACCATTTCTACCATCCACAATCAAAACGTTTCCAACATCCCAACCAGAACTGCAGAGCCTCTGTACCCATCAAGCATTAACTTCACATTTCTCACCCCTACTTGGTCTCATTCTCATTCTTTCTCTCTCTCTCTCTCTCTTTTTTTTGTATGCTGTATGGTGGGGGTCACATTTCATTCTTTTTCGATGTGATCATCCTGTTGTTGCAGCAGTGTTTGTTGATTTTTTTTTGGGGGGGAAGGGGGGAGCAGAGTGCATGGGCCAGAAATCAAACCTGGGTCTCCCTCATGGCAGGCGAGAATTCTAACACTGAACTACTCTTGCACCCTCTTCATTCCCTTTTAATTGCTAGTTTCATACTAAAGAAATAAAACTTGGGTTTATCTGTCATTTAGAAGTGAGTTAGCACTCTTCCCTCCCAAAGATTTTAGTCTAATTAGCATTGAAAGTGTTATTATTCAATAATTTTTTCCATGAAGTGCCTTTTGGCATGGCAGGCAAATGTAATCTGGTAGCTTGGTACGATTGCTATTCACACTTTGGTAATGAATAAATTCTGCTGGCTCTTTTGGAACAGTCAGAAAGGAGTAATTGGTCTAGTAGAGTGGTAGACTAAAAACACCAAGCGCCTTCATCACTGCTTCTGATCTCGTGCCCTTCTTCTGGCAAACCATGTGTCAGATGTGGTGGGGGAAAAATTCCCTTTCAACAGCAGAATGTGTGCAAGCTACACCCTGAATTATCCCATGATGACCCCGTAAATACAACACATGCCCTTGTGACCACAAGGCCTGACGACTATAATTTCCACTGCTTTTCCCCAGAGCACTTTCTGCCACATGCAGCAGGCACAGTGTGCTGGGGCTCAGCTGCTCCCTCACGCCCAGGGCACCTGCCTTCCATCCGTTAGTGCCTGCATGTAATAGAGTGTCCAGTGGGAAGTACAACCCACTGGTTATGGGATCCCCGAGTTCATCCTCCTGTGTGAACTCTGAAGCCCAGCCAATATTTACTCGGCAGCCAGCTGGCATTTTGGGGATATTACCTAATGCGCTTGCTGAAGTCATTCCAAAGATCATTATTAGGCAATTTCTTAGAGCAAACCACAGAATGAAGACGTATTCTCCCTGCCCCCAATGACATTATTGAGAGATATTTCATTCATTCCGTTCTAAAAATATAATCTGTAATTCACAGTATCATCACATAGTTGCATATTCATCATCATGATAATTTCTTAGAACATTTGCATCAATTCAGAAAAAGAAATAAAAAGACAACAGAAAAAAATTCATACATACCATACCCTTACCCCTCCCTCTCATTGATCACCAGTACTTCAATCTAGTGAATTTATTTTAACATTTGTTCCCCCTATTATTTATTTTTATGCCATATGTTTTACTCGTCTGTTGATAAGGTAGATAAAAGGAGCATCAGACACAAGGTTTTCACAATCACACAGTCACATTGTGAAAGCTATATCATTATCACCAATCATCTTCAAGAAACATGGCTACTGGAATACAACTCTACATTTTCAGGCAGTTCCTTCCAGCCTCTCCATTACATCTTGACTAACAAGGTGATATCTATTTAATGAGTAAGAATAATTCCATGATCACCTCTCTACTCTGTTTGGAATCGCTCAGCCACTGACACTTTGTCTCATTTCACTCTTCCCCCTTTTGGTCGAGAAGGTTTTCTCAATCCCTTGATGCTGAATCCCAGATCATTCTAGGATTTCTGTCTCATTTGCCAGGAAGGTCCACACCCCTGGGAGTCATGTCCCACATAGACAGGGGCAGGGCAGTGAGTTTGCTTGTTATGTTGGCTGGAGAGGCCACATCTGAGCAACCGAAGAAGTTCTCTTGGGGGTGACTTTTAGGCCTAATTTTAAGTAGGCTTGACCTATCCTTTGTGGGGTTAAGTTTCATATGAACAAACCCCAACATTAGGGGCCCAGCCTATTGCTTTGGTTGTCCCCACTGCTTGTGAGAATATCAAGAATTCTCCACTTGGGGAAGTTGAATTTTCCCCTCACCATTCCCCCAAGGGGACTTTGCAAATACTTTTTTACTCATTGTTCAAGTCACTCAGAGATTTATTGGGGCATCACTCTGGACAAACTTACAAAATCTTATGCCCTACTCAAGGTTCCATGTACTTATGGTGTTCAATTAAGCTGTCCACATAAGTTATATTAGGAACTGCACAATCAAAATATAAATTTTGTACCAAATAAACATTTTTGCTTTAGTCTCATACATAAGTTAAAATGTTAAAATATTAATTACCATTATTTTCAACACCCTGCAGTAATGACATTCCTTTGTTCTTCCTCATTCAAAAATGTTTTTAAATTTGCACATTTAGTCACTATCATTATACACTCTAGGCATTCTTAGATTATACCATCTCAGTTTTTTTTTTTTTTTCTTTCTTTTGGCATGGGCAGGCACCAGGAATTGAACCTGGGTCTCCAGCATGGCAGGCAAGAACTCTACCACTGCGCCACCATCACCCACCCCATCTGAGTCTTTATGGTATATCTTTCCTTCTGATTTTACTTGTGCCCCCAGCCCTCCTCCCTCTATCATTCTCACATTCAGCTTCATTCAGGTTTCTAGTATAATTTCCTCCTAAAGGACCCCAGTAAGCAATCCTACCTTGAATGGGTGGAAACACATCCCCATGGAAACCACCTAATCGAAAGGTCCCTTCCAGTAATACTGAAAAAGGGTTAAAGAAATGGCTTTTCTGGGGTACACAACAGTTTCAAACCAGCACAGAAGGGTTCCTGGCAGAGATAGCATAGGTATTCAATGAACACCTAAATCCAAACTAGGGAAAGATACCTATTGTCTGTCATTCCAGATGAGATTACCAAACAGCGAATCCACTGTTGGATTGAAGGGACATTGGAACCTTGGGTGTTCAGTGGGAATCCCCAGTGATCTTCCCTCTTTCAAAACAGCTGGAGTCCAGAATTCTCGACATTGCTACTTCTGATCCCTAGTACTACAATTTAATTCAACTCCCCATCTTTGCTTTATCATTTGTATAGTTTAAAATTTCTAGCATTTCCTAAGAATTCAAATGAATTATAGCACTTCCTAAGAATTCAAGTGACAGTGTCCTTTTAAGATACATTATATGATCTTATCACTTCATTTGCATTGCACTCAGAGAAAGAGATGGGCATGCAGGACTAGTATTGCCCATGAGTGAAAAGTGACCCGATAGTTAAAATAAATAACTTGAAGCTCCGTTAAGTATTTGCTAACCACGTTTTCCAAACCATACTCAGAAATGCTCATTCAGAGTTTCAGAATGCCATTGGCCCTTACTCTGACTTTCTAAATGGCTCTCTGGAAACCTCCCTGTGTGCCTTCAACCTCCCAGAGCTAATGGTATTGCCTCCAAGGAACCCCGTATGGCCTCATCAGCAAAAAAAAGGGCAGCATACCAGTGGTTTGGTAGAGTGAACTGGGCCAGGAATCTGGGGAGCAGTTCTTTATTCCCATCATTGCCAGCCACTCTGGGATCTTGATCTAATCAAACCCTCTCTGTGTTTTAATATTTACCCTGCAAAATGGAAAACATAATACTGTAATGGTGCTCTGAACATGCACAGCCAGATCAGATGGGAACAAAATATTTAGGATATTTGATCTACTTCAAGCTCATAAATAAGTACTGGAAACCTGAGGTCCCAGAGACTGGGAATTTTAAGGGAGCCTAACACCAAACAGGGTGGGGAGAGGTTTTAGCTGTAGTGCATTTTGGATAAGGACATTGAGATCTGGCCATAATTTTTTCCTTTGGAGGACTGTGAGGACCAGAATTTTGGGAAAGAACTAATCAAAGACTAAGTTGCATGAATATCCCATGCGGAAAGGCTTAACATTTACCTATTCAAGCTCATAACACCACAGTAAAATATAATAGAACCTGCTATTGCTTAAACTCTCTTTTAATTAGCTTGTCCCCAGAAGGAAGGGTTCTATTTCAATCCCAGTTCAAGGAAATTTATCAAATCCCACTTTGAATATGTCATTGTACTCCCTGCTGAGGGGCAATTATAATATGGCTACTTACAAACTAGTGGAAAATAAGCACTTTGGGGACTACATTGTGAGGTGGAGCTAGAGCAGTGCCACCAAAAACCAAGTAAAGATTTGTGGGACCTCAAAGGGGAATGAGATTGCTGTTGTTAGAGAAATAGGGGAAAGTGATATTTGAGATGGGCCTGGAAGGATTCCAATAGACTGAGGGTACAAATTCCAGGTAGAAGGAAAAGAATGTGCCAGAAGCAAGAAATTTTGTTTGGGACGGGGAGAAAGACAAGTAATACTTGGTAAGAACAGTTTCTTCTAAACTTGTCTGCACAAAAGAATTACCTGGGAAGATTTTAGTAAAAACACAGGTTTCTGGGCTTCTTCCCAAACCTTATGACTGATAATCTTAAAGGATGGAGAGATAGATTATGGTTTTGCTTTTGTGTTTAAATTTCAGTTCTCTGAGTGCTTCTAGCACACAGGTAGGATTAGTGATCTCTCAAGTAGGTTTGACAAACTCTGAAGAAACTTACAATATTTGACCACACTGTAGAATTGGGTTTCAAAGTTAAGGTTTGAAAATCAATTTAGTAAGACCCATCAAGTTTTTCAGGAGTTTGTTTGTTTTTAATTTCAAGATATCAGAGTGCATTGTATATGGCAAGAGTAGAAACTCTGTGAAAGATTTGTTCCAGTTGTTTGATTGTGCGTTTGCTTATGTTCTGGGTCACAATAAGAAAACATATTTCTTACTGGAGGCTTGAGTCAAAAAATAAAAGACAGAAAGATCTTCAAGGAGATTCTATTTATTTTTGTGGGCGATGGTGAGCTAAAGAAGCTTTTGAAGCCGGGAGTGACATGATCACATTTCCCTGTTGAAAATATTCAGGTAGATCTAAATAAAAAAAATAGGGATGAAGGATTCATCAGAATCTATACCCATTACCAATTTTTAAGAGTCAGACTACTGGGGTTCAAGGGTAGTTCAGTGGTAGAATTCTCACCTGCCATGCAGAAGGCTTGGGTTTGATTCCCAGTCCATGCACTTCCCAAAAAGCAAACAAGCAAAACAAACAAACAAAAATTCAATAAATGGTGCAATGATGGGATAGTCACATGGAAAAATAATGAAATGTGACCCCGCCATACAGCATACAAAAAATATATATATAAGATTCAGACTATTTATAATATACGTTAATTCTAAAAGTATTTATTTGTATTTGTAACATCAGTGACCTTTTATCTTTATGAAGCCAGAAGGTATATCATGATTGAGCAGTACTTCCGATTATTGCGAACAGCAGTTATAACTGAGCCTCTATTAACCCAAAGGTTGTGGTCAAGTGATACACCTCATTGTCTGAACTCTAGGGCACAAAAATTAGAGAACATGGCCTAGAGATGGTTGCAGACAATCCATAAAGGGGATTTTGGTTCAGAATAATCATTAAATCATGAGCAGTGAAAGGATTTGAATGGACATTTATCCGAAGAAGATACAGAAATGGCCAATAAGCATATGTGATAAATAATCATCAAGTAAATGTAAGTCAAAACCACACTGAGGGGAAAGGGGAGTTAATGCATAATGGATACAGGGTTTCTGATTGGGGTGATGGAAAAATTTTGGTAGTGGATGGTGGTGATGGTGGTATAACATTGTAATGTGATTAATGCCAGTGAATTGTATGTAAGCCTGGGAGTGGTTGAGATGGGAAATCTTATGTTGTATAATATACCACCATTAAAAATACAATTGAGATACCACTTCATACTCATTGGACTGGCTATAATAAAAAACACAGATAATAACTATTGTTGGCAAGAATGTAGAGAAATCTGAACCTCATGTACCGCGGTGGAAATGTAAAATTGTACAGCTGCTCTGCAAAAAAGTTTGGTGCTTCCTCAAAAATTAAACAATTACCCAGAAATTTCACTCTAGATTTATTAAACCTAAATGAATTGAAAATATAAAAATACACACAAAATTTTGTACAAGGAGTGTTCACAGCAGCATTATTCCAAATAGCCAAAAAATGGAAGAAAAAAAATGCTCATCAACTGATGAATGGATGAATTAAACGTGGTATATCCATAAGATGGAAAAAATGAATGATGCATGCTATAACATGGATGAGCCTCGAAACTATATTATGGTAAGTGAAAGAAACCAGAAATAGAAGGCCGCGTATTGCATGATTTCATTTACATGAAATCCCCAGAATAGGCAAATCCACAGAGATTAGTGGTTGCCAGGAGCTGGGGAAGAGGGAAATAAGGAGGTATATTAATGGGTATGAGAATGATTTTAGGGAGTGATGAAAATATTCTGGAATTAGTAAAGATGATTGTAGAACTTTAATACACTAAATATCACTGAAAAATACACTTTAAAAGGGTATATTTTATGGTATGTGAATTATACCTATTATATCTCAAGTTTTTAATGGGACAGATTTTACCCTAGGTTCAAAAAAATTGGAAGTGGTGGGAGCACTATGATTAAGAGCTTGGAAATCAGACAGCCTAGGTCAAATAGTGTGGTTCAACAGTGTGTTTAGGGCATATTATTCAACCTGTCTGTGACATAGTGTCCTCATCTGAAAAATGGACACAACAATAATATATACCTCATAGGATTGTTGTTAGGATTATGACTAAAAAGTAAATTTAAATAAAATGGTTTAGCACAGTGCATGGAACATAGTAAGAGCTCAATAAAATAGCTGTTTTCCTTATTATTAAATATTCTTTAAATTATGTCAAAATCCTGATAGGCAAAGATTACAGTATACATAAGGAAGACATGAGGAAGAGAGTTAAGGAGAAAGGAAGAGAACGAGGGTTTAACTCATGGTAAGTAAAAGGGGAGGTGGCAGTTGAACCAAGCTCTTTAAAGTAGCATTCTCTCTTTCCTGAGCCTGCTTTCTTTTTCCTCTTAGCACTTATCACCACCTGACATTAGATGTTTCTTTGTTTATGTCTGTCTCTCCCCAGGAGAATATAAGTCCTGTAAGTGCAGGACTTTGATTTTGTTCAACGCTTTTACTGGCACTTAGAAAACAATGTCTGGCCCAGAATAAGTGCTCGATAGATATTTGTGAATGTACAGAATAAAAGAATGAGATCAGGAAACAGGGCAAACCAATGCTGGATGTGCAATGTGGATTTTAGTTCCTGTTCAAATCTGGGATTTGGGGATTGACTGCTTTACACCAATTCCAAGGCCAAGTCTGGTGGATTGGAGCCTGATGGGCACCTTCTTCTCAAGGGAGGGCAGGCTGAGCAATCTCAGAGTAATCTCTGAGATTACTCTCAGAGACAGTATCAAGAAGAGATAAGCCCTTTCTCCTCGATTTTTCCAGGTGGGATGAATGCAAATGCAAGGAAGTTTCAGACTTTGCCATCTAATCAAGGATGGGCTTTGCTACATTCCGCTGTATATATGGATAAAATATCTCTGGAAGAACACACAAGAAACTGATAGCACTAATTGCCACTAAAAGAGAAATGAGTGATTGGGAGTGAGACTCTTGCCTGTACCAATCCCTTTGTACCCTTTGAGTTTTGAATCATGTGAATAAATATCCTCTTCCAAAGACAATTTAAATAAATAAATAACCTAGTCAACTTTATTCTGAAAAGACTTGTTCCCAGTGGATCTATAAATCAAATCCTGTTGTTTAAGTATAAAAAATACTCAATAGCAGAAAATAATACTATAAGGAGATTGATTGTATATACAAAGCACATTTAATTGCTATATAATTAAAACCTTATTTTCTAGAATTGTACAACAGTAATTTAGAATCCTTTGTTACTATTAGAAGGTATTCTTTAAAAGTCTATAGGCTGACTTCAGGCTCAAAAAATTAAAAGTAACTGAACATAAATGAAATTTAACATTGATAAGCACAAAGTTAATTAGTTCCTTTTTGTTTCTAGGGCTCCACAGTGAACTCCCTCTAGCAATTTTTAAGCATAAATTGCAGTCCACTGTTTTAAAATTAAATATTAAGCCAGATATTAGCCCACTATTTTCAGAATAGCAGAGCAGAATCTATGCCAAGAAAATCAAGTATACAAGTTCTTCAACCCTTAAGAAACTTAAACTGATATAGGTCAGTTTAAGGTAAAGGAATCTATACAAATTGGGTTTTGATCTACTTTTGACCAATTTTGATCACAAAAGGATAGGAATTTGGAAATGCAAAAACATCCCTTGTGAAATTTTACATGGTAAAGTGATAGATTGCAAAATATGGGCACAGGTTCCATCCATCCCTGTAGGTGCCTACTTCTGTAATGCGCATACCTTTGTAAAGTGATTTTGCAGCATCTATCTTCATGAGGTACAGTCTGTTTCTCCATCTCATGCATCTAGGTTGGCCTTGGGTCTTGCTCTAGTCAGTAGAATGTGGCAGATATGGCATATTATGGCACTTGCAAAGCTAGACCTCAACAAGCCGGGCAGTTTCCTCTTTCACCCTCTTGGAACACCAACCTGACAAATGTAAAGGAGCTGGTCTAGCCTACTGGAGGATGAGAGACCACCTGGAAGAGGTAAGTGAGGCACTCCAGCCAACAGCCAGCACCAGCTGCCTTTCACGTGAATGATGCTACCTCGAACCTTCCAACTCAGTCAGCTTTCCAGCTGATGCCCCTTAGCATGACTGAGCCCAGTGAAACCATCCCAGGAATATCCCAGTCAATCCACTGAATTAAGAATTAAGAAATGATAATCGTTATTTTGTGTCATTAAGTTTCAGAGTTGTTGTTTCCAGTTAAGAATAACTCAGTTAGTAAGGTACTTCATTTTTATCAAGCAAAATCTGTAAACATGTGCCAGGGAAGTTTCCCTGCTTTTGCATTCCATTCCTGGTCTCCCTACCACTGTGCCTATTACAGTCCACTATGGACACTGAAGGCACTCAATAAATGCTTGTTAACTAGCCCCAACACACATGTTAGCCTTCGGGTATATTTATATTTCTAAATGTACTAATTTACTAATTTGCAAACTGCTGAAAATCAACATAATTATCATCAACAATTTGTACTGCTCTCATATCACAAGTGAAACAATAGAACATATAATTGGGATATTGCTCCCTGGCTGCAGTGGATTATAACAACTGTCATAATAAAGCTGGTAAGATTATACAGTGAGTTAGCCCTCAAATGTTGGATAATAAATGGACCAGTGGACTTTTGTAAGTGAAACCCTAATGCCATTTTTAAATTGCCACTAAAACTGTGCTGGGTAGAGTCATAATAAACAGATCAATGAATCTTGGCAATGGACCAGACATCCTTCTACAGATAAACTAATAATGCTGTGCAACTTGTTTACATAGCTGTCTCACTTAATACCAACATCACAAAAGCTGATCCAAAATAAGAATGAAAAATATACTGCTCAGGAAGAAAAGCAAAGCAAATGCGGAAACTTGTAAATATCAATATAAAATCAGTTATCTCAGTGATAGGGAGCTTCACTGATGTGAGTCATGCTTTCAGGTTGGCTATTGTTCTTACTTACTTTGATGTCAAATCAGAAGACACTTGGCATGCCACCAAATTTTATTCCAATAATGGAACATTAATGTGCTTGACCAACAGAGTCAACACTATTATAAAATTCTAAAAACATCAATCTGAACTGCAAACTATATGTGCCAATATTTATCCCAAGATGCTTTAAAATGCATTGCCTTTCTTTTTTTTATCCTCAGAAGCACGGGGAAACCAGGCCCACAATTGTGGCTAGGCTTATGAGACTCAAGGAGCCAATACTGGAGCAAAGACAAATGGAGGTATCCACATTTAGATTATATTCTGCAAAATGGAATTATTAAAAGGATTTCTACAGAGCACGATTGGAGAAGGAAAAGGAGAGTCAACAATCCCAGGTGGTTTTCCCTCTGTTTCAGTTTCCTTGGCTGCTCAAGCAGATATGATGCAATTGATTGGCTTAAACAATAGGGATTTGTTAGCTCATTGTATTGAGGTTAGGTGAAGTCCAAATCAAGTGCAAATCAAGACCTGGTCAAGGTGATCTTTCCTTCTGAAGAGTGGCTTTCTGGGGCTGGCTGCTGGTGCTCCTTGGTCCTTGGCTCCTCTATCACATGGCGATGGACATGATGGTCTCTCCCGGCCTTTCCCCTCTCTTACAGTTTCTGCTGACTTCCAGCTTCTGGGAGCTCCATCTGTGGCTTTCTATCTGTCTGAACTTCACTCTGCTCATAAAGAACTCCAATAGTAGGATGAAGGCCCACCCTTATCAAATTGGACCACACCTTAGGTGAACGAACCTCATCTAAAGGCCCTACTTGTAAAGGATTCACACCCACACAAATGGATTAAGTTTAAGAACCTGTTTGTTTGTTTTTCTGGTGTACATAACTCTAACCCCCTAACCCTCCACTTCAGTGATGTACTTCACCCAGTCCACCCATCCTGGTGAATACTGTTTTCCCAGGTATGATGTGTGAGTGGCTTGTGGAAAACAGAGAATGATAATAAGAAACTGAATTCATTAGTTGTAAACTGGCTATCTAAAGGAGACAAGTTCTTTAAGGGCTCACAGAAACTTCTGCTCATCTGGCAGGTAGTTTGTTCTCAGGAAATCACCCCTCACTTAATGGACAAAATTTAGGATGACCTGAAGCATAAAAACTCTCCAAGGCAGCTCAGTCAAGACCTTGGATGTGCAGTTAAAATCCAAGTTTTTAGTTTTGGTCCCTCTGTTTATTGTGACACTGGCCAGTAACAGAAACCCTCTGAGATATATTTCCATAGACCAATTGTTAACTACAATCCTCTCCACCACCACCCCTCCCCCCCAATTAACTATGTAAAGCTCCTTCTTCCATCTCTTCAGGGAGAACCTCAGGACATATTTTTAAAGGTGGAGAAAAAGAGTCCTCTAAGCAAAGAAAAGCTCGGAGTAATTAGTGGAAAAATTCTCAGATACTAAAGCTCTCCCTTTTTCTGGGTCCTTTTACATTTCTTGCACTTTGAGGATTAAAACTTGGGAGGCTTTTTTGGGAGACTTTGACTCCAGAAAATGTGGTTTTATAGTCTTTTAATTGTTTTATTCAAGAACTGGCCTATAATAATGAAAATATTGGAGGTAGTGTAAAATATGAGTCACTTTCATCTACCCTCCACTCCCACCTCTGTTGATATTTTAGTGCCTATCCCTGAGTCTGGAGAAGGACCAAAGGCAGGAATCTTAGAAGAGAGTACCGAGTCCCTGTGGCTAATTAACTGCCATCTCAGAATAGGGAAGCAGAAAAGCATTCAGTTTAAAAGCTCTATTCAATGATAAATACATGATGCAGTGGCTGGCAAGTCCCTCAAGGAGAGGAAGTTATCAACCAGTTAAATGGGTATCATCTTCTGTTAACTCTGATGCATGCACTACTAACGGGAAATTATTTTTTCTATTTATCCAAGGTCTCATTCAAGCTCCTACCTCTTTCATCAAGTTCTTGCATACTTTCACCCCGTCATACCACTCATTTCACCCTTGAGAAACGAATACATTGTCTTATACATATTGACACTCAATATTGATCAGTTAAACTAATGACAAAAATTAGTTTGCTAATTGTTGCTTAAGATGAAATAATAAAACATCAGACGGGTTAAAAATCTTCAACAGTTCAATAACTGCATTAAATAGTGGAGTCTCACATGAAGAGAGACATTTAAAATAAAATGTAATTTAACGATGTTTACAGGAATTCATATATGTTTATTTTACTATTACAGGAAAATTAAATTATTCCTAAAAAGTCATCTGAGAGATTGTTGAATGCAAGGAATGTATTTTTCAGCCTTGTGACCCCCAGCATTGAGCATAGGGCCTAGCACATAATCAGCACTCAATATGTGCTGGTTGAATTATTGAGTGACTAAAGAAAGACTCCATTGAAATGAGTGCTTGGGGTCAGTTAAGAAATTCTTAAAATATTACATGAAATGCAGAATATTCCAATATTTAAGAGCTAAAATATTTTCCATAATGTTATAAATTAATTTGGGAAGTATAATCAATGCCAGAGCAGAATAAAATTAAAAGTGATTGTTCCTTTATTTTAGTTCTTTGTTGATGAAATACATTCTTTAGAAAAGCCAAGAAATTACCACTTTATGATTGTGATGAATTTATTTGTAAAGGTATAAAGATGAGGGATAAAACGACCTTTTTTTTTTTCAAAGTAGGCCATTTAAAAATTAAAATTTAGTTATGCATTAGAATCCTATTTAATTGAAAAAAAAACTCCATTGTCCTTTTTTTTTTTGAGGGAAAAAATAACTAAAACCAAGAGATTTGAGCATGATTTGGAATCACCATCATCCTGAACCTTCTTCAGGAAAGTTCACAGCATTGAATTAGGTATTCTCTGGCTTTTGACTCCTAAACTATAAAATTAAAGTCTGTTATATGTATCTTTCAGAAAATGTAATGTGATGATTTTCTTCTTATACATTTTACTTTTACATTCTGTTATCATGGCATCAGAGGAACATTTTTATCTGAGGAGAAATAAATAATTATGTCCTTATACTGACAAATCTGTTGTTCAGAATTAAAGGTAGTACTTGCTCTCAATTTTCAAATCATGCAGAATTGAATGCCTACAAATGAATTGAATGTTATTTCTGCGATGAAAACCGGCATAATTTGAGTCAAATTCCTTCCACACTAGAGGAACCTTTAAAATCACACAGTATAAGTCAGCTCTGGATGTGAATAAATTGGGACTCCCTGTTGTCCTGGAGAGAGAGGTCGTCCAAACACAATTTGGGTTCAAAATCAGGTACTTCACTGAACATGCCATGTAACCTCGAGGAAGTTATGTGGAGTTCTCAGAAACATACCTTTAACAGGAAGGCTTCCTGGGATTGCAAAGATTAAATAAGCTTACAAAGATAAAGGGCCTAATACAACAAGCTTACACTTATTGAGTGCCATATGCCAAGCACTTTGCTGTTGTTATTTCACATAATATTATAGTATCCATTTTCAGAGGAAGAAATTGAGGCTTAAAGAGGTTATCTATTTGTTTAAAATCACACAGTTTTAAGGGGCCTTGGTGGCCTCCTCAAGATTTGTCTGACAACAGTGCGTATTTTTTTTTTAACCACCACATCTTACTGCCAACAGCTTCCCATCTAGTAAGGGAAAGAAGGAGCATGCAAATAATAACCACAGCAAAATACAGCAAATGCCATTAAGAGAGGCCAATGAAGAAAAATGAAAGAATAGAGATATTATTTCCAAGTGGATATTCATGACAAAGCCTCCTGATAAAAGATGAGTTCATCTAGAGAAAACTGAAAGATGTGGGGGGTTTTGGAATGTGAAAAAGTACTTTACGTACTTGGCAAACAGTGGAAAGCCCTGTGCGTTGCCATGCTCATTGGGTTCTCATGTCAATTTTCCAACCCTAACAGTGTAAAAAATCCTATTCAAATCAATAACTCAATTTCAAACCTTAAAGATTCACAGCCCACTCTTAAAGGTATTCAAGATTTTTCTTCCCTTGACATGCCTAGGAATTGGATACATTTTCATGAGTAGCAGAGGCTTAAAACAGCAGTGACTCTAAGGTGATAATTTTTCATCACTCCTGACTCAGGATTACTCTGGGTTAACTCCTGGTTCTAGGGTCTTCTCTTTTCAATTTTCAGACCTCTGGTCTGCTAGCCTTTTAGCTGCTAGAAGTTTTAATGATATGAATAAAGGGTGATAATGCCCAATATTGTACCCACAGATTAACTTTTCTTTAAATTAACTTGTAACTCAAGCTAATGATGGGAAATGATTTGCTCTCAAGGAACTTGCATTACCTCTCAAAGTATATCCTGAAGGCAGCTATCCACCCTGTAGTAATATGACCAACCCTGATAATCAAAGGCATAGAGTCTATTCCTGGGCAACACAGTCAAGCTATGCAACATTTGTTAAGGCTCTCTCCTTCAAATAGATCATAGCAGAGTCTGCCATCTAGCCCTCTCTACTCTGAAAGGGTAAACTCAACATTATCTAATCTCAAAAATGGAACCATTTTGACATGGATATTTTATTCCATTTCCCTGTAAACTACTCTGTAGCAGGGACCCTGCTTATTATTCTAATATTCCTAGTACCTAGCCTAATTACTGAGATATAGTAGACCCTCAAAAAATATATGTTGAATGGATAAATTTGCTTAGCAAGTATTCTTAGTCTTTTCTATCTCTATTCTTTCTTGCTCTATACACAATAATGGAAATAAGTTTTTAGATATCCCTTAGGGCTCTTTTATTTCAATTACTTATGTTTAACTATAAGTAGTTAATAAACCATGATACGCTGCATATTGTTATTTCTCAGTTATCTGGGTTTAGCTCCAAGAGATTGTAGCAAAAGGAATTCAGAAAACAACTATATACGGTTCTATAAATACATATATAGATACTATCATATATACAAAGGAAGAAATACTATAAATTCAGAAAATGTTCAAATCACCTTATTTTCCATTTTTCACATAAAACTTTAAACCACAATATTTGGTCTACTTGAAGATAACTGTCTTAACATTTTTTATATTATTTTTTCTTAGAGCAGAAGTTGTGTTTTTCTACTAAGGCAATTGAGGATTACCTCTGAGGCAGGGCCAGCTCAATGCCCATGAAAATTCATGCAGTCTACTTCCATATGTGGCTGCCAGGTTAGAGATCACATTTCCCAGCCTCATTGCATTTGGGTAAAAATGTGATTCTACCTGAGGCTTTTACAAAGAGGGCATGTGTTAGGTGCTGTACCTTCCCCTTCCTTCTCAAAGGACTGAAGGCAGAGAATCTAAGGCCTTACGAGATGGTGGAACCACAAAATGGAAGAACTCTTGTCCCAAAATTACCATACAGAAGAAAAGTCAGCTGTCAATCAGTTCTATGAGCAAGACATGTATTTTTAATGTATGAAGCCATTGTAGTTTGTGAGGTTGTCTGTTACAGCAGGTGGCAAGACTCATAGACCATCCCTTTCTTCTGCTCACTCTCTGGTGGAGGTACAGGAGGGAATTCTGACACCGTCTGTTCTAGTTTGCTGGCTGCCAGAATGCAACACACCAGAGATGGATTGGCTTTTAATAAAAGGGGATTTATTTTGTTAGTCCTTCAGAGGAAAGGCAGCTAACTTTCCACTGAGGTTCTTTCTTACATGGGATGCACAGGATGGTCTCTGCTGGCCTTCCCTCCAGGCCTCTGGGTTCCAACAACTTTTCCCAGGGTGATTTCTTTCTGCATCTCCAAAGGCCTGGGCTGAGCTGCGAGTGCTGAGATGAGGTATGCTGAGCTGCTTGGGCTGTGCTATGTTGTGCTCTCTCATTTAAGGACCAGTCAATTAAGTCAAACGTCATTCATTGCAGCAGGCACGACTCCTAGCTGACTGCAGATGTAATCAGCAACAGATGAAGTTCATGTACCATTGGCTCAGGTGCCTTTACCTGACCAAGTTGACAACTGAATCTAACTACCACCCTGTCTAAGTCACCTGACCAAGTTGACAACTGAATCTAACTACCACCCTAAGGCACATACTTATTAGCTCCAAGATAGAAAATGAAATTTGGATTGAAAGGACTGTTAAATTGTATGTGCATAGCTCCCAGAAGACAAATTAGAGGACATGGCTAAATGGTGACAAGGTATATGACAAGGATGAAGGAGGGAACCATGAGCATTATAGTAGCAGGAAAGAGGTTACTGGAATATGGAACAACAGGAAGAGGTTGTCTTAAACAGAAGCTAACAAGTGATACCATAAACAATCCACCGTATTTTAGATTCAAGATCTTAGAGGCAAGGGTCTAACAAGAAAGGAGCGGAGTAAAGGAAAGTCTTCAGAATTGCAGGTAGGAGGTAGTGAACATTGCAAGTATGGAAGAGGGACTGTATCCAGGGAACTCCAACGGACTCTGACAAGAGAAGGGCAGGACACCTGGTAGTAGGAAATCAAACTCCTGACAGCCAGCTGGGCTGTGGAATCCCAGAAGCCCAATGAGTATGGAGATACTCCAGGTAACTAAAAGCCCTGATCAATAAAAGGCCAGGAAGACAAGGCTGACCTTTTGGTGATGATATTTATGGAGCTGTCATCTGATAATACCATTGAAACACCAGGTGCTAGCTTCAGCCTTTGGGCACAATGCATTAGAAAGTGATTTCAAAAGGCCTCTAGAGTGTGATCCCCTGGCATGATGTTTGGCAGAATTTTATTGACTTCTGGGAAGGGAAAGGCAGACTTCTTCTGAGTACTTATTTCAAATAAAAGGGATACACCTTGGACCTGGGGCAAGGATGGACACAGACTCCCTGCCATATGGATGAATAAATATGGCAGCCAGCTCCAGAAGACCAAACATTCCATAGCTTCAGATTTACACTAGGAGCAAAGTAGAACAAAATGAAAAACTGACTGCTCTGGTTTACCTCACTTATGTCCACTATAAAGCTATATGACTGGGAACCCAATGAACTCACTAAAGCCTCAAAGAAAGAGGTGAGCATTACTATATAAAATACTTCCGATTCCTCTGCTTACATACATGCAAATTTGCATTTGCAACAGACTGTTAAAGGTTTGGGAAGATGAAGGTGAATAGATATCACAGAGGTCCAAAAAATTAAGACTGAACTTTTCTCTATGGGTTCTAGCCTCCCACCAACTTGCCCAACACTGCCCTTTTTTTTTTTTAAATCAGTGTCTTCCACCTTCCCCAACAATTTATGGTTTTATTAGGCCAAATAGTCAGCTCCCTACAGCTCCTACTTTTTTTTTCTTTAAGAAAACAAACAATACACTTAGAACCACCAAAAATGGATATTTTAGTTAGCTTAACCATAGGCATATTTAAATAAAGTATCCATATAATCATTGTAAAGCCTATGTTTATGTAGTAAGTTTCATAAACCAATTTAAAATTAAGGCAACAAGGAAAAATCTACAAATTCAGATAGCAAAGTTCTTAAATTCTAAGTATTAAACACTAACTTAGATAGCATTTGATCAGCTGCCAAAACTATGAATATTCCTAAAATATCAAGTAGAAAGTTCTTATAAATATCTGCATTACTCTAGTGATGACCTATGCAACAAAATAGTTTTCTGATTTCAGGAAAATATGAAGATACAAATATTTTTACAATTAACATGTGGAAATCTTAACCACTTAAAATGGATATCTTAGCTTATCCATAGGCGTATTAAAAATTTATATCTAAGTAATCATCATAAAGCCTGTTTGTACAATATATTTCATAAACCAATTTAAAATTAAAGCAAGGAAGGAAAAAACATATAAATACAGATATCAGAGTTACTTGAATTCTAAATAGTAAACAGTATCTTAAATACCATTTGATTAACTATCAAAACTGTGTGCAGACATTTGCACACCAACGTTTTAGCAGCATTATTTACAATTGCCAAGAGATGGAAACAGCCCAAAGGCCCATCAAAAAATGAGTGGCTAAACAAGCTGTGGTATATACATACGGTGGAATATTATGCAGTTGTAAGACAGAATAAAGTCATGGAACACGTAGCAACATGGATGGACTTTGAGGACATTATGTTGAGTGACAATAGCCAGAAACAAAAGGACAGATACTGTATGGTCTCACTGATATGAACTGACATTAATGAGTGAACTTGGAGAATTTCAGTTAAGAACAGAGGTTATCAGGAGATAGAAAATAGGGTAGAGATTAGGTAATTGGAGCTGAAGGGATACAGATTGTGCAACAGGACTGATTGTAAAAATTCAGAAATGGATAGCACAGTACCACCTGTGTGTAGCACAATAATGTAAGTACACTGAATGAAGCTGAATGTGAGAATGAGAGAGGGGAGAGGGCTGGGGGCATATGAAACCAGAAGGAAAGAAAAACAATAAAGACTGAGATGGTATAATCTAGGAATGTCTAGAGTGCACAATGATTGTGACTAAATGTGCAAATTAAAAAATGTTTCTGCATAAAAAAAACTGTGCATTCTCAAAATACCAAGTAAAACGTTATTACAAATATCAACTTTGCTATAGTAGTGAGCTATGTTACTAAATATTTTCAAACTTTTGATTTCAGGAATTTATTTTATCCAGTATTGCTATAACTGCTTATAGTTTTTAAAAATGTTTTTTTCTTCTTCTTGTTATAAAATATAACATATATATATATATACACAAAGAAAAGAAAGAAAAAAAGCAACAATTTTTAAAGCACACCCCAACAAGCAGCTACAGAACACTTACCTGAGTCTGTCACGGACCACCTTGCCCTCCTCTCAGATTTTTCCTTTTAGCCGCTCCAAAACACTGGCGGCTTTATCAGAGTCAGAATAACAGAATTATACAGTATCTGTCCTTTTGTGTCTGACTTGTTTCACTCAGCATTCTGTCCTTAAGGTTCATCCACATTGTCATTTGTTTTGGGACATCATTTTGTCTAAATGCTGCATAATATTCCATAGTATGAGTATACCACATTTTGTTTGTCCACTCGTCTGTTGATGGGCACCTGGTTTTTTTCCATCTCTTGGCAATTATGAATAGTGCCACTGTGAGCACTGGTGTGCACATGTCTGTTCACATCACTACCCTCAACTCTTCTAGGTATATACTAAGTATTGGTGTTGCCAGGTCATAGGGCAACTCAATATTTAGTTTTCTGAGGAATCGCCAAACTGATTTCCACAGCAGCTGAACCATTTTACATTCCCACCAACAATGAATAAGTGTTCCAATTTATCTGCAACCTCTCCAACATTTGTAGTTTCCTATTTGTATACTAGCAGCCATTCTTATAGGTGTGAGGTAATATCTCATTGTTGTCTTAATTTGCATTTCCCTTATAGCCAAATTAGATGAACAGCTCTTCATGTCCTTTTTAGCCATCTGTATTTGCTTTTCAGAAAAGTGCCTATTCATTTCCTCTGCCCATTTTATAATTGGGTTGTTTGTTCTTTTGTTGGTGAGCTGTATAATTTCTTTATGTACACAGGATCTCAAGGCTTTATCCGATATGTGGTTTTCAAATGTTTTCTCCCAATTAGTTGGCTGTCTCTCCACCTTTTTAACAAAGTCCTTTGAGACACAGAAGCTCTTGATCTTAAGGAGTTTCCATTTGTCTATTTTTTCTTTCATAGCTTGTGCTTTAGGTATAAAGTTTAAGAAGCTACCTCCTATTACTAGATTTTGAAGATGTTTACCTACATTTTTTTCAAGAAGTCTTATGGTACTGGCTCTTAGGTATTTGATTTAGGTATTTGATCCATGTTTAATTAATTTTTGTATAGGATATAAGGAAGGGGTCCTCTTTCATTCTTTTGGCTATTGAAATCCAATTCTCCCATACCTGTTTATTGAAAAGACTATTCTGCCCCAATTCAGTGGATTTGGGGGTCTTATCAAAGATCAAATGTCCATAAATTTGGTGATCAATCTCTGTACTCTTGATTCTATTCCACTGGTCAGTCCTTCTGTCTTTGTGTCAGTCCCATACTGTTTTGACCACTGTGGCTTTATAGTAAGCTTTAAAGTCAGGAAGTGATAGACCTCCCAGGTCGCTCTTCTTTTTTTAGGATATCTTTAGACATTCAAGGTCTATTTTTCTTCCACATAAATTTGATAATCAGTTTTTCTAAGTCTTCAAAGTAGGTTGTTGGGATTTTTATTGGTATTGCATTGAATCTGTAGATCAGTTTGGGTAGAACTGACATCTTGATGATATTCAACCTTCCTATCAATGAGCATGGAATATCTTTCCATCTATTTAAGTAATTTTAAATTTCTTTTAGCAATTTTTTAATAATTTTCTGTGTATAAGTCCTTGACATACCTGGCTTATTCCTAGATACTTAATTCTTCTGGTTGCTATTCTGAAAGGAGTTTTTTCCTTAGTTGTCACCTCAGATAGGTCATTGCTTGTGTGTAGGAACATTACTGATTTTTGTACATTAGCTTGTATCCTGCCACTTTGCTGAATTTGTTTATTAGCACAAGTAGTTTTGCTGCAGATTTCTCAGGGTTTTGTAAGTATAGCATCATGTCATCTGCAAATAATGAAAGTTTTGCTTCTTCCTTTCCTATTTGGATACCTTTTATTTCTTTCTGGCTCCTACTTCTTAACTCTCTTGTCTGCACTACCTAGTTTTGCATATTCAAAACCTCATCTATGTGCCAGTCTGCTGCATTTTAGACTCTGTGTTCTGGATCTCATTCTTCCTGCCCCCAACCAGCTTCTGCAAAAAGAAGACAGCATTGAAGTCCTTTCCACACGAGAGTTACCAGATTTATCGAATAAAAAGAACTTCTTAATATATAAGTACATCCCAAATATTACATGGAACATAATTATACTAAAAATTTATTCGTGGTTTAAATGAGATTTCAATTTAACTGGGAGTCCTGTATTTTATCTGGCAATCCTACCTTCTCTCCACACACCCCCTTCCATGAATTAAGCCAGCTTCCTTCAAAGATACAACCATATGAATTCATTTGGGGTAAAAATATTTTTTCTTTTATTAAATTAATTTCTGAAATTTAACACCTAGAGAAGTGGAAAGATGGCAGAGGAAGGAACCCCAGGACTCAATTCTTCCACCGGAACAACTATTAAACAGGTAGAACTGTCTGAAACAACTGTTTTATAACTCTGGAGGCCAGAAGAACACTGTAGAGCATTCAGGGAAGAACAGGAGGAAGAGGCTGATAAATTACAGTAAAGAACAGTAAATTGCTCTTTCCCCACATAACTACCACCACCCAGCCCCACTCTTTACGCATGCCTCTGTGGGGACCACCCCTGGCTAGCTCGCAGGTGGCATAGGGAAATAATAACCCTCTTCCTTATGACCAGTAGTGGGCATGGCCAATCACTGATCAGGGTTTTTGAATAGTGACTTCAGAAGCTGCGGTTTCAGCTCTTAGTTTGGCCATTGTTTCATTGTGCCCCAGAAAAAGCAGCAGCAATCATTCCTTCAATCTGCCTTGCGCCAGGCTATGCCTCCTTAAGGCCTTGGGCCAGTTAGTTGAAGGGCTGCATTTGCCCCACAGGCCAAGAAAGCTCGATTGAGGGAGTCATGGAAGAAGTTCATGTTGCCTTTCCTGAGAGCCTCCCTGGGGCACTTTGGAACCAGTCTGCACCCCTTTTTTGGGTCCCTGGCCCTGTTTTGGCTAGGGAAAATGGACTTGGGAAAGTCCTGTCTGGCGTCACCCTCCTCCCGTAATTTGACCTCCATGCAAAAGCAGCTTGAGACAATGAATGGAGTGAAAGAAACTATAGAGACAGACAGTCTAGGGAAAGGATTGCCAGCTTCAAATACCCAAAATAAGGTGTGATGTCTGGGAAACAGAAGGGACAACCAAACTCCTGCAAACAGGAGAACTCCACAACAAGCAACAAACAAAAGTCTAGGACAAGATGCAGGCCAAGAAGGGCATGGAAAACTTGGCATACTACATTTGCCTTGATCAGACCTTCCGGAAAGGAAGACTGAGGCTCAAGAAAATCTCTTTCTTATTGACAGCTGATGACAAATTCAAGAACCAGACATCTCAGGAAATAAATTCAAGAGTTAACGATTTAAAATATTAAAATATACAGTGTGCAACAAAAGAGTATAAGACAAACAAATAGGAAATTAAGGCCCATCCCAAGGAAAAGGATAAAAATCTGGTCAGTGAAGACCAGAATGTGGACATACCAAGCAAAGACCTTCAAAAATTATTTTAAAAATGCTGGAAGAGATGAAGGAAAATACGAAAAAAGGACTAAAGGATATCAGGAAAATAATGAATGAGCAATATGAGAATCTTGGTAAAGAGATAGAAAATTTTAAAGGGAACCAAACAGAAATACTGGAGTTAAAGACCATTGTTTCAGTTTGCTAAAGCTGCCAGACTGCAATATATCAGAAATGGATTATTTTTTTACAAGCGCGATTTATTAGGTTACAAATTTACAGTTCTAAGGCCATGAAAATGTCCGAATTGAGGTATCAACAAGATGATACCTGGACTCTGAAGAAAAGCTGCTGGCATCTGGGACACCCCTGTCAGCTGGTAAGGCACACAGCTGGCATCTGTTCATCCTTGCTCCTGATTTGTAGCTTTCAGCTTCTGATTCCAAGGTCTCTATTAGTTTCTATGGGACAAGCTCTGGGTTTCATCTCCTAGCTAAGCATTTACTGTGGCATTTCTTCTCCAAGCATCTGTGTTCTGATTTCCAAAATGTCTCCCTCTTAAAGGACTTGAGTAAGTGGACTAAGACCCACCTTCAATGGGCAGGGTCACATCTCCATGGAAATAACCTAAGCAAAGGGCCCCTGCCCCCAACAATAGGTCTTCCCCACAAGATTGGATGTAAAGACTATTGTTTTTCTGGGATACATAACAGTTTCAAGCCAGCACAACCACATAACTGAAATGAAAAATTCCCAGTGGGGTTTCAAGAATAGATTGGAGCTGATGGAGAGTGAATCAGGGAATTCAAAGATAAGACACTCGAAATGAGTCAGGCTGAGGAGCAGAGAGAAAAAGCAGTATTTAAAGTGAAAGTAGCCTCAGACAGCTCTGGAACATCGTCAAGTATACCTATATACACATTATGGGAATCCCAGTAGGAAAAGAAAGAGAAAAGAAACAGAAAAGAATCTTCAAAAAGTTATGACAGAACCTTCCAAACTTAGTAAAAGACATCAATATGTACATCCAAGAAGCCTAGAGAATATCAAGTAGGATAAAAATGAAGAAAACTAAACCCTGTTATATATTGATTACACTATTTAATGCAAGGACGAGAAGGACATTCTGAAAGGGGCAAGAGAAAGCAACATGTTATATACCAGGTAGTCCCAATTACATTGAATCCCAATTTCATCAGAAATCATGGAGGTAAAAAGGTAGTGGGTTGTCCAATTGGTTCCTAGGCCAGATAAGCCCTGAAGCCCAGAGTTAGCAGAATTTCCAAGAGCATCAGCCAGCTGCATATCCCTACCCCATAATGTCAACATTCCTTTTTGACGTGAAAAAGCCATAATGTCCACGCCCAAATATTCCTAAAGATTGGAAGAGGGCTCAGAGGAGAAGAAGAAGTTGTAAAGAGAAGATAGGATTTAACAAATGAGTGTGACAACTGAGTCATTATATTGATATTTCTCTTCAGTCTCCAGTGTCTTAGAGCATCTAGAAGGATGTAACTGAAACTATGGAACCGTAACCCAAACCATACTATTAAATTTGTTCTATAACTGCTTGTTAAAATGTACTTTGAAAGGTATCACTTTTTTGTATATATGCTATATTTCCCAATAAAAAATATTATAAATAAATAAATGTAGGGTAAGAAAAAGCAATGGGTTGAAATACTTAAAGTGCTGAAAGAAAACCACTGCCAACAAAGAATTTTCTATTGGGTGACACTTTCTCTGAAAAATGAAGGAGAGATTAAGAAATTCCCCAAAAATAAAAGCTGGAAGAGTCTATCACACAAGACCTGCCTTACATGCAATGCTAAAAGGAGTTCTGCGGACTGAAAGGAAAGGCCACTAGGCAGTAGTTTGAAACACTGTAAAGAAATAAAGAACTGCAGTAAATGGAACTATTTTGGGTAATTATAATTCCCAG
This sequence comes from Tamandua tetradactyla, assembly GCF_023851605.1. NCBI lineage: Eukaryota > Metazoa > Chordata > Mammalia > Pilosa > Myrmecophagidae > Tamandua > Tamandua tetradactyla. Next base: position 80,432,646 of record NC_135328.1, on the reverse strand, counting down.
TATCACTGTAGTGTATTGTTTGGTAAGTAACCTCACTTCTGACTCTCTTTAGCAGCTAAAATGCAAATGCAAAAAAGTAATGATAAATGTATGGTTTTGCAAATACAATGTACAAAGATACGAGTGGTAACAAGAACAAACAAACAAACAAAAGATGGGAGGACTATATGTGTATACTCATATAGTTAAGTTGGTATCAAACCAAATATAGTTGCTATATATTTAGGATGTTAAATTTTAATTCCATATTAACCACAAAGGAAACAGATGAAAAATATCCAGATAGAAAAGAGAAGTCATTCAGTATGGTACAACTCAAAAAATAAAATAAATATAAAATATGCATTAATGGAAGTGAAGGACAAAAATGTATAAGACATGCAAAGGCTAAATAGCAAAATGGCAGAAGTCCTGCATTCTCAGTAGTGTCTTTAAATGTAAATGGATTAAACTCTCCAGTCACAAATTAGAGACTGGCAAAATGTATAAAAAATCATGACCCAACAATATGCTGTGTGCAACTCATGTTAAATTGAAAGACACAAGTTGAAACTAAAGGATGAAAAAATTTATACCATGCAAGTAGTAACCAAAAGAGGGATAGGGTAGCTATACTAATATGACATAAAATAGACTGTACATAAAAAAAAAACAGTTACATGGGACAAAAATGGTCATTATATACTGATAAAGTGGCCAATTCAACAGGAAGATATAAAAATTATGAATATATATATACCTAACAGCAAAGCCCCAAAATATATGAAGCCAATACTGACAAATTTGAATGGAGAAGATCAATAAAGAAATACAGGATTTGGTTGTGACTCTAAACCAACTAGACCTAAGAGACATACACAACCACAACAGAATACACATTCTTCTACCATGTAGACCATATCTTAGGTCACAAAACAAGTCTCAATAAATAAAATAATATTGAAAGCATACAATGTATTTTCTCCAACCCACAACAGAAATCAATAACCCAGGAAGAAATGGAAAATTAAAAAACATGTGGAAATTTTAAAACATACTCTTGAACAACCAATGGGTTAAAGAAGAAATCACAAGCGAAATTAGGATGTATTGGTGAATGCAAATGAAAACACAACATACCAATATTATGAGATGCAGTGAAAGTAGTGCTAAAAGGGAAATTTTAGCTCTAATTCTCACATTAAAAAAGAATAAAGACTTCAAATCAAAGACCTAACATCAAAGTTGGAAGAGCTAGAAATAGAAGTGTGAACTAAATCCAAAGGGAGGAGAAGGAAACAAATAATGAAGTTTAGAGTGGAGATAAAGGAAATAGAAAAACAAAAACAACAACAGAAAGAATCAACAAAACCAAAGGATTACCTTTGAAAAGATCAATAAAATCAACAAATCTTTAGATTGACAGTAGAAAAAAGAGAGATGATACAAATAGCAAAAATCAGAACTGAAAAAAGAGTCATTAATACCAACCTCACTGAAATAAAAAGGACTATAAGAAGATACTGTGAACAACTGCATACCAATAAATTAAATAATCTAGATGAAATGGACAAATTCACAGAAACACATAAACTACCTAGATGGGTTCATGAAGAGATAGAATATCTCACCAAGCCAATTAATAGTGCAGATTGAATCAGTAAGAAAATCTTCCCAAAAAAGAAAAACCAAGGACCAGATGGCTTCACAGGGGACTTCTACCAAGCATTCCAGGAAGACTTAACTACAACCCCATGCAAACTCTTCCAAAAATTGAAGAGGGAACACTCCCTAATTCATGCTACAAGGCCAATATCATACATACCCCTATCTATAAATCAAAAGACTATATTTAGTCTTCCAATCAGTGAACACAGTGTGCCTTTCCATTTATTTAGGTCTTCCATGATTTCTTTTAACAATTTCTTGTACTTTCTGTGTATAGGTCTTTTGTTTTCTCAGTTAATTTACTCCTAACTATTTGGTTATTTTAGTTGCTATTGTAAGTGGAATTTTTTTCTTGATTTACTCCTCGAACTGTTCAAAACTAGTGTAATGAAACACTACTGATTTTGGGGTGTTGACCTTGTCCCTGCCACTTTGCTGTACTCATTTATTCACTTTTGAAGCTCTGCTGTAGATTTTTTGGGATTTTCAATATATAGTATCATGTCATCTGCAAACAGTGAGAGGTTTCCTTCTTCCTTTCCAAGTTGGATGCATTTTATTTCTTTTTCTTGTCTAATTGCTCTGGCTAGAACTTCCAGAACAATGTTGAATAACAATGGTGACAGTGGGCATCCTTGTCTTGTTCCTAACATTAGAGAGAAGGATTTCAGTCTTTCCCCATTGAGGATGATGTTAGCTGTGGGTCTTTCATATATTCCCTTTATCATGTTGAAGTTCCCTTCTATTCCTGTCCTTTGAAATGTTTTCATCAAGAAAGGATGTTGAATTTTGTCAAATGCCATTTCTGCATCAATTGAGATGATCATGTGGTTTTCCCAACTTTGATTTGTTGATACAGTGTATTATATTAATTGATTTTTTTAATGCTAAACCAGCCTTGCATACCTGGGATAAATCCCACCTAGTCATGGTGTATAATTCTTTTAATGTGCTGTTGGAGTTTATTTGCAAGTATTTTGTTGAGGATTTTTGCATCTATATTCATTAAAGAGATTGGTCTGTATTTTCTTTTTTTGTAGTATCTTTGGGTTTGGTATTAGGGTGATGTTGGTTTCACAGAATGAGTTAGGTAGCCTTCCCTCAAGAGTTTGAGCAGGATTGGCACTAATTCTTTCTTGAATGCTTGGTAAAATTCACATGAAGCTATCTAGTCTTTGACATTTCTTTTTTTGCAGCTTATTTTTTTTAAATTAAAAAAAAATGACAAGAAAGAAACACAAACATTCTTAACATATGATCATTCCGTTCTACATATATAATCAGTAATTCACAATATCATCATATATTTACATATTCATCATCATGATCATTTCTTAGAACATTTGCATCAATCATTTCTTAGAACATTTGCATCAATCATTTCTTAGAACATTTACATCATGTGATATCCTTTGACAATTATTGCTTTTTGTATATATGTTTATTTTTCACAAAAAAGAAAAATATATATTTCTTCTAGCTCCAGTGTTTTGGAGCAGTTAGAAGGGAAAATCTGAAATGGTAGAATGGTAACCCATAACAAACTCTGACATCTGTTCCGTAACTACTTGTTGAAGTGTACTTTGAAAATCATTGCTCTTTCTTTCTTTTCTTTGTAAATAGGTTATAGTTAACAATAAAAATATTTTTAAAAATGTTCCAACTAAGGCATCCAGGGAAGGATCACTTGACTCAAGGAAGGCCAATGTCAGTCACATGGGAAGGCACCTGGCTGGCATCTGCTGATCCTTGTTCCTAGTCCCATTTCTTCTAGCTTTTGATGCCAGCAGTTTCCTCTCTAAGCATCTGTAGGCCTCCACTTAGCTCCTCTGGGACACAATTCAGGGTTCTTGCTTGCTTAGTATCTCATGGGAAGGCACATGTCAACCATCTACTGGGTTCTGAATCTCCAACTATCCATGCCTAGGCATCTCCTCTTTCTGTCAGCACTCCAAATATCTCCAAATGTCTGCATCTCTGTTGTCTCTGAAGCAACTTTTCTCCAAGCACCTACATCTGAGGTTTCCCTTCATAAAGGACTCTAGTAAACTAATCAAGATCGATTGGTGGAGTCATATCTCCATCTAATCTAAAGGTCACACTCAAAACTAAATATGTCACATCTCCACGGAAGCAATCCAATAAAAAAGCCAAACCCATAATTGGGTGTGTCACATCTCCATGGAAACAATCCAGTCAAAGTTTCCACCCTACAATATTGTTTCAGGATGAAAGGGTATGGCTTTTCTGGGGTACACAAAACTTTCAAACCAGCACAAATATAGAGGGAAAAATCCTAAACAAAAATCTCAGACCTAATCCAACACCATATTAAAAGAATTCTACATCATGATCAGGTGGAATTTATCCCTGGTATGCAAGATAGGTTCAACATAAGAAAGTTAACTAAATTAATACATTACATTGACACAAGAAATAAAACACACATGATCATCACAATTGATGCAGAAAAAGCATTCGAAAAATTCCATCTTCTTGATTAAAAACACACAGAACATTAGGAATAGAAAGAAATGTCTTCCAAATGATAAAGGGCATGTATGAAAACTCACAGCTTACAATCTAGTTACTGGTAAAAGATTGAAAGCTTTACCTCTAAGATCATAACAAGATAAGATTGCCCACCATTACTTACCATCATTATTCAACAATGTTGAATTGCCAGAGCAAGTAGGCAAGAAAAGGAAATAATAGACTTCCAAGTTGGAAAGGAAGAATTAAGACTTTTTCAGATAATATGATCTTATGTGCAGAAAACCCTGAAAAATCCTCAACAAAGCTACTAGAGTTAATAAATTAATTCAGCAAAGTGGTGGGGTACAACAGCAACACTCAAAAATCAGTAGTGTTTCTACATACAAGCAATGAACAATTGGAAGAAAAAAATCGTTCTCAATAGCAACTAAAAGAATAAAAAATCTAGGGCTATATTTAACCAAGCACATAGAGGACTTGTACATAGAAAACTACAAAATATTGCCAAAAGAAATAAAAGAGGACGTACATAAATGGAAGTACATTCCATGTTTATGGATTGGAAGACTAAATGTTGTAAAGAGGTCAGTCCTACCCAATACAATTTATAGATTGAATACAATCACTATCAAATTGCGACAACCTTCTTTGCAAAAATGGAAGCACCAATCATCAAATTTGTGTGGAAGGTAAGGGCCCCCAATTAGCACTATCCATAGTAAGAATGAAATTGGAGGACTCACAGTAATCAAAATAGCATGATACTGGCACAATGACAGACATATAGAACAATGGAACAGAACTGAGAGCTCAGAAAACAACCCTCACATATATGGCCTACTGATGTTTGACAAGGGGCAAAGACCACTCCATTGGGAAGGAATAGTTTCTTTAGCAAATGGTTCTGGGAAAACTGGCTTTCCATTTGCAAAAAAAAAGGAGAACCCCTTCCTTACACCTTATACAGAAATCAAATCAAAATGAACCAAAAATTTAAATATAAGACCCAGAAGAATCAAACACCTAGAAGAAAATGTAAGTAAGCATCTTCAAGACCTTGTGTTGGGCAATAATTTCTTAGACTATACACCCAAAGCACAAGCAACAAAAGAAAAAATAAATTTAAGGGACTTCATCAAAATTAAAATCTTTTGGGCCTTAAAGGACTTTATCATGAAAATAAAATAACAACTTAAATAATGGGAGAAAATATTTGGAAGCCACATACATGATAAAGGTAAAATATCCATAATATGTAAAGAAATTCTTCAACTTAACAACAAAAAGAAGAATGACCCAATTAAAAAATAGGCAAAATTCTTGAATAAACATTTATCTAAAGAAGATACATGAATTGCCAGAAAGCGCATGAGGGAATGCTCACTATTAGCCAAGAGGGAAATGCAAATCAAAACCACAATGAGTGGGGTGCAAGGATAATTCAGTGGTAGAATTCTTGCCTGCCGTGTGGGAGACCCAGGTTCAATTTCTGGCCCATGCATTTTCCAAACGAACAAATAAGCAAACAAACAAAAACCAACCAAACAAAAATTTAACAAATGGTGTTGCAATAAGGGGATACTCACATGGAGAAAGAATAAAATGTGATCCCCGCCATAGAGCATACAAAAAAAAGAAAAAAAAGAAAAACAACCCTACAATGAGATACAATTTCAAGACCATTTAACAAGTGTTTGGAAGGATGTGGAAAAATAGTAAGACTCACTCATTGCAGGTGGCAATGTGAAATGTTACAACATCTGTGGAAAACAGTTTGGCAGTTCTTCAGAAATCTAAGTAAAGAATTAATGTATGACCCGGTAATACCTCTATTAGGTATATACCTAAAATACTTGAAAGCAAGTGTGATGGTTAGGTTCATGTGTCAACTTAGCCAGGTAATGGTACCCATTTGTTTGGTCAAGAAAATAGGGCCTAAGTCTTTTTTTTTTTTTTAAACTTTTTTTATTGTATAGTATAACATATATACAAAGCAAAGAAATAAAAAAGCAATAGTTTTCAAAGCACTCTTCAACAAGTAGTTGCAGGACAATCCCAGAGTTTGTCATGGGCTACCGTATGATCCTCTCAGATTATTTTCCTTCTAGCTGCTGCAGAATATAGGAGACTAGAATGCTTAATTTTTTTTAATCATCACAATTGACTTTTTTTCCTTCTTTTTGTGTGAAAAATGACATATATACAAAAAAAGCAATAAATTTCAAAGCACAGAACCACAATTAGTTGTAGAACATATTTCAGAGTTTGACATGGGTTACAATTCCACAATTTTAAGTTTTTACTTCTAGCTGCTCTGAGATACTGGAGACTAAAAGAGACATCAATTTAATGATTCAGCAATTATATTCATAAAATCCATTTGTTATTTATATAACTCCACCAAAACCTTTGATCTTTCCATCCCTCTCTTTAGGAGTGTTTGGGCTATGGCCAGTCTAAATTTTTCATATTGGAAGGGTCTGTCACTAATATGGGGTAGAGAGATGGAATTATCTGATGTTTTGGAGAGGCTGGGGTCTCTGGGCCTAATTCATTGTAAGGATATTTCATGAACTTAAATCATCAGTAATTTGATTGCATCTATGGCTGATTACATCCACAATCAACAAGGAGATTATCTTCAGCAGTGAGGGATGTTTCATCCAATCAGTTGAAGGTTTGAAAGGAAGTGATGATTTCTGAGGTCAGAAGAGAGAAAGTTCATTTCTACTTCAGCCAGCCAGCTTCTCTTGGGGAATTTATCAAAAAACTTCATCAGAGTTCCTAGCTTGCAGCCTTCCCTAAGGAATTCAGACTTATACATCCCCACAGTTTCATGAGACACTTTTATAAAATCTCATAAAATTTGCAGGTATTGCCTGTTGGTTCTGTTTCCCTAGAGAAACCTGACTAATGTGTCAGGGTCTTGAACAGATATTTTCACCTTGGTATTCAATGCAGCATTATTCTCAATTGCCAAAAATGGAAATGAACCAAACGTCAATCAACTTACGAAAGGATAAATAAAATGTGATATAAACACACAATGGAATATTATTCAACCATAAAAAGGAAGGAAGTCCTGATATATGTGACAACATGAATGAAACTTGAAGACATCATGTCAAATGAAATAGGCCAGGTACAAGAGGACAAACATTTTATGATCTCATCGATTTAAAATAATTAGAATAAGAAAACTCATAGAGTCAAAATCTAGAATATACCAGATTCCTATTCGGAATGATGGAGATATTTGGGAAGAGATGGTGGTGAAGGTAGCACAACATTGTAAACATAATTATCAGCTCTAAAATATGTATCTGAATATGATTAAAAAGGGAAATGCTAGATTGTATATACAGTAAACAAATATATATATATTTAAAATCCATGGAACTATACAACTCAATGAACCTTAAATTAAACCATAGATTATAGTTAGTAATACAATTATAAAAATGTGCTATCATCAATTGTAACAAATGTTCCATACCAATATAAGGTATTAGTAGTATGGGGGTCTTTGGGAATCCTATACATTGTGCCTGGTTATTCTGTAAACCCACAACTTCTGTAATAAAGAAAAAAATTAACATGTAGAACATTGCCTGGCAGAGAACAGAGTAGGTGCTCAATAGATATTTGTAAACAAATGACAGAATTTTTCCTCTTTAATTTTTAAGACAGTTTAGCATGGTTAAGTAATTTTCCTTTAAAATGCTAGGAACTGGGACAATGAGAGTGGAGGGGTTGTGAGAGCAATACAAAACTACCTCTTTCCCAATCCATTTTCTAAAATTTGCAGTTTAGGGTTAAGCTATTGTCATATTATGAATGGCATGAAGAATTAAAATCTATTATGAAAATTCTTGGAATGAATTTAAATTTTAACTATCTCAGATTTTTTGGTAAAAGTTTTTAATTATTTTTATTGTTTTGATATCCAACTTATGGTTGGATAAGTCTTTGCTTAATCTAGGGCATGATTTATAGCTTTGTGAGAACTCTTAAACTTTAAATTTTCATCCCTATTTCCTTATTTCTTTTTGCTTCTTATATCTGCCAAACAACAGGTATTACTTACTGTAGGAAGAAAGGAAGGAAGGAAATAAGATAGGAAGGGAAGGAAGGAAAAAGGATGGGAGGGAAGGAGTGAGGAGATATAATTCATATGAAGAAAGGAGAGAAAAATCAAGTACTTGGTACATACTTTCCATGATTTATGAATAAGCAAGACTCAAAGAACCATAAAAAGTGAATTATTTTAATCCTAAAGCAGAGAAGTATCAGCAATTCAATTTTAAAAATTCACTCTAAATCACTAAATATTTTTTGAGCATCCATTATAGGCAAGGTCACTCTGTTAATCCTGCAGGGTTATATACTGAAATTAATATATAGTCCTTCAAGAAATTTACTATCTAGAATTTGTGGGAGTGGGAAAAGAAAGTAATAATAAGTGGAATTCAAGATAAAGTAAAATGTATCATAAGAAAAAAGCAGAATGAAGTAGATCATGGCCAATGGCAGAGATCTGGAGAGGATGTGCCGCTTGAATAAACTTTGATAGGAGTCAAAAGAGAAGGGCATTCTAAGTAGAGAGCAGCCAGGTGGAAGCAGGAAAATTTGCTGCTGATTTGGGAAAAAGAAAGTGCAAACATCTTAGATGGATGTCACAGTGATAATTCTACAAACTCCCACATGCCAAAAAATAATACTGGCAACTGGAAATTGGAGTCAGATTAAAAGACAAATAGATACAGCCATCTCAGAGTCCTTCTTTGAATGAAGAAAGCTAGGAATTCACCCTTGCATACATACCAACTTTAAAAAGTATTTTCTTATTTTCATAAACTGCCCAACACAAAAACACTTTAGTATCTTTATGCTAGTTATATCTGTGTGTTCTATTACATCGGTGGAAGTGTGCTTCACATAGGAACTCTACAGTTGGTTCCTGGAAACATCTTCCATGTGCTTTTTATTAAATAATATATCAGAATATCAAAAGAACTGAGTTATAATGTTTAGCGCTGGAATGCTGAATCTTTGGCTACATATGCCTCCAAGCTACGATTTTATATTTTTTTGAAAGACTAATCCAGGCATTATATTATTGTCAGTGCCTCCCAAAATATACCTTGCCAATTATTCTGCTTGCTTTCAAAGATTCTCTCAGTACAGGTATTTCCTGCTTTATTTTTAAATTGATGATAAATGATAGGCTTTTGAAGGTTTTGAGGATGAATTGTGGTCCAAGAAACTTTTTTTGGTTTTGTTTTGGATAGGCATTGCCTAAACTGTTCCAACAGTTTTCCTTTTCTCAGTTGAAAAGGTAATTATTTTTTTTTATTGTAATATGTTCTTGAAGACTTAAGGAATATATTTTGAGAAGTTTACAGAATATATTTTCAAAATAAAAACAATTCAAATATGGTTATTATTTTCTTTCTAATTTCTCAGCAATGTAAAAAAAGAGAACAGTGTTGAATTAGCAAATACTTATCTTAACAAAGATCATCGATTTTTCTCAATGTCAGCTTTGGTAGTGATGGGATAATCTACAGAATATTGGTTTCCTTTTATTTTTCCTATCTGGAAATGATATTTCAAGAAGTCAGAAGGTCAGTTAAACAGTTTGGTTTCCAATGTTAAAGGCTACCCGTACAAAAATGAGATGACAAAGAATATTTTGGAGTTTATTATCGTAAGAAAAATTTGCAATTCAAGTACAAAGATTACACTTTTATTCTTTTCCTGGGTTAATCATAAGAAAGACTTTTTCCTTTGGATCCTAAAGACAGTCTACCTTATTCCTAAAACAGTGCCTAAAACTCTCCCTCTTTCAAATTCAGTGCCTGGCTGGTGCCTCCTCTGTCTCATTCCATGACCTGCACTGTTCAACATGTTCATGATCTGGGATGCTGTTTCTGGCTGTGAGCGAATGTGAGTGGCACCATTTGCAATCTCTGCAAACCTGGGCAGGACCAAAGAATCACACTAACACTCCAGTCCTGCCCAAGGAAGATGAAAACAGGGCAAGCTGAAGTTCAACCACCAACATGACCAGGGCTGCCTCACTCTCCACATACCTTTGTTCTCTAGAGCCCAGTGACCCAAGGTCTTTTTTTGCCAGGCCAAGGCCACTGCCTTGAGATTAGGTTAGCCTTATGTTTGAAGTACTTTTTTGTACCTCCAGGTCCACATTAGATCTGAAAAAAAGTTTACACACACACACACACACACACACATATATATACATATACATCTATCTATCTATCTATCTATCTATCTATCTATCTATCTATCTATCTATCTATCTATCTATGTATTCTAAGAATAAATTCAAAATATTAAAAGCATATTATTTAGGGGATTTCATTGTGATACTGTGCTCATCTGCGCAATAATTAGATATTTTAATACAGTGGTGAGAATGATGTTCTTACATTTATTTAATTGCTTATCACAACCACCTGGTGGGTTGGCCCTTAAATTTACATGCTGAAAAGTAGGAGGAAAAATAGTAATGATCAAAAAAACATTTGAGTGCTACTCTTGCCTCTGGCTGGTTTACTTTGGACATTATAACCATTTTTTTTCAGCATGTAATATTTGGGAGTATGCTTGAGAAAACAGCTTCAGGAAAGCTAAGAATGACTTCTTTTTGGCTGACTCACTCTGACTTTAAAGTAATAGGTCTTTTTAGAACATGGTACATTTTCAAAGCCTGCTTTTAATTTTTCCATTTTTCTTATTAGAAAAGAAATATAATTCTGTAATTCATTTATTTGTTTAATTCCTACTTTTATTTCAATCCTTTGCCATAAAAAAAGTGATAGCATTATTCCTTTCATTTTTGGGGGGATGGGGGCGTGCATGGTCTGGGAATCGAATGGGGTGTCCTACCTGGAAGGCAAGCATTCAAGCATTCTACCACTGAAACACCCATGCACCCTGTTCCTTTTGTATAGTTATCTTGGTACACCTTCAGTCCCACAAGCTGCAGGACAGAGGCTCTTATCAGACAAGCCATCTCCACTAGCCTGGCCTGAAGAACATATCCAGGAACACAAAAACATTCTGAGGTGACCATAGAGTGTTGTTAAAGAACACAGGTTTGGTTTAGAAGCATGGACAAGATATTTAATATTTCTTAAAAGAAAAGTGCTTAAGTTCCCCCTGTAAAATGGTGATGATATCTGCTTTATGGTGTCTTCATTATGAGTAATAAAATTTTAATTGCAGGAAAAAAAATTTCTTCTAATCTCCAGTGTTTTGGAGCAGCTAGAAGGAAACACCTGAAATAATGGAATGGTAACCCATAACAAACTCTGAAATCTGTTTTGTAACTGCTTGTTGAAGTGGACTTTGAAAATCATTGTTTTTTTTCTCTTTGTGTATATGTTATATTTAACAATAAGAAAAGTTAAAAAAAATTTTAATTACAAGCTCAGGCTGCAGGAAGAACACCCTCCCTGTTGCCAAGATGTACAAGGTCAGTTGGGCTGAGGGTTAGGGAAGGAGGAGCCAAAGAGGAGTCAGGCGAAATTGTCAGTTAAGCCTGCTCCTGTAAAAGTGGAAATGAAGTGAAAAAACAGGCAACAGGGAAGGATAAATCTTCAGACAAAAAAGTATAAGCAAATGTGAGCTGGATAGCCCTGGGGAGTTCTCGGAGAAATTGAGACCTCAACCAAGGGCTGGTGCTGTGAGGGTTCTTAACTCTGTCACAGGTAAGAATTCAAGGACTAGTCAGTGTATACAACCAAATAGTTTAATAAACTCAATGCCAGAGAGCCCTGGGAACTCTCAGTTGGGTGCCAGAGAGCCCTAAGAATTCTTAGTGATGTCAATACTTCGACCAGGGTTGATGCCCCTGAATCAGCCACAGGAAAGAACATGAGGCCTATTCAGTGTATACAGCCAAAGAATCCAAAGACTAGCCAGTGTGTGCAGCTCAAAACTTTAATGTATAGTGAAAGTACCCACTTGAAGGAAGATGAGTGCGGGCATCCTCCAATGGAGGAGAAGCAGTCTGAGGTCAGGATCCTTGCATTATATGGATTTGGAGGTGCCCTTACCCCTCTGACTGTGCTAATAAGGGATTGATGAGCTGCACTTTTCAGGTGCTGGTCTGAGTGAGGGTTAGGTGTGTGTGAAAAGCCATGGGTGGGGGTGTGCATGCCAAAAGGAAATTTTGTTATGGGTTTTATGGTCAATACCTCCTCCCTCCTTTCCCTATCTAATCTGCCTCATTCCCCTCTCAAAGAATCTTGTCCCTTAATCTTAAGGGGTGCCGAAGGATGGACGTTAGTCTTCTGTAACTGCTTCCTGCTGACAGAAGGAGCATTTTCCTTGCCTATAATAGGAGCAGAATTCCCTGGCTACCATATCTAATGATTCTTTTGGGAGGGTATGGATTTTTTGTGTCTTTCTTGTTGTCTGTTGACATCTTTTGAAAGGATTATGTACCCTAGAAAAGCCATGTTTTAATCCTGATCCATCTGTGGAGGCAACCATTTCTTCTAATCCCTATTCAGCACCACAGGTTGGAAAATTGATTAGATTATCTTCAAAAAGACGTGATTCACCCAGTTGTGGGTATTCACCTTTGATTGGTGGGAGATGTGACTCCACCCATTCCAGGTGGGTATTGATTAGTTTACTGGAATCCTTTAAAAGAGGGAACCATTTTGGAAAAACCCATAGAGCAGCAGAAGCTCAGAGCCACAAGAACCATGAGAGCCCTTGCAGCCTTTGTAAATGAAGAAGGAATATGTCCCCAGGGAGCTTCATGAAAGAAGAAGCCTGGAGAGAAAGCCAGCAGAGGTCTACCATGTGCCTTTCCAGTTGAGAGAGAAACCCTGAACTTTATCGGCCTTTCTCGAGCGAAGGTAACCTCTTGGTGCCTTAATTTGGACATGCTTATAGATTTGCTTTGACTGGGACATTTTCATGGCCTTAGAACTGTGAACTTGCAACCTAATAAATTCCCCTTTTTAAAAGCCTTTCTGTTTCTGGTATACTGCATTCCATCAGCCAGCAAACTAGAACAGCATCTGATCTGTACCATGACTCATGCTGTTACTGTCAAGGCACAGTGTTCTAAGAGAGAGAGAGATGAAAATCCACAACCCTGAGGGGAACTAGGGTGATTAGCCCCATTAAACAGAAAAAGATGGTGCAAAGAATGACACTTACCCTGAATGGCAGAAACTCAAATAAATCAAATTGGAGACTTTGGAACTTAGCGGACAATCAAGTGGCTTGGTCTTTAAGGGAGTTGATATCTTGTGTTATTTTTGAGCTTTGATTAATAAAAACAACAATCCTCCCCCAGGAATGTACATGTTCCTCAACTGGCTGCTGTAAGGGCATTTAGGACTTGTTGGTATTGGAGGACGATGCCCATTAATGAATTTACTTGGGATTGGAGAACAGTTAAGGTGGCAGTTGTTCATTAGATGCCAATGAATAGTTTAAGGGAGAGATTATGGTGGACCTACTCTGCATGGGCTATTCCAGCAGCTTCAGTGGCTATAGTTCCCCCAATCTCAATGGTAGCTAGGGGTGGGATTAGGAACTGGATTTCTCTTTTATTTTGGTTTGGGATGACAGGTTGGGAAGCTGGGAGAAGAAAATGCTAACTTCCACTTTTTAGCTTGAGTACTGAGGCCACACACACTAAAGTGCATGTCCCTGACCACCATAGGCGTAGGTTATGCCCACAAAGGAAAAATATTCTCTGATTGAATGTTAGTTTGCCTGCTGGTCTGGTTGATACACCACTGGTTGCTTATGTGGCCACCCAGAGTTCAATTCATTTGTGGGTGATCCATGCCCCACTACATGCTGAAAGACAGGGTCTTAGGGACTTGTCGTCAGAATCAAACATGATGTCTCAATTTCTGTCCTAGACCATTCCTGGCATTCTTGTCAGGTGGTCATAGAGTTTGAGGCAAGCATAAGATGAAAAGTCTTAAGATAACATAGGGGATTTGCATCTGTCCCCTGGCTGACCCTGGCAGAACTAGGTAGCTCCAGCTGGGAGTGACATTTTTCTTTAGAAATGTAATTTTCCTGGGGAACTTAGAGGTTGTGAGTACGTGCCCTTGTCATATGATACTGACAATGATGGGGTGGGGGTCTTCAATGATTTAAAAGGTGTAGTTGCAGCTTAAATAGGTGGGCAGAGGCCCAGTTTTGTATTAGTGGGCCACATCTCAGACTACTCACAATAAGGGACGCATATCTTCACACTGGACCATGCTAAGGTAAGGATGAGTTTGCATGTGAGTGAAAGGTGGGAGGGGATGAAGGGATGTATATAAAGCTTAAGGCTTGTAAGAGATCTTTGCTAGTAGAGGATATTTTAGTTTGTAATCTGCCAGAATGCAATATGCCAGAAACAGAACAGCTTTTAAAAAGGGGAATTTATTAAGTTGTAAGTTTACAGTTCTAGGGCCATGAAAATGTCCAAATTAAGGCATCTAGGGAAAAATACCTTAACTCCAAAGAAAGGTCCGATGAAGTTTATGGTTTCTTTCTCAGCTGGGAGTGCACTTGAGACATCTGCTAGATTTCTCTCTTTACCTTATAAGGCTTTCCTGGGGGTGTTTTCCTTCTACATCTCTAAAGGTCTCTTGCTGTGTGGGCTCTGTTGGCACTGAGCTTTTTCTAAAATTGTTGCCTCTTAAAGGGCTGCAGTAAGCAACCCCACCTTGAATGGGTAGAGACACGTTTCCATGGAAACCACCTAATCAAAAGTTACCACCCATAATTGAGTGGGTCACATCTCCATGGGAACAATGAAAAAGATCATGCCCAGCAATATTGAATGAGAATTAAAGAGCATGGCTTTTCTGGGGTACACAGCAGTTTCAAACAGACATAGAGAGGGTTGGGCACCCAGGACTACTAGGAACTCAGGACTTTGAGAATATTCCTCAGTTTACAACTTAAGGGTTGCGTGAACTGGTGGGTCTTTGGGTTACTGTCAATTTCCACTACCATGCAAGTTTTTGAGGACAAGCTTTCAGAGTGATGGCTAAGGACAGAGTAAGTGGCTTCTGTATTAATTAAAACAAGTTAATCTTACCTACTACATCAAGGGTTACCTGAGGTTCTTCCATGGCTATGGATAGCTGTGAAGTGGAAGCCAGTTGGGACCTTGGGCCCTGACAATCCTCACTCAAGGCCATTACTGGTGCCGGATCTCCCCTCTTCTCCCTTCAGAGCTAGAGATGGTTCCTTTCTCAGTGGCCTTCCTTTTTGCATCTAGGACAAGGTCCAGGTGGCCCATCCAGACCAGGGCACTCTTGGCTCAATGTCCCATCTTCCTACATTTGAAACAGCCTCCCTTCTGTCCTTTTTGGCCTTTGGGGTTACCCTGAGGGTGCAGGGTGTACTTACAGTGATTGCTATTAAATGAGCCTGTCTTTTGTCCTATTGCCGATCCCGCTGGACCTTCTTCAGTTCTTCAGCTCTGTCTCTATTACTGAAAGCACTAAAGGCAGTGTTTAGTATTTCATTAAAGGGGGTTTGTGGTCCCATAGCCATTTTCTGCAATTTCCTCTTAATATCTGGGTATGATTGGCTAATAAAGTGGGTTCCTAATAAAATTTCCCCTTCCTGGATCTATGTTGGTATATTTCTTCAAGGCTTATTCTAAGCATCCCTGGAATAGATCAGGGTTATCATCTTTCCCCTGCGTTACCCCTCTAATTTTATTGTAATTTACTGGTTTAATGGTACATTTTTTTCATTCTTGCCACAAGACAGGAAATCATATGGTCTTGGTGTCTTAAATCTGCCTGTCCTCATTGATAGTACCAATAGGGATTATTATCAGGGACTACAGTATTTCCTACTGGATTACTGGTTTGGCTGGGCTGCTGCTAAGTTATCTGCATGGCCTTGGGCTTCTGTCCATATACAGAGACTTTCTCTGGGATGCAGCAGGTGGATAGAACAATGTGAATGTCTCCCAGGTAGGATCCAAGGGGAGTGGGAAGGACTGGAATTCCTCAGTGAATTTGGCCGTGCCTTCTGAAAAGCACCCTAATTTTTGTTTACACTGGGCCATGTCAGTCATAGAAAACATCATGTGTATCCAGACGGTCCCAGTGTCTCCATCTGTAACCTCCCAGAGAGAAAAAAGCTTGTTGAGAGGAGGGGGTAGGAGATCCCACTCTGGGTAACTCTGGCAGGACTACCCTGCCCCTGGGGAGAGTTGAAGGATTGGTAATGTGGGGAGTGGTGATCTATCTGGCTAGTGAGAGGGTGCTTGGCAGCCTTATGGACCAGTGAGGGGGCAGCCTCGGGGTTTGCAGGAGAGGTTTCTATGGTAATGGGAGGAGAGTTTAAGAGAAGGTTGTCTATAATGTCCACCTGAGTACCAAAGTTGTAGGTGTAACACAGGCGACAGTTTAGAATTTTGGGAGAGGGCCATGAAGGTCTGGACATATGGAACCTCAGTTCACTTCTCTTAACTCCTACAAAAGATGTGTAGTTGTAGGATGGTGTTAAACCTTTGAGTGCCTTTTTTCTTTTGTCCAAAATTCTCTATCCTCCAACTGATACTGAGGCCAAGCTGTGTTGCAGAAGAAAATTAGTTTCTTCCTCTTTAGGCCCTCTAGCTGGAAAGTGTCCCAGTGTTTCAAGAGGCATCCAAGAGGAGAGCTGGTGGGGCTAGAAGAAGGATTACCCATGCTCTGCAGTTCCGCTCTTCTGCTGGTTGTGTCTATGCCTATGAGAGGAGAGAAAGAGGATAGAAAAGGAGAGGGTATTAAGGAGAAGTGGGAGTCTTCACAGAAGGCTCCCGATTGACTCAAGCTTTGTGAGAGGGGCACTTCATGGAAGGCTCCCAACTGAGCCACTGCAAGAGGCTCAAGCCTTGGGCCCAGTCCTAGACCCAGTGTCCAGGACCGATTTGACAGGCCAGATGATGCCATCTCTGGGCAGTCTGAGAGATCCACCTTTGCCTGTGTGTCCTCAGGGCTTGTAAGTAGATGAGAACAGGAAAGGAAAGTTCCCAACAGAGGCCAGAAGAACTTGTCCCTGAAGGGAGTTTTTAAAGGTCTTTGGGTAGTTCTTTTGATAGTATGGAAGGTTATGGAGGGACTGTGCCTCGTGAGAGGTAGACATCTGATGCCATACAAACGTGAATTATAAATTAGGTCCTGACCAGACTGGGGATCCTGATGGCAGAGTAGGAGGTGCTTAAAGAGACATCTAACTATGGAAAAGGTTATTTATGCCTTGTAAATGCAATATCCATGTCCTGGTTAAAAACATTCTGTCCTATAATCACCACAGGCAGCAGAGCAAACTTGGGGCACATTGTGGTGATTTGATTAGATGATTTGATTAGGTGGTTTCCATGGAGATGTGCCTCTACCCATTCAAGGTGGGGCTGCTTACTGGAGTCCATTAATAGTTCTTGGAAAAAGCTTCAGAACTGACAGAGTCAACACAAGACCCAGATGTCTGAACATGCAGAAGGAAAATGCCCCTGGGGAAGGTGTCTGAAAGGCAGAGGGCCCAAGGACACGAGCCTTATGCCTTCCCAGCTGACAGAGGTGCTCCGGACCCTCTCTTGAGTCAAGGTATCTTTCGGTTGCCTTAGTTTGGGCATTGTTATAGAGTTAGAACTGTAAACTTGCAATTTAATAAATTTCTTTTTAAAAAAGCTATTCTATCTCTGGTCTATTGCATTCTAGCACCTTTAGCAAACTAATACAATATCATACACCATGTCTTATCAGTGGTCCCTGTATTTCCCTTCTTGTACAATTTTTATCAACTCTTTTGTATATGCAAATTTTTTTCTGAGCCACAAAAGAGGTTCTCTGGGGTGACTCTTAGGTCTAATTTTAAGTAGGCTTGACCTATCCTTTGCAGGGTTAAGTTTCATATGAACAACCCCCAAGATTGAGGGCTCAGCCTATTGCTTTGGTTGTCCCCACTGCTTGTGAGAATATCAGGAATTCTCCACTTGAGGAAGTTGTATTTTCCCCCTTTCTCGCCATTCCCCCAAGGGGACTTTGCAAATACTTTTTAATTCACTGTTCAAATCATTCTGGGATATATCGAGGCATCACTCTGGACAAACCTACAAAATCCCATGCCCTACTCAAGGTTGCATGTACTTAAGCTGTCCACATAAGTTATATTAGGAAATGCACTAGTCAAAATATAAATTTTGTACCAAATAAACATTTTTTGCTTTAGTTTCACACATAAGTTAAAAATTTAAAATATCAATTACCATCTATTTTCAACACCCTGCAGTATTGACATTCTTTTGTTCTTTCTCATGCAAAAACAATTTTAAATTTGTACATTTAGTCACCGTGATTATATGCTCTAGGCACTCCTAGATTATACCATCTCAGTCTTTATGGTCTATCTTTCTTTCTGATTTCATTTGTGCCCCCAGGCCTCCTCCCTCTATCATTCTTACTAAATGCAAAATTTTTAATGGAATCCTACCTTATTCCATTTTTCATGTGTAAATGTTTTTAGTTTGTACCTTTTAAGAGGTGAAATCATTTGCTGGTTGTTTATTTTTTGGTAAAAGGAGAAAATGGTGGGAAATTAATCATGGGAGGTTTTGACTGACTTGGTTGTAAACGTAACATTCCAGAAGTGTGGGGAGGCAGTTTTTTTTATGTCCTATAATACAACACATACTGAATGGCAATTTGTAGTCACAGTCATTGTAAATGACATTTTAAATTACTTCTTTTCTCATGTTTTTTAGTAGAATTGACTTTAAAATAAAACCACTCCCTGATCTTGGCTTTCCCTGTCAGAATTGTGGAAACTGTGTAGCATCTTTGGTCATGGCAGTACAATTTTCCTAATAACCGTGAAAGATTAGATTTCTGGAGTGTATGATATTCAATTGTGAGTTAGTGGAACTTAAGATGTTGCTTATCAAC
This sequence comes from Tamandua tetradactyla, assembly GCF_023851605.1. Taxonomy (NCBI): domain Eukaryota; kingdom Metazoa; phylum Chordata; class Mammalia; order Pilosa; family Myrmecophagidae; genus Tamandua; species Tamandua tetradactyla. The sequence goes on along the minus strand of NC_135328.1, from coordinate 80,413,555 downwards.
ATTTGAAAATGTTGGTATTTGATATCCTCTTAAGGAAAATTTGCCTCCAATTTTTAAGCTGGAAAATCACTGGTATAATTTTAGGAAAGAAGTACAACTACATGACTTTTTAGATTTTTGGTATGTACATTAAAAATTATGCACAAATTGTTCATAATGTCTGTCTGCTGCTCTCCAAAACAACCAATAAAATATTAATTATGAAAGAGAAAAATTTACTAATAAAACTACTCACATTGTGCTTGGCACATATTAGGTGTTCGGGAACTTTCCACACATATGATGCTACATTTAGCAAAAATGGATCACTTGATTCTCAGGCAAATTTCACATTTCAAAGTATAAATTTTGTTTTCCCCAGTTCAATCCTTCAGATTCCACAGATAATTACCTCAGACTTACTGATCAGTGCTTCCTTCCTACTTTGCCAATCCTTAAACCTGAACAATTTTCAAACCCCACCCCTCCTTTCTATTTTATAACATGCAACTCATGCCCTTGGTTCCACGAGCCCCCAAGGCTTTCCTATTTCTTTCCCAGGACTTTTCTACTGCAGCAGCAGGAAGGGCAAGTAGATGCTCAAATCTGCCTTATCTGTACAGGATCCTCTGTACCAGTTCTCCAAGCTGCTGACCATCTGGAACAACTGAGAAACTATTCAAACTATCAGGTTATGTCAACGCTGATTCAGTAGCACATGTTCAGGATGCTGGATTTAACTGGACTAAATCATTTCCAGTTTTTTCTTTTGTTTTACCTTATATGACTTCTAATGACCCCATTTTCTTCCAGTTCACTATAAACAATTGTGCATAATCTCAATCCTCTTGTTCTTCTAATGATTAAATGTTTTGGCTTCTCCCTAGAGCCCCTAAGAATGCGAAAACATCCCCAACTTCTTCTCTAGCTCTCTTGCTCCTTTCTCTTCCATCTTTTCTCTAAACTTGAAGGAAGCATTCACATGCATCTCCCCTGGATGCCTCCCATCTCCCCTTCTTCCCAGGAATGTGGGGAGGGCCCTATAAATGCTTATCTCTTAACTACCCTCAATGTGACCACACTTTCTCTCTGCCTTGACATTCCTGCCTGCCCTGGTTATAAGAGTAATTCCTCTCCTGGTTCTCTTCCAACTCCATTCAAAATCTAGTGGGAGCTGGTTGCCTGCTGGGCTCCAGACTGGCCTGATCCTTTTCCCTCTTGGTAGGGACTTGCCCCCATCGTGTAGTGACAGAGGACTTGGCTATGTGGTCTCTGGACCCAGGCCAAAGCCAGTCCGATTGCTGGGGTGGTTCTGTGCATCTCCCTGACAGCCTAAGACATGGGGCTGGAGGAAAGCCTTTCAGCCACACCCTGCCAGAGCTGCCAGTGCTCCAAGAGGTGCATGGGAAAGAGGGAGTTGGGAATTTATAACCCCATTTACTCACCACCATTAAAGCTTCCTTTTTTGCTGTGTGTTGAACATCTCACCTGGATGTCATGCTTCAAAACCAAACTCATCATTTTTTCTCTAAAACCTCTTTGCTATTTCACACCACTTTGTTTGTCAGTGATACTGTCTTTCTCCCTATCAATCAAGCTTGAATATACAGACTCATATTGGCTTTCTCTTCTCCTCCCCACATACCCGTCTAAGACCCATTCCTTTTTCTCTTTTAAATTTTACTGTGGTAAAATGTATATAATATAAAAGTCATGATCAATGATTTTTAACACCTCCTTTGAAGTATCTTTTTTTGCATCAATTTGGCAGGTGGTAGGACATAAGAAGTCAAGTATATTAAAAATACATATATTTTATACCTTTATATATATATATAATACTCATTACACAAAGATATCCTAAAATACTATTTTGCTCAATACCTTGCTGCAAACGTTTGATGAATGATGAATTTTCACTGCTTAAAAACAAAAATCAAGCCTCAATTTCATATTCAAATCTCATTACAATTCGGACAGTTAAATTTCTGTGATTCCCTCACTGTTTCTGTTATTTGTAGTTTCTACCAATCAAATCTCACCATTCATGTATGCAACAAACGTTGAATGAGTCTGTGGAGAGCTCATTCTGTGAGCACCACTCACCAAACACACTGTAATTATTCCTGTGTCCTGTCTTTGTTCAAATTGGCCACCCTGTCTGGTCTTTCTTTCTCACTAGTTCTCGTCCTAGGCTTAGCTCATGCTTCACTCCTTTTTCCAAAGCTCATCTAGGGCACCCCCGTTCTCTTTGAACCTTTATTTTCCCCAATATCTGTATTATTCCTTGGTACCTACTTTCGATTCCTTCTCATTTTGTCTTTTTTTAAAAAAGCAGAATTGAAATCAACGTTTTCTTTATCTTTCTCACAAGATGAAAAATTGCTTGAGGTAAATAATTATCAAATTTTGGTCCCTCAGCAGCAGCAGCTGCTGCAGGCAACTTGTTAGAAGTGCAAATTTTGAGACCCCATCCCAGACCTACTGTATCAAAATATGGTGATGAGGACCAGCAGTCTGTGTGTTTTTTCGCTTGGGCAGGCACCAGGAATCGAACCCAGGTGTCCGGCAAGGCAGGGAGAGCTCTGTCACTGAGCCTCCACAGCCCACCCTGGCAATCTGTGTTTTAAGAAGCTTTCCAGGGGTTCTGGTATTCCCTGAAGATTGAGAACGACAACTCCAGGACCTGACGACCAGGAAGGTTTGGTCTGCCTGTTTATTCTTCCAAAATACTGCAAAACGTTTGGAACCTTGCTTTTTCTAATAGTGTATTTGAAAGCCTTTGAAAAACTCTAAGTATTCATATACATATGCAATGGTTTACTTTTAGCCCATCTCTTTTCGACAGTTAATTGAATCAACTTAAAAAGATGCTGAAATGGAAAATCAGAACAAATGAAGAGGCAAATGTGCTAACCACAAGGGCCGCTATTGTCCTCAGAATATCTCTGAGCTTCCTGGCAGCAAACAAAAAAAGGGGAGCATGGTATTTATCTTTCTTGAGGTTCTGCTTGTACCAGAGGAAGTAAAAATTCTGTAAATTCAAAAAAAAAATTCCTCAGTTGGAACCTTTTGGAAGGGTCAATTTAGTGAGATAAAAGATGAAATCCTCAGTGTGGGTTTAAAACTTACTCAGCAATGGTTTTCATCTGACTAGCTTGTTTATTATCACCATTATAAAAAGTATGCCATGCTTGGCATGCAAGAAAGAAGACCTATTACTAAACCTGTAACAAGAGCTTACTCTTCCCTTTCTCACAACTGGGTGGCAGAAAATGAGTTTTCCCTTGTAAGCCAGCTACCAAGAAAATATTGTGGAGTGCTGTCTTGGATTGCAATCCATTCCAGCTGGGCCTTGTCAGAGACAAGTGGGGTGTGGGATATGGTGGGTCATTATCCACAGGAAAGAGTAAACATCTGAAGGAGGACAGCCTTATGAAAGTTCCCAGGAGTCATCTAAATGGCCCCAAGGTCACTGACTCTCAACAAGGTGGGTTTGGACTGGAGCATCCAGGAGAGTATTGAAGCCAAATGCAGTGAGACTGGACATTAGAACTGGAAAACAGAGTCTAAGAGATCAGACTAATATCTCCCCAGTGCTGTCTTCCATGGACAACAATTTAAGAGAAGATAAGGGATTTTATTATGTGAATAAGGTGCTTTTATCTGATGGTTGATTATAATGTACCAATAAGGCTTCTCTGAAATTTGGAATTTAAACTAAGACCATTGGATAATCTTGGGCTAATCATAGATAGAACTGGGCCACAAGTGAATTTATCTTTAGTATAACATACCCACTTTGGGCATGGCCCTCTGTATTCACAATCGGCAGTTTGTTCTCTCTGATTTGACAATCTTAGGACAAATGGATGCCAGTGGAGGAAAGGGAAGCTTAGTTTTTAAATGCCCAACAAATCTTGGCTATAGAATGCTTCTTAACCATCTTCCATTAGTAAATGTGCACAAGGAATTTTCCTGAAGACAACACTATAACAAATCTCCAAAATGTTTGATAGAAAAAAGAGACAATGAAGAAGAAAGACCACAAAATTTAGATTCAAAGTCCCAGACTCCTGTCATTTGCCAGCTGCACGACCTCATCAGATGAGATAAAAAGCACTTTTCGGAGGTGCACAAGTGGTTCAGAATGCTCACCTGCCATGCAGGCAACCCGCGTTCGACTCCTGGCCCATGCAACACCCCCCTTCAAAAAACGGCCTTGGGAGCCAAAAGTACTATATACATTGGTTATTTCTTTTATTATACATGACCAGGGGAATTTATCTTTGTTTCTTTGACTTCAGGTAACATTTACACTAAATTAAGAGATAGGAAGTATTTCAGGGGAGTGGTCCATGTGTTTCCTGGTGTCAGCTACACACGTCCAAAGTTTTGTTCAACGCTAACACCAAGGTACCTGGTGCCCCTTACTGACTGCCTGCTACCTTCCAGGTGCTGGATCACTTTCACAAGCATTTCACAAAGGAGAGGAAATTGTGGCACCGAGGTGTTAATACTTTATCTAAGCTCTCTTCAAAGGACTGGGTTAATGAGTTCACCCTGCAGTTTTTTTTGACCTGTGTTTTTAGAAAGACCTCCACTGGAAGAGAAGAGAGCAGGGCAATAATAAGAACAATAGAAAATAGTAATATAGTAATGTCAGTTTACCGAATGCCTGGCGCTTTGTCAATATTTTACGTGATTAGTCTTGTTTAATCATCACCAGGGGCTTATGAGATGATTATTAGTCATCCAGTTTTGCAGTTGTGGAAGCTGATGTTCAGAGCTTTAGGGAATGTGCCCAGGTATATCTGCTCGGATTGAGTCCAGTCTCCTTCCTCCAGGCCTTGACTTCCACATTCCTGCCTCCCAGAGTAGAGCAGGAATCACCACCATGCTTCTCATTTCCCGATCAATGAATTCAGCAACAATACCAAATCCTGGAAGAGTCCTCTCTAAAATTTAAGTAAATTTAAGTCTTCACCAAAGTTTAAGTATTGAAGAGAAAATAAGCAAGAGGTCCCTGAAGTGACTTAGGCCTATATCGCATTTAAATGGAATCTAAAACTTCCAGTGATCTATAGTAAAAAAATCACTGACAATATTATTCCCCCCAACTAGTATTACGTTTTTTAGAATAAAAGATCATTAAAATGGGTCATTTCTTTTTGTAATCTTTCTCTTATTTTTTTCAGGACTTTAGTTTCATCTTCATATAAAATGATCAAGATGAGGAAAATGAATCAAGGTTAGGAAAGAGAATTTCTTAGCTTTCTGGAATACAGTTGGCCTGATTTCATGAAAGGAATGGGGAATTGAGCAAACTTTTCCTCCCTAAATCGGGCTTGTTAGTTCTTACCTTCCCGCAGGACTAGCTATATAATTTGTAGGACCCAGTGCAAGCTGAAAACTAGGGGCCTCTTGTTCAAATATTAAGAATTTTAAGGTAGTGACCAGCAGACCCTTAGCCAATGTGGAGGCCTTGTGTGTGCAGGTCACAAGCCCAAGCTGGTGGCTCTGCCTCCAGGTACCATTGTAGCTCCAGGGACACATCAATAATTTCTATGCTTCTGATAGGGAAGACAACGGACAATTTAAAAAAACAAACTAAAATTGGTTTAACCAATGAATAAGAATCCTTGCTGTGCACGGACTTGGCCCTCAGAGATGCCACACTGAGGAGTGTATGGAAGGATATCTGAAGTGTTTGCTCTCAGATTCTCCCAAGGCATTCTGTCTCTGAACAAGAGTTTGTATAGGTGCATAATTGCTACAAGTTTTTTTTTCTTGCTAAAAGCCACTCAAGTGCTTTATTTTAGTCAATAACCATATGAAATACTTTCACATGTAAATTTAATAAGGTGTAATAACAATATTGATTTTATTTGGCGTATGATCTTGATGGCTCTCATTGCATAGTGGACTATGCAGAGGTCTGATGTAGAAGGGGACTGAGGGGGCAGAGCCTATTTAAAGCATCTGTTTTGGATTTATCTCTGTTTTCATGTCCACTCCATTCACCCACCAAGTACAGAAGCAAAGAGAGGAATGGGGGGAGTGTGCAAATCCAGCAATAGTACATGTCCTCCGTATAGATATTAAAAAAAAAAATTTCAAAAATTTGCAAAATTCAAAGGAGATGTTTCCAGAAAAAGTTTCAGTAGCAGTAATAATTATATTTCAGAGGAAAATTTAAAAGATTACTTTGCCTGCTAAAATTTTACTTTTTTTCCCTTTCTTTCTTTCTTTTTTTTTTTTTTACATGGGCAGCACTAGGAATCAAACCTGGGTCTCCGGCATGTCAGGCAAGAATTCTGCCACTGAGCCACTGTTGCACTACCCTGCCTGCTAAAATTTACATCATGACAAATAAAGAATATAAAAATATAAGCTAGAACCACTCTTTTTCCCGTCAGCGTCCATGTAGGTCTTCACTCAGGACCCTTAAAACAGACAAAGGGGAATTTAAAACAAAATGAAACTTTAGCCATAACTTGAAGATGCAAAAAAATAAGAGAGACACTAGATGGAACCCTGAAAAAAAAAAATCTATCTGGTTTAAAGCTTTTAAATAAAGTGACTAGTTTTCCTTGGGTGAGCTCTGGAGTAGAGAAATGGGGAGAAAGAATGCTATAAAACTGTCATCTACAAGAATGCTCCCTTTATTTTAAATTAATATCATACTGGGATTGATGGTTAAGTCTGCTTGTTAAAGTGCCTTCTTGGAAAGCAGACGGTACATTTGAAAGCGAAGAAGGCAGTCAAGATAAGGGGTGGATCAAGCACGATGAGTTTTCTAATTTAGTTAAAGAGAAGAAATGAAGGGAAACTCTAAGAAACAGAAATCAGAAAATCGAGGGAAGGATTAGTTAGTTGTACACAAAGGCATACTGCTCAGGAAACGGGCTGAGAGCAACCACAGAAAACACAACTGAGGGGAAAAGATTGGCAGACAAATATTAAATGTCTAACGGGTGGATTGTATAGCTCCATAAGTACCCAATTTAGAAACATTGACTAGAAGTACTAAAAAAAAGTTGAGGTTCGATCTTTAAATACAAACTGAATTAGATGATTTCAAAAAGAAAATTTTCTGGAGTTGCCATAAATTGATGTAAAAGTTGAAAATATTCATAATTATACACTTTAGTGACTTTACTTCCTGTGGTTGGACATTTTTATCCTATATACATTTATTCAACATTACTTTCATTGAGCATGGGAGAGGGCACTGGGCTAGATGCAGGAATGAGAAGGCAAATGGAGGAAATGTACAGAGTTCCTAATTGTAAAGATGGAAATATTTTGGTAGTGGATGTTGGTGGTGGTAGCACAAAACATTGTGAATGTAATTCACAGCACTGAAATATATGTATCTGAATGTGATTAAAAGGGGAAATGTTAGGTTGTGTTGATGGTAACAGAAATTTTAGAATCTGTGGAAATGCACTACACAAACAGTGAACCTTAACATAAACCATGGACAATAGTTACTAATGCAATTATAAAAATGTTCTACCATCAATTGTAAAATTTCCCACACTAATGAAGGATGTTAATACAGGGGTGTATATGGGTATTCTGTATTTTATGCACGATTGTTCTATAAACCCACTTCTCCAATAAAGAAAAAAAAAGATGCAGTGAAAGGACAGTGGGGTAAGTGCAATAGCAGAGATATGCAAAGGGAATGAAATGGGAAACTTACCCAGAAAAAGCTATGTGAATGTGTGGGTGCAGAGAGAGGTCATTTGGAAGGCTTCCAGTCCTTTGCCCAAGTTGGATGGTATAGGATGAGAGGATGTGAGCAGGGGTGGAGGTGAACCAAAGCAAAATGCAAATAAATACACAGAGGTGAGGAATGTGTTGATGGTGTGAACTTGGCATCACAAGAAAGCTGCTGTTTTTGCAGCACAAATTGTCAGGCAGAGACTGATAGAATGTGGTCTTTGAGAGGTAAAATACGAGGCTTGTTGGTGGGGTGGAGGTATAGGGTTTTTTTGTTTAGTACCAGATTACTTTATTTGAAGGAATGGTACAAATGAAATAACTTGGTGAATGTTTTGATGCAACTTATAGAAAAGGTAAAGGTAAACTCAACATGCATGTACCGCTGTGGTGACCACAGAAGCCACCTCATACCTATGGAGAAGCTAAGGCTTATGTTGGTCAAAGAATTAGCCAACCCAGATTCCTGGGCTCCCATCTTGAGCAAGTTAGTTACTAATCACTCAATTCTTTGATGAATTTCACCTGCTTGTTCAGGTATTGATGGGGAGGGGGGAGTAGGGGGATGTCAGTGAAATCACACAGATGGTGGTCATTTTTGTCAATGTCCAGTTTGTGCTGATCTAATAGTGAGTGATTACCCCCACCCTTTTTTCAAATGTAATGCACACCCCATTGCCTTCAGCTTGCTTTCCCAGTTGCTGCCTTCTGATCTCTTGATATCCTGAAAGAAGATTTGGCTATCTTGTTGCTTCCTTAGCTTCTTAAGTTTCTCAGCATGTTCTGTCTCCTCCCTCATGAGATTGATGAAGAAGATATTTGGCACATTTCTTCAAAGCCACATCATCACGGTCAAACCAGTGAAACATCAACAGGTGAGCGCCATGGAGCGCCATGTTGGTCTGGTGTGTGTTTGTGTGTGTGTGTGTGTGTGTGGCACACAGCGGTCATGGCCGGTGGCTGAGGCCAGCGGCCACGGGGCTTTGGGAGGCTCCAAGGACTTGGTGAAGAGGCGGCGGGCTCGCTCCGAAAGACCTGCCGACCAGGATGAGGGCAGGTTTCCTTCAAGCACTGCTGAGGCAGGAAACCATTGCGACTCTCTGAGAAGTTGACTGTCTTGGTAGAATTTTACCTAAGAGGGAGTTCTCTTAGGTTTTTATTTTAGAGAGCCCATTTTGGCTGTGATACTGAGGATGGGTTTGAGTAAAACTCAGAGCAGGCTGGTATCATAATCTAGGGAGAAATAGCAAGAGCCTTCGGAAGATATTTCCCTTACGAGTGCAAAATTAGCAGGAGTTAGGAGGGGTTGAATGTAGGAAAGGAGGATGAGAGGAGGGGTAGACTGAGCACAATTCTCAGGTTTTAGCTTAGGTGACTGGGTGTTTACGGTGCCACCAACTGCATTAATACCAGAAAATGAGCATGTATGTCTGGGTTAGGGTCCCCACAGGAAACAGGACCCTTTCTCAACTTGGACAATTTGAGGATAATTTAATAACTGAACTGTTTACAAAGAAGTGAGCAAGGTATAAAGAAACAATGAAGGATAGGAGAACATCTTGGGGCTTATAATAGAGGGGTGGTAGAAGGAATGCTGTTATCACCCCAAGACCTGAAGGAACAACTATTGGAACCTGGAGACAGAGAAGGCTGTCTGGTAAGAATTGTGACCTTGGTCAAAGAACAAGGGTAGCAGTCACCCTATTGCAACCTGCAGAGAGATGGGGGTGGAGGGATAACAAACACTGTGACCTGAATCTCTCCTTCAGGTCTCCTGCTTGAATCCCTCATTGGCTGAACAACCAGAAGTGGAAGCATAGGACAAGGAAGCTGATGGTTAGTCCGACAGATTATCCTTTCAGGGTGAGAGTAGAACTCAATGTTGGTGGAGAACACAGTGAATTCAGCTATAAATAGATGAAGTTTGAAGTTTGTGAGGATATCTGGAGGTGATATTGCAAAATGATTACGGAGAGAATGGGCTCAATAGGTGGAACTGCCTGCGCTTGCCTCTGAGATTCTCCACATACTAGCCATGTGAACTTGGACACGTTTCTTAACTTCTCTGACAAGAACTGTGACTTTGTCAGCGAAGTTAAGAAAATTAGGAAAGTAAAAGACAAGAGTAGCAACAAGCTGTTGCCACCCTGCAGGAATATTTCCTGATCTGTAAAATGGGGAATGATAATAGTACCCGCCTCATAGAGTTGTTATAGCTTATAATGTTATTACATGCAAAATATTTAGAATCATGCCTAGCACATAGAAAGCCCAGACAGGCTAGTAGCTACTGTGGTGGTTTGGAACTGTATGTACTCTAGAAAATCATGTTCTTAAAGTTAATCCTCCCTGTGGATGTAACTATTTTAAGTAGAAACTTTTGAGGAAGTTACTTCAGTTAAGGCATGGTCTAGGGTAGGTCATAATCCTCTTCCTGGAGTCCTTTATAAGAGAATGAAATTCAGGCAAAGTTGAGAAAGCTATGGAAGTAAGAAGCTGAAAACTACAAAACCAGAAGAGAAGGGAGAGACCAGCAGATGCTGCTGTGTACCTTGACATGTGGCAGATGAGTCAGGGATCATGTGCAGCCAGTTTTCAGGAAGATAGCATCACCTTGATGATGCTTTGATTTGTACCTTCTCATGGCATCACAACTGTAAGCCTGTGAGCTAATAAAGCCAACCCACATTATGGTATCTGCTTTCAACAGCCCAGCAAACTAAAACAACTTCTATCCATATGGAAGTGCCAAGTTGGCAAGCAAATAAATGAATCTGAAGGTCAGGGAAGAAGGGAAATTAGATTCACTAGTTTTGAGGGAAGTTACGATACTAAATGAAGCCACCTAGGAAGAGTGTCTAGAGCATCACTGCCTAATAGAAATATAATGTGAGGCATATATGAAATTGAATTACATTCTCCAACAACACACATTCTTAATCTTAATTCACATTCATGTGAGTGTGAATTGTAAATAAGATTTTTGGAAGATGTTATTTTTAGTTAGTGTGGTAGTTAGGCTCAGATGTCAACTTGGCCAGGTGAATGTGCCTAGTTCTGTTGCTGTGGACATGAGCCAATGGCACTTGAACCTTATCTGTTGCTGATTACATCTGCAGTCAGCTAGGAGGCATGCCTGCTGCAATGAATGTTTGACTTAATTGGCTCGTGCTTAAATGAGAGAGCTCAAGGTAGCACAGCTCAAGCAGCTCGGCATTCCTTATCCCAGCACTCGCAGCTCAGCCCAGGACTTGGGAGATGCAGAAGGGAATCACCCCAGGAAAAGTTGTTGGAACCCAGAGGCCTGGAGAGAAGGCCAGCAGAGATCACTCTGTGCCTTCTGTGTAAGAAAGAACCTCAGTTGAAAATTAGCTGGCTTTCCTCTGAAGAACGAATGAAATAAATCCCTTTTTATTAAAAGCCAGTTGGTCTCTGGTGTGTTGCATTCCCACAGCTAGCAAACTAGAACAGTTAGGGTGTGGTCAACTGAAGCAGGGTAGGCCTTGATCCAGATTACTGTGGGCCTTATAAAAAGAACTCCAAAGTCACAGAGACCAGAAAGGAGAGGACATCACCATGTGATGGGAGGCAGAAATACAGGCCAAGGAGGCCCATGGATTGCAGTAGCCAGCACCAGAACACCACAGTTTTTGGGGAGAAGGCAAGACTTGCCAATTATCTTGATCTTGGACATTTTCTAACCACAAAACTGTAAGCGAGTATATTCTCATTGTTTAAGCCAGCCTGTTGTGTGGTGTTCTGATAGCAGCCAGGCAGAGTAAGACAGAACTTTTAAAATTTTGAACTTAGAAAAAAAAAGTTCAGTGGGATTGTGGGAAGATGATAGGAGAGAAAGCTCCAGGATTTAGTCCTTCTAGACAACTATTAAGCAGATAGGTGTTGTCTGAAACAACTATTTTTAACTTCTGAAGGCCAGTAGACACAGTACAGCATCTAGGGCAGAGTGGGAAGAGGAGGTTACTAAATTATAGAAAAGAACAATAAATTGCTATTTCCAAGTGGCACCATCCTCCAACTTGTGCAGGCTGCCATTGGGTCCAGGCCCTGTCCAGCTCACTGGGGACAGAAAGAGACTTAAAAGTCCTCTTCCTCAGTACCAGGATGGGTGCATCCAATCTCTGATCATGGCTTTTGATGAGCAACTTTGGATCTCTGAGGGTCTGGCTTTGAGGACAGCCATTGTTCCAACCCACCCTGGATGGAGGTGGTGGGGAGGAGACTTAAAGACACAGCATTTCAGTAGGGATACAGGGGCAGTTAGTTGAAGGAATACAGTTGCTGGGGAGGTCAAGAAAGCTCAGTTTTGGGTACAGTGGAAGAAGATCATGGCACCCTTCCTGATCGTACCCTCTCCCCCCACTCCAGAGCACATTAAAGTAGGTCAGTGCCCCCTGGGTGGGTCCCAGACCTGGATTTGGCTGGGAAAGATTGACTTGGGAAACTCCTTTCCAGCTTGTCTCCCCTCCCAGAATTTTCCCTCCAGGTGAAACCAGCTTGAGACAAGGAGAGAAACTATAGATGCCTGGGACAAAGCCTTGCCTGCTTTAAAAACCTGTCTCCTGGGAAACAGAGGGGGGTAATCGAACACCTGTGATTAGGATCAGTGCAAAATGACTCAGCACAAGCCCAGGATGAGACACAGGAGCAGAAAATTTGGTGAGGGCCATGAACACTGCATTCACCCTGAGCAGACCCACCTGATAGAGGAATGAAGCTCAAGAAATCTGTCTTATCAACAGCTGTTCATAAAATCAAGAAACAGACATCTCAGGAAATAAATCCCAGAGTTGCTATTTTAAAATGTTATATTGTACAATGTGCAATAAAAGAGTATAAGGCAAAAAAAAACCCAAAAAAACTCTTAATAATGCTAAAAGAGATGTAGGAATGTACAGAGAAAGAACTAAAGGATAACAGGAAAAGAATGGAAGAGCAATATGAAAATCACAGTAGAGGTAGAAATTTTAAAAAGGAACCAAACAGAACTACTGGAGTTGAAGAATACAATAATTGAAATGAGAAATACCCAGGAAGGTTTCAACAGCAGGGCCTGTTGGCAGAAGAAAGAATCAATAAGCTCAAATACAAGATATTTGAAATGAATCAGAATGAGGAACAGAAAGAAAAGAGAATTATAAAAAGTGAAAATGGCCTAAGACACCTCTGAAACACTATAATACACACATTATAGGAGTCACAGAGGAAGAAGAAAGAAAGGGGCAGAGGGAATATTCAAAGAAACAGACAAAGTATTTCCCAAACTTAGCAAAAGATGTGAATATGCACATCCAAGAAGCCTGGAGAACACAAAAAAGGATAAACATGTAGAAAAATACACCTCAATACATGTCTATCACACTAATGAATGCAAAGGGCATTCTGAAAGCTGCAAGAGAAAAACATTGTGTTATATACAAGTCCCAGTTACAGTGAATCCTGATTTTTCATCAGAAACCAGGCTAGTAGACAGGGGGTGGAAATATTTAGAGCGCAGAAAGAAAACAACCACTAACCAAGAATTTTATACCTAGTGAGGCTGTCTTACAAAAATGAAAGACAGATAAGACATTCCCAGAAAAAAAGCTGAGGGAGTTCATCAACACTCCATCTGCCCTACAAGCAATGCTAAAGGGTATTTTTCAGACACTAGACAGTGGCTCAAAGCATCACAAAGAAATAAAGGCCCATGGTAAATGTAACCATTTAGGTAATTATAATTCCCTGTATTAATGTAGTGTATTGTTTACATGTAACCACACTTCTTCCTACAGGTGCTAAAATGCAAATGCATAAAAGTAATGATAAATCTATGGATTTATCCATAGTACAAAGATATAAGTGGTAACAAGTACAAAAAAAGGTGAGGGACTGAGGGCTATAGGAAAAGTATATGTGTATGCTATTGAAATTAATTTGATATCAAACCAATATCATTGTTATATATTTAGGATGTTAAATTTTAACCCCATGGCAAGCACAAGGAAAATAGAGGAAAAATATCTCCAGAAAGAAAAGAGAAGTCACCTAATAAGGTACAATACAAAAAAGCACATAAATATAAAAGTAGGCATTAATGGAAGAATTGAGAGACAAGAAAGGTATAAGACATACAAAGGCTGAATAGCAAAATGGCAGAAGAAAGTACTACATTGTCAGTATAACTTGAAGTGTAAATGGTTTAAACTTTCTAGTCACAAGTGAGAGATTGGCAAAATGGATTAAAAAAGAAAAAGCATGAGCATACAAGATGTTTTCTGCAAGAGACATACTTTAAATTCAAAGATACAAATAAGATGAAAGTGAAAGGATGGAAAAAATATACCATGACAAGTTGAAAGCAATTAGAGCAGCGATGGTTATACTAATATCGGGTAAAATAGTCTTTAAGTCAAAAATAGTTATGAGGGACAGAAATGGTCATTATATACTGATAAGGGGGCAATTCAACAAGAAGATGTAACAATTATAAATATATATGCCCCTAACAGCAGCGCCCCAAAGTATATGAAGCCAGTACTGACAGATTTGAAGGGAGAAATCCTTTGAATTAATATTTGTTCTACATTAATATTAATATAGTAGTTCTACATTAATATAGTTCTACATTAATATAGTTCTACATTAATGTAGATAGTTCTACATTAATAGTAGAAGACTTTCTTCAAAACTTTTTTTATTGTATAGTATAACATATTTACAAATATACATATTGTATAGTATAACATTTTTACAAAGCAAAGAAAAAAAATGCAATAGTTTTCAAAGTACTCTTCAACAAGAAGTCACAGAACAGGTCCCACAGTTCGTCATGGGCTACCAGAACATTGGAGGCTAGAAGGAATGTATTTATATTTTTATCATCATTTTTTTCTCTTTTCTTGTGTAAAATACCATATATACAAAAAAGCAATAAATTTCAAAGCACAGCACACAATTAGTTGTAGAACAGATTTCAGAGTTTGAATGGGTTACAATTTCACAATTATAGGTTTAACTCCTAGCTGCTCCAAGATACTGTAGACTAAAGGAAATATCAATATAATGATTCAGCAATCATACTTTGTTAAACCCTGCCTTCTCTGTATAACTCCATTATCACCTCTGATCTTTCTCCCACTCTGTAGGGGTGTTTGGGCTATACACAATCTACCTTTTTCATGTTGGAAGGACTGTCAATAATAAGGGGTTGGGAGATGGAACTAGCTGATGTTCTGGAGAGGCTGGCCCCTCTAGGTTTCAGGACTTAGCTGGTCCAGGGACCCATTTAGAGGTTGTAAGTTTCTGGAAAGTTATCCTAGTGCATGGAACCTTTGTAGAATCTTATATATTGCCCTACGTGTTCTTTAGGATTGGCTGGAATAGTTTTGGTTGGGGTTTGGCAAGTAGTAGAAGACTTTAATATGCCACTTTCAATAATGGATAGAAATCTAGTCAGATCTATAAGGAAATACCAAACTTGATTGATTCTCTAAATAAACTATACCTAAGAGTTATATATAGAAAACCTCACCAGTCAACAGCAGAATACATGTTCTACTCTAGGGTAGACCATACCTTAGGTTACAGAACAAGTCTCAATAAATTAAAAAATGCTGAAAGCATACAATGTATTTTCTTGGACTGCTACAGAATGTAGCCAGAAATTAATAACAGAGTGAGAAATGGAAAAATCACAAATATGTGGAAACTAAACAACATCCTCTTAAACAATCAATGAGTTATAGAGGAACTCACAAAGAAAGTTAGGAATTATCTTGAAGCAAATGAAAATGAAAATACAACATACCAAAACTTCTGGGATGCAGTGAAAGCAGTACTGAAAAGGAAGTTTGTAGCCATAAATGCTTACATTAAAAAGAATAAATACTTTAAATCAGAGTCCTAACCTCAAAACTAGAAGAACTAGAAAAAGAGACAATTAAATTCAAAGTGAGCCAAAGGAAGGAAATAACAAAAATTAAAGAGGAGATAAAAGAAATAGAAGACAAAAAAAGATACAGTCAACAAGACCGAAGGTTGTTTTTTTTGGAAAAGATAAATAAAACTGACAAAACTTTAGCTGGATTGATGAAGAAAAAAGAGAGCGAATAGAAATAACAAGAATCAGACACAAAAAAAGAGGCATTCCTACTAACTCCACTGAAACAAAAAGGAATGTAAGAGGAAATTTTGAACAACAGTATGCCAATAAATTAGATAACCCAGATGAAATGGGCAAACTTTAGAAACACACAAACCACTCAAGAAAAAATAAATCTCAACAAACCAATTATTAGTAAAGAGAATGAATCTTTTCAAGTAATAAACTCCCAATTAAAAAAGCAGAACCAGATGGCTTCAAAGAGGTATGTTACCAAACATTCCAAGAAGACCTAACTTCAATTCTGTTCAAATTATTCCAATAAATTAAAGAGGAGGGAAAACTCCTTAATTTATTCTATGAGGCCAACACTACCCTCATACCAAATCCAGATAAAGATACCACAAGAAAAGAAAATTACAGACCAATAGATCTTATCAATCTGGATACAAAAATCCTTAACAAAATATTAGCAAAGGGAATCCAGCATCACATTAAAACAATTATGCACCATGATAGAGTGAGATTTATTCCTGGTATGCAATGGTTGTTCAACATAAGATAATAAATTAATTTAAAACACCACTGTAACAGAATAAAGGAAGAAAACCAACACAATCATCACAATTGATGCAGAAAAGGCATTTGACAATAATGAGCACTGCTTCTTGGTAAAAACACTCAGAAAACAGGGAATAGAAGGAAATGTCCTCAAAATGATAAAGGGCAGGTATATATAACCCAGGGCTTATATTCTACTGAATGGGTAAAGACATAAAGTTTTCCCTCTAAGATCATGAATAAGACAAGGAGGTCTGCTGTCATCACTGTTATTCAACATTGTACTGAAAGTTCTTGTTAGACTACTTACGCAAGAGAAAGAAATAAAAGGCATCCAAGTTGAAAAGGAAGAAGTAAAACAATCCCTTTTTTGCAGATGGCATTGTCCTATATAGAAAATCCTGAAAAATCCACAACAGAGTTACTACAGCTAGTATATTAATTCAGAAGGATGGTGGAGTGCAAGATCAATACCCCTGAATGAGTAGTTTTCTATTCATAAGCAAGGAACAATCAGAAGAAAAAAAAATCAAGAAAAAATTCCAATCATAATAGCAACTAAAAGAAATATCTAGGAAGAACTTGAAGGATGTAAAGCAATTTTACATAGTGTTGTCTTTTTGTTCGTTTTTCTTTTTTTCTCTCTTCATGGGCAGGCACCAGGAATCGAACCTGGGTCTCTGGCATGGCAAGTGAGAATTCTACCTGCTGAGTCACTGTGGCTTTCCCAGATGTGAAGGAATTTTAAACAGAAAAACTGCAAAACATTGCAAAATAAAATTTAAAAAGACCTAAATAAATAGCAGGACATTCCATGTTCATGGGTTGGAAGACAAATATTAAGAGGCCAATCCTCCTCAGAGTAATTTATGCATTCAATGCAATTCCAATCAAATTTCCAACAACCTTTGTAGAAATGGAAAAGTCAATCATAAAATGTATTTGGAAGGGTAATAAACCCCGATGAGCCAAAGCTATCATGAAAAAGAAGAATGAAGTTGGAAGTCTCACACATCCTCATCTTAGAACTTAATACAAAGCCATAGTAATCAGAACAGCATGGTTCTGGCACAAGGATAGACATATAGACCAAAAGAATAGAATGAGAGCCCATTAATCAACCCAAATGTTTAAGGCCAACTGAATTTGACAAGGGACAAAGATAACCCAATTGTGAAACAATAGTCTCTTTAACAAATGATTCTGGGAAAAGTGGATTTCCATTCAGAAAAAAAAAAAAAAAAAAGAGAACCCCTTTTTGGTATCACATATAAAAATCAACTCAGAATGGATCAATTACCTACATATAAAATCCGTAACTATAAAATTCCTAGAAGAAAACATAGGGAAGCAATTTCAAGACCTTGTGTTAGAAAATGATTTCTTATATTTTACACCCAATGCACAAGCACCAAAACAACAACAACAAAAAATACATAAATGAGACCTCATCAAAATTAAAAACTCTGTACATCAGAGGACTGTATCATGAAAGTCAAATGACAACCCATTCAATGGGAGAAAATATTTGGAAATCACATATCTGATAAAGGTTTTTATCCAGAATTATTAAGAAATCATTCAGCTTAACAACAAAAAGACAACCTAATTTTTTTATTGATACAACAACGTACAAGCACATACATTCTTAACATACAAACATTCCATACATGGTGTACAATAGTCGCTCACAATATCATCACATAGTTGTATATTCATCACCATGATCATTTCTCAAACATTTGCATCATTCCAGAAAAAGAAATAAGAAGAAAAAAGGAAAAACTCATACATACCATACCCCTTACCCCTCCCTCTCATTGAGCACTAGTATTTCCATCTATTGAAAAAATATATATATTTTAACATCTGTTACCCCTATTATTTATTTATTTTTCATCCATATGTTTTACTCATCTGTCCATACCATAGATAAAAGGTACATCAGATACAAAGTTTTCACAATCACACAGTCACATTGAAAAAGCTATATCATTACACAATCATCTTCAAGAAACATGGATACTAGAACACAACTCTACAGTTTCAGGCACTTCCCTCTAGCCTAATACATCTTAATCTAAAAAAGGGATATCTATATAATGCATAAGAATAACCTCCAGGAAAACTTCTCAACTCTGAAATCTCTCAGTCACTGACACTTTATTTTGTCTCATTTCTCTCTTCCCCCTTTTGGTCAAGAAGGCTTTCTCAGTCCCTTGATGCTGAATCCCAGCTCATTCTAGGATTTCTGTCCCATGTTGCCAGGGATGTCTATACCCGTGGGAGTCATGTCCCACATAGAGAGAGGGAGGGCAGTGAGTTTGCTTGCTGTGTCGGCTAAGAGAGAGATAAGCCACCTCTGAGCAACAAAAGAGGTTCTCTGGGGGTGACTCTTTGGCCTAATTTTAAGTAGGCTTAGCCTATCCTTTGCCGAGATAAGTTCAAGCATCCTAGTTTTAAAATGGGCAAGACTTGAATAGAGGTCTCTCCACAGAAGATATGCGTAAGGCCAATATGCATATGAAAAGATGCTCAACATCATTAGCTATCAGGGAAATGCAAATCAAAACCACAATGAGATACTATTTCCCTCCCATTAGAAGGGATGCTATTTAAAAAAAACAGAAAATTACAAGTGTTATAGAGGTTGTGGAAAAGTAGGAACACTCATTCATGGCTGGTAGCAAAGTAAAATGAAGCAGCTACTGTGAGAAACAGTTTGGCTGTTCCTCAGAAAATTAAGAGTTACCGTATGACCTGGAAATATATAAACAAAAGAATTGAAAGAAGGGTATAAATGGATATTTTCGCACCAGTATTCGTAGTGGCATTATTCACAATTGCCAAAAGATGGAAGCAATCCAAGTGTCTATCAGCCTATGAATGGATAAACAAAATTTGATAGATATATCCATTAGAATATTATTAGACCATTAAAAGGGATGAAGTCCTGATATATATGACAACATGGATGAACTTTGAAGTCACCAAGTTAAGTGAAATAAGTCAGACACAGAAGGATAAATATTGTCTGATCTCACTGATATGAAATAATTAAAATAAGCAAACTCATAAAGTCAGAATCTAGAACTTGGGTTGCGAGGCAATGGGGTGGGGAAGTTAGGCTTGAAATGTATAAGGTTTCTATTTGGAACAATGGAGATGTTTTGATAATGGATGGCAGTGATGGTAGCACAATATTATGAATATAATTAACAGCACTGAAATATATATCTGAATGTAGTTAAAAGGGAAATTTTAGCTTGCATGTATGGTAATAGAAAAAAAGTTTAAAAAATCCGTGGAACTGCAGTATACAAACAGTCGACACTAAGTTAAATTATGGACTATAGTTAATGGTACAATGGTACAGTGGTATAATGGGTACCATTAACGATGGTAACTAACTTGGTACAATGTGCTGTCATCAATTTTAATAAATGTTCCATACAATGTAAGGTGTGAATAATAGGGCGGTATAAGGGGGATCCTGTATTTTATCCAAGACTGTTTCCTAAACCCACACCTTCTCTAATAAAATATTAAAAAATTAATACTCAGAACATTAAAAAAAGTTAAAAGGGATAGTTGAAGTTAATTTTAATATTACAGTTTTTTTAACCAAATATATCCCAAATATTACCATTTCAACATGTTCTATATATAGAAAAAGATAATGAGATATTTTACTTTTGATTTTTATTTTACTAAGTCTTTGAAATTTGGTGTGCATTTTCTAATCGGAGTCAGACTAGAGACATTTCAAATGCTCAGCCAGTGCAGGTCTAGAGTCAGAAGCTCAAGTTGAGCAAAATTAAGGTTCTGAGACAGGATGAAGAGACTAGAATGAACAAGTAAAGGTTAAAAGAATCAGGAGGGTGTGGGGACATTTAGGGCCTAGAAGCTTTTTAAGTAGAGTTTTAGATGCAGCAGTCAGTCCAGTAAGAACAAGTCTATAAACTCCACCCCACCCCCACCCCGGAATGGGCAAATAGAAAGTTGTTGGTGACCAGGAAGGGAATTTTTTTTTTTATAGGGAAAATGGTGGTCAAATAATGGGTAGGAATAAGTTGGATTGTGCTGGAGGGGAAGGTGAAATCAAAGCAAAGTTTCACTCATTTCATTATATTTTTAGAATGGGAGTGACTTGAGAATATTTCTACGTTCAGGCGAAGGCATTTGTGGGGCATCCAGAGGGGTAAAGATGTCTAGGAGGCATTTCAAAATGTGTTAAGGAGAAAGAGTACACAGCAGAGCTCCTCAGCACATCTTTAAGGAAGGACAAGTTTATAAGGTCACTTTCTCTTTCCCTCCCCCTCCGTTTGTCCTTCTCTTCTCCCCTCCCTCTCTCTCTCTTATTCTCACTTTATCCATCTCTTTTTCCTGACATCACTTCTATTTCAATATCCTCCTTTCCTCTAGTCTTCTGCTTTCACTCACCTCCTTCACTCGTATATCAGAGCAATCATATTAAGTCACAAATATTAATTTGGAAATTATCTGTCCATTCAGTTTATTGAGGCCAATTTGTATACTTGCTGTTTGTCTTATTGATACTCATTTCCCTGTTTTCCTTTCCTACAATCCTTTTATTTCTACATCACAATTCATATAATTCTGTAGATGGAGCATGTTATCTGGGCTATTCCATCTCCTTTGACGTGTAGATTTGTCCCTATGTATTCATTTGACCTAAGCCTGTCAATTAGAGTGAATCTTTAGATTTAATTGGAATGTTGGAAAATGGTGTTCACTCTCCTTATAGATGGTGTGGTATGCAAATATGAGGCTTAGAATTACTATGGCTATTTTTAATTGTGGTACAATTTGCCATTTTAATAATTTTTAAATGTACATTTCTGTGGCATTAACTACTTTTGCAATTTTGTGCTACCAACACCATCTTCCATTACTGAGAGTTTTTCATCCCCTAAAGCGAAAGCCTTTATCCATAAAAACAATAAATTTCCATCTGCCTTCCTCCAGTCCTATTATCTCCTTTTTTGCTTCTATTAATTTTGTTTATTGCAAATATTTCATAGAAGTGGATTCATGCAATATTTGTGGTTTTGTGTCTGGCTTATTTGACTTAGCATGACATTTTTAACATTCATCCATGTATCAGGACTTCATTGATGGGATGGCGGAATAATATTGCATTATATGGATATACCACATTTTGTTTATCTGTTCTTCTATTGAAGGATACCTGAGTTATTTCCACCTTTTGGTTTTTGCAAATAATGCTGCTATGAACGTTGGTATAAAAGTGACCTTTCTCTAAAGACTAATGATTTTGAGCATCTTTTCATATACTTTTTGGACACTTATTCTTTGGAGAACTGTTTATTCAAGTCCTTTGCCCATTTTAATGGGTTTTTCTTTTGCTGTTGAGTTGTAGCAGTTCTTTATATATTCTGGATATTAAACTCTTATCAGATATATGATTTGCAACTTTCTCCCATTTTATGGGTTATCTTTTCACTTTCTAGGTAAGATTTTTTGTTGTTTTTTATTTTTTTAAAATAAAATTTTTATTGACAAATTTTCACATACATGCATTCCATACATGGTGTACAATCATTTGCTCACAATGTCATCACAAAGTTGTGTATTCATCACCATAATCATTTTTAAGAACATTTGCATCTCTTCAGAAAAAGTACTAAAAAGAAAAAAATCTCACATGTGCCAAACCCCTTATCCCTCCCTCTCATTGACCACTGGAATTTCCACCTACTCAATTTATTTTAGCCTTTGCCTCCTATTATTTATTTATTTTTATCCATATTTCTTTAGTCATCAGTCCATACCCTGGATAAAAGGAGCATCAGACACAAATTTTTTATATCTATATATAGATATAAAAAATATAACTATATTTTTTATATAGATATAAAAGCTATCTCTCTATACAATCATCTTCCAGAATCAAGGCTACTGGAACACAGCTCAACTGAAAAGGGATATCTATATAATGCGTTAGAATAACCCAGGATAATCTCTTAGCCCTGAAGCTTTAGTCTCATTTCTCTCTTCCCCTTTTTAGTCAAGAAGGCTTTCTCAATTCCTTGATGCCATGTCCTGGATCATCCCAGGATTTCTATCCCATTTTGCCTGGGATAGTGATACCCCTGGGAGTCATATCCCATGTAGGGGGAAGGCATGAGTTCACCTGCAGAGTTGGTTTACAGAGAGAGGCCACATCTGAGCAAAGAAAGAGGTTCTCTGGGGGTGACTCTTAGACCTAATTTTAAGCAGGCTTAGCCTATCATTTTCTTTACTTTTCTGTTTTTTTTTTAAACTTTTTTATTGTATAGTATAACATATATACAAAGCAAAGAAATAAAAAAGCAATAGTTTTCAAAGCACACGTCAACAAATAGTTACAGGACAGATACCAGAGTTTGTCATGGGCTACCATATGATCCTCTAATACTTTTCCTTCTAGCTGCTCCAGAATCTAGGAGGCTAAAGATCTTAAATATTATTTTTATCATCATAATCAACTTTTTTCCTTCTTTTTTTTGTGAAAAATAACATATATACATATATACAAAAAAGCTATAAATTTCAAAGCACAGGACACAATAGTTGTAGAACATATTTCAGAGTTTGACATGGGTTACAATTTCACAATTTTAGGGCTTTACTTCTAGTTGCTGTAAGATACTGGAGACTAAAACAGATATTAGTTTAATGATGCAGCATTCATATTCATTTGTTAAATCCTATTTTCTCTGTATAACCCCACCATCACCTTTGATCTTTCCATCCTTCTCTTTAAGGGTGTTTGGGCTATGGCAATTCTAAATTTTTCATATTGGAAGGGTTTGTCACTAATATGGCATAGGGAGATAGAACTATCTGATCCTCTGGAGAGGCTGGGATAGGTTTAAGAACTTATGTGGACCAGGGACCCATCTGGAGGTTGTAGGTTTCTGGAAAGTTACTCTAGCGCATGGAACTCTTGTGGAATCTTATATATTGCCCTAGGTGTTCTTTAGAATTGGCTGGAGTGGTCCTGGTTGGGGTTGGCAGGTTATGATAGGTAGCAAGGTCTACCTGAAGCTTGCATAAGAGCAACCTCCAGAGTAGCCTCTTGACTCTATTTGAGCTCTCTCTGACATTGATACTTTATTAATTATACTTCTTTTCCCTCTTTTGGTCAGGATGGAATCATTGACCCCATGGTACCAGGTCTAGATTAATCCCTAGGAGTCATCTCCCACATCACCAGGGAGACTTTCACCCCTGGATGTCATGTCCTATGTAGGGGGGAGGACAATGATTTCACTTGCAGAGTTGGGTTTAGAGAGACTGAGGCCACATCTGAGCAACAACAGATGTCCTGCAAAAGTAACTCTTAGGCATGCCTATAGGTAGTCTAAGCTTCTCTGCTACCTACATGAGCTTCACAAGAGTAAGCATCATAACTGAGGGCATGGCCTATTGTTTCGGGTGTCCCTTAAGTTTAACACCATATCAGGGATTCCTTGATGGTAAGATTTAATAGTTCCATATTCTTTCTCCCATCCCTCATGGGACTTTGCCAATACTTTTTGATTATCTGCTTGTCATGATCAGGTTCATGTGTTAACTTGGTCAGGTGGTGGTACATGTTTGTCTAGTTGGGCAAGTGCTGGACTATCTGCTGCTATGAGGACATTTCATAGAATTAAATCATGATCATGCCAGCTGTATCCACAGTTGATTCCATTTGTAATCAGCCAAGGGGAGTGTTTTCGGCAATAAGTGATGCTTAGTCTAATCACTGGAAGCCTTTTAAGGAGGATTCAGAAGAGACAGGCTCTCTCCTCTTCCTGCTTTGGCTGGTGAGCCTCTCCTGTGGAGTTTGTCCAGACCCTACATCAGAGTCCTCAGCTTCACAGCTTGCCTACAGACTTTGGACTCTACGTTCCCATGGTTACGTGAGACACTTTTATAAATTTTATATTTACAGATATTTCCTGTTGATTCTGTTTCTCTAGAGAACCCTACCTAATATATTGCTTAATATACTCTAGGATGTACCCAGGCATTACAATAATCTATACAGAATTAAAGGACCTCTGCACAATTTGTGTCCCTTCAGCTCCAGTTACCCAATATCTGCCCTATTTCTGTCCTTGCATGACCTCTGTTCTTAACTAAAATTCTCAAAGTCCATTCATTAATGTTAGTTCATATTAGTAAGACCATACAGTATTTGTCCTTTTGCTTCTGGCTAATCTCACTCAGCATAATGTTCTCAAGGTCAATCCATGTTGTTACATACTCCATAACTTTATTCTGTCTTACAGGTGCATAATATTCCATTGTAAGCATATAGCACCCTTGTTTAGCCATTCTTCTTTTGATGGACATTAGGGCCTTTTCCATCTCTTGGCAATTGTAAATAATTCTGCTGGAAACATTGGTGTGCAAATGTCTGTATGTGTCCTTGCCCTCATGTCCTCTGAATAGATACTTAGCAATGGAATTGCTGAATCATATGGCAATTCTATACTTAGCTTCCTGAGAAACCACCAAACTGCTTTCCAGAGCAGTTGTACCATTTTATGTTCTTACCAACAGTGGATATGTGTGCCTCTTTCTCCACATCCTCTCCAAAACTTATCATTTGCTGTTTTTCTTTTTTGATAATGGCTTTCTGGTAGGTGTGAGATGATATCTCATTGTGATTTTGGATTGCATTTCCCTAATAGCCAGTGAAATTGAACCTTTTTTCATGAACCTTTTAGCCATTTGTATTTCTTCTTCTGAGAAGTGTCTGCTCATATCTTTTGCCCATTTTTAAATTGGGTTGTCTTTTTGTTGTTGAGTTGAAGACTCTCTTTATATATTCTGGACACTAAACCCTTATCTGATATGTGGTCCCAAATATTGCCTCCCATTGTGTAGGCTACCTTTTTACTTTCTTTTTTTTTATTAATTAAAGAAAAAAAAGAAATTAACCCCAAATTTAGAAATCATTCCATTCTACATATGCAATCAGTAATTCTTAACATCATCACATAGATGCATGATCATCATTTCTTAGTACATTTGCATCGATTTAGAAGAAGAACTAGCAAAACAACAGAGAAGATATAGAATGTTAATACAGAGAAAAAAATAAAAGTAATAATAATAGTACAACAAAAAACAAACAAACAGACAGACAAAGAGAAAGAACCTATAGCTCAGATGCAGCTTCATTCAGTGTTTTAACATGATTACTTTACAATTAGGTATTATTGTGCTGTCCATTTTTGAGTTTTTGTATCTAGTCCTGTTGCACAGTCTGTATCCCTTCAGCTCCAATTACCCATTATCTTACCCTGTTTCTAACTCCTGCTGGACTCTGTTACCAATGACATATTCCAAGTTTATTCTTGAATATCAGTTCACATCAGTGGGACCATACAGTATTTGTCCTTTAGTTTTTGGCTAGACTCACTCAGCATGATGTTCTCTAGGTCCATCCATGTTACTACATGCTTCATAAGTTTATTCTGTCTTAAAGCTGCATAATATTCCATCGTATGTATATACCACAGTTTGTTTAGCCACTCTTCTGTTGATGGACATTTTGGCTGTTTCCACCTCTTTGCAATTGTAAATAACGCTGCTATAAACATTGGTGTGCAAAAGTCTGTTTGTGTCTTTGCCCTTAAGTCCTTTGAGTAGATACCCAGCAATGGTATTGCTGGGTCGTATGGCAATTCTATATTCAGCTTTTGAGGAACCGGCAAACTGCCTTCCACAGTGGTTGCACCATTTGACATTCCCACCAACAGTGGATAAGTGTGCCTCTTTCTCCACATCCTCTCCAGCACTTGTCATTTTCTGTTTTGTTGATAATGGCCATTCTGGTGGGTGTGAGATGATATCTCATTGTGGTTTTGATTTGCATTTCTCTAATGGCCAGGGACATTGAGCATCTCTTCATGTGCCTTTTGGCCATTTGTATTTCCTCTTCTGAGAGGTGTCTGTTCAAGTCTTTTTCCCATTTTGTAATTGGGTTGGCTGTCTTTTTGTTGTTGAGTTGAACAATCTCTTTATAAATTCTGGATACCAGACCTTTATCTGATATGTCATTTCCAAATATTGTCTCCCATTGTGTAGGCTGTCTTTCTACCTTCTTGATGAAGTTCTTTGATGCACAAAAGTGTTTAATTTTGAGGAGCTCCCATTTATTTATTTCCTTTTTCAGTGCTCTTGCTTTATGTTTAAGGTCCATAAAGCCGCCTCCAATTGTAATTTTCATAAGATATCTCCCTACATTTTCCTCTAACTGTTTTATGGTCTTAGACCTAATGTTTAGATCTTTGATCCACTTTGAGTTAACTTTTGTATAGGGTGTGAGATACGGGTCTTCTTTCATTCTTTTGCATATGGATATCCAGTTCTCTAGGCACCATTTATTGAAGAGACTGTTCTGTCCCAGGTGAGTTGGCTTGACTGCCTTATCAAAGATCAAATGTGCATAGATGAGAGGGTCTATATCTGAGCACTTTATTAGATTCCATTGGTCGATATATCTATCTTTATGCCAATACCATGCTGTTTTGACCACTGTGGCTTCATAATGTGCCTTAAAGACAGGCAGCACGAGACCTCCAGTTTCGTTTTTTTCCCTCAAGATGTTTTTAGCAATTCGGGGCACCCTGCCCTTCCAGATAAATCTGCTTATTGGTTTTTCTATTTCTGAAAAATAAATTGTTGGGATTTTGATTGGTATTGCATTGAATCTGTAAATCAATTTAGGTAGGATTGACATCTTAACTATATTTAGTCTTCCAATCCATGAACACGGTATGCCCTTCCATCTATTTAGGTCTTCTGTGATTTCTTTTAGCAGTTTTTTGTAGTTTTCTTTATATAGGTTTTTTGTCTCTTTCGTTAAATTTATTCCTAGGTATTTTATTCTTTTAGTTGCAATTGTAAATGGGATTCGTTTCTTGATTTCCCCCTCAGCTTGTTCATTACTAGTGTATAGAAATGCTACAGATTTTTGAATGTTGATCTTGTAACCTGCTACTTTGCTGTACTCATTTATTAGCTCTAGTAGTTTTGTTGTGGATTTTTCCGGGTTTTCGACGTATAGTATCGTATCATCTGCAAACAGTGATAGTTTTACTTCTTCCTTTCAAATTTTGATGCCTTGCATTTCTTTTTCTTGTCTAATTGCTCTGGCTAGAACCTCCAGCACAATGTTGAATAATAGTGGTGATAGTGGACATCCTTGTCTTGTTCCTGATCTTAGGGGGAAAGTTTTCCATTTTTCCCCATTGAGGATGGTATTAGCTGTGGGTTTTTCATATATTCCCTCTATCATTTTAAGGAAGTTCCCTTGTATTCCTATCTTTTGAAGTGTTTTCAACAGGAAAGGATGTTGAATCTTGTCAAATGCCTTCTCTGCATCAATTGAGATGATCATGTGATTTTTCTGCTTTGATTTGTTGATATGGTGTATTACATTAATTGATTTTCTTATGTTGAACCATCCTTGCATACCTGGGATGAATCCTACTTGGTCATGATGTATAATTCTTTTAATGTGTTGTTGGATACGATTTGCTAGAATTTTATTGAGGAATTTTGCATGTATATTCATTAGAGAGATTGGTCTGTAGTTTTCTTTTTTTGTAATATCTTTGCCTGGTTTTGGTATGAGGGTGATGTTGGCTTCATAGAATGAATTAGGTAGCTTTCCCTCCACTTAGATTTTTTTGAAGAGTTTGAGGAGAGTTGGTACTAACTCTTTCTGGAATGTTTGATAGAATTCACATGTGAAGCCATCTGGTCCTGGACTTTTCTTTTTAGGAAGTTTTTGCATGACTAATTCAATTTCTTTACTTGTGATTGGTTTGTTGAGGTCATCTATTTCTTCTTGAGTCAAAGTTGGTTGTTCATGTCTTTCCAGGAACCCGTCCATTTCATCTAAATTGTTGTATTTATTAGCGTAAAGTTGTTCATAGTATCCTGTTATTACCTCCTTTATTTCTGTGAGGTCAGTAGTTATGTCTCCTCTTCCATTTCTGATCTTATTTATTTGCATCCTCTCTCTTCTTCTTTTTGTCAATCTTGCTAAGGGCCCATCAGTCTTATTGATTTTCTCATAGAACCAACTTCTGGTCTTATTGATTTTCTCTATTGTTTTCAATTTCATTTATTTCTGCTCTAATCTTTGTTATTTCTTTCCTTTTGCTTGCTTTGGGATTCATTTGCTGTTCTTTCTCCAGTTCTTCCAAGTGGACAGTTAATTCCTGCATTTTTGCCTTTTCTTCTTTTCTGATATAGGCATTTAGGGCAATAAATTTCCCTCTTAGCACTGCCTTTGCTGTGTCCCATAAGTTTTGATATGTTGTGTTTTCGTTTTCATTCATCTCGTGGTATTTACTAATTTCTCTTGCAATTTCTTCTTTGACCCACTCGTTGTTTAAGAGTGTGTTGTTGAGCCTCCACGTATTTGTGAATTTTCTGGCACTCCGCCTATTATTGATTTCCAACTTCATTCCTTTATGATCCAAGAAAGTGTTGTGTATGATTTCAATCTTTTTAAATTTGTTAAGACTTGCTTTGTGACCCAGTATATGGTCTATCTTTGAGAATGATCCATGAGCACTTGAGAAAAAGGTG
Source organism: Tamandua tetradactyla (assembly GCF_023851605.1). Taxonomy (NCBI): domain Eukaryota; kingdom Metazoa; phylum Chordata; class Mammalia; order Pilosa; family Myrmecophagidae; genus Tamandua; species Tamandua tetradactyla. The sequence continues at coordinate 80,384,553 of NC_135328.1, read as the reverse complement.
TATCCTGCTGTTGTGGGATGTAATGTCCTATAAATGCCTGTTAAGTCTAGCTCATTTATAGTAATATTCAGATTCTCTATTTCTTTATTGATCCTCTGTCTAGATGTTCTGTCCATTGATGAGAGTGGTGAATTGAAGTCTCCAACTATTATGGTATATGTGTCTATTTCCCTTTTCAGTGTTTGCAGTGTATTCCTCTCGTATTTTGGGGCATTCTGGTTCGGTGCATAAATATTTATGATTGTTATGTCTTCTTGTTTAATTGTTCCTTTTATTAGTATATAGTGTCCTTCTTTGTCTCTTTTAACTGTTTTACATTTGAAGTCTAATTTGTTGGATATTAGTATAGCCACTCCTGCTCTTTTCTGGTTGTTATTTGCATGAAATATCTTTTCCCAACCTATGTTTATCTTTGGGTCTGAGATGTGTTTCCTGTAGATGTGTTTCCTGTAGAAGGATCCTGTTTTTTAATCCATTCTCCCAGTCTATGTCTTTTGATTGGGGAATTCAGTCCATTAACATTTAGTGTTATTACTGTTTGGATAATATTTTCCTCTCCCATGTTGCCTTTTGTATTATACATATCATATCTGACTTTCCTTCTTTCTACACTCTTCTCCATACCTCTCTCTTCTGTCTTTTCGTATCTGACTCTAGTGCTCCCTTTAGTATTTCTTGCAGAGCTGGTCTCTTGGTCACAAATTCTCTCAGTGACTTTTTGTCTGAGAATGTTTTAATTTCTCCCTCATTTTTGAAGGACAATTTTGCTGGATATAGGAGTCTTGGTTGGCAGTTTTTCTCTTTTAGTAATTTAAATATATCATCCCAATGTCTTCTAGATTCCATGGTTTCTGCTGAGAAATCTACACATAGTCTTATTGAGTTTCCCTTGTATGTGATGGATTGTTTTTCTCTTGCTGCTTTCAAGATCCTCTCTTTCTCTTTGACCTCTGACATTCTAACTAGTAAGTGTCTTGGAGAACGCCTATTTGGGTCTAATCTCTTTGGGGTGTGCTGCACTTCTTGGATCTGTAATTTTAGGTCTTTCATAAGAGTTGGGAAATTTTCAGTGATAATTTCTTCCATTAGTTTTTCTCCTCCTTTTCCCTTTTCTTCTCCTTCTGGGACACCCACAACATGTATATTTGTGCGTTTCATATTGTTCTTGAGTTCCCTGATCCCCTGTTCAAATTTTTCCATTCTTTTCCCGATAGTTTCTGTTTCTTTTTGGAATTCAGATGTTCCATCCTCCAAATCACTAATTCTATCTTCTGTCTCTTTAAATCTATCATTGTAGGTATCCATTGTTTTTTCCATCTTTTCTACTTTATCCTTCACTTCCATAAGTTCTGTGATTTGTTTTTTCAGTTTTTCTATTTCTTCTTTATGTTCTGCCCATGTCTTCTTCATGTCTTCCCTCAATTTATCAATTTTGTTTTTGAAGAGGTTTTCCATTTCTGTTCGTCTATTCAGCATTAGTTGTCTCAGCTCCTGTATCTCATTTGAACTATTGGTTTGTTCCTTTGACTGGGCCATATTTTCAATTTTTTGAGCATGATCCGTTATCTTCTGCTGGCGTCTGGGCGTTTAGTCAGATTTCCCTGGGTGTTGGACCCAACAGGTTGAAAGAGTTTTCTGTGAAATCTCTGGGTACTGTTTTCCTTATCCTTCCCAGTAGGTGGTGCTCATGGCACACGTTTGTCTGCGGGTTCCACCAGTAAAAGGTGCTGTGGGTCCTCCAACCCTGGAAAACTCTTGCCGTGGGGGAGGCTCGCCAGCCGAAGCAGCCTGGAAGAGTGCCAGCCGGCCCGGGGATCTGAACGCGGGGAGGGTTGCCGGCTGCCGCAGCCCAGGAGAGTGGCCATCTGAATCTCCTAGGCCCAGGGTGCCAAGCATGGCGGGAGGGCACCAGCCGCCGCGGCCCGGGAGAGTGCACCGTTCCCAGCCGGACCGGGAAGTCACGTGCTTGGAAGGGGCCCTGGTCACCGTTCTCCGCGGCCTGGGGATCTCCGATCCAATTTTCCCAGTTGGTCCGGGGGGCCGTGCGTGTGGGGGGCGCCAGCCGCCGTGGCCCTAGGGGACCGCCTGTCCAATTCCCCCAACTGGCCTGGGAAGGAGGAGAGGAGGGACTCCGGCCGCTCGCCACCCCGGCCCAGGGAATCCTGCGCCCCTCGGCGATCTCACCAGAGCGGGTTCTCACAGTCAGTCAGCCGTTCCAGCATGGGGTATGCTGTCTTCTTGATCTCCGCTGCAGCTCTGGGAGCTGCTCTGTATCGTCTCCACTCCCCCAGCAGCTGTTCTGGAGGAGAAACCAAGATCCGCACATCTTACTAAGCCGCCATCTTCTCCAGATGTCCCTTTTTACTTTCTTGACAAAGTTCTTTGAGGCACAAAAGTGTTTACTTTTGAGGAGTTCTCACTTATCTATTTCTTTTTTCAATGCTTGTGCTTTGGGTATAAGGTTTAGGAAACTGCCTTCTATCACAAGTTTTATATTTCCCTACATTTTCTCCTAAAACTTTTATGTTCGTACCTCTAATGTTTGGGTCTTTGATCTATTTAATTTTTGTATAAGGTGCAAGATGTGGATTCTCTTTCATTCTTTGGCATAGGGATATGCAGTTCTCTAAGTACCATTTATTAAAGGGGCTGCTCTGTCCCAGGTGAGTGGGCTTGACTGCCTTATCAAAGATCAATTGTCCATAGATGAGAGCGTCTATATCTTAACAGTCTATTTGATTCCATTAGTCAGTATATCTATTTTTATTCCAGTCCTATGCTGTTTTGACCACTATACTTTCATAATATGCTTTAAAGTCAGGTAGTGTGAGATGTCCCACTTCATTTTTCTTTCTCAAGATGTTTTTAGCTATTTGGGGCACCCTGTCCTTCCAAATAAATGCAGTTATTGGTTTTTCTATTTCTGCAAAGTAAGTTTTTGGTATTTTAATTGATATTGCATTGAATCTATAAATCAATTTAGCTAGAATTGACATCTTAACTATATTTGGTCTTCCAATCCATGAATGTTGTAATCCCTTTCATTTATTTAAGTCTTCTGTGATTTCTTTTAGCAATTTCTTGTATTTTTCCATGCATGAATCTTTTGTATCCGTAGTTAAATTTATTCTAAATATTTTATTCTTTTGGTTGCAATTGTAAATGGATTATTTTCTTGTTTTCCTCCTCAGATTGCTCATTACTAGGGTATAGAAACTCTACTGATTTTTGAGTGTTGATTTTGCACCCTGCCACTTTTCTGTGTTCATTTATTAGCTCTAGTAGTTTTGCTGTGGATTTTTTTGGATTTTCAACATACAGTATTGTATCATCTGCAAACAGTGAGAGTTTTATTTCTTCCTTTCCAATTTGAATATCTGTATTTTTTTTTCTTGTCTAAGTACTGTGGCTAGAATTTCCAGCACAATATTAAATAACAATGGTGACAGTGGATATCCTTGTCTTGTTCCTGATCTTAAGGGGAATGCTTTCAGTTTTTCCTTATTGAGAATGATGTTAGCTGTGGGTTTTTCATATATTTCCTGTAACATGTTGAGGAAGTTCCCTTCTATTCCTATTCTTTGAAGTGTTTTCATCAAGAAAAGATGTTGAATTTTGTCAAATGCCTTTTCTGCATCAACTGAGATGATCATGTGGTTTTTCTGTTTTGAGTTGTTGATATGTTGTATTATATTAATTTGATTTTCTTTCATTGAACCATCCTTGCATACCTGGAATAAATCCCACTTGGTCAGGGAGTATAATTCCTTTAATATGCTCCTGGATTTGATTTGCAAATATTTTTTGAGGATTCTTGCATCTATATTGATTAAAGAGATTGGTCAGTAACTTTATTTTCTTGAAGTATCTTTGTCTGGCTTTGATATGAAGATAATGTTGGCTTCATAGAATGAGTTAGGTCGCCTTCCCTCCTCTTCAATTTTTTGGAAGACTTTGAGCAGGACTGGTACGAATTCTTTCTTGAATGTTTTGTAGAATTCACATGTGAAGCCATCTGGTCCCTGTTTGGGGGAGCTTCTCAATGACTGATTCAATCTGTTTACTTGTGATTGGTTTGTTGAGGTCGTTTATTTCTTCTCAAGTCAATGTTGGTTGGTCATGTCTTTTTAGGAAGTCATCAATTTAATCTGTGTTGTCTAGTATATTAGCATATAGTTGCTCATAGTATCCTTTCATTGCCTCCTTTATTTCTGTGGGGTCAGTGGTTATGTCCCCTTTTCCATTTCTGATTTTATTTATTTGCATCCCCTCCTTTTTGTTTTTGTCAACCTTGCTAAGGGTCCATCAATTTTATTGATTTCCCCAAAGAACCAACTTCTGGTTTTGTTGATTTTCTTGATAGTTTTCATGTTCTCTTAGGTAAAAGAGTGAAAATAACCTCCAGAATAAACTAATTAAGGAAATCAAAAGGATAGATGTCAGCAAAAAATGAATCATACTAGGAAAATCTAAGATATGGCCCAGTGAAAGGAACAAAGCAATAATTCAAAATGAGATATAGGAATCGAAACAACCAATTCAGGATGTTCAAAAAGACATGGAAAATCTCATCAAAAATCAAATCAATGAGGTGAGGGAAGATATAAAGAAGGCAATGGACAAACAAAAAGAATAAATCAAAAGTTTGAAAAAACAAATCACAGAACTGATGGGAATGAAAGGCACAGTAGAAGAGATTAAAAAAAATGGAAATCTATCAGTAAAAAAATATATATATATAGCTATGACATATAAAATCCAAAAGGCAAAATGGTAGAAGAAAGTACTGCCTGTGTAGTAATAATATTAAATGTTAATGGATTAAACTCCCCAATCCAAAGACATAGAATGGCAGAAGAGATTAAAAAAGAGGACCCATCTATATGCTGTCTACAGGAGACTCATTTTAGGTCCGAGGACAAAAGTAGGTTGAAGGTGAAAGGTTGGGAAAAGATATTTCGTGCAAACAACAATCAGGAAACAGCAGGAGTGGTTGATACAGAGGTGAGGTTGCAGGATAGCTTTAATTGCTTTAGTTTTTTAGTTTAGTTTTAGTCCCTGGGGTGTGAATTCCTTAATGGAAAAAGCAAATAAAGAAAACCGTTTCAGAGCTGGAGTCCTGTTACTCAGGTTTGTTAACCAAGAGCTTAAGTTGCTACATGACTGTATATATCTCCAGGCTCTATATGACCATGTTCTTGGAGTCCAGCCCTTTTCCAATATGTTCTGCTGTCTAACTCAAGAAACCTCTGATTTTTTTTCCCATCAGCCCCACCCCTCTCTGTTGGGTCAAAAACTCCTAGTACCTTTTAGTGCTTATCCCAGGTTTATCTGTGCTGGGGGCCTATTCAGTGGACATAATTTGTTAATTAATTCTGTAATTGGAGCTTGATTGACCAAAGCCCTTGCTGCTAGTAAAGTCTGTTTACTTTCCCCTTGGGGACCCAGCCTGCCATGCCCATGGGGGAGAGATGCTGCTCTCTGCATCTTGGGGGACTTACAGTTCTGGGTGGGGTCTCAGATGAACCACCTGGTTCAGACTGGTGTACTCTATATGGTCAGTCACTGGTGTTCCCCCAGTTGTTTTATACCATTCCTGGCTATTTACTAGCTACTCTGGAGGACAAACTAAATTCTACACCTCAGTAAGCCGCCATCTTGCCCCATCTCTCTTGATAAAATTTTGATGCCTAAAAGCTTTTGATTTTGTTAAAGTAGACTTTATCTATTTTTTTCTTGCTTTATTGTTTGTTTCTTGCTTTGTTGTTCATGCTTTGGTATCATATCTAAGAGCCCATTGCCTAATTAAAAATTATGAAGATTTTCCTCTACGTTTTTTTCCTAAGAATTTTATAATTTTAGCTCTTATATTTAGGTCTTTGATCCATATATTGTGAGGTAAGGGTCTCCTCATTCTTTTGCCCTTGTCTATCTATCTCCAAAACCATTTACTGAAGAGACTATTATTTCCCCATTGAGTAGACTTTATGCTCTTGTGAAAAATCAACTGGCTATAGATGTATGATTTATTTCTTTGCTCTTAATTCCACTCTATTGGTGTATGTCTGTCCTTGTGCTACTACCACACTGTTTTGATTACTGCAGTTTGTAATACATTTTGAAATCAGGACATATGAATCCTCCAACTTTGTTCCTCTTTTTAAAGATGATTTTGGCTATTCAAGATAAGCTATCTTTATTTTTTAAACCAGGTTGAGCTGTATTTTCTATTATTTGTAACCAAAGATATCTACTCTAGAGCTTGCCATGTGCCAGAATTTGTGATAGCAGCTTGAGGTCATATACTTAATACTCTGCAATTATTTTCCTTGCCTTTAATAGTGTTGATGCTTAGGAAAATTACAAAATCTAAACTCTTTTTCAGGGAATTTCAAGGTCAACAATGCCCTCTATGACATAGTGTTACATACCTGTTCTACTGTGTTCCCCTTTGGCATTTTATTGTCTGATAGTAATGAACTATTTATAATTCTTCAAATATGCTCTGGATGTTTTAAAATATGGTCTCAAATTGCTTTATTCAAGATGTGATATATATGTTCCGTTCCCTTGAATCTGGATGATCTTGTGATGACTTTGGCTAAGAGATTACAGTAGAAGTGATAAGCTTAAGTGACTTCAAAACTAGACCCTAAAAGGTCATGCAGCTTCCTTCAATTTCTCTTGGAATGCTTGTTCTCCAGATGCTTCCTGTTGGGATATTCCCTCTTGCTACCGAACTGCCAGCTATGAAAATCTCAAGCCACTAGGAAAGTCATACATATAGGGCCTCTAACCAACGTCATGGTGAAGCAGGGCATTTAAGTTATTTTGATCCAGTTACAAGATATGTAAGTGAAGAACCCTTTGGATGATTACAACTCATAAGTGTTGTGTCCTTCCCAGGCACATCAAACTTTCTAGAGTTTTTGTAGATGAAACCCAACACATTGTGGAGCAGAGACAAGCTGTCCCTCCTGTCTTCTACCTGAATTGCTGTTTCACAGAACCCATGAGCATAATAACATGGTTGTTATTTTATGCTATTAAGTTTGGGATCCTTTTTTACATAGCAATAGATATGGAGCATAATTTGGAATTTGTGTTACAATTTGCATCTGTGTAGCAGGAACACCCTTCCCCTGTTGCCCAAGAAAATTCCCTTCTTATCCTTCAAATCTAGAATAAAATTCTACTACTGCATCGAAGCCTTCTTTTAACCCCTCAGGCCAGCATTACCTTTCCTTTCTATACTACCAGAAGTGTGACCTTAAAATTATCTTGATGAATTTTAATTGTCATCTATTTCTGTATTGCTTCTTGAGGGTAGGAATGGATCTATCCTCAGGGCCTGGCTGTACCACCTAGCATGCAGTAGGTGTCCAATGAATACACTAAAATGTTTAATGCTAGATGTGTTATAGAGTTCAGAACAACACTGTCCAGAACTAGGAAAAGTCTGAGATTCTACACTACTTGCAAGCCAGTAAGTTAGCTGTAGCAATTTCATAGATTTTGGCAGAAGATAGGCAACTCCTTGACCAGAGACAAAAGAATGTATAACTCATGATAATAGTGGTAGGCACTGTGTCAGCATTTCTGCCAGTTCCTCAAGCCCCAATTCCTGCAAAGCAATGTAAAGAGTGCCAGGTGATGCCTGAACATGCAGTGGCTTGTCTTATAGGGGAGGAACCCCAAATTTAGGAAACCTGAATCTTTTATAATGGTCGATATATGCCTGCCATTTGTCCTGGAGGGAGATAGTACCATTATTACACTGGACTGCCCTCTGCTCTGGAATTGGATACAAGTTTTATCTTCTGAGACTGCTGTACGGTAGTCCTAGGAAAGATAGTTGAGAACAAAAGTTGTTACTCTGCTTGTAAAATGAGAACAGAATGTAAGAGACCAATGGAGATTTATCTCCTAACACACACAGAAGAGATCAGTTCTCCTGGTGATTTTTCAAATCATGAAAGACTTCAGATAGGAGGTGATACTTGAGCTGAATCTTAAAAGGATAAATATATGCATTCACTATGCAATTGGTGCTAGTATGACATTTCATGAAGCAGGAATAATTTGAGCAAAGGTATGGAGGAATGGTGGCTTTGGGTATCAGGTGATTTGGCATGGATGATGTATAGGGATGAGGGAAGATGAGGTCTAGTATGAAATAGCTGGAGAGGGAAGCCAGTGGAAGCTTACGGAGAGTCCTCTATGCCATGTTGAGGAAAGTAGACTTTATCCTGCAGTCAGCAGAGAACCAGTGACAGTTTTAAGGCAATTAAAGCATGCAATCAGACTTGCATTTTAGAAAGATCCATCTGGCTGAGGCAAAAAGGGCATTCTAGGGAGAGAGAACAGCATGATCAAAGGAATGGGGGACATACAAGTGCTCAGAAAATTGAGGGAACTGTTGCAAATCTCTGAACATGATGGCCAACACAACACTCATCAAAAGGAATGTTTATTAATAATAATTTAGCTTTCAGTCAATCACCAGTTGCCAATTGTTAAACTGGGCATAACCTGGGAATGTGCATGGGTATGCCATGTTAGGATAAGCTAATATTATGTCTGAGTAATCTGTGGTGAAAGAATAGATCTATGAAGAGAAGTAAGTTCCATCTCAAATGTCATCTCCAATTAATTGCTATGGGTTGCCTAGAGCATGGTGTTAGGAAGGATTTTCAGCCTGGGTAGCATATATTCTAGTTTCTGAATTTATGAATTTGCTTATTCTAATTATTTCATATCATGACAAACAGACAATATTTGTCCATATTGAAAATATTTTGGTAGTATATAGGGGTGATAGTAACACAACATTGTGAATGTAATTAGCACCACTTAATTATCTAACTGAATGTGCCTAAAAGAGGAAATTTTAGGTGGCATATACATTGCTAAAACAAAAATTAAAAGCCAAAAAGCAAGCCCAACACAAAGAGTGAACCCTAATGTAAACTATGGACTATAGTTAATAGTACAATTATAATATTCTCTCATCAGTTGTAACAGAGATATCACACTAATGCAAAATGTTAAAATTGGGAGTGCATATGTGGGAACTCTGTACTCTCTGTGTGATATTTCCATAAATCTCCAACTTCTCTAATAAAAAAAATTTTTTAAAAGGAGATGCTATAATAAAAATACTGTGACATGAGCTTTTGGGGTTTATCCTGCTTGGAGTTCATAGAATATCTTGGATGTGTATATTCATTGTTTTCATTAAATTTTGGAAGTTAGCCATTATTTCTTTGAATATTTTCTCTGCTCCTTTGTGTTTTTCTCCTTCTGGGACTCTATAATGCATATATTGGTATGTTTGATGGTGGCTGCTTGTGCTTTTGATATAAAGTCAGATAAAATATTGCCTAATTCAATTTCTTGAAGATGTGTCTTTGTTTTCTACTAGGAGTTTATAGTTTTAATTCTTCTATTTTGGACTCTGATCCATTTTGAACTAATTTTTTTTTTTATTAATTAAAAAAAGAATTAACAAAACAATTAGAAATCATTCCATTCTACATGTACAATCAGTAATTCTTAATAACATCACATAGTTGCATATTCATCATTTCTTAGTACATTTGCATCGATTTAGAAAAAGAAATAAAAAAATAAAAAGACAACAGAATAAGAATTAAAACATTATAGAAAGAAAAAAAAAAAACAAAAAACCTATACCTCACATGCAGCTTCATTCAGTGTTTTAACATAATTGCATTACAATTGGGTAGTATTATGCTGTCCATTTCTGAGTTTTTATATCCAGTCCCGTTGTACAGTCTGTATCCCTTCAGCCCAATTACCCCTTCTCTTTTTTTTTTTTTTAATTAACGGAAAAAAAGAAATTAACCCAACATTTAGAAATCATACCATTCTACATATGCAATCAGTAATTCTTAACATCATCACATAGATGCATGATCATCATTTCTTAGTACATTTGCATCGGTTTAGAAAAACTAGCAACATAACCGAAAAAGATATAGAATGTTAATATAGAGACAAAAATAAAAGTAATAATAGTAAAGTCAAAACAAAACAAAACAAAAACCTATAGCTCAGATGCAGCTTCATTCATTGTTTTAACAAGACTGCTTTACAATTAGGTATTATTGTGCTGTCCATTTTTGAGTTTTTGTATCTAGTCCTGTTGCACAGTCTGTATCCCTTCAACTCCAATTGCCCATTATCTTACCCTGTTTCTACCTCCTGCTGGACTCTGTTACCAATGACATATTCCAAATTTATTCTCGAATGTCTGTTCACTTGAACTAATTTTTGTATCGTGTAATGTACAGGTCCAATTTCATTATTTTGCATGTGTATGCCCAGTTTTCTCAATACAGTTCGTTAAAGAGATTGTTATTTTTCACATTGAATGGACTTGCCACTGGCAAATGGAGCTTTAAAGCCAAGATCTACCCAAAATAGAAGATAAGTGAAGCAACAGCCAAGAGATGCCATCAGATTGTACCAAAGGACTGCTTTGCTAATAAAAGTTGCTTGTTTAAAATGATGTGACTTGAGTATCACCATCATCACCACCCAACAATTTGATCCTGGAACTTGAGGATAATCGAGAGAAAAGTGACACAAGACAAGGTCATTATGGTTAGTACCTCAGGGGCAGAGCATGGGTCTCTTTTTGCTCAGGGTTCTCCAATTTTTCTCAATAGCAAGCATCATTCTAGTGTGTGTTTGCTGTATTATTATTCACTTCTGTTATGGAGAATAAGCAAAACAAACAAGTTTGATGAAACTCATAAGGTGTAAATATAGGATCTATAAAAGCAAGTTGCTTGTAAAACATAGATAAAATTGAGTAGGATAGTAAGTAACTTACCTATAAGGCATATTAAAAATAGATGGAATAGTTGGGAAATATGATAAAAAAGGTGAGAACCAAAAGAATTTTACTTATATGTAAGGGTATAAGTCACCAAATATTCATGATACACTAAATATACTTGAGGCACAAGACTCATTCAGTGTTCAATGTTAAGTATTTGTGGTGGTTTGAAGCTGTATGTATCCCAGAAAAACATGTTCTTAAATCTAATCCATTATATGGATGTAAACCCATTGCAAGTAAGACCTTTTGATGAGATTACTTCAGTTAAGGAGTAGCTCACCTCATTCAGGATGTGTCTTAATCCTATTACTGGAGCCCTTTATAAATGCGATGAAAAAATATAAATGGAGAGAGAATATGAGTGAAATATATATATATATATATACACAGAGAGAGAGAGAGCGAGAGAGCGAGCATGTGCCGTGGAAGCAAGAAGTTGAAAGCAACAAAACCCAGAAGAGAAGAGAGAGACCAGCAGATACTGCCACAGCATGCCGTATGTGTGGCAGAATGGCCAAGGATTGTTGACAGCCAGTCTTTGGAAAAAAAGCATGACCTTGATGATACCTTGATTTGGACATTTTCTCAGCCTCAAACAGGAAGCTAATAAATTCACATTGTTTAAACCTGACCTCTTTCATGGTATCTGCTTTCAGTAGCCTAGAAAAGTAAAACAGTATTCAATATTGAACCAGTCAATATTAACTTACCCATTGGTGACCTCATACTTGACCTATGTTACTTTTGACCAAAAAACACAGATAACCTTCTCAACAGATGAGTTGTTGAGCTGCGTCTCTCACTTTGAATCTTTCAAGTATGTATTCCTTCTAATCACCTTCTATTAGCTGAGCTCCCTTGCTCAAACTTAAGTCTGAACCTTTGAAAAAGCTACACCATCAGTGGAGAAGACAGAAATAGCAGAGGGACAGGACATAAGAACACAGCATAACCCAGGTGCTTGTAGTGTGTGGCACGTCCATCTGTCTGTAGTTTACATATGTCATTCTACTGTCTTCTGGCTTGCACAGTATATGAGGAGAAGTATGCAATGCCGTCTTATCTTTGTTTGTATGTGAGGTATGTTTTATTTCTTCCTCTGATTGTCTTCAAGAATTTATCTTTATCTCTGGTCTGTAGCAGTTTGTATAGGATGCATGTAGGGCTGTGTGTATATGCGTATGTGTGTTTTATATTTATCCAAATTTGTGTTCTCTGAGCTTCATGGATGTGTGGTTTGGTGTCTTGCATTCATTTTGGAAAATTTTTGACCATTTTATTTTCATATATTTCTTCTATTTCATTCTCTTCATCTTGTCCTAATGGATTCCAATAACAAGTATATTATGTAGTTTGATATTGTTTCACAGTTTTTGGATGCTCTGTTCTATTTTTTTTTTAACATTTTTTCATTGTATTTTGGTTTACGGATATTCCATTGCCCCATCTTAAAATGTACTCATTCTTCTTGTGGCTGTGTCAAGTCTACAGATGAAATTGCTGAAGGCACTCTTCCTCTCTGTTACTGTGTTTTTCGTTTGTAGTACTTCATTTGATTGTTTCTTATAGTTTCCATCTCTGTGCCAAAATTTCCCATCTGTGTACCGTTTCCACTAGGAGACTTTAACACATTAATTGCAGTCATTTAAATTCTTTGCCTGCTAATTTTAATATCCAGGCTACATCCATGTCTATTAATTGCTTTGTCATTAATAGAATGTTATTTTTTCTTGGTTCTTTATGATCAGTTTTTATTGAAAGGTGGATGTCATTCGTAGGATGTCAGTATTTATGGATGAAAATAGGCGTGCTTCTTTTTTGGCGAGGACCTTAGCATGGGGTGTTAAGTCAGTTTATTCAGGAGCTGAGCTGTGTTTAGGTTTTATTATTGCTGTGGTTACCTTCTGCCTACAACCATCTTCACATTGCTTTAATGGGACATTGTGCTTAGGGTAGGGCCAGGTTTGTCAGATAGTTTTTCTCAGGGTCTGCTCCATGCTCAGCTTCAGCTTTAAGCCTGTGTCCCAGAGAGAAAACTCTCTTCAAGCTATTGCCCTTCTCCAAGGAGTAGATTGCCATTATTTATTATTTGATGTTTGCTAGCCTGCGCGGAGGTTGGGGGGAGGGTTGAGGGGAGCAGGGGAGTTGGGCTCTCCGTCGTTCTGGTCCTGTCTCAGTCTAGCAGCTGTGTTCCTGCATCATAGAGATGGGGTCTCCTCAGTTATCCTGCCCTTCCCTCAGAGGTAGTGGACCTCTAATGTACAAGAAAGTTTGTTGTTGTTGTTTTCTGTCCCTTTCTAGTTGTAAGGGTGCCTTGACAGTGACAGGTTTTGTTATCCTTCCACCAGTGCCTTAAGGTTTTGATTTCACAGGGAGAAGGGACTGGGCTGGGCTCTGTGCCTTTCCAGCAGTGGCTGTTGTGCTCCTCCCTGAGGTCTGCACCGTAAGGAAGGAGGCTTTCCACGTCTCTTGCCTCAACTATTCCTGATGAGCACTTGGTGGGATCCTTGGAAAAGCCTGCAAGTGTGTGCCAACTCCCCTGGCATCTGTGGCTCCCAGGGATTCTATAGTCTTATACTATCCCACAGTCAGCTTTTACCAACCCAGCCAACAGTTTTAGCTCAAGTCAAATTTCCTTCCTGGTTTGTGCGGCATTCTGCATCTGTCTCAGGTAAGCAACAGCTTGTGAATTCTCTCTTTGAAAATCCCTAGCTTTCCTTAGATTTTGAGCTAGTTAATTGTCCTGAACCCTGAGCCCTTGGAACCAGCCAAGAATTGATTTTGTAGATTACCCAACCTTTTCTGTTGTAAAGGTGGGAGCAATGGACTTTCCAACTTCTACATTAAGCACAAGCTTGCACCCTATCCTAAGGGTATTAACCTACCTCGTCTACTTCCCCTTGTTTCTCATTGTGTGTTTTAAATTGGTTTATTAAACTATGAGGTTTGAGCATCTTAATGTGATCTGTGAGCTTTCCTGTTCCCTAACGTCCATGAGAATTTACCTAGTAGGTACTCCTAGCCTACCACCGTATCAAGGTAATTTCCCACATGGCTACTATTGCTTGATGTAGACAAGGCTCCTCCCTGCTAAAATTATTGCCTGAGTCTGAGTTCTGCACTGACCCATGGGTTTTTAGATATGTTGAAGAGTGCCAACACTTTCTTACATAAACAATCAATCATTAAGACAATTTGTAAAGCATGCACACATATACACATGTACAACATGAGTAAGTATTCCAATTATAATAAACCATACTTCTGTTTCCAGTTTCTTGAAATTAGAGACCTATAAAGTACCGAGATTATTTTTGTCCAAATCTCTTCTTTCATGGTGATGCAACTGAGATCACTTGGTGGGGTGACAAGTCTAAGGTCACGAAGGAATTAGAGTTGGGATAAGCCCTCTGGTCTCCTGAGGTCCAGGATTTAGAGATTTAGAAAATATTTCTAATACAAGAAATTAGCTCTAGTAGGAAAATGGCTTACAGTTTGTCCTTTCAGGAGTGTATTAATTATCATTTGGCCACAAGTTATAAGAAACTCAACCAACCCTATCAGAAGCATGAATTATCTCATAAAACAAGAAGTCTAGAATAAGTGGATGGTGCCAGGTATAACTGCTCAATAGTGTCAAATCATTCATATTTCTCAACACCACCGCAGTCATATGTTGGCTGTTTACCCTTGGGCTCATTGCCAGATGGCTGCAAGGCGGTATTATAGCTTGAAACATGACACATCCTCACATAACTATGTTCAGGCAGAAAGGCAGGTCTCCTTGTCTTTTCTTTTCACACACAAGTAAAAATCTTTTCAGGGTGTACCCACGTGAAATTTTTTCTTACATCTCAAAGACCCAAACAGGGTAACATACTCACCCAGAAACCCATCGCTAGCAAAGGGAGTGGCATTACTATGTTTAGTTTAGAGTCTAAACATAAACTAAGCATGATAAATCATGGTCTAGTCCTTGGGGATGGTGGAGGCGCCCGTCCTTCCCACGCATGTTGCTTCACTGGAGTTTCAACTACTGAAGTCAGAGGTGGCATCAGTGTTGGGTTTAGCAAATTCTGAGGTTCACTAAATGATGTTCTGCTGCCTTAAAAATAGCCACAATGAAATAAAGAAGACATAGTTAGGTTGGAAAAGAAAGCATCTATAGCAAAGTCACAAAAATACCTCTGGCTTCTTCACACTGAATATCAGAAAAGAGAAAAAAATCAAGTAATAAAATCAGCCAAGATTTACATTTCTGATGTTATTATATTATCTAAGAAGACTGTTACTCCTTCAAATAAAGCCTGAGGAAAGTAAGCAGAAAGTAAATTTAAGATGAAAGGACTGCTACCCTGCTTTTTCTTTTCTTTTTCTTTTTGTGACTGCTGCTATTTTCAATACAAAGAAATCATTCCTTGGATATTGGCTCTGTAAAGATTGTCAAGGAAGGTTCTCATTTATTCTACGTGTTCGCTCTCACAACTTCAAGTAAAAGCAAGACTCTAGTACTATTATTAAAACACAGCTGGTGAGAAAGGGAAATAAAGATGCCACAGGGAAAGGCACAGAAATGGTGGAGAAATTCTATTTTCCTACTCTCACCTCTTTTCACATTGGTCTGCCTTCTTCTAGTACAAATGTAGGTGATTTATTGTCAAATCTAGGTTTTAATTTTGACCCCACTATTTACTCCTTGTGACCCCAAGCACATCTCTGTTTCTATTTCTGATATTGTAAAGAGAAGATTCAAATGTCTACTTATCCCTTGAGATTTACTCCTACATAATACTTTCCTGGATTTCCCCAGTCTGAGTAAAGGCTTTCCCTCTAACATTTCTGATTCATATATCCATTAGTATCAATTTTCAGATCAGTTGGTACCTATAATTACCAGATTAGATGTTTGCATCTCCATCATAAAGTAGATTGTTCAAGGAGGGGGACTTGCTTATTCATTTTTTCCCTAGTGTCTAGGACAGTGCTTAGGATATTCAGTGAATGTTTGTAAACTGACCCACAATTAATAACATCTACCATGCAGGGTTGTTGTAGGGATCATATGAGATGGTGTAAGTGATAGCATGTTGCAAACTGGAATGTGCTTCCCAGATACTGGTTATTGTATTTATGGGTTAAAGCTGGCTTTGGTAGAATGGCTGAGCTGGTAGTATAAATGCTATTTATGTCAATGATTCTGTGACGAAGTAATTATAGAAGTAATCACTGGTGTGCACTGGATAGACACAGTGCTTGTGGCTCATGGTTCCTTAACATGTAACATGCTATTTCTCATACCGAATCTACATATTACTTGGCTCTGACCTTCATATTCTGCCCAGATCTTGTCAGCTCTGTCCTCCCCTCCAGCAGCTGAAGCCTGTTCTAGTTCCTCTTGATATGGCTGGGATTTGCTCTGCACAGGACAGACTGCTGGTACATGAGGCTGCCAACTGGCTGGCTAAACGATTACGCTGTATGGACACTTGTACGGGAATGTCCACATGTCATTATTCATAATAGTAAAAAAGATGGAAACAACCCAGATGTCTATCAACTGATGAATGGATAAATAGAATGTGGTATATCCATACAATGGAATATTCTTCAGCCATATAAAGGAATGAAGTACTGATACATGTGACAGCATGAAGAGCCTAAAAATATTATGCTGTGTAATATGCCAGATAAAAAAGGGCAAATAATGTTTGATTCTGTTTATATGAATTGTCCAGAATAGCCAAATCCATAGAAATGGAGAGTAGATTAGTGATTGCCAGGGGCTGGAGAGAGGGGGGAAATGGGGCATGACTACTAATGGATAAGAGATTTGGGGCAGGGGTGGCTAATGAAGATTCTGAAACTTGATGGTGGTATTGTATGCATAATTCTGTAAATATACTAAAAACAATGAATTGTACTTTTAAAGGCTGAATTTTACGATGTGTGAATTATCTCTCCTAATGGTGTTATTAAAAAGGGAAGATGAAGCCAACATATCCTTTTACCGCTTGGCATACCATTTGTACTTACTAGGAATTAGCTCTGAAATGGTGTTAGTTCACTAGTCCTTGCCTCATTCTTAGAGCATCCATCTACTTCTGTGATTCTCATGTACTTCATTGCTAAACCTGAATCAGAATAGGTTAATACATGGAGTGGCTAGAGGAAAGTACCTGAAACTGTTGAGCTGTGTTCCAGTAGCCTAGATTCTTGAAGATGATTGTGTAAAGATACAACGTTTACAATGCCACTTTGTGATTGTGAGAACCTTGTATCTGATGCTCCTTGTATCCAGGGTATGGACAGACAAGTAAAAAATAAGGATAAAAATAAATAAATAATATGAGGGGAAAAGAGTAGAATAAATTGGGTAGATGGAAACACTAGTGGTCAATGAGAGGAAGGGGTAAGGTGTATGGTATATATGAATCTTTTCTTTTTTCTTTTTATTTCTTTTTCTGGAGTGATGCAAATGTTCTAAAAAATGATCATGGTGATGGTTACACAACTCTGTGATGATATTGTGAGCCACTGATTGTGCACCATGTATAGAAAGTATGTGTGAAGATTTTTCTCAATAAAAAAATTAAAAAAAGAATAGGTTAATACAATTGTATTTTGTCCATTAGCAACAACAGTTTGCTATATTTTCTGGATGAAATATTCACTATTAACCTGCTCAGAATATTTCAACTCATATCTAAGCATTCTGATATATTGATTATATTTGGGAAATTTAGGCTTTTGTTTGTAACAATTCAAGATCAATAGAAAAATTAACTGTCATTCAGAGGGTAATACTCTACACTTAGATATAAAGGTGAAAATATCTGGAATAATTAAGGGATTGATACATAATAGTGTTTGCATAAAACAACCTAGTTTTTACTTTTTTATTGTGGTAACACACACACACACACACACACACACACACACATATATAGTGGTAATAGATCTATATATACAGAAACAGAAAACTTGTCATCTTAAATGAACAATTCAAAATCTCAACCTATTTTAAAGTATTTATGCTGTTCATTATAATTCTCTATAATAGCTACTTCACTCCCATTCCCCAAGTAGTGTCCCCTTTAAGAAACAAACATAAGATCAAATGGTGAAAAGAAACTTTCTCTACTTCTTAGTCCTTCAAGTTGATTTTTAAAATGAAATATTAAGTTTTCCCTCTTTTCCAAAACTATTTACCTACCAGGAGACTTGGGGGCAAAGTATAATTATGAGGAATTCATTCTTGACATGTTCCTGGAATCTCTCCTCCACTATTCAGCAACCCTTATTGCAACAACAGACAATATAATATCACAGTTTTTCTACTGAACAAATACAATTTGAGTTTGAAATGAATGATACCGCACATCATCAGGCATATCTGAGAAGGCTGTAACCTAGGCAATGAACCTGTTTATAACATACACTAGACTCCCAGTTTCTGTTATGGTCTTCAGAGGCTTGTTGCTAAATCCCTTTCTGCATTAAAAATACTAGCCACACTTTCTACTAATCTGACAGAGCAAAACAGTGGAGAATAAAAATTCTGCTTGGATATCATGTCTTCGCTTATATACGGCAGCCACACACAATGATGGTCAGTAATGACTGAAATATGGCACTAAATACAATCCCCTCCATGTGAATTGAATTAATTGATTTATTAGGTGTAAAATAGCCAGGTGGATTTAAGCTAATTAAGAATTTGATTGCTAATTGCCAACAAGGGGAAATTTAAAAATATGAGTAAGTTGAAGAAGGGGATATATTTGTAGAGCATACAAACTGCAAGCTGCATCTAGCAAGGAAAGCAATGATAGGAATATATTGCTATATATGTATATATAAAACATTATAAAACTATATTATCTGAGCAGTTAAAAAACAGCCCTTTCTCTCTGGCATCCACTAATGGTTCTGGTAGTATCATGTTCTCTTAGGAGACATCCATAAGAAAATCAGACAAGACAAAAAAGTAGAACATAAACAATTAAGAAGGAACTTCAAAAAAGATAGACATAATGAATTACAAAATAGTAATAAACTAGAGTGACCTGCTCCAATATAGGAATGAAATAATATTCCATGGTTTCTTACTTTGTCCATCTATTCATCCATGCTGTACATCATCCACTTACTGATCTATCTAATCATTATTCAAAGGTTGTTGAATATTTTTGTACACACTTATATCTTACTTCTTTACTTGATATTATATTTGAATGTCAGCATTTTAATAAAATCATACAATAGATATTTTCTTCAAACATTTATTTAGAACACATTATGTGCTATGCAATGGGCTAGGCACTTTACATGGATAATCACCTTTAATCTTAGCAAACAACTACAGATGAAAACACTGAAGCTTAAACACATTAAATAACTTGCCCAAGGAAATAAATCTGGTAAGTGGTTAGAACTGGTATTCACTCACATGCTGTTTCCAGAGTTCTTGTCCTTATCATTTACTTATACTGCCTTCCCATAAATCTTTTTAATGGCGAAGTAATATTCATTTTCTAGGTATACCTTAATTCATGTAATTAGCCCCTCATTTTTTGACATGTAGTTTGCCTCCAATATTTTTTTTGCTATTGAATAAATATTGGTGTACTGAACATATTTGTTTCTTAATTTGTTCAATTCTCTACTGGGCATTTGTACATCATTTTTGGAGACATGTCTATTCAGATCATTGACTCATTTTTAATTTGGGTTGTTTTGGATTGTTTGTCTTTCTATTTTTGAGCTTAAGTGTTTGTATTAGTTAGGGTTCTCTAGAGAAATAGAATCAACAGGGAACACTCACAAATATAAAATTTATAAAAGTGTCTCACGTGACCGCGGGAATGCAGAGTCCAAAATCTACAGGGCAGGCTGTGAAGCTGATGATTCCAATGGAGAGTCTGGACAAACTCCACAGGAGAGGCTCGCTGGTCAAAGCAGGAAGAGAACATGTCTCTTCTGAATCCTCCTTAAACGGCTTGCAGTGATTAGATTAAGCATCACTCATTGCAGAAGACACTCCCCTTGGCTGATTACAAATGGAATCAGCTGTGGATGCAACTGACATGATCATGATTTAATTCTATGAAATGTCCCATCCTAACAGACAGGACAGCACTTGTTTAACCAGGCAAACAGATACCACCACTTGGCCAAGTTGACACATGAACCTGACCATGACAGAATTCTCTGTATATTCTAGATACAAATCCATTATCAGGTATATGATTTGCAAATGTTTCCTCATTCTGTGGGTTGTATTTTCTTTTCTTGAAGATGTGCTTACAAGCAGAAAATTTTTTAATTTTGATGAAGTCCATTTTCTTTTCTTTTGTTACCTGTGCTTTTAGTGTCATGTCTAAGAAACCATTGCCTTATCCAAAGTCATAAAGATTTATTCCTACGTTTTCTTCTAAGAATTTTATGGTTTTAGTTATTATTACATTTAGGTCTTTGACTTACTTTGAGATATTTTTGTATATGGTATGACACGGGTCCCTGTCATCTACGAATAGTGATAATTTGACTTCTTATGGTCCTTTCTAATCTGGATGCCTTTTATTTAATTTTCATACCTAATTGCCCTGGCTTGAGCCTCAAATAAGTTGTTAAATAAAAGGGTTGAGGGCAGACATCCTTGTCTTGTCCCTCATTTTAGGCCAAAAGCAATCCAGTATTTTGCCACTTATTATGATTTTAGCTGTGAGTTTTTCATACATGTCCTTTTTCAGTTTAAGGAAGTTCCTTTCTATTCCTGATCTGTTGAGTGTTTTTATCATAAAAAGATGTTGGATTTTATTCAAAATTTTTTTGCATCTACTAAGGTGATCAGGCAGTTTTGTTTTTCATTCTGTTGATATGGTGTACTATATTAATTGTATTTGGATATTACACTAACCTTGAATACCTGGGATAATACCACCTAATCATGTGTATACTTATTTTTATAAAATTGCTGGACTTAATTTGCTAGCATTTTGTTGAGAATTTTTATATCTATATTCATAAGAGTATTGACTTGTAGTTTTCTTGTGATGTCTTTGTCTAGTTTTGGTATCAGAATAATCCTTCATAGAATTAGTTGGAAAGTGTTCCCTCCTCTTCTTTTTTTTGGATGAGTTTGTGAATAATTGATATCAAGTCTTCTTTAAATGTTTGGTAGAATTTACCTGTGAAGCTGTCTGATTCTTTCTTTTTTTTTCCTTTATTATTATTTTTTGTATAGCTGTGCATTTATCATCACAATCATTTTTTTTCTTTTCTGTGAAAAATAACATGTACAAAAAAGAATAAACTTCAAACCACATTGCAACAATTAGTTGTAGAACAGATTTAAGGGTTTGATATAGGTTACAATTCCACGATTTTAGTTTTTTACTTCTAGCTGCTCTAAATTACTAGAGACTAAAAGAAATACCAATATAATGATTCAGCAGTCACACTCATTTGTTAAACCCTGCATTCTCTGTATAATTCCACCATCATCTTTGATCATTCTCCCATTCTTTGGGGGGGGTATTTGGGCTATCCTATTCTAAATTTTCATGTTGAAAGGGGCTTTCAATAATATGGGATAGGGGGATGAAATTAGGTGGTGTTCTGGAGAGTCTGGCCCCTCTGCATTTCAGGACTTATCTGGTCCTGGGACCCATCTGGAGGTTATAGGTTTCTAGAAAGTTATCCTAGTTCATGGAAGCTTTGTAGAATTTTATATAATGCCCTAGGTGTTCTTTAGGATTGGCTGGAATGGCTTTGGTTGGGGTTTGGCACATTATGGTTGGTAGCAACCTAACTGAAGCTTGCGTAAGAGTGACTTCCAGAGTAGCCTCTCAACTTTGTGTGAACTCTCTCAGCCACTGATACCTTATATGTTACATTTCTTTCCCCCTTTTGGTCAGGATGGCATTGTTGATCCCACAGCACCAGGGCCAGGCTTATGCCTGGGAGTCATCTCCCATACTGCCAGGTAGACTTTCACCTCTGGATGTCATGTTCCACATAGTGGGGAGGGCAATAGTTTCACTTACAGAGTTGGGCTTAAACAGAGAGAGGCCTCATCTGAGCAACAAAAGAAGTCCTCTGGAAGTAAATCTTATTCATACCTATAAGTAGGTTAAGCATCTCTGCTATAGGCATAAGCTTCACAAGAGCAAGTTTTGAGATCAAGGTTTTGACCTTGATTTGGGTGTCCTTAATGTTTGTCACAATATCAGGGGTTTCCCTAGTGATAAAGTTTAATATTTTCACATTTTTTCCTCACATCCCTCAAGGGACTTTGCCAATACTTTTTGATTATGTGCTTAATATACTCCGGGATATATCTAGGCTTTACATTAAGCTATACAGGATTGAAGGCCCTCAGTTTTATTCTGGGCTCCCTGTGTTTGGATTGTTTAAATGACCTATCCAGACAGGCTGAGTTAGATTATATGCTACAGGAAATTTAGTTTCAGGACAAAATAAACCTTTCTGCCTTTGCTCTCAAGGAGTAGATGAGGTTCTAAAATACAGACAATATCTTCTGTATTCTGAATTACCTTAATTCTGACTGGATTGACTTCATTCTTATCTCTAAATACCAAAATATACATGTATAAAACAGCCTCTGAAAGTCCAGAAATAATAATTACTGCTCCAGACTAAATGTAACTGCTATAAGATCTTACAATCTATGTCCCTGTTTTCTTATAAATATTTTAAAAATGAGGCCAAACTATATTTGCTCTTTTGTTTCTGGCTAATTTTGCATCATCAAATGTCTCACAGGTTCATTCACAGTGTTGCATGCCTCACAACGTCATTCCTTTTTGGAGCAGTACAATATGAGATTATATGTATACACCATCGTTCACCAATCTACTTCTCAGTCAGAGCATCCTTCATCCACCTCCATTCGTTGGACATCATGTATAATGTCCAGAGTCAGCAGTCCATCAACACTCTCAATTTTAGATTTAATTGTTCTGAAGAGAAAGATAACCAAGAAACACACCCTCACCAAATAGAATATCCAAACCTCCCCTTAACTCTTGTCCCTTCTTCCATTATTTACCCCTGGTGTTGCTGTGGTACTATTGATGTTCTCCTGTTAAACATAACCCATAGCATGCGATAGTAGTTTTCTTCCTATACCCCAAACTTATACACTATTTGTACAAGATTCATACCTTAGCAGTATCATGCAAGAACTTATTTATATCTGTAGTGCTAATCAATAGGACTCATGGGTCTATGCAACCCATTTCCATCATGCCCACCATCAGTATGGTAATATGACTTATAGACCCACTTGTGAATTACTTTTACTTCTATCTATCCCCTTACATTTGAGTTCAATCTCATTAGCTAACCATTTACCCATCTCTAGCTTTCATGTATCTCTAGGTCCTCTATATTCTGTTTTATAAGCCTCTGATTTTCCTTTACCATGGTCATAAAAGTGGAATCATAAAGTATCTATCCTTTTGTGCCTGGCTTATTTCATGTAGCATTATGTGCTCAAGAGTCATCCATTTTGTCATGTGCTTTAGGATGTCATTTTGCCTTACTGTTGGATAATATTCCATCATATATATACATATGCTACAGTTTGTTAATCCACCCATCTGTTGATGAGCACTTGGCCTGTTTCCATCTTTTGATGATTGTGCATAATGCTGCTATGAACATCAGTGTGTAAATGAGCTGTCACTGCTTTCAGGTCATTTGGGTATATGCTGAGTAATGGTATTGCCAGGTCATAGGGCAACTTCATATTTAGTTTCATAAGGAACCACCAAACTGTCTTCCGTAGTGGCTATTCCATTATGTATTCCCACCAGCAGTGCATAAGTGTCCCAATTTCTCTACATCCTCCTCAACACTGGTAGTTTCCTGTTTATTTAATAGCAGCCTTTCTTATAGTTGTTAGGTGGTATCTCTATGTCTTGATCTGCATTTCCGTTACTGCTAATGAAGATGAGCATTTCTTTATGTGCATTTTAGCCATCTTTATTTGCTCTTCAGAAAAAATGCCTATTCATATCTTTAGCCCATTCTATAATTGGGTTGTTTGTTTTTTGGTTGTTGAGTTGTATGATTTATTCATCTAGACAGGATATCAAACCTTTATCCCATGTGTGATTTCCAAGTATTTTCTCCCATGGAGTTGACTTCTCTTCACCTTTTAGACAAAGTCTTTTGAAGCACAGAGCATTTGATTTTAAGGAGTTCCCATTTTTCTATTGTTTTTTTTTTTTTTGCTTGTGTTTTGAGTGTTAAGTCTAGGAAGCTACCTTCTGTTACTAGGTCTTGAAGATGATTCCCTACGTTTTCTTCTAGGATCTTTATGGTACTGGTTCTTACATTTAGGTGTCTGATCCACTTTGAATTAATTTTTGTATAGGGTGTAAGGTAAGGGTCCTCTTTCATTCTTCTGACTATTGATATCCAGTTCTCCCATGCCCATTTATTAAAAAGACTGTTTTGTCCCAGTTCAGTGGATTTGGGGACCTTGTCAAAAATCAGTTGACCATAGATTTGATGGCCGATTTCTGCACTCTCAATTTGATTGCATTGGTCAACATTTCTTTTGTAAAACAGTTCCATGCTGTTTTGACCACTGTGGCTTTATAAAAAGTTTAAAAATCAGGAAGTGTTAATCCTCCCACTTCATTCTTCTTTTTTATGTTGCTTTTAGCGATTTAGGTTCTCTTTACCTTCCAAATGAACTTGGTAGTTAGCTTTCCAAGTCTTCAAAGAGGTTGTTGGAATTTTGATTGGTACTGCATTGAACCTTAGATAAATTTGGGTAGAATTGACATCTTTTAAAATTTTTATTTAGAAAAATTTTTTATTGTATAGTATAACGTATATACAAAGCAAAGAAATAAGAAAGCAATAATTTTCAAAGCACTCTTCAAAAAGTGGTTACAGGATAGACCCCAGAGTTTGTCATGGGCTACCGTATGATCCTCTCATATTTGTTCTTCTAGCTGCTCCAGAATATAGGAGGTTAGAGGGCTTAAACACTTTTTTATCATCACAATTGACTTTTTTTTCTGAACAATAACATACATACATAAAGCTATAAATTTCCAAGCACCGCATCACAATTAGTTGTAGAACATATTTCAGACTTTCACATGGGTTACAATTTCACAATTTTAGGTGTTTACTTCTAGCTGCTCTAAAATACTGGGGACTAAAAGAGATATCAATTTAATGATTCAGCATTCATATTCATTTGTTGAGTCCTATCTTCTATGTATAATTCCACCATCGCCTTCAATCTTTCCATACCTCTCTTTGGGGTTTGGGCTATGGCAATTCTAAACTTTTGATATTGGAAGGGTCTGTCACTAATAGGGGGTAGGGAGAAGGAACTATCTTATGCTCTAAAGAGGCTGGGCTAGGTTTCAGGGCTTATCTGGACCAGGGACCCATCTGGAGGTTGTACGTTTCTGGAAAGCTATAGTGCCTGGAATTCCTTTTGGAATCTTATAAATTGCCCTAGGTGTTCTTTAGGATTGGCTTGAATGATTCTAGTTGGGTGTTGGCTGGTTATGATAGGTAGCAAGGTCTACCTGAAGATTGCATAAGAGCAACCTCCAGAATAGCCTCTTGACTCTATTTGAATTCTCTCTGCCACTGCTACTTTATTAATTACACTTCTTTTCCCCATTTGGTCATGATGTAATTGTTGATCCCATGGTACCAGGTCTGGATTCATCCCTGGGAGTCCTCTCCCACATCGCCAGGTAGACTTTCACCCCTGGATGTCATGTCCCACGTAGCAGGGAGGGCAAAGATTTCACTTGCAGAGTTGGGCTTAGAGAGCCTGAGGCCACATCTAAGCAACAATAGAGGTCCTCCAGAAGTAACTCTTAGGCATGCCTATATGTAGACTAAGCTTCTATGCTACCTACATGAGATTTTCAAGAGTAAACCTCATAATTGAGAGCATGGCCTATTGATTTTGATGTCCCTAAAGTTTGACACAGTATCAGGAGATTCCCTGACGGTAAGGTTCAATAGTTCCATAGTCTTTCTCCCCTTAGAATTGACATCTTAACTACATTTAGTCTTTCTATCCATGAGCATGGAATATCTTTCCACCTATGTAGATCTTCTTTGATTTCTTTTAGCAATGTTACATAATTTTCTATGTACAGTCTTTTATATCCCTACTTAAGTTCATTACTAGATACTTGATTCTTTTAGTTGCTATTTTGAATGGAATTTTTTCCTTAATTGGCTCCTCAGTTATGTCATTGCCTATGTATAGAAATCTCACTAATTTTTGCACATTACTTTTATATCCTGCCACCTTGATGTATTTGTTTATTTGCTCAAGTAACTTCATTGTAGATTTCTCAGGATTTTCCAAGTATAGTATCATGTCATCTGCAAATAATGAAAGCTTTATTTCTTCCTTTCCAATTTGGGTGCCTTTTATTTCTTTCTTTTTTTTTTTTTTTGCCTGATTGCTCTAGCTAGAGCTTTTAGTACAATTTTGAATAGTGGTGACAGAGGGCATCCTTGTCTTGTTCCCAATCTTAGGGGGAAAGCTTTCAGTCTCTCTGCATTGAATATGATACTGGCTAAGGGTTTTTCATATATGCCCTTTATCATATTGAGGAAGTTACCTTTGATTCTTACCTTCTGAAGTACTTTTATCAGAAAAGGATGTTGAAATTTTGTCCAGTGCTTTTTCAGCATCAATCAATATGGTCATGTGATTTTTCCCTTTCGATTTGTTAATGTGCTGTATTGCAATAATTGATTTTCTTGCGTTGAACCATCCTTGTGGTCCTGGTATAAACGCAACTTGGTTGTGGTGTATAAATCTTTTAATGTTTTGTTACATTCGACTTGCTAATATTTTGTTTAGAATTTTGGTATCTGTGTCAATTAGGGAGATTAGCCTGTAGTTTTTCTTTCTTATAGCATCTTTACTCAGCTTTGGTATTAAAATGATGTTAGCTTCATAAAATGAGTTAGGTAGTGCTCCTTTTTCCTCATTTTTCTTGAATTGAGGATTAATGTTCTTTTTGAAATATTTGATAAAATTCCCCTGTGATGCCATCTGGCCCTGGGCTTTTCTTTGTAGGAAGGTTTTGTCTGTTTGTTTGTTTTGGGGAGACGTGCATAGACCAGGAATCAAACCTGGGTCTCCTGCATGGCAGGTGAGAATTCTACCACTGAACTACCCATGCACCCCCTGTAGGAAGGTTTTTGATGACTAGTTGAATCTCTTTACTTGTGATTGGTTTGTTGAGATCTTTTATTTCTTCTTGAGTTAGTGTGGCTTCTTTGTGTGTTTCTAGGAAATTCTCCATTTCATCTAAGTCGTCTAGTTTGTTGGCATATAGTTGCTCCTGCTATCCTATTATGATTTTTAAAAATTTTTCTTCAAGGTCTGTGGTAATGACCCCCTCTCATATCTGATTTTGTT
The DNA here is from genome assembly GCF_023851605.1 of Tamandua tetradactyla. Lineage (NCBI taxonomy): Eukaryota > Metazoa > Chordata > Mammalia > Pilosa > Myrmecophagidae > Tamandua > Tamandua tetradactyla. The sequence goes on along the minus strand of NC_135328.1, from coordinate 80,357,227 downwards.
TATTTGTATCCTCTCTTTTTTCCCTTCATCAGCCTTGCTAGTGGTCCATCAATTTTATTGATTTGCTCAAAGAACCCACTTTTGGTTTTATTGATTAAATTCTATTGTTCTTTTGTTCTCCCATTCATTTAACATTTATTTAAGCTTTGTTATTTCTCTTCTTGTGTTTGTTTTGGGGTTAGTTTGCTGTTCTTTCTCAAGTTCCTGCAGGTGAACAGTTAAGTCCTTGAATTTTGCTCTTTTTTCTTTTTTTTTTTTAATATAGGCATTTAAGGCAACAAATTTTCTTCTCAGCACAACCTTTGTCACATCCCACAAGTTCTGATATGTTATGTTTTTGTTCTCATTCATCTCCAGATAGCTAGTGATTTCTCTAGTAATTTCTTCTTTGACCTACTGGTTGTTTAAGAGTGTGTTATGTAATCTCCATATATTTGTGAAAATGCTCATTCTTTGGTGTTTTTGATTTCCAGCTTCATTTCATTGTTATTAGAGAAAATGCTTTAAATAATTTTAATGTTTCAAATTTATAAAGACCTGCTTTATGCCTCAGCATATGATCTATCCTAGAGAATGTTCTATGAGCACTAAAGAAGAATGTATATCCTGGCATTTTGGGGTGTAATTCCGTTTATACGTCTGTTGGGTCTAATGCATTTATCAAATTGCAAAATGTTTAAATCTTCTATTTCCTTGTTGAGCCTCTGTCTGATTGTTCCATCTATAGAGGAGAGCTGTGAATTGAAGTCTCCTACTATTATTGTTGTAATGTCTATAGCTCCCTTCAGTTTTGCCAATGCTTGTTTTATGCCTATTTTGTCTGCTATTAGTTTAGCTACTCCTGTTTTCTTTGGTTCAGGAACTTCTTTTTCCGTCCTTTCACTTTCAATCTAGTTGTATCTTTGTGTCTAAGATGTATCTCTTTTAAGCAGCATATAGATGGATCATAATTTTTTTTACCCATTCTGCCATCTGTATCTTTTAATTGGTAAGTTTAGTCAATTAACATTCAAAGTTATTATTGTAAAGGTATTTCTTGAATCCACCATATTATCCTTTGGATTTTATTTGTCAGATCTATATGTTGTTTTCCCTCTTTCTCTTTTTATCTTTTAAGTTACCCTTACTGGTACTCTGCAGTCCTGTGCCCTCCTCCAGACCTCCCATTCCTGTCTTTTTTTCCGGCTGGCAGAACACTCTATTTCGTATAGGGCCAGTCTCTTGTTGACAGATTCTCTCTGAGTTTGTTTGTGAAAATTTTAATCGCTCCCTCAGGTTTGAAGGATGATTTGGCTGGGTACAGAATTCTTGGCTTTCTCTTTCAGGATCTTAAATATATCATACAGCTGCTTTCTTGCCTCTGTAGTGCCAGTTGAGTAGTCTGAACTCAGTAATGTGGTTTCCCTTTTATATAGTAGATTGTTTTTCTCTTGCCTTTTTCAGGATTTTCTGCTTCTTTTCAACATTTGACAGACCGATTAGTGTGTGTCTTTGGGAAGGCCTATTTGGATTTATCCTATTTGGAGTCTGTTGGGCTTCTTTGATTTGCATATTTATGTCTTTCATAAGGATTGGGAGGTTTCCTCCCATTATATCCTCAACTAATCTTCCTTGCCTTTTACTTTTCTCTTCTTTTTATGGGACACCAGTGATTCTTATATTTATGTGCTTTGTTTTTTCCATAATTTCCCTGAGATCCAATTCAAATTTTTCCTTTTTTTTTTTTTGCCATTCACTCTTTTGTGTATTTGAAATCAGTAGTCCTGTCGGCTAGTTTTCTTATTATTTCTTCTGCCTCTTCAATTCTGCTGTTGTGTGTCTCTAGTATATTTTTAACTTGGCTACCACATCTTTAATATCTGTGATATCTGCTATTTTCTATTTATTCTTTCAAATTCTTCTTTATATTCTTCTAGTGTCTTCCCGATCTCTTTTATATCATTAGCCAACCCATTGATTTTATTTAGTAGAGTCACATGAACATCTTTGATTAGTTGTTCCAAAGTCTGTTTCTCCTCAGATGTTTTAAATTGGTCATTAGACAGGGTTGTATCTGTCTGCATCTCGATATGCTTAGTGATCTTCTGGTGCCTTCACGGCATGTAAATATCTTGCTGGGCTTACTTTGGAAGTTGATTTCCTTCAGTAGTCTAAAGCTTTGTATTTTCAGGATGGATGTGGAGCAAGATATGGGACATGGGGCAGGGCACAAAATTACAGTGAGAGGCTGTGGCACAAGAATAAGCGTGGGTCGGGGATGCTTTGCTGGGGTTGTGGAGGTGCAGTGCTGGGGCCGTTGGGGTGGGGTGCAGCTCAGGCAGGCCTTGGAGTGCAAGAGTTGGCTGCGTCATGGAGGACACAGAGGTATGTGTGGCAGGGAGCTTGATGGGGGGCTGCACATATGCATGGGTCTGGTGCACAGGGAGGATGTAGGTGGGCGCATGGAGTGTGGGGGTTGTGGGTATCAGGGAGTGGGGTTCAGGGCCCAGGGAAGGTAGTGCATAGGTGTGTCCAAGGGGAGCAATCCAGGGAGGCTGAGATGTGGATGGTGAGTGTGTAGGGGTTGGGCACAGGTTGAAGGGCTTGCGGGATGTGGGTCAGGGTTGGTATAATGGGGGGAGGGAGCCCTGGCATGGGGAAGCCCTGTATGGGCAGGGGTGCATGTGTGTGCAGTGTGGGATCTATGTAGCATATATGTGTACATGAGCACCTGCCAGGTGTGGGAGCAGGGTGTTTGTGCCAGAGGATGGGGCAACATGTGCACATGTGTGGGGCAGGTAGTTGGGGTGCAGGTGTCAGGAGGTTGGTACATGGATGCATGGGGGCCCAGCTGGGAGGATAGGGCTTTGCGCTTGTATGGGTCTGGGGGTGGGGCAGGGTTCTGGTGTGCGCATCCACAGAGTGCAGGGACAGCAGGGTAGGGTTATGCCTGCGTGGGCTCAGGGTGGTTGTGGCCCGGATGTGTAGGTCAGTGCTTGCCCAGAGATGGGGGGCATAGCAGGGGGTTCTGCATATGCTTGTGTGGCTCTGGGGTGCCAGAGAGTGATATATGCATGTGCAGAGCTCAGGGTGGGCAGGGCGAGGTTGCATGACTCTATGGACTGGGGGTGGGTATCGGGTGTGGCCTGGGATTGAAGGTGAGGGCCAGGTGACCACCTGCAGGGGGTAGGGAAGGGGAGGTGGTGGTAGAGGGGCTGGCAGCGGGTACGCAGATCTTGGGAGGAGCAGGGTGAGAGTGTGCGCTTGGATGGGAGAGATGGGGCAGGTTTGTATGCATGCGCGGGGCGGGGTTGTGAGGTGGGTATGCATAGGGGGAGGACCGGGTAGGGGCTCTTGGAGCATGTTGGGGGGCAGATAATAGTGTTCAGGTGCGTGAAGTATGGGAAGAGTTGCGGGTTGTGAGGTGGAGGCAGCGTGCTTGAGGGTAGCGTGTTCAAGTAATGCAGCTTGGCTTACTTCCTTGTCCCCTTCTCCCTGCTCTTGAGAGCTCTGGGCTTCTGTTTTCTAAGGGGTGCATTAGGCTCTTTGCACTAGCTGGACAGTCTCTGGTTCTCTGCATCTCAATTCTTCAGCTCTTGCAACAGAGCCTCCCTGTGTGGTGTAGAAGACCCTTCCAGGTCACATATACCCTGGAATCGCTGTCACAGTTGTTTTTCTGTCACTTGTTCCTTGGAGCAGGAGTGATCTCGACCTAACCTATTCCAACATCTTCCTGGAGCGTATCTGATTGTTTCTTTAGATTTCTGGAAGTAGAATTAGTGGCTCAGAAGTAAAAATAATTCCAAAACTCTTTGTGCATATTGCTTAATTGCTTTCCTGTGAGGGTGCATCAATTCAGACCTCCACTAGTCGTACATCAACTAGCACAAAGTTTTCGTCAGTTGGTTCTTCTCACTAAATATATGTTGAATGAAATTTCCTTGCTGATTGGTGTGCTAGTTTTAAACTGTGGTGTACCCCATAAAAGCCATGTTCTTTAATCCCAATTCAATATTGTTAGGTGGGATGTTTTTTATTAATATGTTTCCATGGAGATGTGTCTCCACTATTCAAGTGGGGTTGCTTACTGGAGTCCTAGAAGGAGCAATTTTGGAAAAAAGCTTCAGAGCTAACAGAAGCAACAGAACCAACACAAGACCCAGAGGCTTGAAGATGCAGAAAGAAAATGCCACTGGGGAAACTTTTTGAAACCAGAAGCCAAATACTGCAGTAGATGCCAGCCACATACCTTGCCAGCTGACAGAGGTGTTCTGGACCCATTAGCTTTTCTTGAGTCAAAGTATCTTTCTTGGGATGCCTTCGTTCAGACATTTTTATGGCCTGAGAACCATAAATCTGTAACTTATTAAATTCCCTTTTTAAAAGCCTTTCCATTTTTGATATATTGCATTCCTGTAGCGTTAGCAAACCAATACAATTGTTTTTTCTCAACCCTAAAAAACAACATTCACTAGTTTTTTAATCAAATAATGTTTTAAGTCCTAGAATTGAATTTTAATTTTTTTAAATGGAAGATTGTGTCTCTTGTTTTCAGTAACTAAGATTGTGTGAGTTTGCTATCTTGATTTCAGCACAATCTCAACTACAGTGAACCTTAAAAGAGTTAGGTCCAGAATAGTTTAGTGTTCAATGAAAAATAATAGTGGCCTAAGTCTGCCTCATGCTTTTATACTTTAAAGAGTCTTCTGACCTAGAGTATATTTTTCTTAGGAAGGAAGTGTAGGAAGCATTTATATGATATGCTAAATATGAATCAGGTCACAATCTAGCTCAGTTTGTTCTGCTGTTGCCATTAAAAAAAATGTGACGAATTATCTATGGCTTCCATAATTATGAATGTTAATGTAAAATACTTGACAGATTCTTATATCATGCTTATCATGTATATGAGATTTTATATTTTCATCACAACCATTTATGATTATTCTGTAGATATTACCCATACTGATGAATTTTAGTACCTACTAATATATTTTAATGTTTGCTTAAGAATTTGCTAACCAGCCAAGATACTTCAGAGAAATATAAAATGTGAACCTTGGTTGTAGAATGTAACCAATCTGATTGAGTGTCTTGCCTATTAACTTGAGAGTTCTCATTTTCCTCTTGAAGCACTCTCTTCTCCAAGGCAGGCGTCTCTTAACACAATGTTTTGGAACTTTTTACCCATTGTTCACTTAAACACCAAGTCCATTCTAGACCTGCTCCAGTGTTTTCCTTTGCTCATCCTTGTTTTTTTTTAATATTGGGAAAAACAATCAATAAGGTAAGATGTTCCATACAGTTTCATTCCAGGGGATGTTTAGAAAACCAGTTAAACATATTCTTTAATCACTTTGGTTGCAGAAGATTATATGATTTAAAATGGCATTCCAGGTACTAGTCATTTTAAGTCTTGCTTCATTACATTTGAACATCTTATTTTTCTTCTATTTTATTGCCTTTCACTTTGGTAGTTGTCTATAGCTCTGCTGGTCTCACTATTTTTTTCATTTAAGAGATCATTGGGTTTGCACATGATTATATCTTTAGTGTCACCATCTTACCACCTCTTGCTGGTTGATTTAATATTCACAGTGACATTATCTCCGACTCTCTTGTGAGTGAATTCACATTCACATTCTTTAGAGCAAGAAACTGCATGAATTATAAACAAACCATTGTCAGTCTAACTGGCGGAAAATTTTAAATTCTGGATTTAATTTTTACTGTGCCTAGTTTCTCACCTCTCTTATCCCATTTCCATGCGTGTGTGTGTGTTTTTAAGTTTCCTAGGTTTCATAGTAATTTACTAAACTTAGCGTTTTCTCCCCTAACCTTTATTGTGCTTCAAATTTAGCTATGGAAGATAAAGTGATTTCATATTTATTTTCAAATGTAAGTATGTATTCTTGAAACCTGTGACTTCCCTCTCAAGTTCACTGAGTAATTGACTGGGGACATGGATTGAATGCGTGCATCACAGGAAGTTTCCAAGCGCATAACAGAGGTGCTTATAGTATGTGCATTTCCCACTTCTTAAATTATTTTGCTTGGAGGTAAGAAAAATTAACTTCTTAAGTAATGGGAATTTATTGCACGGATATGGCCCAGGGATTGAATGCAGAACCTGGAAAGCCACCAGTCTGTCACTCAGGCTTGCAGGACCACCCAGTTTTGCTTCTCTCTGGGCATCTTCGTATCAGCTATGTCTGCTTTTCGGGGTACATTTTGGAAGAGGTTCACCCCATAGCTCTTGAATTTGTTCTACCTCTATCCTATATATAAATATCTGGGAAAAATAATTAAATTGGCCCAGTATGGATCAAGTTTCCATCCCTGGGCCAGTCATATGTGACCAGGAATCCGCATTCTTTAGTGGGAAATGGGTGCTAGAGGCGGTTATCAATAAAAAGGGCTCACATAGGCTAGGCAGACACCTTTGTGGTTTATATTTAGTGTGTTGTGTAGGTGCTATTTCTAGAATAACAGAAAGTAGCCATTATTGTTAAGATATAACAGTAATAAGCTATATCTGCTCTCCTTCAAAAAGTGTATGAGGTTGAGGCTTCATCAGTGTGATGGTGTTTGTTCTCTTAATTGTCTTCATCTGTCATGTTCACACTTATCCACATGGTCTCTTGGGCCATCCTTTTATTCATTTATATTCCCTTTCCAGATATTACGGAACTCATAAATCACTTGCAAATTTCTCTGATTCATTCATTCCTGGATAGAGATAAGTAGAAGGAATGGAACTGCCCTAGTGAGATTTAGTTTCCTGCTCTTCAAAGCTGATGTGGGTATTATGTCTCCAATAAGTGTTCTTAATGTTCTCAATAATACCAGCTGTTGTGATTTTCTTACTAACATGGTCGTTAGTGAATTGTACTCTCTGGCTTGTTACAACACATCTGTGTGACAATGGGAAAATTTCCATAATTATGAAATTGGGTTTGAATTTTGAGGTACTCTCTTTTACGTTTTATCTGTTTTGAATCTGGTGATACCAAGGTCTATGTCTCAATGTAATATGTAGATGGAGCAATGTTTTATATTCATTCATTCATTATTTATTTATTGAGATCATAACATGAGCATAGCACCATATGGGCTAAAAAGAGAGAAAACTTCAGCAAGTGGTTTACAAATAAAAAAAAAGAGGCGGTATTAAGATAAGAGTTTGGTGGATAAAGAACATGATATAAACTAAGTCATGAAGATCAAAAGAGTACAGTTTCAAAGAGGAGGGACCACTACCATAAACCATAAAGGGAGGGGGTCATAGGATTGACCAATCAGCAAATACTTAGAGTAGCTATTTTTTTAACTTTTTAATTGTATAATATAACATATATACAAAGCAAAGAAAGAAAAAAGAAGCAATGACTTTCAAAGCACTCTTCAACAAGTAATTACAAGACAGATCCCAGAGTTTGTCATGGGCTACCATGCATCATCTCAGACACTGTTCTAGAACATTGGAGGCTAAAAAGGAATAAATATTTTTTATCATCATAATCTTTTTTTTCCTTTTTGTGAAAAATAACACATATACAAAAAAACAATAAATTTCAAAGCACAGTGCAACAATTAGTTGTAGAACAGATTTCAGAGTTTGGTACGGGTTACAATTCCATAATTTTAGGTTTTACGTCTAGCTGCTCTAAGATACTGGAGACTAAAGGAGATATCAATTTAGTGATTCAGCAATCACATTCATTTATTAAACCCTACTGTCTCTGTATAACTCCACCATCACCTTTGATCTTTCTATGCCATAGAGTAGCTATTTTTTAATTACTGCAAATTACATTCTTTTGCTTCCCACTTTTCTTCTGTTTCGTCTATTGCTCATATTTAAACTCTTGTTTAAAGTTTTTGAGGCATCAATGATTTTATTTTTTTCATCAGTGTGGGGATTGTATTCATAGGGGGAGGATCAAGAAAAAACTTCACCCCTATTATTTGCAGGGCCCCAGCACAAGAGTACAAGTGAAGACCTACATACCACTTGTCTGAATATTTAAATTTTTTAAGGTAACATTTTAAATTATCTTAAATTAATTTAAAAATACATTTATAATTTATTTGAACTTATTAAAATTTTTATAAAGATTAAAACTATCCTCAATTTTAGCTTTTAATGTCCATTTGGTTGACAATGTAGCCAGTATACATATGTGGTCAGTATTCACATATGTAAGGACTAGACATGAGTATACAAATGTAAGAGTAATAGAAAGGTTTAATTTTTAGAAAACTTTTCTGGACAGCCTCGTGCAACTGTTGCAAATACTGTGTGCTAAATTTGTGATTACCTTCAGAACTCTCTACCAAGAAATGTAATTCAAAGGGAAGACAGCGTTTACATGCTTCACGCTAATGAGAAAGGATAATTCTTTATGCAAGACTCTATTGAATTCATGCTATCTGAGAAGAAGGGTTTGGCAGGTCAATTAATTCACCTTTTCTCTTAAGCATTTTCACTTCTCAACTACCCTCCCTCTCCCTTGCTCTGAAGCAGGGTCCACGCGGAGGTCTTGGCCTTTGGATACAGCTACCTTTCTTTTCGAAGATTATTGAAAGAGATGTGGAGAAGCTTGCCCTGGGGCCTGTATGGTGTTCCTCTCAAGAGCAGATATTTAGAATTTCAGGCTATGCAGGGAGAGGAAGAGAGGAGAGATGGAGGGAGGAAGGGAGAGGAAGAAAGAGAGAGAGAGAGAGGGAGAGAGAGAATGTGAGAGAGAGTGAGCCTAAGGGCAGCCTTAGAAAGAGAGGAAGCAGTGAAAGTTAGGCTATTTAGCATTAGGAGGTTAAGAGAGTAGCTTGCACATTCCGCTCTAGAACATAAGCTCAATGAGGGCAGCAATTTCTCCATGCATCATGCCCGGCTGTATTCCAAGCCTAGGACAATGTGTCTAGCACATAATAATCACTCAATAAACATTTCCTGAATTAATCATTGCTGATTAAGCGACTGGGTTGATGTTAGTGAATAATACTTTATCATCTCAAATACTAACTGAAAGCTCAGGGGTTGCCATTTGGCTGGCAATATCTTTTGATGCTCTGAACCTCACTTCGCCTTTTTCAGTGATATTTATAAAATGACTGTCCTTGTTTTCTTTGGGATTCCCATGCTCATATTAAGAACTGCAAAAATGAATAGTTTGGGTAATTCATTTTAACTCATTTCTTATATATGAAACTTTCTTGCCAGATTTAGACTTTTCCAGGCATCACGTATCAGAGGATCCACATTCCATGCATTGTGCTGGCTTAGGCGGAGGTATTTAGAGGTGCTGGTGGCATCCTGTAGGAGCCTAGAAGGGCCCGTCTGAAAGTGCCACATAAGTGCACTGAGCTCTGCAAATGTAAGTGAGAGCTGCTCAGTTGTTTCTCTTCAGGGACAGTATTGTTTTTCATTGTCTATTTTAATGGGCCCCGTATAAAATACTCTTCTTCTCTTTGGCTCTTTGTCTCCTACTGGGTTATTTCCCTGCCTTATTTCTATGGGAACAATTTGCTATTTAGACATTGTGTTCTTTCTACAGGGATTCTTGATTATCAATTGCAGGGACTGTTTCTCCATCTACTGATGTTCAATCCCAGTGGCCCCTGGGATCATTTGCAAAAATGGGTTGAGTGTTAGGAGTCCGGGATGAATGAAAGGAATTCCAAGAAAAAGCTAACAAACAAACAAAAAAATCAAGTCCAGGCTTGATTTAATCAGCTGATGGTATCTGGATTGATTTTATTTTTTTTCAAATGTTCCTAGCAGAGCTCATAGGCATCCAAGATTAACCCTAGTTTAACCACATCCAAACTCCAACTATATAACTCCTTTAACAAATATAGGGCCATATTAGAATGAACCCCTGCTTCTAGCTCTGTGACTGCCAACAAAACATTCTTGGCTCAGTCTTCATAACTTGTGCTTTATTTTCATAGCAGATCTAGAATTCTGTCTGTATCGCCTTATATATTTCAAAAGATTCCTTTGAAGAATAAATCTGTATGAGTGAATGTACACAGGCCTTGTGACTTAGTTTATCATTGGAACCTGGTTAAGAAAGAGGTAAAGCTTTGCAAAACCCTTTGGTGGATTAACCATGTCTTTGCACATATGTTATCCATACTGACCTTACTATCCATACAAGAGAATAGCCTTTCGCAAAGACAAACTCAGGAAGCCCTAGACACAGCTGGGAAGCCTGTGAAGTTGTCTTAGGTTTGGGCCCCTTCCTATTACCCTCTCCTTTGCAGAATTTCTCTAGCCCAGTGCCTTCAGGGTGATTTTCCCTTGCAGATGCCTCTCTCTCCTCCATGCTTAAGCTTAAAATCCTCAGGCGCTGCGCTCCAAAATCCTAAGAAAAATTTAATAACAGCAAGTAAGAATGTTCAGAATTCATCCTACTCTTCTATATAGTTTGGACACCTCCAGCTATCCAAAGCACCCAAACCCTCCCAGACAAAACAAAGGGCATGTGAGCCAAGGGAGGCAAATTAGACTCCTTCCTGGCACTTTTTCTGGAATTCTCAGGGAAACTCCACATGCCTTCTCACTGGGATTATCAGCTATAAGAACAGTAAGCCCTTAGCCTTCCTTGTCACCATGTAGGGAGTTGGCCTGAGAATGAAATCAATGCAGAGGGAAGTCTATGGAGAATGGTGACGAATTCCTGAGAATATCATTTGAACTTCTGGAGCAACTATGACTGAAATTCAATGATTCCTTGAACTTCCCAGTTACATGAGCCAATAAATGACCATTTAATCAAATTTGAGTTACATTTCTTTCACTGGCCAAAAAACATTCCTAATACACTCTCTTAAATTCACTTCACTTTCAAGATTGACTCATTTCTAGTTGCCTGCTTTACATCTCAAAGGAAATCTCACTCGAAGCTCTTTTCTTCTCCCTACAGTTCTCCTGTTTCTCTTCCTACTTGTAGGTATATCCCTTTGATTATATAGCCTAGTACCTTAATTTCTTTCCTGCCCTTTCTTTCCACAGCCACTTGTCAAATCTCATCAACTATACTAATGAGACCTCTCATGTACTCGTACACTCCAACAATCCTTCCTCCCTTGAATTTCATTTCCAGGCAATTCTGTATATTTCAGTCAATCCTGAAGAAGAGTCAGAAATTTCCTGAATAGGAAATTTCAGCATCCTCTCTCTAGCCCACTTCAGCCCAAAGGAAGAGGGAAGTGTATTCTTCTCCAAAACCCCCTTTATTAGCTTTCCCCCAACATAGCAGGAGTGACTGGTCTGATAAGTCATAGGACACTCTTTGGGAGCAAATTTTACTTGTAGACTTAAACTTCATCCTCTGTCTTTTTCACCCTGGACCTATGGGACATGGGCCTCTCTCGTGTTTCCCATCCTCTCTGTGTCAGCTCATCTCGGTGGTGTCTGCTGCTTTGAGGAAGGTGCCTGTCCAGGGTGTCCTCTCTGTTCCTACATCTTCACCTATATCTAATTATTTAAACTGGTGGGTAGGAGTTGAAGTCTCACATAGTGTTGAAGCTTAAAAATGTTTTTTTTTCCCCCAGTAAATTGGTTGGCGGAAAAGCCCAACATGAAAGTAAGAGGATATTGAGTATTTACTAGCAGCTGTTACAACTTCATATTGGTTTCCTTTGGTAAGGCCAGAATTTCAAAAGTATGAGGAGTAAATTGTAGGATTCAGGCACACAAATCTATACCATATCCCTTCCTTGAAAGCTTTGAGGTTTCTATCACCCATAGAATAAACTCTAAGCTTATTTGTAGATCATTATGTAGCACCACAATCTACTGGGGGTACTTTGGTTTCCTTGTCATGCCAAACACCTCTAGACTCCTGTGACTTTGCTACTCCTTTTCTCCCTACCCTGCTTCTCTTTTCTCATCACCCCATCCATCAGGATTCTACCAGCCTTCAATGCACCTTAAATGCCACCTCTTTCTCTAAGTTTTACAATAAGAATTAGTTGTTCTTCTCTTTAGGTCCTATGGTAATTTCTTATTTCCTTAGGTTATACATTGTTTTCCAGTTATTGGTGTATATCAGTGTGTAAGTTCTGCGAGGATAGTAATTGTTTCTTATTTATATTTTTAACTGCCCTACTCCATGCTTGAACAGCACCTTGCATAAAATAGATCTTTATTATAAATTTATTTTCAGAGATCTAATGGAAGACCAAGGTGGCTGTGGGGATTAGTGCTAGTTGGTTTTGCCCGATATTCTTATCCAATGATTATTTCTATAGTTGAGTCCCTACTTACCTCTCTTGTCTTACCTACACCTTCATCTACTACCAGAGCCTCACCCTCAAGTCTAGCAGAGTTACAGATAGTTGTTCCCAAATCGCAATGATATTTCATTTCATGAAAGTGTTTCTTTACTGCCTTTGTCTCAAATTCCTTTCTTATTCCTGTTGTACAGGACAATTTACATTGCCTATTACTTGAAACTTTTTCTGATAACCTTATCACCTGCCCTTTCTTACCCAATAAAGGAATTGACCCCTTTCTTCTCTACTCCTTATACTTTGTGGAGACTGTTGTTTCATCATTTCCCCATTTTGGTTTGGTTTGTGTCTCTCTCCTTTCACTATATTGTAGTTGCTTGAGAGCAGGTTCCTTATCTTATTCATCTTTGGATCCCTACTGCCCACTCCGAAGCTGGTAACATAGGTTTTGCCTAGTATTAGATTTGGCGGTTTCTCTCTAGCTTCAAGAAGAATGTAAGGTCTTTGAGGGCAAGACAATGTCTAATTCATATTTTTACTACTTCTATTCTTCTTAGTAAGTGTTTGTAGAAGGAATAGATAAAGAATTCCTAGACCTTGGCCATGTAAGCCTAGAAATAAAGAAATAACCCCTTTATGTAAATAGTAGCCTGGTCTCATTACTTCAAGGAAGATACTCATTTTTATCCCATCCATTCTGCTATGGCCATTCCTATTAACCCTCTATACGCTTTCAAGTTGGCAAAAGAAACACTTAGAAAGCGGTGGAGTGAGGGAGAGAATGAATTCCATCGTTATCCCTGGACTTTCTTCAGGCTGCTTCTGGTTCATTTCACTACTTCACAATCTTTGGCATCCCTGCCTCTTGGGCCCACTGCTTTGTCTTCTGCAGCCTGACTCCTACTTTCCGCCAGATCCTTTGATTGATATCCTGATTTCAGCCCCCCTGCCCCCACCCAACAGTTCATGCCCTTCAGCGTTACAGTATACAACCACGTAAGTGTGCCCTTTCCCCCGGCCCCACAGCATCCCTAAAGGGCCCATTCCAGTCCTATCCCACTCTCAGCTGGCCCCACCCCAAGGAGAAGGATCCATCCAGACCTAAGTTCCCCTTGTGGAGCCTCAGCTCAGTGAGAATAACATTCCGACCTGGTTAGTCACTGCGGTTGGGTTTTATGAGTAGGGTGGAGACATTGGTTTCATCTTACCGTGCTGGTGTAAGACGGGTTAACTTTATTAAACATGTTGGCGCGTTGTAAATACGTACGTACGACTACTTACAAACCGTCAGTTTGCCAAATCAAATTGAGTCATTCATCAGGAGGACAGCTGAACGGGTTAATTAAAAACAGCTGCATCCAAGTGTGCTGACACCCACTTCCCTCAAGGAGGGCACAGGGAAGAAAGAATGCCTCTCCCCAAAATACAAAGCAGAGGTCTTCTTTCAGTAGGGGAGTTCTTGAGAAGCCAAGATAAGTTTGAATATAGCCTGGATGCTGTAATAATTAGAAAAGAATCAGACCAAGTAAATAAAACACAGCTATAGTTAAGTGTAAAAACTGCCCTAATGAGCCATAAAGCAATAAGAATATGTTAAAAATAAGGAACAATCTGGCATGGTTAGTTAAATCTGAGCAGTACACATTTTCTATTTAAAGATATTCCCCTTTTGTTCTTTCTGTAACTTGACATTGCTTATTTTATCTGTATTTTAAAATTAATTTGGAAAAAAAAGTCATAAATTGAAGTTTAAATTTATGGATTTTGATTCATTGTACTTTTCTGTATAAAACAAACTGTACCTCTATTACTTCTCTAATTAGAAAACAGTGAATTTATTAATTACAATAATTATATGTCCTCATATCAGAGTATAAATCTGTATTGCCTTGATTTTTCTGTTTTTCATCCACAAAGGGTAACTTCCTTATTATAATACACTAACTATATATGGTTTTTTATGCAGCTGGTTTTTAACTCACTGCTCCATGCCCAGGGAAGCCATGCCAGGCTGCTCATTTCTGATGTGGCCCCTCACTGTATCTGACCGAGGTTACCCCACTTATGGGCTTCTAGGTACCCCATGAACTCATGACACTTGGTCATCTAACCAAAGCAAGTGATGTTTCTTTCAGATTTTAGATTAGAGAATGTGGAGGGAATTGTCCAGTTTGTTGTGGGAGAAAAATGGAGTATTTACTATAGAGACTTCAAGGTTAAGGGAAAAAAAGAGAGTTGAGTGTAGCTGGAGTTGCCTTGAATCTTTACAACCTTCCCAATAGTAACCTTCCTTAGGTGTTTTTTTTAATTTTTTGTTTGTTTGTTTTTGGGTGCAGGGTCCAGTAACTGAACCTGGGTCTCCCACATGGAAGGGGAGCCTTCTACCACTGAATCACCTATGTACCCTCTTTTTAAACATTTTTAATTGTGAAATAAGTATTCAAAAAAGCAATAAATTTCAAAGTACTTTTTTTTTGTATGCTGTATGGCAGGGGTTACATTTCACTCTTTATCCACATGAGTATTCCATTATTGCAGTACCATTTGTTGAATTTTTTGTTTGTTTTGGGAAGTACACGGGCTGGGAATTGAACCTGGGTCTCTCGCATGGCAGGTGAGAATTCTACAATTGAACTACCCTTGCATCCCCTCAAAGTACATTTTAACATGTAGTTATAGAACAGATTTCAGTGTTTGATAAGGGTTACATTCCCACAATTTCAAGTTTTTCCTTCTGCTCCAAGGACATTGGAGACTAAAAAGAAATATCAGTATAATGATTTAGTAGTCACATTCAGTTGTTAAATTCCAACTTCTCTGTTATAACTCTTCCTTCTCCTTTGATCCTTCTCCCAATCTTTAGGGATATTTGGGCTGTGCCATTCTAACTGTTTTCATGTTGAAAAGTGATATTGACAATATGGGGTGTAGGGATGAAACTGGTTGATGTTCTTACTGGCATCTCTGGGTTTCAGGACCTATCTGGCCTAGGAACCATCTGAAGGTTCTAGGTTTTTGAAAAGTAAATGTTATGTGTGCAACTTTTGTAGGATCTCAGAGTCCTAGGTGTTCTTTAGGGTTAGCAAGAATGATTGGTTGGGGTTTAGCAAACTGTGGCAATTAGCTACAGTTAGCTGAAGCTTGCATGAGAGTAGCCTCCAGAACAGCCTCTCAACTCTATTTGTCTTAGCCACTGATACCTTATTTTGATATGTTTCTTTCCTCTCTGTTGGTCAGGAAAGCATTGCCGATCCCACAGTGTAAGGGCCAGGCTCATCCCAGGGAGTCATGTCACATGTTGCCAGGGAGAGTCACACCCGTAGAAGTCACGTCCCATGTAAGGGGGAGGGTAATGATTTTAGTTGCAGAGATGGACTTAGAGAGAGAGAGAGGCTACATCTGAGCAACCAAAGAGGTTCTCTGGAAGTAACTCTTAGGCATAGAAATAAGTTTCTTATTTCTTAGGCATAGAATTAAGTTTCATAAAAGCAAGCCTCAAGACCAAGGGCTCGGACTATTAACTTAGGGATCCTTACTGTTTGAGAGAGTATCTGGGGTTTCCTAGTTCCATATTTGTTTAATAGTTCCATATTTGTTCCATATTTGTTCTCCAGTCTCTCAGGGACTTTGCCAATTCTTTTTAATTATCTGCCCAACATACTTTGGGATGTATCTGGGTATTTTGTTAAGCTATACAGAATTACAAGCCTTTATTCCCATTGTGGGTTCCAAGTATTTGGGTTTTTTAAATGCACTATCCAGACAGGTTGAATTTGATGGTCTACCATAGAAAATTTAGGTTTTGGAAAAAATAAAACTCTCTTCCTTTGGTCTTGTACAGAAAGTAAAGTTCTAAAATACAGACAATGTCATCCTTTACCCTACATTCATTTTACACTAGTCCCAACCAGATCAGCTTCATTCTTATCTCTAATTGAAGCTTGATTTCTTTTTTAGTTTCTTTAACAGTTGTTGTATGTAGCAATGCTGACTTTCAGAGCTGCAGAACTCCAACTTTGAGTCTTAGGTGTCATACAGGTACCTAAAGTTCCAGGGAAATTCCAGATTATACATATATAGCACAGCATTGCAGAATCTCGAAATAACACTTAAAGCTCAGGAATAAATGTGATTGCTACAAAAGTATATAATCTCAGCCCCAATTTTCTTATAACTGTTTTCTATAAGAGATCGTACAATATCTGTCGTTTTGTTTCTAGCTTATTTTGCACAATATAATGTCCTTAAGGTTCATTCACCTTGTTCTATGTCTCATGACTTCATTCCTTTCTGTAGCCACATGATATTGTATCATATGTGTACACCACAGTTTGCCTTTCTGTTCCTCAGTCATTGTAACCTTCAGCTACCTCCATCTATTGGGCATCAGGGGTAATGACCAAAATAAATAATCCATGTTTCACAGTATCCTCACTTTGTTGTACAATCATCAATTTGAGATAATTTTCATTGCTACAAAGAGAAAAATAACAGATAAACATACCTTCACTATGGAGAAAATCCAGACCTCCCCTTAAATCTTGTCTCTCCCCAACACTTATTTACCCCTAGTATTGCTGTGGTACTGGTAATGCCTTCCTGTTAAATATAGGTCATAGCATGCAATAGTAGTTCCCCCCCTATATTCCTCTGTTATTGACTTTTTGTACAAGATTCATACTTTTAAAGTTCATGCAAGAACTTATTTATATGTGTACTGTTAATTGGCGAAATACATTGCTCTATACAATCTTTTTCAATCATATTCACCTTCAATATGGCAATATTACTTATAAACCCACTAATAAACTACTATCATGACTATCCGTTCCCATACATTTAAATTCAACCTCATAAGGTAACCATTCACCTATCTCTACCTTCTGTGTATCTCTAAAACTCCTCTAATATGTATTATAAGACTCTAAGTTTACCTTTACCAGGGTCATATTAGAGAAAACATACAGTATCGATTTTTTTTGTATCTGGCTTATTTCACTCAGCCTTATGTTCTCAAGTTTTATCCATGTTGTCATATGCTTCAAGATTTCATTTAGTCTTACTGCTACATAATATTCCATCATATGCATATCTCAAATTTTGTTTATCCACTAGTCTGCTGATTGATACTTGGATTGCTTCCATCATTTTCAGTTGTGAATAATGCCACTATGAACATTGGTGTGCAAATGTCTGTTCAGGTCACTGCTTTCAGCTCTTCTGGGTATATACTGAGTAGTGGATTGCCAGGTCATAGGACAACTCAATATTTAGTTTTCTGAGGAACTGCTAAACTGTCTTCCTGCACCGTTATATATTCCCTCCAACAGTGAATAAGTGTCCCAATTTCTCCAAATCCTCTCTAATATTTGTAGGTTCTTGTTTGTTTAATGACAGCTGCTCTTATAGGTATGAGATGATATCTTAATATGGTTTTAGTTTGCATTTCTCTTATAGCTTATGAAGATGAACATCTCATGTTTTTTTTAGCCATTTGTATTTGCTCTTCAGAAAAATGTCATTCATATATTTTGCCCATTTTATAATTGGGTTGTTTGTTGTTTTGTTGTTGATTTATATGGTTTCTTTACATATACTGGATATCGAACTTTTGTCAAGTATTTTCTTCCATTGAGTCAGCTGCCATTTCACCTTTTTAGCAAAAAAAGGCACAAAAGGCATTTGATTTTGAGGAGTTTCCACTTACCTATTTTTTCTTCTGTTGCTTGTACTTTGCACAAGCATAAATTTTTGTAAAATTTATGATGATACCTCCTATTACTGGTTCTTGAAGATGTTTCCCTATATTTTCATCTAGGATTTTTGTGGTACTGGCACTATAGTAGGTCTTTGGTTCACTTTTTTTTTTTTTTGGTATTGGCAGGCACCAGGAATCGAACCCAGGTCTCCAGATGGCAGGCGAGAACTCTGCCACTGAGCTGCCACGGCCCACCCAAACATATTAATTTATTTTCCCATGGGCAGGCACCAGGAATCAACCCCGGGTCTCCAGCATGGCAGGCAAAAACTCTGCCCACTGAGCCACCATGGCCCTCTTTGGTTCACTTTGAATTAATTTTTTATAGAGTGTGAGGTAGGGGTCATCTTTCATTCTTTTAGGTATTGATATCCAGTTCTCCCTGGCCCATTTATTGAAAAGATTGTTCTGTTCCAGTTCAGTGGATTTGGGGGCCTTTTTGAAGATCAATTGAGTATAGATTTGGTGGTCAATTTCTGTTCTCTCAATTCAAGTCTATTGATCAATATGTCTGTCTTTGTGCCGGTACCATGCTGTTTTGATCACTGTGATTTTATAATAAGCTTTAAAATCAGGAAATGATAGTCCTCCCATTTCATTCTCATTTTTAGAATATTTTTGGCTATTTGAGGATTCTTCACCTTCCAAATAACTTTGATGACTGGCTTTTCCATGTCTTCAGAGTAGATTGTTGGAATTTTGATTGGTATTGCATTGAATTTGTAGATCAATTTAAGTAGAATTGATATCTTAATGACATTTAAACTTTCTATCCATGAGCATGGAATGTTTTTCTACTTATTTGCCTCTTATTTGACTTCTTTTAGCAATGTTTGGTAGTTTCTGTGTACAGGTCCTTTACATTCCTGATTAAGTTTATTCCTAGATACTTAATTCTTTTAGTTGCTATTTTGAGTGGATTTTTTTCCCTTAATTCTCTCCTTGGTTGTGTCATTACTTGTTTTTGACTTACATTATTAATTTTTGCACATTACCCTTGTATTCTGCCACTTTACTGAATTTGTTTATTAGCTTAAGTAACTTTGTAGTAGATTCCTCAGGATTTTCCAAGTACAGGAGCATGTCATCTGCAAATAATGAAAGTTTTACTACTTCCTTTCCAATTTGAATGCCTTTTATTTCTTTTTCTTGCCTGATTGCTCTAGCAAGAACATCTAGCACAATGTTGAATAATGATGGTGACAGTAGGCATCCTCGTCTTAGTTCCTGATCTTAGAGGAAAGGCTTTCAGTCTCTCACCATTATGTATGATGCTGGATGTGGGCTTTTCATAGATGCCATTTATCATTTTGAGAAAGTCTCCTTAGATTCCTACCTTTTGAAATGTTTTTATCAGGAAAGGATGCTGAAGTTTGTTGAATGCTTTTTCAGTGTCAATTGAGATGATCATGTGATTTTTCCCTTTCAATTTGTTAATGTGTTGTACTGCATTGATTGATTTTCTTGTGTTGAACACCCTTGTATGCCTGGTATAAAGCCTACTTGGATGCAGTGTATAATTCTTTTAATGTGTTGTTGGATTCTATTTGCAAGTATTTTGTTGAGAATTTTTGCATCTATATCTATTAGGGAGATTGGCAGGTAGTTTTTCTTTCTCATAACATTTTAATTTTATTTGATGTTAGCTTCATAAAATGAGTTAGGCAGTGTTCCTTTTCCCTAAAGTTTTGGGGAGAGTTTGAGCAGGATTGGTGTTAGTTCTTTTTGGAATGTTTGGTAAAATTCCCTTGTGAAGCCATCTGGCCCTCGGTTTTTCTTTGTAGGAATATTTTTTTTCTTGAACTTTTTATTTTATAATTTCAAGCTTATAGGACGATTCTAAAAATAATACAAAACCCACAGAGAGAGCCAATATACCCCCATCTCCTCCAGATACCCATATCCACCAATTTTAACATTCTTTTATGTATATTGTTTCATTCTATCTATCTATTTTCAATTTTCTAAACATTTGAGAGTAGGTTGTATGCATCATGCTCATTGAAAACATAGTAGTTCCATGTACATTTCCTAAGAACAGGATATTCACTTATGTAACCACCTTAATTATAGTCATCAAATTCGAGAACTTTCACAGTTATAATAAAGCTTTTAGCTTATATTCCATTTTTTCATATGTCCCAATAATATTTTTTTCTGTGACTGAATGGATTTTCCCCCCAGTGGGCAAACAAAATTCTGTATTTGATAATGCATATCTGTATTATCTTACCT
Source organism: Tamandua tetradactyla (assembly GCF_023851605.1). NCBI lineage: Eukaryota > Metazoa > Chordata > Mammalia > Pilosa > Myrmecophagidae > Tamandua > Tamandua tetradactyla. The sequence continues at coordinate 80,337,012 of NC_135328.1, read as the reverse complement.
TACTTCATTTTTTTTTCTTTTCTGTTTTGTGAAAAATAACATATTCAAAAAAAGCAATACATTTCAAAGCACATCACAACAATTAGTTGTAGCACAGATTTCAGAGTTTGGTATGGGTTATAATTCCAAAATTTTAGTTTTTACTTCTAGCTGATCTAAGATACTGGACACGAAAAGAAATACCAATATAATGATTCAGCAGTCATACTCACTTGTTAAACACTACCTTCTCTGTATAATTCCACCATCATCTTTGATCTTTATCCCATTCTTTAAGGGTATTTTCATGTTGGAAGGCCATCAATAATATGGGATAGGGGAATGGAACTAGTTGATGTTCTGGAGAGGCTGGCCCCTCTGTATTTCAGGACTTATCTGGTCTAGGGAACCACCGGGAGGTTGTAGGTTTCTGGAAAGTTACCCTAGTGCATGGAACCTTTGTAGAAGCTTATATAACACCCTAGGTGTTTTTTAGGATTGGTAGGAATGGTTTTGGTTGGGTTTTGACAAGTTATGATAAGTAGCTGTAGGAAGATTTTTGATGACTGATGGAATCTCTTTACTTCTGATTGGTTTGTTGAGATCTTCTGTTTCTTCTTGAGTCAGTGTAGGTTGTTCTTGTTTTTAGGGATTTGCCCATTTTATCTAAGTTGTCGAGTTTGTGGGTGTATAGTTCTTCATAGGATTTCTTTTTATTTTTTTCCAGGGTCTGTGGTAATGATCCACCTCTCATTTCTGATTTTGTTTATTTGCATCCTCTCTCTTTTTTTTTTTTTTCTGTGTCAGCCTAACTAGGGGTCCATTGATTTTATTGATTTTCTTAAAGAACTGACTTTTGCTTTTATTGATTCTTTCCATTTTTTTTGTTCTTCAATTCATTTATTTCTGCTTTAATCTTTGTTATTTCTCTTCTTCTGTTTGCTTTGCTGTTCATTTGCTGTTCTTTCTCTAGTTCCTCCAAGTGATCAGTTAAATAATCAATTTTTGCTCTTTCTTCTTTTTTAATATAGGCATGTAGGGCAATAAATATCCCTCTCAACATTGCCTGTGCTGAATCCCATTAAGTTCTGATATGTTTTATTCTCATGTTCATTTGTCTTCAGATACTTATGATTTCTCTAGCAATTTTTTCTTTGACCCACCGATTAAGAATATGCTATTTGTGAAAGTTCTGGTTCTTTGGTGGTTATTGATTTTCAACTTCATTTCATTGTGATCAGGGAAAATGCTTTGATTCATTTCAATATTTTAAAATTTATTAAGACCTGTTTTATGCCCCAGCATAACATCTATTCTGGAGAACTTTCCATGAGCACTGGCGAAGAATGTATATCCTAGTGTTTTGGGGGTGTAATGACCTATGTATATCTGTTAGGTCTAATTCATTTATCACTTTATTTACACTCTCTATTTCCTTACTGAGCCTCTGTCTGGTTGTTCTATCTATAGAGGAGAGTGGTGTATTGAAGTTTCCCACTATTATTGTTAAACATCTATTGCTATCTTCACTTTTGCCAATGTTCGCCTCGTGTACCTTGGACCTCTTTATTGGGAACATAAAGATTTATGATCTTATTTATTCTTTGTGAATTGTCCCTTTTATTAATATGTACTGTCTGTCCTTGTCTCTTATAACATCTTTAGATTTAAAATCTGTTTTTCCAATTTAAGTTTAGCTACTCCTGCTTTCTTTTGGTTATAGCTTACATGAAACTTCTCTATCTATCGTTTCACTTCCAATGTATTTGTATCCTTGGATCTATGATGCCTCTCTTGTAAGCAGCATATAGATGGATCAGATTTTTTTTATCCATTCTGCCAATCTGTATCATTTAATTGGTGAGTTTAGTCCATTAACATTCAAAGTTATTACTTTAAAGGTAGTTCTTGAACCTATCATCTTATCCTTTTGTTTTTATTTGTCATATCTATATATTCTTTCCCCTCTCTCTCTTTTTATCCTTTAATATACCCTTATTGATATTCTTCAATTCTGTGCCCTCCTCCAGACTTCATTCTCCTATCTTTTTTTTTTTTTAGCTGGCAGGCTTCCCTGTACTATTTCTTGTAGGGCAGGTCTCTTGTTAACAAATTCTCCCAGCATTTGTTTGTCTGTGAAAATTTTAATCTCTCCATCACTATTTTTATTTTTTTGCATGGGCAGGCACCGGGAAATGAACCCAGGTGTCCATCACTTTTGAAGGACAATTTTTCTGGATAGAGAATTCTTAGCTGGAAGTCTTTCTCTTTCAGAACCTTAATTGTATCATACCACTCCCTTCTCACCTCCATGGGGCCTGTTGACTAGTTTGGATTTAGTCTTCTATTGCTTACTTTGTATGTGGTGAATTGCTTTTCTCTTGCTTCCTTCAGGACTTTCTGCTTCATTTCCGCATTTGACAGTCTGATTGGTGTGTCTTAGAGTGGGTCTATTTAGATTTATTCTATGTCGAGTTCATTGGGATTCTTTGACTTGCTTATTTAAGTCTTTTATAAGGGTTGGAAAGTTTCCCCCCATTATCTCCTCAATAAATCTTTCTAGCCCTCACTCTTCTCTTCTCCTTCTAGGCCACCAATGACTCTTATATTTATGCACTTCTCATGGTCTATAATTTCCCTGAGATTCAGTTCCAATTTGTCCATCTTTTTTTTTTGGTCATTTGTTCTTTTGTGCTCAAGTTCAATTGTCCTGACCTCTAGTTCATTTATTTCTTCTGCATCTTCAAATTTGCTGTTGTGTTTCTCTAGTGTATTTTTAATTGGGTCTACAGTATCTTTTATCTCTGTGAGATCTGCTAGTTTTTCTATTAATTCTTTCAAATTCTTCTTTATGATCCTTTAGTGTTCTCTTGATATCCTTTATGTCATTAGTCAATCCATTGAATTAATTTAGGAGATTTGTATGAATGTGTTTTTATTAGTTCCAAATTCTGTGTCTCGTCTAGTGTTTTAATTTGATTATTTGGCTGGGCCATATCTGCCTGCATATCTTCATGTGCTCTGTGATTTTCTGTTGGATTTGAGGCATTTGATTATATTGATAAGGTTGTTTTGAAAGTTGATTTCCCTTGCTCATTTAAGGATTTGTATTTGCTTGGGTTTGCATTGTGGGTTTCCTTTTGCTCTTGGTTTGTCAGTAATTCCCCTTCAAACCAAGTCCCAGACCTCAAACAGGAGACACCATCTATACTTGAAGAACTGTTGAAAGCTAGGCAGATAGGCAATTTGCCAGAATGCATTTTGCATGTCGTCCCAGCAGATGGCGATCTTGGGCCACCTCTTCCCCTCAGGACTACCTCTCCCCACCTGTGCAGCCAGCTGAGCAGACTGGAGCCCTGATGCAATTCCAGTCATGGCTGCTGGTCTCGGTGCTCTCTGCAAGCTGCCAACCCCGGGGCAGTGGGCATCTCGGTGGCAAGTCCACTTGTGGGTCCAGTGGGTCAGCAGTTACCAGGTGTCTGCTTGGAATGACCTTGGGCTGTGAAACTAAGTATTTCAACTGCCAACCTGGCAAAACCTTGGCCACACCTTTCCATGCATGCCTGAGGACTCTGGGCCTCTGTAGGAAAAAGGAAGTGGTAGCAGGACCCAATGAGACTTTTTTACCAGCCAATTGTCATACTGGCTACACTCTGCATCTCCCTCTCTTCACAAAAGAAGGGTCCCTCAGTCTCTGCCAAAGACCAGGCACCCAAAGTGGCCTGCCTCAGGAATTGGGGGCAGGCACTGTGCACTGGCTGGAAGGTCTCTGTGTGCAGACAAACCAAGTCTGCTGGCCTCCACGTCCCCTATGGGAGCTCCTGGCCGTGGCACTGAGAGGAAAGATCCACCAAGCTAGCTATGGAGTCAGGCAGAAGTGCAGGCACACTTCACTCCTTTGGAAACTGATTCTTCTTGCTCACCATTGTTTGCCCCATGTGGAGTCACAACTGAACATAGTTACCCTGTTCTCTCTGCCCTGATTTCTTTGCTTTTTCATCCAGGACCTCCTTATGTACTGTAGAAGATCCTCTCTGTTCACGTGCAGCCTGGAACTGCTGTTATAGTGTTTTTTTCTGTCACTTTTCTAGTTGTTCCATGCAACAGTTGAACTCAGCCTATCCTATTACACCATCTTCTTGGAAGTCCTCTTCCTTAAGGTTTTTGAAATAAATTCCTTTATCTGGCAGAGAGTCCTCTAGTTCCTTGCTAGAGTGCCATTCCTAGACCACCTGCACTGACAACACCTGGAAGCTTGATGCACAGCTTTCAGGCTCCAATCCAGACTTACTGAATCTAATTTCAACAAGATCCCAGGTAATTTATATGTAGCTTTATGTTTCAGAAGCTCCACCATAGTATACACAGTATAGCAGACTTCTGGTTATTCCTCAACACCTATTCTCTCTGTCCATAATAGTAGAAGCTTTGCTTTCACATCAGTGAGTCCCAGCTCCACATCTCCCTACCACCCTTTTAGCTGGGTGCAGTCACGAGATTAAATTCTTATGAATGGGATGTTTGCAGGAGTGAGGTGGGCCACTCACTCAAGTTCTGCCTTTAAAATGAATGGTTCAGAGAACATCAGTGAGGGTCATTCCTATACTCCATAAGGTCAGTACCCTTTTCCAGCATGAAGAAGTTAAAATGGTCATTGCCCAGATATTTTGAAGATTGAGAGAAAGATCAAATGACAAGGAGGAGGTGTAATTGAGAAATTAGGATTTAGCAAATGGCTGTCACTACTGATTCATAGTACAGATATTTATTTTTAGAGTCTAGTGCTTTAGAATAGCCAGAAGGAAATACCTGAAATTCCTGAGTTCTAATTCAGTAGACTTGATGTTTGCTAATAATTGTATAACTGTATTGCAAAAAAAGGTCAGTTGTCCATGTTTGTATGGATTTACATATGAATGTTTTGTTTTGTACCACTATTGATATATATATGTCAGTACCACACTGTCTTAGCTAACCTACCTCTACTGTAAGTCTTAAAATTGGGTAGATTGCAATACTAGTACCCAATAAGAGGGAGGGAAGTGGTATGGAATATATGGGTGTAGTACTTTGTTAATGCTGCCAGAATGCAATATATCAGAAATGGAACAGCTTATAAAAAGGGAATTCATCTAATTATAAGTTCACAATTTTAAGGCCATAAAAACGTCCAAACTAAGGTATCCAGGAAAGGATACCTTGACTCATGAAAGGATGATATCTGTCACATGGGAAGGCATATGGCAGGCATCTGCTGGTCCCCGCTTCCAGCTTCTGATTCCAGTGATTTCTTCTCTAAGCCTCTGCGGGCCTTCACCTAGCTCCTCCAGGACACAGCCGTGGGTTCTGGGTTCTGGCTTACTCAGCATTGCATGGGAAGGCACTGTGTAACATCTGCTGGGGTCTGTATCTTCAACCATCCATGTCTAGGCATCTCCTCTCTGTTGGCATTCCAAGAATCTTCAAATGTCTGCATGTCTGTCAGTTCTGAGCTTTCTCTGAAATGTTCCCTTTTTAAAAGATGCCAGTAAACTAATAAAGACCCACCTTATGTGGACAGAGTCAGGTCTCCATCTAATCAAAAGGTCACACCCACAATTGGGTGTGTCACATCTCCATGGAAACAATCCAGTCAGAGGGGTTCCATGCCAGAATATTGAATCAGGATTTGAAATGACAGGGCTGCCTCACAAGATTGGATCAGGACAATGACATAGCTTTTCTTGGGTACATAACAGCTTCAGACCAGAATATTCCATCCTTTGGACCCCCAAAAGACTTATTCTTTCCATATAAAAAAATGCCTTTATTCCATCATGTTCTAGTTTGCTAGCTGCTGGAATGCAACACACCAGAGATGGATTGGCTTTTAATAAAAGGGGATTTATTTCATTAGTTCTTCAGAGGAAAGGCAGCTAACTTTCAACTGAGGTTCTTTCCTATGTGGGAAGGCACAGGGTGATCTCTGCTGGCTTTCTCTCCAGGACTCTGGGTTCCAACAACTTTCCCCGGGGTGATTCCTTTCTGCATCTTGAAAGGCCTGGGCTGGGCTGGGCTGGGCTGAGCTGTGAGTGCTGAGATGAGGTATGCTTAGCTGCTTGGGCTGTGCTATGTTAAGCTCTCTCATTTAAGTACCAGCCGATTAAATCAAACATCATTCATTGCAGCAGGCATGCCTCCTAGCCAACTGCAGATGTAATCAGCAACAGATGAGGTTCACATGCCATTGTCTTGTGTCCATAGCAGTAGTTCTAGGCACCTTCACCTGGCCAAGTTGACAACTAAATCTAACTACCACACATCACAATTTCAGTAACAGTACAAATGCAAGACAAAGTCAGAAACAGTACAAAATCTCATCATAGTCAGTTACTTTGATCAGTATGGTCTGTTCTAAGGCAAAAATTTTCCCCTGGCTGTTGACCTCTGAAACTCAGAACAAGTTATCTTCTGTCAATATGTAGGAGGAACAGTCATAGGATACATACTCCCATTGCCATGGGGAGAAACCAAAAGGAAAACTGAGGTCAGGTGACCTAAATAGTTAAAAAAAAAAATCTGCAGGGCATACTGCATTTGGATTTCAAGGTCTGAGAGTCATTTATCATTGGGTACTTGAAAGGGTAGCAGTTCTACCCTTTCCAAGGGCAAAAACAGCAGCCCTGTTCTCACCATGTGCTGAGGTGAGGGTTGCAACATTCAGTCACATTGTCAGGAGGACCACCTTTTTTCTCGACTCCACCATTTCCAAGTATCAGAGCAGCACCCGGACTCTCTGCCATCTTTGGGGAACAGTCTCAACCCCCTAAGGACAATGAGTCAATCACCAGGCTCCTTGGAATCCCAAGCTTATGTGCTCCATCCTCTCTGAAGCCCCAAGTGGCAAAACTCTTCATCAGCAATGAAGCAGAAGGCCCACCCTCTGCTTCTCGAGCAACTTACCCTCTCCATGTGTATGGGTGGGTCCACTCTCCTGATCTGAGGTTTCCTGGCTCCAGACCTTAGCTTCCAGGCTTCTGCTTCTGAAGTAATTTTTCTTTCAATTTTTCCCTTATAGTCCAGGCTGTCAGTGTCAGATCCATAAGAAATTTATTGGTTTTCCATGCAGTATACAGGGATCATATCCATCTGACAATAGGACTTCCCACAAATCCTTTTCTGGATAACTCCATCTCCAATCTTTGCTTGTTCTGTAATGGCTGATTGCTTCCACATTTGGTTAAATCCTCACCTGGGGTCTCACTTTCTGGAAGCCCAGAATTTTCCAGCCCATCAATTTCTGGTTTCTTTCTACCCAATAATTCAGTCTTCAACTTATCTCTTTCCTGTCATATTTTACTATAAGCTGCAAGGAGAAAACAAGCTGCATTTTCCATATTATTTTGGAAATCTCTTCAGCTAAATACCCTGGCTCAGCACTTTTAAATTCTGCTTTTCATCCAAAACCAGAATTCAGTTTTGTCAAAATCTCTGCCACTTTAAAACAAAGGCCGCCTTCCCTCCAGTCTACAATAACACATGCATTATTTCTACCTTAAGGCCTTCTTGGAAGTATCTTTGGAGTCTGTATTTCTACCATCAGGCTCTTCAAAGCAATTCAGGCCTTTTCTATCAAGTTGTATCAGTTTGAAACTGTTGTGGACCCCAGAAAAGTCATGTTCTTCAATCCTCATTCAAAATTGCTTGGTGGGATCTTTTTTATTGTTTCCATGGAGATGTGACCCACCCAGTTGTGGATGTTAACTTTTATTTAGATGGTTTCCATGGAGATATGTCTCTACCCATTCAAGTTGGGGTTGTTTACTGGAGCCCTTTAAGAGGGAGCCATTTGCAAAAAGGCACAGAGCCCACAGAGCACACATAGCCTCAGATCACTGGAGATGCAGAAGGAAAGTGCCCGTAGGGGCCCTATGAGGTGAGGAGAGAAAGCTAGCAGATATTGCCATGTGCATGCCCAAGCTAAGAGAGGTATCCAGAAGTCAGACCCTAACCAGGTGCCTTCCCAGAGACAGAGGGATCATACTTTCTTGAATGAAGGTAGCCTCTTGTTGGTGCCTTTATTTGTCCATTTTCATAGACTTAGAACTGTAAACTTGCAATTTAACAAATTCCCTTTTAAAAAGCCATTCCATGGAGTTGAAATACTGGTAGGAGAGGGGGTTTACACGACCATTTCAAACCCTGGTCTGAGTGGACGGCCTTGCAGTGACCATGCTGTGCAAAGGCACCCAGCCCTTCTTGGCTCAGCGGAGAGAGAAGGACTGGCCACCATCGCCGGACGGTGCCAGCAGCAATGTGGAGTCTGAGCTGCCGCCCAACCATGCTGAGGGTCCGACCCTGGCCACTGCAGAGACTTCAAGTGAAGAACTGATAAATGGAGTTTAGAAGAGATTTTGAATACCATCCCTCGTCCCCCACTCCAGTAATGACCAATGAAGCTGGAGCTCCTTGGCTTATGATAACTCATATTGTAAACCAGGACTTCAAATCCTATGCTGGGGAAAAAATTCTGGGACCTTTCCATAAGCAATTTTCATGTATTATTGGGCCAAATGGCAGTGGGAAATCCAGTGTTATCTATTCTATGCTTTTTGTGTTTGTTTTTCAACCACAAAAAATAAGGTCTAAAAAACTTTCTGTACTAATACATAATCCTGATGAACATAAGGATATTCAGAGTTGTATTGTAGAAGTTCATTTTCAAAAGACAATTGATAAGGAAAGAAGATGATTATAAAGTAATTCCTAACAGTAAGTTTTATGTATCCAGAATGGCCTACAGAGATAATACTTCTGTCTACCACATAAATGGGGAAAAAAGAGCATTTAAAGATGTTGGAAATCTTCTTCAAAGCCATGGAATTGACTTGGACCATAATAGATTTTAATTTTACAGGGTGAAGTTGAACAAATCACTATGATGAAACCAAAAAGCCAAACTGAACACAATAAGTGTATGCTTGAATATTTAGAAGATGTAGTTGTTTGTGGATGGCTAAATGAACCTATTAAAGTCTTGTGCAAGACAGTTGAATTTTTAAATGAACACAGGGGAGAGAAGTTAAACAGAGTTAAGAGGATGGAAAAGGAGAAGGATGCCCTAGAAGGAGAGAAAAACATAGCCATTGAATTTCTTACCTTTGAAAATGAAATATTTAAGAAAAAGAATAGGGTTTGTCAATATTACATTTATAACCTGCAGAAACAAATTGCTGCAATGAAAACACAAAAGGAAAAAAATTAATGAAGACACCAAAGAAATTAATGCAAAGAGCAACATACTGTCAAATTAAATGAAAGCTAAGAATAAAGCTATAAAAGATGTAGAGAAGAAACAGAATAAAATTACAACATTTATTGAGGAAAATAAAGAAAAATTTACACAGCTAGATTTGGAAGATCAAGTTAAGGAAAAATTAAAACATGCTACAAGTAAAGCCAAAAAACCTTGAGAAACAACTTCAAAAAGATAAAGAAAAGGTTTAAGAGTTAAAAAGTATACCTGCCAAGAGTGAGAATATAATAACTGCAATAACAACTTGAAAAAATATCCTTGAAGAGAAAAAGGAGAAAGAAGAAAAAACTTAAAGGAAGTTGTGGATAGCCTTAAACAGGAAACACAGGGGCTTCAGAAAGAAAAAGAAAGTCAAGAAAAAGAACTTATCGGTTTTAGTAAATCAATAAATGAAGCACATTCAAAGATGGATGTAGCCCAATCAGAACTTGATATCTATCTCAGTTGTCATAATACTGCAGTGTCTCAATTAAGTAAGGCCAAGGAAGCTCTAATTGCAGCTTCTGAGATTCTGAAAGAAGGGAAATGTGCAATCGGAGATATAGAAGAAAAACTTCCTCGAATTGAACAAGAATTAAAGGAGAAAGAAAAAGAACTTGAAAAACTCACACAAGAAGAAATAGACTTCAAAAGTTTGGTTTGAGATCTTTTCAAAAAAGCTGACAAAGCAAAGAGTTCTTTAGCAGTGAACTGAAGTAAGGGGAAAGTCCTTGATGCAATAATTCAAGAAAAAAATCTGGCAGGATTCCAGGAATATGTGGGCTATTGGGGGATCTAGGAGCCGTTAATGAAACATACAATGTTGCTATTTCATTCTACTGTCAAGCACTAGTCTACATTGTTGTTGATCCTAATTATACAGCCCAAGAATGTGTAAACTTCTTTAAAAGACAAAATATTGGAGTCACAACTTTTATAGGTTTCGATAAGATGGCCACATGGGGCGAAAAAATGACCAAAATTCCAACCCCTGAAAATACTCCTCGGTTATTTGGTTAAAAGATGAGAAAATTCACCAAGCATTTCACTTTGCTTTATGGGATACCTTAGTAGCTAGCAGCTTAGGATCAAGCCACAAGAGTAGCATATCAAAAAGATAGAAGATGGAAGTAATAACTTTACAAGGACAAGTCACAGGACAGTCAGGTACAATGACTGGCAATCGAAGCAAAGTAATGAAAGGAAGAATGGGTTCATCAGTTATGGCTGAAATCTCTGAAAAAGAAGTAAATAAAATGGAACCACAGTTGCAAAGAGACTCTCAAAAAGCAGCACAAATTCAGGGACAGAAAGCACAACTTGAAGAAGTAGCAGTTATGTTATGGAACAATGTATGAGAAATGAGGAATATGCTAGAAAAAGTTTACTGCAAGCATCCATCGCTTATCAGAGCAAGAAGAATATTTGAATGTCTAAGTTAAGGAACTTGATGCTAATGTACTTGCTACAGCCCTTGATAAAAAAAGAGAGGCAGAAATTACTAGAAGAAAATGTTAGTGCTTTCAAAACTGAATAGGACAGTGTGGCTGAGAAGGCTGGTAAAGTAGAAGCTGAGATTAAAAGGTTACACAATATTATCATAGAAATCAATAACCATAAACTAAAGGTAAAAGACAAACTTGATCAAATAAATAAGCAATTAGATGAATTTGCTTCGGCTATTACTGAAGTCCAAGTATCAGTCAAGACTGCAGACAAAAATCTTAAAAAAGCACAAGACTTTGTCTTTCATAAAGAGAAAGAAATAAAAGATACTGAGAAGGAAGTAGATGACTTAACAGGAGAGCTAAAAAGTCTTGAGGACAAATCAGAAGACGTTGTGAAGAACACAAATGCTGCAGAGGAGTCCTTACCAGAGATCCGGAAAGAACATCGTAATCTACTTCAAGAACTAAAAGTAATTCAAGAAAATGAACATGCTCTTCAAGAAGACGCACTTGGTATTAAGTTGAAACTTGAACAGATAGATGTTCACATTGCTGAACATAATTCTAAAATAAAATATGGACAAAAAGAAATTTCAAAAATATCACTGCATCCCATAGAAGGTAATCCTATTAAAGAGGTTTCCATTTTAAGCCCAGAGGATCTTGAAGCAATCAAAAATCCTATAAAAAATCAGATTGCACTTTTGGAAGCCCAGTGACATGAACTGAAACCAAACCTTGGTGCCATCGCAGAATATAAAAAGAAGGAAGAATTATATTTGCAATGGGTGGCAGAATTGGACAAAATTACTCATGAAAGAGATAATTTTAGACAGGCATATGAAGACCTTCGAAAACAAAGGCTTAATGAATTTATGGCAGGTTTTTACATAATAACAAATAAATTAAAGGAAAATTACCAAATGCTTACTCTGGGAGGTGAGACTGAACTGGAGCTTGTAGACAGCTTGGATCCTTTCTCTGAAGGAATCATGTTCAGTTTTGGACCACCAAAGAAAATTGGAAGAAGATCTTCAACCTTTCAGGAGGAGAGAAAACTCTTAGTTCATTGGCTTTAGTATTTGCTCTTCACTACTTACAAACCCACTCCCCTTTGTTTCATGGACAAGATTTATGCAGCCCTTGATTTTAAAAATGTGTCTATTGTTGCATTCTATATATATGAACAACAAAAAATGCTCAGTTCATCATATTTCTCTTCTAAATAATATGCTTGAGATTTTAGGTAGACATATTGAAATTTACAAAACATATAATATAACAAAAAGTGTTGCGGTAAACCCAAAAGATATTGCATCTAAAGGACTTTGCTAACCTTGATTATACTGAAGATTCCAAAGATTCCTTGTTGAATCAACATAGTTTGGGTATATGACGGGTTTTTTATTTGTAAAGAAGTGTATAAAAATACATATTCCTAAACTGAATCACAAAACTTATTTACGTTTTATACTGTTAATTTAAGACATGTAATACATCTAATAAAGTATTCTCTATACCTACTTCTAAAAAAAAAAAACATTCCATTCCTGGCATAATGCATTCTGGCAGCTTACAAACTAAAGCCCAATTATATCACAATTCTTCCAGAATCGTCCCCTTATCCATTTAAAAAGCCTTTCCAACATGTTTGTATTTGTAAACAGCAGCACCCGCTTCTCTGGTACCAAAATCTGTTTTGGTTTGTTAAACGCTGCTGGAATTCAATATACCAGAGATGGAATGGCTTTTAAGGAGGAACTTTCTTCAGTTACAAGTTCACAGTTGTAAGGCCATAAAAATGTCCAAATTAAGGCAGCCAGGGAAAGACACCTTGACTTAGAAAGGCTGATGTCCTTCACATAGGAAGACACGTGGCTTGTACCTGCTGGTCCGTGTCCCTGGTCCATTGCTTCCAGCTGCTGACACCAGTGGTTTCCTCTCTAAACATCTGTGGGCCTTTAGATGTCTCCTTTGGGACACAAATCGAGGTCTGGCTTGCTTAGCATCTCATAGGAAGACACATGGCAATGTTTGCTGGGCTCTGCATCTCCAAATGTTCTGTGTCTAGGTGTATGTTCTCTCTTCCGACATCTTCATATGCCTGCATCTCTGTCAGTTCTGGAGCTTTCTCCAAAATGTTTCCCCTTTTAAAGGAATCCAGTAAACTAATAAAGACCCATCTTGAATGGGCACGGCAAGAGCTCTGTCTAATCAAAGGTCACACCCACAAGTGAGTGTGTCACAGCTTCGTGGAAACAATCCAATCAAAGGGTTTCCGTCCCACACTAAGAGTCAGGATGAAAAGAAACAGGGGTGCCTCACCAGATTGGATGAGGAAAAGAGTCCTGGCTTTTCTGAGGTACATAAAAGCTTCATACTGGCACAATGGGGTTTTCCTTTTTTCTTTTTATTTAATTTTCTAGAATGCAATGTTCTAAAAATGGTAACGGTGCTGAATACACAACTAAGTGATGCTAATGGGAACCACTGATTGTATACTTTGGATAGACTGTATGGTGTGTGAAGATATTGCAATAAAAATACATTTAAAAATGACTGGGACAGCACTCTTTTCTTTCCTCCGGCCATGAGGTGGGACGAGCTGAGAAAATCACCTTGGCCTCATGAGTAGAAATCACAAATGGAGTATGTCAGAGCCACCTAATAGCAGCCCTGTGTTTCTATCTCTTCACTTTTACTTGAGAGAGAAAAAAAACACCTTTCTTATACTAAACCTATGGTTTTGGTTTCCTTAGCTCAACATCTCAGCATATATGCTAACAGTTGTCTATTAGTTAGCAGAGCTAGTTGCAGCTAGATGAACAAGTAGACACCAGAACAAGTACCTGGTGTCTTACACTAGGTGCAAACTTGATTATAATGTTAATTGTACTTTTGGTGTGTCTGTATTTCTGGTGAACGTCACTGTTGAGAATAGGCATACCCTTTAAATGGCACCCCTGAATGGAGCCTAAGCAAGACTCTGTCCTGTTTGCTTGGGACACATAACTCACTTGTCTACACTGGGATACCCAACAAAGCTGGGAAAAGGATACTGAAAAGGCAATGATAACCGTGTTTTACCCCACTTCTGGCTGCCTTCGGAGGCAAACTTCTCAGCTGAGCATCCCCTGAAACATCTCATCCCCCCCACCCCAAAACAAACAAAGTACCTGGCCTTCTTTTCTATAATATATTTTCTAATGTGTCACTTTCCAATTAAAACTTTCTCACTGTCAACGTTTCTTTAATCATGCACTGTACCTTTCATGGAGAAAATAACTCCTCTTTCTCAGTCTACATAAGGCCATTGTATTGACTTTTTCTGGGTTCCCAGGTATTCAAATGAGATCTATTTAAGGACAAAACAGACTGAGTGCATTTCTAATTATTATTACTCAACACCTTTGGTTAAAAGCAGACTCAGTCATTTATTATTGCCTTTCTCTCTAATTTAAGGGCAATTTTTATCCTTTCTTTGGAACAATAACAACTAACACCTGTGTCATCATACGTCACAATTGATAAAATGCTTTCCATGTCTTCCTTTTGAATCCTCACCATAGCCTGAACTCTCTTTTACAGATGTATAAATTGAGCCTCCAGATAAGTACTTGGCCCAAGACAAAAACTAGACACTCATATTGAGGTGGTCTTGTCACAATCCCACACTCTTTCCGTTACCCTGCTTAATCATGGTACCGCTATCGCCACCAGCATCACAGCAGCCACTAGTCCCTGAGCCTTTATTATGTTCCTGAATATTAGAGTTAATTATAACTTCTCATTTAACCCTTACCATGGCCCTTAAGGTTCATTATCAATTAGGAGAACTTTCAGCTCTGAGTAGCATAAAACCCAATTAACAGTGACTTAAGCAAATAGAGGATTATTTTTCTCATACAAAAAGCCCAGTCGCAGGGGCTTCCTAGCCCTGTTTCAGTGGCTCAGCAGTGCTCCTCTCTAGGTCGCAGAGAGGAGGTCTTGGCCTGCCTCTCACGGTTGTTAATGAATGCAGGACACTGGAGCACCGTGCCATCACACGGTTGCCTTCAAAAGCAGGAACCAGGATGAAACTTTTCTCTTCCTAGGCTTTTCCCTTATCAAGCTCCCTAGCTGACTTTCCTTTTCATCTCCTTGGTCAACTTGGGGACACCGTCCTGGAGATCAAGGAATCTCAGCCCAGGTCTGAAACAAAATCTGGGTTCCATTTAAGGCCTCACTGCACAAAGTTGCCCAGCAGTGGCTGGAATCTAGCTCCTACCCTGTACCTCAGGCTGTGTGACCTGGCTGTGTCAGTCCAGAAGTAGACAAATTTGTCTGCCTATTGGATTGCATGATCATAAGTCATAGGAAGGCCCAGAAGCAGCTGAAGTGTTCCTGGGGTGAGGAAAACAGTGGTGGGGTTTCGTTTTGTGGTAGGCCCGTTAGGGGGTCTGCCACTGGAAGTTATTAATAGCCCCATTTTAAAGTTGCAGAAACCAAGGCACAGGAAAATGAAATAATTTGCCGAGATTACACAGTTCCTAACTCACAAAGTGGAATTTGAAGACTAGTTTGCATGACTCTGAGGCGCAGCTCCCCTAACACTGGTCTAACAGGCTTCTGTGTGTGCGTGCCTGGTCCGGGAAGGAACCCAAGTGTCCCACACGGAAGGGGAGCATTCTACCACTGAACCACCTGTGCCCTCCTAACAGCATTGAATGTTAGCCCTGCAAATGAACATAGGCTCACAATTCTAAAAGCTGCATAAAATTGATTTTTGAAGGAACCAGATTCATGATTAGTATTAAATAGGATCTGATAAAGCTTATGAGTATTTTTAGGGCCTTCTGAGTTGTCATTGGTTATAAATAGGGCAAATGGCACTAAAAATTATGCGTGTTGGTAAAAATTTTTAAACGCTTTTGACTCTTAACTGACTTGCAAGGAGAATCATCTTGTCAGAGGAATTAGCAATTCTAACTCTGTTACCAAATCTACCAACAATTTCCTTTGTGACAATTTATACTTATTTACCTCCATTTTTCCTCAGGCTAATAATTTATGTCTGTGGAGCTCAGTGTTTTATGAACCAAGGGTGACATTATTAAATTTTATTGTTTGTGATGCCTTCCTTAAGTTATATTCCTATAATTGCAAACTTACTGCATTCCCCAACCTCTATTTTGAATTTATTACTAGCCTTCTTACTGCCTTTTTAGATCTCAGAAGTAAACTTCAAATATTTACAAATCTCAATTTCATGTTTTCCCTTTCATAAATCTGTGGGCAAATTCAGTGTTAGAGACAGAGAGTAATAAATCTAGACATTTATGTATTGTGCCAGCAGGCGCTGCACAAACTTCTCCATATAGCTTGGTCAATGAGCCTCAGTCTTGACCTGTAACACTGGTTCTAGTCTAATCCTGAGGCTTCTATTAACAGAGTTATTATAAAACATCTGGTGGCTTGTATATACAAAAACCCTCCCCTCATCCCTTCAGTCATAATTTGTAATCAGACAAGTTTAGCAGGCACATATGTTTTACATGTTAGCAGAAGAAAGGGAGTCATTGGCGTTTATACCATTTACCACACCTGTCTTTTTTTTTTTTTTTGTATGCTGTACGGCAGGGGTCACATTTCATTCTTTCTCCATGTGTGTGTCCCCTTATCACAGCACCATTTGTTATATTTTTCTTTGGTTTGGTTTTTCATTTGTTTGATTTTGCTTGTTTCTTTGGGAAGTGCAGGGGCTGGGAATTGAATCCTGGTCTCCGCATGGCAGGCTAGAATTCTCCCACTGAACTACCCTGGCACTCCCACAAAGCTGCTCCTTTTAAGACCACACCTGTCTTTTAAGATAGAAACATAGCGATGACCTTCCTAGTTTTAAGGTTATAACCAAACTGGCAAGTGGTACAGAAAACTATTCTTTTTGAAGATCTCTCATTCCAAGCATATTTAATATGCCTAAAAAATGAAAATATACTAGAAGAAACACAGTGGAATTAAAAAACAATTTTATAGTGGGGAAAGACTTACTATGTCACAAAATCCAAAGTAATAAATGAAGAGACTGCTAAAATTGAGCACACTAAATTTTAATATCTGTATGACAATAACAACCCAAAGTCAATGACAAATGACAGACTGAAAAAAAAAATGTATCCCATATGGTAAAGGGCTATTTGAAAAAATATCTTATAAATGAACATGAAAAAGAAGAACTCAATTATGAAATCAGGCAAAACACATGAATGGGAAACTTACAGAAAATTTACAGAACATTTACAGAAAATTTACAGAAAAACAACAAAAAAAGAAAAGAATGAACGAAAACAGGTTTAACATCATGTATAATTTAGTAAATGTAAATTGAAACAGTAAGATATTTTTAACCATCAGACTGGAAAAAATTAGAAAGTTATGATAATATCTAGCATTGATAGGGCCTTATCATATATTCGTGGTGGGAGGGAAAACTGGTGAAACCATATTAGAAGGCAGTTTGGTAATATCTATCAAAATGTAAAGCACACTATTACCCTGTAACTTGGCAATTCCACTTCTAAGGATCTATTTTTCTTGCGCTGTATACAAAATCTATGTATGTGAACGTTCATTGTCAGTGTTGTCTGTACTTTCAAAGAGCCATAGACATCTTTCCTGTCCATCAGTGAGGCATGGATTAAATAAATGAAAGTAGGGCATTTATGTAGCCCATTGAAAAGAATGAGGTGGTGCTTTATGTCCAAGACTGGAGGGAATTCTCTATTTATTACCTGCGTATGTGTATTTTTGTTCCTGCAGTAACAAGACTGTGTAGTAAAGTAAAAGGCATCATAACATGAAGATATTCACTGGGGCCACGGTGGCTCAGCAGATAGGAGTGCTTGCCTGCCATGCCCAAGGACCCGGGTTTGATTCCTGGTGCCTGCCCATGTAAAAAAAAAAAAAAAAAAAAAAAAAAGATATTCACTGAAATATTAATAAATAATTGCCCACTCAGATATCCTTTCTTACTCTACCTGCTCATGTAATAATTGACAACAGCTCAAATCATGCGGGTACCATATGTCTATCGGACAGTTTTAGAATAATTGGCAATCAAAGAAGACAAAAACAATAACAATGATGACAAGATAGGTATTTCAAAAGAAAATAATTTGAATGTCAAAGGATTTGTAGCTGAGATCCTTGGCAAAACTGATAATTTTGCAAAAATGACCCTCTGTACAATAATGCTGTAAAAATGAAGGTGAATGGAAATATATTATATTGAGCTATCATGCAATTTGGAAGGGGGGATGACCCAACCCCTCACTCCCAGTAAGACTTGATTTATTCTCTCCTTCTAAGAAATATCACGTGGTTGCAATTATAACCTAAAATTTGTTAAAAGTGATAAATTTATGTTTTTCAGAGGTTTTAAAGATTAAGTCCCCCAAGAAATGTTTTTTTTCCCACTGTTTATTATATTTTGGCTTCAGTTTTAACAGGCCATTTTCAACTCCAGTTATCTTGATAGAACATTCATATCATTTAGTGAATGTAGCAGATTGCCAATTTGTTTTCTCCTGCTTGGGTAAAAATCTTAAAATTATATACATATATATGTGTGCTTGTATATTCATAGAACCTTCTTGATGAGATATATGAGAAATTTTTGAGAGCTGTAACTCTGGGCGGTGAAACAGGACGGGTATTACAGGACAGGGGTGCAGACATTTACATTTTATTATTATTTCTTTGTATATTTTTTCAAATTTCAGCATGAAACTATATTAATTTTGTAATTTAAAAAGTCTAGATGACAAAATAAATTAATTTATTAATTAGAACAGAATAAAATAAAAATCAGAACTAATTCTATCAGTAGGCGTTTCCAATCATTGTTGAAGATTCTCTTCTTATTGAGTAAGAATTCACATGGGCGAAGGAGAAATATTTCCCCCAAACAATCACGTAGCTTTTATTAAAACCCCTAATTTTGAGGCCAGGGACAATCATCCACTCAAACGTGTGAAAGTCTCCCTCCTAGAGTAAACTAGATACTGGAATTTCGGAACTCCTTTAGTTTTTTTCTGCATTTGTAAGTTGTGTCTACGCTGAACTTGAGGTCGAGAGCAGAGACCACAACTGTTCTTTGGAGGATCCTTTTGCCTTTGTTAGAAATCACATCTTTCATACATGTCACTGCCCTTGTCTTGCCCTTTCCCTTCTTTTCCTCCAGCCTCACCCACCTGCAGCATGAAACCCCAATAGAGGGACACAACTTGTCATTGCCAGTCTTGCCAGCCCCTTAGCCCACCCGTTTCTGAATCAGCCCTCAACACGACTGCTGTTCATGAACGACTTGTGTTATGTGCCTCTCGAGCTGTGGTTGTTAGCTATCATTTGCCTTGCTAATTGCTAGTAATAGATAATATTATTGAAGGCCTATGCACTAGACAGGATGCTGAGGACTTTTTGCATATTAAGATTTTATCTGAAAATTATTCCTATTTTGAGGATGAGAAACCTTCAAAAAATAATATGATTCTGATCAAGTAGGATAGGAAGCAACTGCAGCTGGACTATCAGCAAATCTTGTGTAGAAACCAACCATTTCTCACCACCTCTACTGCTACCGCCCCTGTTCCTGCCATCTCATCTCTTGCCTAGATTATTATAAGGCTCTCCCACTGATCTTCCTTCATGTTCCCTTGCCCCCTTCGTAAAAGTCTTCTTAAAATGTGGGCCAGAGCACATTACTCCTTTGCTTCCCGTCTTACAGTAAGTACAAAGTCCTTAAAATGGCCCATGAGACCCTTATGATTCACCTCTTTACCCCTCTGAAATCTTCTATTGCTTGGCCCTTAGCTCACTCCGCTCTACCCCCACTACTTCTATAACTCCTGATTTCAAAATTTTAGAAAGCATACTGATCGTATTTTGCAGTGTGAAAAAAAATAATTGTTTTTAAATAATAGGGACCAATGCTGTATTACGAGTATTTTTACTGTCTGTCTGCCCCAAAATAGGATGCATGTTCTACCAGAAAAGAAATATTTTGTTCACTGTTGTTTCTGATTTCTAAAACAGTATCTGGAACTTAGTTTGTGTTCACAAATATTTGTTGGATTCATGAGTAAATGAGTGGAAAGAACACGTGATTTGGAATCAGGTAGAACTGGTTCAAATTCCATATTTATCAAATACTATCTGTGTATTCTTATACATTCTCTTTTTCTGAACATCAGCTTTCCCTTTTGCAAAACTGGAATAGAAATACTGATCTTATAGGTTTGGGGGAATATTTAGTGATATCATAGATGTCAAGTACCTGCTATAAACCAAGGTTTCAACACGTTAGCTTTTTCTAATGCCTTCTCTCTCCTTTCAATTTGCCTTCAAAGAAGGAGATGGAGAGAAAAGAAATTCAAGGTCAAAGTGGTATTCACTAAAGCATTCAATAATGTTTCTTGAGCATTTACTATGTTCTAGACACTGGAGATACAAAGATGGATGAGGTATTGTGCATACCCTCAAGGAATGCATTTTAGTACAATGATTCATTTATTAAACCAAGAATAATAAGACACGCAGAAATGAAAAGTTCTTATAAAGTTTGAAAATATTAATCCGCTTTGACCACTATTTTCTTCTGCACCTTTGAAAAATTACCTAAATATTCTTAGCTTTTATATTCTCAATGATACCTGAAATTATAGCCTACAAAATCTGATTAATCCAACAATGTACATCAATTCAGTTTCAATTAGTATATTTGAATGTTCAGGGTTTCTTTTTTCTTTCCCCCTTACTAGTATCATAATAAATGTACAGTTTAAAACAAATACTGTTAAGATAGTTTGAAAAAAGTTTTTTTTAAATTATGACTTGAATTATTTCTTAATGAACAAGTGATGAAAGGGATTTTTGAATGGGATGAATTAAAGACAAATTTTATCTGTTTGAAGAAACTTTCATTTTAAATTTACCTCTGTGTGTTCATTAAACAGGGAATCGTTGTTGATCTGTATGCAGTTCAGAAAAGTGAATATCAATAAAATATAGCAGGCACAACAGTTGAATGGTCCCTAAATTGTTATTACTATCATTTCAATTATTTATGCAGTAAACTGTATAATATAACAATAACATTAAAAGATAAATACAGACCTTAGCTCCCTGATGTGCTACTTCTTCCTCCAGATCATATTTACAAATTAACCAGAAGTCGGAATTCCAAGTCTTCTTGAGAAACATTTCACTCGCTTTTGAATTGTATCAGCCCTTTCTCTGAGTCTCCCTACTGTACTCCACATCTGATGAAACATTTATTTGAACAAACAAAATACATATGTACAAATAAATACAAATGTCAGGAGCTGACACACAAATGCAAACACATGTCTTTACCCATACTTACCATCTGACAGCATGACAGGCTAAAGAGCATTTTGAATGGAAACTACACAGAAAGCTTCTGAAACGAATGACCAAATAAAAGCGCTGTAATCAATTTAATGTTTTTAGGAAATACACTTTTCTTTAAAAGTGTGATACTTTGATGATTCACACTGGCAGGACAGGTAACAAAGGAATGGATGCTTGGAAGCCATGGCTGTCAGTACAGCAACTGTAAACGGTTGCCCTGCAGCCAGGTCACCTGGCCCTCCCTCTTGATTGTGTAAGAATTAAGGGCAAGTTTCTCAATCTCCTTACATCGGAAACCAGTCATGGCCCAGGCACTTTGTTGGGCCATTAACAGAGCCTCGAAGTCTATCTTTGTCCAAATGAAAGTGCAAAGAGAATAATTTTTCATCTAAAGAATCACCTTAACATCCCCAAATGGAAAGTAAGGGGAACCGTAAACCTCTTAAACTCCAGTGTGGCAGATCTAACACAGGGCATTAAGGTAAAAAGATTATTTATGGCAAAAGAAGGGAGAGAGAATTCCAGAGTGAGCGGTGAAAGGACAAAGAGAGGTCTGGAGGCCGATTTGCAATCACCCCCTTATCCATGAGAACATGGAGGGTAAGCAATTTTAACCAGGAGCCAGGTCCCACTACTTATTCAGAGGCGAAGCCTTCACTTTTAAGTGGGTTGTTCAGATAATTCAGGCATAGTGTAGGTTTATCTCCCTAAACAAAAGATGGCCTCAGGACGCTCCTTTCTTTGCCTGTAAGAGAAGGGCAATCGGGTGCTTCCTCGGGGAGTGTCTGCTCCCCCTTCCTTTCTCCCCCACTTCAGGGCAGGCCGAGCCTCCTGGGCTTCAGGTGGTGAGACTTGACCTTCTCCCTGCCCCCCTAGAATGTGAGAATCAATTTTCAGACTGACCAACTTCTTTTATATATAGTCTCTCAGATTGGCAAAGTAAGGGGGAAAGTTCTACTTCCTCTTTTAGGGCAATATTCTTCTCGGTTCCCTTGGAAAGAAGGTGACAAACACATCTTGGTGGGATTATTTTGTGTTTCCAGGGACTCCCCTCTGAATCAAACCCTCCAGGCCCAGAGGGGAGTTCTGGGCTCTTACCATTGACCCAGTCGGGGCGGCTGATCTTTCCAATTTCCAGCCAGCCCAGCACTTTCCGCTGAACAGAGATCTTCTAGACCCCAAGAGGGGGGAAAACGCACAGCTTCTGAGGCAAATGATGGTCGTAATCATTTTCAAAGGTATCGTTTTCACCTGGGAAGGGACTTGAGGAGGCAACGGGGCACTGCATGAATATTTATGAGTGAGCAGAGAAAGCTGTTTCTTTCATGTATGTAACAGAAAGGACAACTGAAAGGTGCACCACTGTCGGTAACCAAGTAGCCCCATCCTGGGAAGCCAGAAGGGCAGGGATGCAAAGAGAGTCAAAAAGAGAGGAGGGGAGCAAATTCCAGTTCACCTGGTTCTCCCGGGAGGAGTGCCAGTGACCCTCCGCCCGCAGACTTACCTGAGAGAAGGCTGGAGCTGGAGGTATGCCTTCTGTCACCAAGTGTTTGTGTTGGGGGAGTGTGATCAGGAGACCCGAGAGTGCACACAAAGGTCTTGGGTTTTAGTCCTACAAGCCTCTGCACTTGTTTAGCTTTCACTACTTCATTTGTAACCCAGGGCTAAATACCGGAGATGGTAAACTGGCCTCCGTCACCTGATGCTCCCCAAAGTGGTAAATTAACCCCTCTCCTCAGACCCTTCACTCAACTGGCCAAGAGCCACCATAAAACACGGGGGAAAAGAGCAATCTGTACCCTAGCTGCAGCTCCATGCAGCACTGGATGGAACAAACCTCCCTAGACGAACAGGGAGAATGGTGGAAAAACCACGACGCTGCCTGGGAGCTTAGGACCACTCCTTTCTCCAAGCCAGGGCTTCCTGAACTTTTCTTTTGGAAGCCCCAAATCCTTTTTGCAGAGGAAGCCCTATACTGAACTTTAATATATTAAACTGATCAAAGCAGAGCTGCCTTTGTTGAAGGAGGTGGGGGGCACAGAGACCAGGAGCCTACCTCCCTCTCTCCTTCCTTGGGGAGGGTGGGGGGATAGGGGACATGGGGGGCCAGTAGTCCTGATGTGCATTAGGGGGGTTCTGGGGCACATCAGATAAGTTTGAAAACAACTAGACTAGCTGATTTCTAAAGTCCTTTCCCCTTTTTAAATTTCATGATTTAAAATATGTTCCCTCTGAAGTGCTCGGGTTGATAACTGGCAAGTTTAGGAACAGGAGGGGAATGAAGGAGGAAGGCAGGGAGAAAGCCACCCCTGTGAATCTGGCTCTCTCCGGGCAGGAGGCCCAGCCTGGAGGACTGTCTCGGATGTTTCAGCAGGGCTCAGCATGCTGTGTCACTGTTTGTCTTGGCTTTTCTCGTCTGCGCGCAGCAGCAGCGTAAATGAATGTGCTTCATTTCCTCAAAAGACTGGGTCCTACAATCCCTTCCCCCGCTGAGCAAGCAGAGGCGCGAGCGGGTGTCACAGTGTCGTCAGGGACAGGCTGACAGTAGGACCAAATTAGGAAAAGGCCCGACTAGGGATTCCCGGCCAAACTGCATCTCCACCGTGCAGCTAGAAAATCTGTCAGTGTGTGTACAGTCCTGAATAGATGAGGGTGGTATGCGCTCTGCCAGCGATGCAGGAAAAGGGATAATCAAGCAGGACATGGCTTTTAATAAGTGCAAAACTAAACATCATCAAAACGCTGCAATGCAATACTGGGGGCTGGAAGTAGTTAGTGTTGTGATTACAGAAATGGCATCAGTGTAGGATGTCATTTCTCGCAAAGATCCAAGAAAATGTCTAGCATTTGTTTTTATAAACAAAGCCATAGCACACTGGAGTTATTTTTTATTTCAAACATATAGTCATATCACCTTTATTTATGGGCACGTGGGTTGAAATGGTATTTAAGTCTGGGACAAGATGAAGGATTGTATGTTACTCCTCAAAGGAGCAAGATGTAAGGCCCATTCTAAACAAATGCACAGCTATTGAGCTCGGAAGCATTGTTAATCTTTTCATTAAAAGGCACAGCCTCTATGTTCCAAATCCTTCCACAGATGAGATCCAGATTTTCCAACTAATGAAACAATGGAGCCATTTCTACAAAAACCAGAAGAGAGATGCTAGACAAATATTGTAGACTAGACCCCTACAGTCATAAAGGCCAATACATCTGAGTGGCACACACACACACACACACACACCACAGACACCACAGACACCCACATCACAGGCACACACATGGAGCCACATAGCCTGCTCTTTCTATGAGGAAAATAATAGAAGGAAAAGTGATCTATTAGCCCAGGAGTAAGAGACAATATGAATCTAAGATTTCTAGAGCCAACTACTCCTTGGGCTGATACAGTAGAGGTGTGTGTGTGTGTGTGTGTGTGTGTGTGTGTGCGCGCGCGCACATGCATGTGTGCTTGTGCATGTGTACTTCCTTTCAATTCCTGGCATCACTTTAAGAACCACAGTTGTGGCTTGTGGCCGTGCCTCAGCATGCCAATCTAGGGTGTGGCTGCTTAGAGTAGTGAGCCTACTGGGAACAAAAGGTATTTGATCTCTCTTGTCCTTAAGCTCATGCTACCTAAATGTAACTTTGGCTTGCCTTTGTGGTGAAAAACATGCTGAACAGTTGAAATGTCGTCAGAGCTTAAAATATATGGGTGCCAGTTCATTGTTGGCGACCACATTTTCCCGTGGGGTAAAAGTCTTCCAGACAAGAATGAGTCTACACTTCCAGCTGCATGTTCCCTTTGAACGTGTTCCTAAACTGGGGAAGGTGGGGGAAGAGTTTGAAGGGAGGCCTGCATTATAAAAACTCCTAGCCTGCTCTGTTTCTGTATTTCCTCCGCCCAGCTGAGGGGGTGAACCATAGAGTAGTAGGGAAAGGAATAACACGTCTCCTCACAGAAGCTTGTGGATGATAAGGAAGGAGAGGGAAAGCACGTTGCCAACATATACTTTTTGGCACAGGTCAAGTACTTTTTTGATGGAGTTCTAAGCATCCGATATAAAAATCCCTTGGGTGTTTTGAATTGTGTCAGGGAATTTTCCACACGGGCCAAGGAAAACTGTATTCACCTTATACTAAAAATCCCTTGAGCATTTCCTACACCGTGGAGGCACATTCTGTGAGTGGAAGGAATGTGGAATTAAAGGGGGAAATTCGCTTTCCTGGTGACCTCTGGAAGAACTGAATGGTGCATGAATAAAGTGTTTCATCGATTTAGCACCTATCTCCCCTGAACAAGGAAACTATAGGCTATTCATCATCAATCATTATGTAACTTATAATTTTCCTTCAGGTTACATAAGTAGGGAAAGGTGAGTTGTCCTAGGTTCAATGGCAAAGGAATGGCAAAAGCATGTGTATATCCCTTTTATAAATTGTATAATACATGCTATAGTGCAAAGCTTAAACAGTAAGGCTTTGCCTATAACCCTTGAGAAGCAGATATGGGACCAAGTGAAGTAGATTATGGGCCAGTTTTCTATCAGAGAATATTACCCAGTAGTAGCAAGTAAGCCCCCACTAGCATTCATGAAATAAACATTCAGTCCAAGGAAAAACACTGCTTCTTCCACAAATGCAGCTTCAAAAATAAGTCCCTTTAAACCACTCTCCCTCCAACCAGATTTCTGCTGCTTACTCCAAAAGAAAACAGATTTTACCCTGACCGGGTAAAATGATGTCTCTCCATCGAACTGCAATGGAAAGGAAATAAATTTTTCTTCCTATTGTATTACTCAGGGTCCCGACATGGCATATTCAATTTGGGAATTCAAGAAAAGTTTAATGAAAGGACTATTTACAAAGGAGTTTGTAGACTGTAAGGAAACCACAAGAGTTAGTGCAGCCTCCAGGGCTGTTGACCGACGGGTGAGTACCGCTGGCCCAGTAGGAGCTGGGGCAGTGCTCCTGGCACCTGAGCAGTGGTACTGTGTGAGGAGAGCCACCTGGCAGGAGATGCAACCTGCAGTGGAGGGGCACAGCGAGCCCCTTGGAGGAGGAAGTGACAGGGCAGTGAATACCCTGACTTCACGTTCCTTCTTTAACTCCTACTCATGCTCCTTTATTGGCCAATCCCAATGGGAAGCCAGTGGTAAAGCTAGCTTAGTGACACAGCCTTTAAACGCCAGCCTCCTGCGGTGCAGAGCAGGACAGAGAAAATCTGCTTCCATATGATTAGCCATCTTCCTTGGACATGTTCTTTAATTTCTCTTAGTCTTTCCCTTGAGGAAAGAGTCACTTGGGTATCATTTCTGTTCCACAGACCCAGTCCCCATTCCAACTCCAATAAAAGGGGATTATTAA
Source organism: Tamandua tetradactyla (assembly GCF_023851605.1). Taxonomy (NCBI): domain Eukaryota; kingdom Metazoa; phylum Chordata; class Mammalia; order Pilosa; family Myrmecophagidae; genus Tamandua; species Tamandua tetradactyla. The sequence continues at coordinate 80,310,534 of NC_135328.1, read as the reverse complement.
TGTTATGATTTTTATAAACAGGATGACTTCAAACAACAATAAAATTTATACTACTTACCAAAATACTTTAACTCAATAATGTACACTTATGTTACATTTTAATGCTTATTTCTTTCATATTTGTATTTATTACCATAACTTTAAGAGTTTATGGAGATATATTGATATACAACAACTGCATACATTTAATGTATGCAATTTGCTAAGTTTGAACATATGTGGCTACCCATGAAACTGTCATCACATCAAGATAGCAAAATACCCATCACAACCAAAAATGTTCTCATGCCTCAACGTAATCCCTCTGTCACCTCCGTCCTCATGTCCCCTTCACTCATCCACTGAGATGCTTTCTATCACTAATCACTGGATTGCATTTATTAGAATTTTATATAAAGATATTATTATCCTTTTTGAAAAAAATCTGTCTCCCTTCATTAAGCATAATTATTTTGTGGTTTATCCCTGATGTAGCTGGTATCAACATTTTATTCCTTGTAATGCTCAGTAATAGTCCATCTTATGAATGTACCACAGTTTGTTTATCCATTTACTAGTTGATGGACATTTCTTGTCCATCACGCAGTTTTTGCTGAATAAAGCTGTATCAGACATTTGTAAAGATTTACGCTTCCTTAACTCTTTAGTGAATGCCTAAAACGGAATGGCTGGATCATATGGTAGGTCTATGTTAATTTTTACCAAAGTGACAAACTTTTTCCAAAGTTTGTTGTGCTATTTTACATTTCTTCTATACCTGATCTGGTCAATTTTTAAATTTCAATCATTTTAATAGTTGTGCAATGATATCACATTGTTGTTTACTTTGCATTTCCTTTATTTCCAATGATGTTGAGCATCTTTTGATGTGTCTGTCATACATATATCTTATTTGGTAAAAATGTCTGCTCAAATCTTTTGCTCATTTTTTATTGGGTTGTTTGGTTTCTTTTCTTTTAATAAAAAAAATTTTTTTAAACATAACATACAAACACGAACATTCTTACCATATGATCATTCCATTCTTGGCATATAATCAATACCACACAATATCATCACATAGTTGTATATTCATCACCATGATCATTCCTTGGAACATTTGCATCAATTCAGAAAAAGAAATAAAAAGAAAATGAAAAAAACTCATACAAACCATACCCCTTACCCCTCCCTCTCATTGATTGCTAGTATTTCTATCTACCCCATATATTTTAGCTTTTGCTTTTCTATATTTTTTCTGTACCCCTTACCATTCCCTTTCATTGATCACTACATTTCAATCTACTACATTTATTTTAACATTTGTTCCCCCTATTATTTATTTATTTTTAATCCATATGTTTTACTTGTCTGTCGATAAGGTAGATAAAAGGAGCATCAAACACAGCGTTTTCACAATTACACAATCACATTGCGAAAACTATATCATTATACAATCATCTTCAAGAAGCATGGCTACTGGAACACATCTCTACATTTTCAGGCACTTCCCTCCAGCCTCTCCAATATAACAACTAAAAAGGTGATATCTATATAATGCATAAGAATAACCTCCAGGATAACCTCTTGACTCTGTTTGAAATCTCTTGGCTATTGACACTTTATTTTGTCTCATTTCTCTCTTCCCCCTTTTGGTTGAGAAGGTTTTCTCAATCCCTTGATGCTGAGTCCCAGCTCATTCTAGAATTTCTGTCCCACATTGCCAGGAAGGTTTAGACCCCTGGGAGTCATGTCCCACATAGAGACAGGGAGGGCAGTGAGTTTGCTTGTCATGTTGGCTGAGAGAGAGAGGTCACATCTGAGCAACAGAAGAGGTTCTTTTGGGGGTGACTTTTAGGCCTAATTTTAAAAGTAGGCTTAACCTATCCTTTGTGGGGTTATATTTCATATGAACAAACCCCAAGATTGGGGGATTGGCCTATTGCTTTGGTTGTCCCCACTGCTTGTGAGAATATCAAGAATTCTCCACTTGGGGAAGTTGAATTTTTCCCTTTCTCACCATTCTCCCAAGGGGACTTTGCAAATACTTTTTTACTCACTGTTCAAATCACTCTGGAATTTTTCAGGGTATCACTCTGGACAAACCTACAAAATCTCATGCCCTACTCAAGGTTCCATGTACTTATGATGTTCAATTAAGCTGTCCACATAAGTTATATTAGGAACTGCACTAGTCAAAATATAAATTTTTTACCAAATGAACATTTTTTGCTTTAGTCTCACACATAAGTTAAAATTTTAAAATATCAATTACCATCTATTTTCAACACCTAGCAGTAATGACACTCCTTTATTCTTCCTCATGCAAAAACATTTTTAAATTTGTACGTTTAGTCACTATCATTATACATTCTAGGCATTCCTAGATTAAACCATCTCAGTCTTTATTGTCTATCTTTCTCTTTGATTTTATTTGTGTCCCCAGCCTTCCTCCCTCTATCATTCTCACATTCAGCTTCATGCAGGGTTTTAACATAATTGTAGTATAGTTAGGTAGTATTGTGCTGTCCATTTCTGATATTTTACAACCAGTCCTGTTGCACAGTCTGTATCCCTTCAGCTCCAATTACCCAATATCTATCCTATTTCTATCTCCTGATGGTCTTGTTCTTAACTGAAATTCTCCAAATTCATTCACTAATGTTGGTTCATATCAGTAAGACCATATAGTATTTGTCTTTTTGTTTCTAGCTAATCTCACTCAGGATAATATCCTCAAGGTCCATCCATGTTGTTACATAATTCATAACTTTATTCTGTCTAATAGCTGCATAATATTCCATCATATGTATATACCACAGCTTGTTTAGCCACTTGTCTGTTGATGGACATTTGGGCTGTTTCCATCTCTTGTCACTTGTAAACAATGCTGCTATAAACATTGGTGTGCAAATATCTGTTTGTGTCCTTGCCCTCATGTCCTCTGAGTAGATACCTAGCAATGGTATTGCGGGATCATATGGCAATTCTATGCTTAGCTTCTTGAGGAGCCGCCAAACTGCCTTCCACTATGGTGGTAATATTTGACATTCCCACCAACAGTGTATAAGTGTACCTCTTTCTCCACATCCTCTCCAGCACTTGTCATTTTCTGTTTTATTGATAATGGCCATTCTGGTGGGTGTGAGATGATATCTCATTGTGGTTTTGATTTGCATTTCCCTTATAGCTGGGGAAGTTGAGCATCTTTTCATGTGCCTTTTGGTCATTTGTATTTCCTCTTCTGAGAAGTGTCTGTTCATGTCTTTTGCCCATTTTGTAATTGGGTTGTTTGTCTTTTTGTTGTTGAGTTGAACAATCTCTTTATATATTCTGGATACTAGACCTTTATCTGATATATCGTTTCCAAATATTGTCTCCCATTGTGTAAGCTGTTTTTTTACTTTCTTGACAAAGTTCTTTGATGCACAAATGTATAATTTTGAGGAGTTTCTATTTATTTATTTATTTATTTATTTATTTATTCAATGCTTGTGTTTGCTTTGGGTGTAAGATCTAGGAAACCACCTCCTATTGTAAGATTTATAGAATATTTCCCTCCATTTATTTCTAAAAGTTTTATGGTCTTAGATCTACTATTTAGGTCTTTGATCCATTTTGAGTTAATTTTTGATAGGGTGTGAGATATGGATCCTCTTTCAGTCTTTGGCATGTGGATATCCAGTTCTCTAGACATCATTTATTGAAGAGACTGTTCTGTCCCACCAGCCCAGGTGAGTTGGCTTGATTGCCTTATCAAAGATCAATTGTCCATAGATGAGAGGGTCTATATCTGAACCCTCTATTCGATTCCATTGGTCAGTATATATGTATCTTTATGCCAGTACCATGCTGTTTTGACCACTGTAGCTTCATAATATGCCTTAAAGTCAGGTAGCATGAGATCTCAGACTTCATTTTTCTTTTTCAGGATATTTTTAGCTATTCGGGGCAACTTGCCCTTCCAGATCAATTTGGTTATTGGCTTTTCTATTTATGAAAAGTACGTTTTTGGAGTTTTAATTGGTATTGCATTGAATCTATAAATCAATTTAGCTAGAATTGACATCTTAACTATATTTAGCCTTCCAATCCATGAACATGGTATGTCCGTCCATTTATTTAGGTCTTCTGTGATTTCTTTTAGCAATTTCCTGTAGTTTTCTTTGTATAGGCCTTTTGTATCCTTAGTTACATTTATTCCTAAATATGTTTTTCTTTTGGTTGCAATTGTAAAGAGAATTTTTTTTCTTGATTTCCCCCTCAGATTGTTCATTTCTAGTGTATAGAAACACTACGGATTTTTGAGTGTTGATCTCGTAACCTGCCACTTTGCCGTATTCATTTATTAGCTCTAGTACTTTGCTGTGGATTTTTTGGGGTTTTCAACATATAGTATCATATCATCTGCAAACAGTAGGAGTTTTACTTCTTTCTTTCCAATTTTGATGCCTTGTATTTCTTTTTCTTGTCTAATTGCTCTGGCTAGAACTTCCAACACAATGTTGAATAACAATGGTGATAGTGGACGTCCTTGTCTTGTCCCTGATCTTAGGGGGAAATTTTTCAGTTTTTCTCCCTTGAGGATGATGTTAGTTGTGGATTTTTCATATATTCCCTTTATCATGTTGAAGAAGTTCCCTTCTATTCCTTTCCTTTGAAGTGTTTTCAACAAGAAAGATGTTGAATTTTGTCAAATGTTTTTTCTGCATCAATCGAGATGATCATGTGGTTTTTCTGCTTTATTTGTTGATATGGTGTATTACATTAATTGATTTTTCTTATGTTGAATCATCGTTGCATACTTGGGATGAATCCTACTTGGTCATGGTGTATAATTCTTTTAATGGCTTAATGTGCTGCTGGATTCGATTTGCAAGAATTTTGTTGAGGATTTTTGCGTCTGTATTCATTAGAGAGATTGTTCTGCAATTTTCTTTTCTTGTAATATCTTTGTCTGGCTTTGGTATGAGTGTGATTCATAGAATGAGTTAGTAGCCTTCTCTCCTCTTCAATTTTTTTGAAGAATTAGAGTAGGATTGGTACTAATCCTTTCTGGAATGTTTGGTAGAATTCACTTGTGAAGCCATCTAGTCTTGGACTTTTCTTACTTGGGGGCTTCCTAATGACTAATTCAATTTCTTTACTTGTGATTGGTTTGTTGAGGTCGTCTATTTCTTCTCGAGTCAATATTGGTTGATCATGCCTTTCTAGGAAGTTGTCCATTTCATCTACATTGTCTAGTTTATTAGCATAAAGTTGTTTATAGTATCCTCTCATTACCTCCTTTATTTCCGTGAGGTCAGTGGCTATGTCTCCTCTTCCATTTCTGATTTGTTTATTTGCATCCGCTTCTTCTTTTTGTCAACCTCACTAAGGACCGGTCAATCTTATTGATTTTCTCATACAATCAACTTCTGGTTTTGTTGATTTTCTCGATTATTTTAATGTTCTGAATTTCATTTATTTCTGCTCTAATCTTTGTTACTTCTTTCCTTTTGCTTGCTTTGGGGTTAGTTTGATGTTCTTTCTCTAATTCTTCCAAGTGGACAGTTGATTCCTTGGTTTTTGCTCTTTCTTTTTCTTTGATATAGGCAGTTAGGGCAATAAATTTCCCTCTTAGCACTGCCTTTGCTGCATCCCATAAATTTTTATATGTTGTGCTTTCATTTTCATTTACCTCAAGATATTTACAGATTTCTCTTGTAATTTCTTCCTTGACCCACTGGTTGTTTAAGATGTGCTGTTGAGCCTCCATATATTTGTGAATTTTCTGGCCTTCTGCCTATTACTGAATTCCAACTTCATTCCTTTATGATCTGAGAAAGGGTTTTGTATGATTTCCATCTTTTTAAATTTATTGAGACTTGCTTTGTGACCCAGCATATGGTCTATCTTTGAGAATGATCCATGAGCACTTGAGAAAAAGGTGTACCCTACTGTTGTGGTGTGTAATGTTCTATAAACGTCTGTTGAGTCTAGCTCATTTATTGTATTATTCAAATTCTCTGTTTCTATATTGATCCTCTGTCTAGATATTCTGTCCATTGCTGAGAGTGGGGAATTGAAGTCTCCAACTACTATGATAGATGTGTCTATTTCTCTTTTCAGTGTTTGCCTCATGTATTTTGGAGCACTCTGGCTTGGTGCATAAATATTTATGATTGTTATGTCTTCTTGTTGAATTGTTCCTTTTATTACTATGTAGTGTCCTTCTTTGTCTCTTTAAGTTGTTTTACATTTGAAGTCTAATTTGTTGGATATTTGTATAGCTACTCCTGCTCTTTTCTGATCATTTGTTTGCATGAAATACCTTTTCCCAACCTTTCACTTTCAACCTATGTGTATTAGTTAGGGTTCTCTAGAGAAACAGAATCAACAGGGAACACTTGCAAATATAAAATTTATAAAGTCTCACGTGACCGCAGGAATGCAGAGTCCAAAATCCTCAGGGCAGGCTGTGAAGCCAATGACTCCGATGGATGGCCTGGATGAACTCCGCAGGAGAGGCTCACCAGCCAAAGCAGGAATGGAACCTGTCTCCTCTGAGTCCTCCTTAAAAGGCTTCCCATGATTAGATTTAGCATCACTAATTGCAGAAGACACTCCCCTTGGCTGATTACAAATGGAATCAACTGTGGATGCAGCTGATGTGATCATGATCCAATCCTATGAAATGTCCTCATTGCAACAGACAGGTCAGCGCTTGCCCAATCAAACAAACAGGCACCACAACTTGGCCAAGTTGACACGTGTCCCTAACCATGACACTATGTTTATTCTTGGGTCTAAGATGCATCTCTTATAGACAGCAGATAGATGGGTCTTGTTTTTTAATCCATTCTGCCAGTCTATGTCTTTTTATTGGGGAGTTTGATCCAATAAAATTTAGTGTTATTACTGTAAGGACAGTACTTTCTTCTACCATTTTGCCTTTTGAACTTTATATGTCACATCTAATTTTTCTTCTTTTTACCTTTACTGGTAGTGTTCATTTCTACACCCTTCTCCACACCTCTCTCTCCTGTCTTCTCATATCTGTCTCTAGTGCTCCCTTTAGTATTTCTTGCAGAGCCAGTCTCTTGGTCACAAATTCTCTCAGTGATTTTTTGTCTGAAAATGTTTTATTTTCCCCCTCATTTTTGAAGGACAATTTTGCTGGATAGAGAATTCTTGGTTGGCAGTTTTTCTCTTTTAATGTCTTAAATATATCATAACACTATCTTCTCACATCCATGGTTTCTGCTGAGAAATTTGCACATAGTATTATTGGGCTTCCCTTATATGTGATAGACTGTTTTTCTCTTGCTGCTTTCAAAATTCTCTTTCTCTTTGACACCTGACATTCTGATTAGTAAGTGTCTTGAAGTATATCTACTTGGATCTATTCTATTTGGAGTACACTGCACTTCTTGGATCTGTAATTTTTAGTTTTTCATAAGAGTTGGGAAATTTTCAGTGATAATTTCCTCCATTAGTTTTTCTCCTCCTTTTTCCTTCTCTTCTCCTTCTGGGACACCCACAACATGTATTCATGTGCTTCATGTTGTCATTCAATTCCCTGAGTCCCTGCTCATATTTTTCCATTCATTTCCCCATATTATCTTTTGCTTGTTGGATTTCAGATGTACCATCCTCCAGTTCACTAATCCTATCTTCTGCCTCTTAAAATCTAACAATATAGGTTTCCATTGTTTTTTTAATCTCTTCTACCATACCTTTCATTTCCATAAGTTGTATGATTTGTTTTCTCAGACTTTTGATTTCTTCTTTTTGTTCATTCTGTGCCTTCTTAATATCTCCCCTCAATTCACTGATTTGATTTTTGATGAGGTTTTCCATGTCTGTTTGAACATTCTGAACTTAATGTTTCAACTCCCATATCTCACTTGAATTGTTGGTTTGTTCCTTTGACTAGGCCATATCTTCAATTTTCCTAGTATGAGTTGTTATTCTTTACTGGTGTCTAGGCATTTAATTTCCTTAATTAGTTTATTCTGGAGATTATTTTCACTTTTTTTTACCTAGGATTTTCTTGCTGGGTGAGTTTGTTGTCTGTCTGTTCTTTGACATGCAGTTCAGCTTATTCTAGATCTCTAGCTTAGGTTTTGTTTAACAGATCAGAATTTTTCAGTTCTTGTTTTCTTGTTTCTTACCCTGCCTATATCATGCCTTTTTTCCCCCTTTAGGATGGTCTACTTAGGTATTATAGATCCCAGTCAGATTTTCCCAGACCAAATTGGCCTCCTCTCAAAGAGGAAAGAGTCACCTGTGTCAGTTTTCCCTGAGGGTGAGACCCAACAGGTTGAAAGACTTTCCTATGAAGGCTCTGGACTCTGTTTTTCCTATCCTGCCTGGTATGTGGTGCCTGTCTGCCTGTGAATCCCAGCTGCATAAGGTGATGTGGTACCTTTAACTTCAGCAGACTCTCCCTGCTGGGGGCATGGTGGAGACAGAGAAGAGGTTGTAGGCTGGCTTTAATCACTTCACTTTTCTAGACCCTGGGGTCGGAATTCCTCAAGGGAGGAATTTCACCTGAGCTGGGCCTCACCCCTCTCCTGGGGAAGGCACAGCCTTCAAACTCTCAAATAACATTAATTGTGACTATGCCTGAGACAGCTGGAGCCTCAGGAGCCTTGCAGCTGTATCCAAGGAGCAGTCAAGCTGTAGAAACACAGCCACAAAAAAAGAAAAGAAAAAAAATCCTTTTCAAAACAGGACCCCTGTTCCTCGGGTTTGCCAATCAAGAGCTTATGTTGGTACGTTGCTTTGTGTTTCTCCAGGTCCTATGTGCCCCCTCCTTTCCTTCAGGGCCCAGACCCTTTCAAGTATTTTGTGCTGTCCAATCCAAAAAAAACCTCTGTCTTTTTTTTCTTTTTCCATCAGCCCTGGCCCCTCTGTGCTGCCATCTTGTCACCTATCCTCTGTTTGATTTCTTAATGTTGTTTTTTGAGAGCCTTTTATATATTTTGGATGCTAGTCCTTTATCAAATATATGATTTGCAATTATTTTGTCCCAGTCTGTTTTTTATTCTTTGTGCCATGTATTTTGAAAAGCAGATGCTCTTAATTTTGACAAAAGTGTATTTATCAGCCTTTTTATCTGATGCATATGTATCATATCTAAGAAATCTTACTCTAGTCTAAGGTTTTCTCCTAGGAATTTTATTGTTTTAGGTTTTACGTTTAGGACTATGATCCTTTTTGGTGTTATTTCCTGTATATTGTGTGACATAATTCTGGATTTGTCTATGTATCCTGGCAGTTATTTCAGTTTTTGCTTTATGTGTTTTGAAGATCTATTTTTAGGTATCTAAATATCTAGAACTGTTATGTCCCTGTGACTAAGTAAGCCCTTTATTACTATGAAATGATCCCTTTAGCTCTGATCTGTACTTTGATATTAATATAGCTGCTCAGCTTTCTTTTTTTAATTAAATTTTTTTCTCAGCTTTCTTTTGATTAGTGTTATTATGGTAAATCTTTTTCTATCCTTTTACTTTTAACATATTTAGGTCTTTATATATAAAGTACTTTTTTTGTAGATAACACAGTGATTATTTACATGGTTAGGTTTAAATCCATCATATTGCTATTTGTTTTGTTCCATTTTTCCTCTTCTTCTGCCTTCTTTATGATTAATTTAATAATTTTTATGGTTTGTTTTATCTTCTTTATTGGCTTATCAGTTGTACTCTCTGTTTTGTTATTTTAGTTTATGTTGTTATTACATTATTTTTTTTATTTGTATGTTTTAGAAACTCCACAGTGTCATTGTTTAAAAGTCAGTTATATAAGCAGAATGTGGTATAGAATGCAGTGAAATAATATTAAGCCACAAAAAGGAAAGAGGTACTGATACATACTATAACATGAATGAACTGTAAAACATTAGGCTAAGTGAAAGAAGCCAGTCATAAAAGGCCACACATTATATGTTTCCATTCACATGAAATAGCTAGAATAGGGGAATCCATAGAGACAGAAGCAAGCTGTTGGTTGTCAGGTGCTGTGGGAAGTGGGGGAGGGGATGGGAACTGATTGCCTAATTATAACAGGGCTGCTTTCTGGGGTGACGAAAATTTCTTGGAACTAAGTATTGGTGTTGGTTATACAACATTGTGAGTACACAAAATGCCAATCAGTTGTCTACTTTGAAATTGTCAATTAAAAAAAAGTCAGTTATCTTTTAAAGACATTTAAATAATAAGAAAAATCATATTTAGTTACCCATGTAGTTATTATTTCCATGTTCATCATTCATTATGCAGGCCAAGGGTTGGCCAACTTTTTCCTTAAAGATCCAATTAGTAAACATTTTAAGTTTTTCAAGTCATATATATGTTCTTATATAGTCTCTCTATATCCTGTATATGCATGTTTTTCTCTTTGTGAACACTCTTTTAAAATGGAAAAGACAGGGTTGGGGCCAAGATGGCGGCTTAGTAAGGTACGTGCATCTTAGTTCCTCCTCCAGAGAAACTACTAGGTGAACAGAAACAGTGCAGAACAGCTCCCGGAGCCACGGTAGGGAATGGACACACAGCGTACCCCAGTCTGGACTGGCTAGTCTGACTGCGAGACTTGGCTGCAGTGAGATCCCCGAGCGGCGCGCAACCTCCCGAGCAGCGGCAGCTATGGCGGCCGGAGATCCTCCCTCCCTCCTTCCTGGGCCGGCTGAGAGTCTCGGAGAGACAAGTTTCCCAAGCCGCGGCGGCCGGCGCCCCTCTTTTGCAGGCGGCTTCCTGGTCCGGCTACGAGTCTCGGATCAGAGGGCTACCCAAGCTGCGGTGGCCCTCCCCTGCGGGCGGCTTTCTGGTCCAGTGGGGAATTCCACAGGCCGTGGCGGCCTGCGACCGACGCCCCTCCCCCACGGGCGGCTTCCTGGTCTGGTAGCGAATTCCCCGGGCCCGCTGCGGCTGACACCAATAGGGAAATTAATAAAGGAGCCACAGGGTCCCCTCAAGCCGCAGCGGCTGACGCCCCCACCACGCGCGGCCCCCTGAACCAACTGAGAGAATTGGATCGGAAATCCCCAGGCCACGGAGAACGGTGACCGGGGGGATCCCTTCCAAACACGTGAGATAAATGTGTCCACGAGCGCCACCTACTGGGCAGGATAAGAAAAACAGAACCCAGAGATTTCACAGAAAAATCTTACAACCTTGTTGGGTCCGACACGCAGGGAAATCTGACTAAATGCCCAGACGTCAGCAGCAGAAGATAATGGTCCACGCTCAGAAGATTGAGAATACGGCCCAGTCAAAGGAACAAACCAATAGTTCAAATGAGATACAAGAGCTGAGACAATTAATGCTGAATATACGAACAGAAATGGAAAACCTCTTCAAAAAGGAAATCGAGAAATTGAGGGAGGACATGAAGAAGACATGGGCTGAACAAAAAGAAGAAATAGAAAAACTGAAAAAACAAATCACAGAACTTATGGAAGTGAAGGATAAAGTAGAAAACATGGAAAAAAACAATGGATACCGACAATGGTAGATTTCAAGAGACAGAATATAGAATTAATGATTTGGAGGATGGAACATCTGAATTCCAAAAAGAAACAGAAACTATCCAGAAAAGAATGGAAAAATTTGAACAGGGTATCAGGGAACTCAAGGACAATATGAAGTGCACAATTATATGTGTTGTGGGTGTCCCAGAAGGAGAAGAGAAGGGAAAAGAAGGAGAAAAACTAATGGAAGAAATTATCACTGAAAATTTCCCAACTCTTATGAAAGACCTAAAATTACAGATCCAAGAAGTGCAGCACACCCCAAAGAGATTAGACCCAAATAGGCGTTCTCCAAGACACTTACTAGTTAGAATGTCAGAGGTCAAAGAGAAAGAGAGGATCTTGAAAGCAGCAAGAGAAAAACAATCCATCACATACAAGGGAAACCCAATAAGACTATGTGTAGATTTCTCAGCAGAAACCATGGAAGCTAGAAGACAGTGGGATGATATATTTAAATTACTAAAAGAGAAAAACTGCCAACAAAGACTCCTATATCCAGCAAAATTATCCTTCAAAAATGAGGGAGAAATTAAAACATTCTCAGACAAAAAGTCACTGAGAGAATTTGTGACCAGGAGACCAGCTCTGCAAGAAATACTAAAGGGAGCACTAGAGTCAGATACGAAAAGACAGAAGAGAGAGGTGTGGAGAGGAGTCTAGAAAGAAGGAAAATCAGATATGATATATATAATACAAAAGGCAAAATGTTAGAGGATAATAGTATCCAAACAGTAATAACACTAAAAGTTAATGGACTGAATTCCCCAATCAAAAGACAGAATGGATTAAAAAACAGGATCCTTCTATATGCTGTCTACAGGAAACACATCTTAGACCCAAAGATAAACATAGGTTGAAAGTGAAAGGTTGGGAAAAGATATTTCATGCAAATAACAACCAGAAAAGAGCAGGAATAGCTATACTGATATCCAACAAATTAGACTTCAAATGTAAAACAGTTAAAAGAGACAAAGAAGGACACTATATACTAATAAAAGGAACAATTAAACAAGAAGACATAACAATCATAAATATTTATGCACCGAACCAGAATGCCCCAAAATATGTGAGGAATACACTGCAAACACTGAAAAGGGAAATAGACTCATATACCATAATAGTTGGAGACTTCAATTCACCACTCTCATCAATGGACAGAACATCTAGACAGAGGATCAATAAAGAAATAGAGAATCTGAATATTACTATAAATGAGCTAGACTTAACAGACATTTATAGGACATTACATCCCACATCAGCAGGATACACCTTTTTCTCAAGTGCTCATGGATCATTCTCAAAAATAGACCATATGCTGGGTCACAAAGCAAGTCTTAACAAATTTAAAAAGATTGAAATCATACACAACACTTTCTCGGATCATAAAGGAATGAAGTTGGAAATCAATAATAGGTGGAGTGCCAGAAAATTCACAAATATGTGGAGGTTCAACAACACACTCTTAAACAACGACTGGGTCAAAGAAGAAATTGCTAGAGAAATTAGCAAATACCTTGAGGCGAATGAAGATGAAAACACAACATTTCAAAACTTATGGGACGCAGCAAAGGCAGTGCTAAGAGGGAAATTTATTGCTCTAAATGCCTATATCAGAAAAGAAGAAAAGGCAAAAATGCAGGAATTAACTGTCCACTTGGAAGAACTGGAGAAAGAACAGCAAACGAATCCCAAAGCAAGCAAAAGGAAAGAAATAACAAAGATTAGAGCAGAAATAAATGAAATTGAAAACATGAAAACAATAGAGAAAATCAATAAGGCCAGAAGTTGGTTCTATGAGAAAATCAATAAGATTGATGGACCCTTAGCAAGATTGACAAAAAGAAGAAGAGAGAGGATGCAAATAAATAAGATCAGAAATGGAAGAGGAGACATAACTACTGACCTCACAGAAATAAAGGAGGTAATAACAGGATACTATGAACAACTTTACGCTAATAAATACAACAACTTAGACGAAATGGACGGGTTCCTGGAAAGACATGAACAACCAACTTTGACTCAAGAAGAAATAGATGACCTCAACAAACCAATCACAAGTAAAGAAATTGAATTAGTCATTCAAAAGCTTCCTAAAAAGAAAAGTCCAGGACCAGACGGCTTCACATGTGAATTCTATCAAACATTCCAGAAAGAATTAGTACCAACTCTCCTCAAACTCTTCAAAAAAATCGAAGCAGAGGGAAAACTACCTAATTCATTCTATGAAGCCAACATCACCCTCATACCAAAACAAGGCAAAGATATTACAAAAAAAGAAAACTACAGGCCAATCTCTCTAATGAACATAGATGCAAAAATCCTCAATAAAATTCTAGCAAATCGTATCCAACAACACATTAAAAGAATTATACATCATGACCAAGTAGGATTCATCCCAGGTATGCAAGGATGGTTCAACATAAAAAAATCAATTAATGTAATACACCATATGAACAAATCAAAGCAGAAAAATCACATGATCATCTCAATTGATGCAGAGAAGGCATTTGACAAGATTCAACATCCTTTCCTGTTGAAAACACTTCAAAAGATAGGAATACAAGGGAACTTCCTTAAAATGATAGAGGGAATATATGAAAAACCCACAGCTAATATTATCCTCAATGGGGAAAAATTGAAAACTTTCCCCCTAAGATCAGGAACAAGACAAGGATGTCCACTATCACCACTATTATCCAACATTGTGTTGGAGGTTCTAGCCAGAGCAATTAGACAAGAAAAAGAAATACAAGGCATCAAAATTGGAAAGGAAGAAGTAAAACTATCACTGTTTGCAGACGATATGATACTATACATAGAAAACCCGGAAAAATCCACAACAAAACTATTAGAGCTAATAAATGAGTACAGCAAAGTATCAGGTTACAAGATCAACATTCAAAAATCTGTAGCATTTCTATACACTATCAATGAACAAGCTGAGGGGGAAATCAAGAAACGAATCCCATTTACAATTGCAACTAAAAGAATAAAATACCTAGGAATAAATTTAACTAAAGAGACAAAAAACTTATATAAAGAAAACTACAAAAAACTGCTAAAAGAAATCACAGAAGACCTAAATAGATGGAAGAGCATACCATGTTCATGGATTGGAAGACTAAATATAGTTAAGATGTCAATCCTACCTAAATTGATTTACAGATTCAGTGCAATACCAATCAAAATCCCATCAACTTATTTTTCAGAAATAGAAAAACCAATAAGCAAATTTATCTGGAAGGGCAGGGTGCCCCGAATTGCTAAAAACATCTTGAGGAAAAAAAACGAAGCTGGAGGTCTCGCGCTGCCTGACTTTAAGGCATATTATGAAGCCACAGTGGTCAAAACAGCATGGTATTGGCATAAAGATAGATATATCGACCAATGTAATCGAATAGAGTGCTCAGATATAGACCCTCTCATCTATGGACATTTGATCTTTGATAAGGCAGTCAAGCCAACTCACCTGGGACAGAGCAGTCTCTTCAATAAATGATGCCTAGAAAACTGGATATCCATATGCAAAAGAATGAAAGAGGACCCGTATCTTACACCATACACAAAAGTTAACTCAAAATGGATCGAAGATCTAAACATTATGTCTAAGACCATAAAACAGTTAGAGGAAAATGTAGGGAGATATCTTATGAAACTTAAAATTGGAGGCGGTTTTATGGACCTTAAACCTAAAGCAAGAGCACTGAAGAAAGAAAGAAATAAATGGGAGCTCCTCAAAATTAAACATTTTTGTGCATCAAAGAACTTCATCAAGAAAGTAGAAAGACAGCCTACACAATGGGAGACAATATTTGGAAATGACATATCAGATAAAGGTCTGGTATCCAGAATTTATAAAGAGATTGTTCAACTCAACAACAAAAAGACAGCCAACCCAATTACAAAATGGGAAAAAGACTTGAAAGACACCTCTCAGAAGAGGAAATACAAATGGCCAAAAGGCACATGAAGAGATGCTCAATGTCCCTGGCCATTAGAGAAATGCAAATCAAAACCACAATGAGATATCATCTCACACCCACCAGAATGGCCATTATCAACAAAACAGAAAATGACAAGTGCTGGAGAGGATGCGGTGAAAGAGGCACACTTATCCACTGTTGGTGGGAATGTCAAATGGTGCAACCACTGTGGAAGGCAGTTTGGCGGTTCCTCAAAAAGCTGAATATAGAATTGCCATACGACCCAGCAATACCATTGCTGGGAATCTACTCAAAGGAATTAAGGGCAAAAACTCAAACGGACATTTGCACACCAATGTTTATAGCAGCGTTATTTACAATTGCAAAGGGATGGAAACAGCCAAAATGTCCATCAACAGAAGAGTGGCTAAACAAACTGGTATATACATACGATGGAATATTATGCAGCTTTAAGACAGGATAAACTTATGAAGCATGTAATAACATGGATGGACCTAGAGAACATTATGCTGAGTGAGTCTAGCCAAAAACTAAAAGACAAATACTGTATGGTCCCAATGATGTGAATCGACATTCGAGAATAAACTTGGAATATGTTATTGGTAACAGAGTCCAGCAGGAGTTAGAAACAGCTAAGATAATGGGTAATTGGAGCTGTTGGGATACAGACTGTGCAACAGGACTAGATACAAAAACTCAAAAATGGACAGCACAATAATACCTAATTGTAAAGTAATCATGTTAAAACACTGAATGAAGCTGCATCTGAGCTATAGGTTTTTGTTTTGTTTTGTTTTGTTTTGTTTTTACTATTATTACTTTATTTTTTTCTCTATATTAACATTCTATATCTTTTTCAGTTGTGTTGCTAGTTCTTCTAAACTGATGGAAATGTACTAAGAAAGGATGATCATGCATCTATGTGATGATGTTAAGAATTACTGATTGCATATGTAGAATGGTATGATTTCTAAATGTTGGGTTAATTTCTTTTTTTCTGTTAATAAATAAAAAAAAAAGGGAAAGACATTCTTAGATGGGGAAGGAGAGGCAAACAAAAGCAAGTGAGGCTGGCTTTGGCCCACAGATGGTTAGCCAGCCCCTGGTTTTCATTTTCCTTATGCTTGAAGATCTTCCTGAAACGTTTTTTTTATTGTGTGGGTCTACTGGTAATGAATTATTTCAGCTTCTGCATGTCTGAAAAAAATAAGCCTTTGTTTTACCTTTATTTTTTAAATATATTTTTGCTGGGACTAGAGTTCTAGGTTGACATTTTTTTTCTTTCAGTACTTTAAAGAAGTTTTAACACTGTCCTTTTGCTTGATTATTTCTTACGGGAAACTGCCATCACCCTTACAGACGCACCTCACTTTATTGACCTTCATTTATTGTGCTTTGCAGATATTATGTTTTTTAAAATTGAAGAACTGTGGCAACTCTCCAGCAAGCAAGTCTATCAGCACCATTTTTCCAACAGCCTGTGCTCACTTTGTGTGTCTGTCATGTCTTGGAGTCTGTCTTGTTTGAGTAACTGTCACAATATTTCCAACTTTTTCACTATTACTGTTATCTCTTATGGTGATCAGCAATCTTTAATGTTACTTTTATAATTGTTTTGGGGTGCCATGAATTGTGCCCATATAGGATGGCAAATTTAATTGATAAATGTTATGTGTCTTCTAACTGCTCCGTCAACCAGCCGTTTCCCCAACTCTCCCTCTCCTTGGGTCTCCCTATTTCCTGAGACACAGCAATATTAAAATTAGACCAAATAATAACCCTACAATGGCATGTAAGTGTAAAAGTGAAAGTAAGACTCACAAATCTCTCATTTACAATCAGAAACAAATGAGTAAGCTTAGTGAGGAAGGCATGTCAAAACCAAGATAGGCCAAAAGCCAGGCATCTTGTGCCAAACAGTTAGCCAAGTTTTGAATGTAGAGAAAAATTCTTGAAGGAAATTGAAATGCAGTTCCAGTGAACAGATGAATGATAAGAAAGTGACACAGCCTGATGGCCGATATGAGAAAGTTTTAGTGGTCTGGGTAGATCAAACCAGACTCAACATTCTGTTAAGCGAAAGCCTAGCCCGGAACAAGGCCCTAACTCCGTTCATCTCTAGGAAGACTGAGAGAGGAAAGGAAGCTGCAGAAAAAAAGTTAGAAGCTAGCAGAGGTTAGTTTATGTGTTTTAGGGAAAGAAAGTGTCTCTATAACATCAAAGTACAAAATGAAGCAGTGAGTGCTGATGTACAAGCTGCAGCATGTTAACCAGAAGATCTAGCTGGGATACTTGATGAAGGTGGCTGCCCTAAACAACAGGTTGTTAATGTAGATGAAACAGCCTTATATTGGAAGGAGATGCCATCTAGGACTTTTATAGCTAGAGAGGAGAAGTCAATGCCTGGCTTCAAAGATTCAAAGGACAGGCTGAGTCTCTTGTTAGGGGCTAATGCAGCTGATGACTTTAAGTTGATGCCAGTGCTCACATACCATTCTAAAAATCCTAGGATTCTGAAGATTTATGCTAAATTGATTCTATCTGTGCTCTATAAATGGAACAACAAAGCCTGGATGACAGCACGTCTGTTTACGATACGTTTGTTTACTGAATATATTAAGCCCAGTGTTAAGAACTACTGCTTTGAGATAAGATTCATTTAAAAATATTATTGCTCAGTGATTCTTTATATAGATACTTCTTTTTAGAGTCTAGAGTTTTTTGGAATAGCCAGAAGTAAATACCTGATGTTGTTGAACTGTAACCCAGTAGCCCTGATCCTTGAGAATGACTGTCTAACTATATTGAAAAAAAAAAGTCACTGTGTTTACATGTCTCTGCATCTGAGATGTTTTGTTCCACTGCTGTATATGTCAATACCACACTGTCTTAGTTAACCTACGTCTATTGTAAATCTTAAAATTGGGTAGACTGCAATACTAGTACCCATTAAGAGGGAGGGTAAGGGGTATGGGATGTATGGGTTTCTTCTTTTTAGTTTTTATTTCTTTTTCTCGAGTAATGCAAAAATTCTAAAAATGATCACTGTGATGAATATACAACTAAGTGATGATAATGTGAACCAGTGACTGTATACTTTTGATGGATTGTGTGAAGCATAAATATATCTCAATAAAATATATTATTGATTAGTGACAATGCACCTGATCATCCAAGAGCTCCATAGAGATGTCTAACAAGATTCATATTGTTTTAATGCATGCTAACTCAGCGTCCTTTTTGTAGCCCATGATCAAGGAATCATTTTGAATGTCAAACCTTATTAGTTAAGAAATACATTTCGTAAGGCTGTAGTTGCCATGGCTAATGATTCCTCTGATGAATTTGGGGAAAGTAAATTGAAAACCTTCTGGAAAGGATTCTACCATTCTAGATACCTTTGCAAACATTTGCGATTTATGGGAGGAGGTCAAAATTTCAGCATCAACAAGTGATCGGAAGAAGTTGATTCCAGACCTTATGGATGGTTTTGAGGGATTCGAGACTTCAGTTGGTGGGAGTAACTACAGATGTGGTAGAAATAGCAAGAGACCTAGAATTAAAAGTGAAGCCAGAGGATGTGACTGAATTGCTGCAATCTCATGAGAAAACTTAAGTAGATGAATAGTTGCTTCTTATGGATGAGTAATGAAAGTGGTTTCTTGAGATGAGAACTTCTCCTGGTGAAGACACTGTGAATATTGTTGAAATGACAACAAGGGAATCAGAGTACTACATAAACTTAATAGATAAAGAAGCAGCTGGATTTGAGAAGACCGACTTCAATTTTGTGGTTTTTTTCATGGGCAGGCACCAGGAATCAGGCCCGGGTCTCCAGCATGGCAGGTGAGAGCTCTGCCACTGAGCCACTGTTGCCTACCCTATTGACTCCAATTTTGAAAGAAGTTCTGTGGGTAAAATAATCTCAAACAGCATCCCCTGCAAAAGAAAAATCTTTCATGAAAAGAAGAGTCAATTGGTATGATACACTTCATTGTTGTTTTATTTTAAGGAATTGCCACAATCACCTCAACCCTCAGCAACCACCACACTGATCATTCAGCAGCCATCAGTGTCAAGGCAGGACCTTCCACCAGCAAAAAGATTATGATTTGCAGAAGGCTCAGATGATGGTTAGCATTTTAAGCAGTAAAATATTTTAAATTAAGATATGTGCATTGTTTTTTTAGACATAGTGATAGTGTACACTTAGACTTTTATAGTGGAAACATAAACAAAAAACTACTGTGACTTGCTTTATTGCAATATTTGCTTTATTGTGGTGGTCTGTAATTGAACCTTGGGCAATATCTCTGAGATATGCCCATACATAGCATGTCTTTATTCCCTGACTACTCTTAAGATTTTCTCTTTATCATTGGTTTTGAGAGAACTGATTATTATATACCTTACCCTGGGTATTGTCATGTTTCTTGTGCTTGGGATTTGTTGAGCCTCTTAGATCTGTATGCTTAAAATTTTCATCATTTTGGACAATTTTAGCCATTGTTTCTCTTGTTTCCCCTTTCTTCGTGTCCTTCCTGACTACAATTACATATGTATTACTTTGCTTGTAGATGTTCTATGGCTTATTGATGCTATGTTTATTTTTAAAAATCTTCCTTTCCCTCTTTTTTATTAATTAGAAAAATTAACAACAAACAAAACAATAAGATATCATTCTGTTCTACATATATAATCAGTAATTCTTAATATCATCACATAGTTGCATATTCATCATTTCTTAGAACATTTGCATCAATTTAGAAAAAGAAATAAAAAGACAACAGGAAAAGAAATAAAACAATAATAGAGAAAAAAAAGTTATACATACCATACCCCTTACCCCTCACTTTCATTTACCACTAGCATTTCAAACTAAATTTATTTTAACATTTGTTCCCCCTATTATTTATTTTTATTCCATATGTTCTACTCTTCTGTTGATATAGTAGCTAAAAGGAGCATCAGACACAAGGTTTTCATATTCACAGAGTCTCATTGTGAAAGCTCTGTCATTGTTCAATCATCATCAAGAAACATGGCTACTGGAATACAGCTCTACATTTTCAGGCAGTTCCCTCTAGCCTCTCCACTACATCTTGAACAACAAGGTGATATCTACTTAATGTGTAAGAATAACCTCCAGCATAACCTCTCGACTGTATTTGGAATCTCTCAGCCATTGACACTTTGTCTCATTTCACTCTTCTCCCTTTTGGTCAAGAAGGTTCTCTCAATCCCTTGATGTTAATTCTCAGCTCATTCTAGGGTTTTTCTCAGTCCCTTGATGCTGAGTCTCAGCTCATTCCAGGATCTCTGTCCCACGTTGACAGGAAGGTTCACACCCCCTGGAAGACATATCCCACGCAGAGAGGGGGAGGGTGGTGAGACTGCTCGTCATGTTGGCTGGAGGGAGAGGCCAAATCTGAGCAACAAAAGAGACTCTCTTGGGGGTGACTCTTAGGCCTAAATTTTAAGTAGACTTGATCTATCCTTTGTGGGGTTAAGTTTCATATGAACAAACCCCAAGACTAGGGGCTCAGCCTGTAGCTTTGGTTGTCTACACTGCTTGTGAGAATATCAAGAATTCAACTTGGGGAAGTTGAATATCTCCCCACTGTCACCATTCCCCGAAGGGGGCTTGCAAATACTTTTTTACTCACTGATCAAATCACTCTGGGATTCATCAGGGCATCACTCTGGATAAACCAACAAAATCTCATGTCCTACCTGAGATTCCAAGTACTTATGACGTTCAATCAAACTATCTACATAAGTTATATTAGGAAATGCTCTAGTCAAAATATAAATTTTGTAACAAATAAACATTTTTTTGCTTTAGTCTCACACATAAGGTGACATTTTGAAATATTAATTACCATCTATATTCAGCACCCTACAATAATGACATTCCTTTATTCTTCCTCATGCAAAAACATTTTTAAAATTTGTACATTGTACATTTCACTATTGTTATATACTGTAGGAATTCCTGGATTATACCACCTCAATCTTTAACATCTATCTTTCTTTCTGATTTCATTTATGTCCCCAGCTCTACTCCCTCTATCATTCTCACATGCAGCTTCATTCAGTGTTTTAACATAATTATATTACAGTTAGGTAGTATTGTGCTGTCCATTTCTGAGTTTTTGTATCCAGTCCTGTTGCACAGTCTGTATCCCTTCAGCTCCAATTACCCAATATCTTACCCTATTTCTATCTCCTGATAATCTCTGTTACCAACGACATATTCCAAATTTATTCACTAATGTCAGTTCATATCAGTGAGACCATACAGTATTTGTCCTTTAGTTTCTGGCTAGTCTCACTCAGCATAATGTTCTCAAGGTCCATCCATGTTGTTACATACTTCATAAATTTATTCTGTCTTAAAGCTGCATAATATTCCATTGTATGTATATGCCACAGTTTGTTTAGCCACTCATCTGTTGATGGAGATTTTGGCTGTTTCCATCTCTTTGCAATTGTAAATAATACTGCTATAAACATTGGTGTGCGAGTGTCCATTTGTGTCTTTGCCCTTAAGTCCTCTGAGTAGATACCTAGCAGTGGTATTGCTGGATCATATGGCAATTCTATATTCAGCTTTTTGAGGAACCGCCAAACTGCCTTCCACAGCGGTTGCACCGTTTGACATTCCCACCAACAGTGAATAACTGTGCCTCTTTCTCCACATCCTCTCCAGCCCTTGCCATTTTCTCTTTTGTTGATAATGGCCATTCTGGTGGGTGTGAGATGATACCTCATTGTGGTTTTGATTTGCATTTCTCTAATGTCTAGGGAAGTTGAGCATCTCTTCATGTGCCTTTTGGCCATTTGTATTTCCTCTTCTGAGAAGTGTCTGTTCAAGTCTTTTTCCCATTTTGTAATTGGGTTGTTTGTCTTTTTGTTGTTGAATTAAACAATCTCTTTATATATTCTGGGTACTAGACCTTTATCTGATATGTCGTTTCCAAATATTGTCTCCCATTGTGTAGGCTGTCTTTCTACTTTCTTGATGAAGTTCTTTGATGCACAGAAGTGTTTAATTTTGAGGAGCTCCCATTTATTTATTTATTTCTTCAGTGCTCTTGCTTTAGGTGTAAGGTGTATAAAACTGCCTCCAATTATAAGATTTATAAGATATCTCCCTACATTTTCCTCTAACTGTTTTATGGTCTTAGACCTAATGTTTAGATCTTTGATCCATTTTGAGTTAACTTTTGTATAGGGTGTGAGATACGGGTCCTCTTTCATTCTTTTGCATATGGATATCCAGTTCTCCAGGCACCATTTATTGAAGAGACTGTTCTTTCCCAGGTGAGTTGGCTTGACTGCCTTATCAAAGATCAAATGTCCATAGATGAGAGGGTCTATAGCTGAACACTCTATTCGATTCCATTGGTCAATATATCTATCTTTATGCCAGTACCATGCTGTTTTGGCCACTGTGGCTTCATAATATGCCTTAAAGTCAGGCAGTGTGAGACCTCCAGCTTCATTTTTTTCCTCACAATACTTTTAGCAATTCGGGGCACCCTGCCCTTCCAGATAAATTTGCTTATTTGTTTTTCTATTTCTGAAAAGTAAATTGTTGGGATTTTGATTGGTATTGCTTTGAATCTGTAAATCAATTTAGGTAGAATTGACATCTTAACTATATTTAAGCTTCCAATCCATGAACATGGTATGTCCTTCCATCTATGTAGGTCTTCTGTGATTTCTTTTATGAATTTCTTGTAGTTTTCTTTGTATAGGTATTTTGTCTCTTTAGTTAAATGTATTCCTAAATATTTTATTCTTTTGGTTGCAATTGTAAACGGAATTCTATTCTTGATTTCCCCTTCCAATTGTTCATTACTAGTGTATAGAAACACTACAGATTTTTGAATTTGATCTTGTAACCTGCCACTTTGCTGTATTTGTTTATTAGATCTAGTAGTTTTGCTGTGGATTTTTCCGGGTTTTCGACATATAGTATCATATCATCTGCAAACAGTGATAGTTTTACTTCTTCCTTTCCAATTTTGATGCCTTGTATTTCTTTTTCTTTTCTAATTGCTCTGGCTAGAACATCCAACACAATGTTGAATAACAGTGGTGATAGTGGACATCTTTGTCTTGTTCCTGATCTTAGGGGGAAAGTTTTCAGTTTTTCCCCACTGAGGATGATATTAGCTGTGGGTTTTTCATATATTCCCTTTATCATGTTGAGGAAGTTCCCTTCTGTTCCTATCCTTTGAAGTGTTTTCAACAGGAAAGGATGTTGAATCTTGTCAAATGCCTTCTCTGCATCAATTGAGATGATCATGTGATTTTTCTGCTTTGATTTGTTGATATGGTGTATTACATTAATTGATTTTCTTATGTTGAACCATCCTTGCATACCTGGGATGAATCCTACTTGGTCATGATGTATAATTCTTTTTTTTTATTATTAATTAAAAAAATTAACTAACACAACATTTAGAAATCATTCCATTCTACATATGCAATCAGTAATTCTTAATATCATATCGTAGATGTATGATCATCATTTCTTAGTAGTATAATTCCTTTAATGTGTTGCTGGATTCGATTTGCTAGAATTTTGTTGAGGATTTTTGCATCTATATTCATTAGAGAGATTGGTCTGTAGTTTTCTTTTTTTGTAATATCTTTGCCTGTTTTTGGTATGAGGGTGATGTTGTCTTTGTAGAATAAATTTGGTAGCTTTCCCTGCACATCAATTTTTTTGAAGAGTTTGAGCAGGGTTAGTACTAATTCTTTCTGGAATGTTTGGTAGAATTCACATGTGAAGCCATTTGGTCCTGGACATTTCTTTTTGGAAAGCTTTTTAATGACTGATTCAATGTCTTTACTTGTGATTGGTTTGTTGAGGTCATCTATTTCTTCTTGAGTCAAAGTTGGTTGTTCATGCCTTTCTAGGAAGTTGTCCATTTCATCTACATTGTTGTATTTATTAGCATAAAGTTGTTCATAGTATCCTGTTATTACCTCCTTTATTTCTGTGGGGTCAGTCGTTATGTCTGCTCTTCCATTTCTGATCTTATTTATTTGTGTCCTCTCTCTTCTTCTTTTTGTCAGTCTTGCTAAGGCCCATCAATCTTATTGATTTTCTCATAGAACCAACTTCTGGTTTTATTGATTTTCTCAATTGTTTTCATGTTCTCAATTTCATTTATTTCTGCTCTAATCTTTGTTGTTTCTTTCCTTTTGCTTGCTTTGGGATTAGTTTGCTGTTCTTTCTCCAGTTCTTCCAAATAGACAGTTAATTCCTGAATTTTTGCCCTTTCTTCTTTTTTGATATAGGCATTTAGGGCAATAAGTTTCCCTCTTAGCACTGCCTTTGCTGCATCCCATAAGTTTTGATATGTTGTGTTTTCATTTTCATTTGCCTCGAGTTATTTACTGATTTCTCTTGTAATTTCTTCCTTGACTCATTGGTTGTTTAAGAGTGTGTTGTTGATCCTCCACATATTTGTGAATTTTCTGGTGCTCTGCCTATTATTGATTTCCAACTTCATCCCTTTATGATCTGAGAAAGTGTTGTGTATGATTTCAATCATTTTAAATTTGTTGAGACTTGCTTTGTGAGCCAGCATATGGTCTATTTTTGAGAATGATCCATGAGCACTTGAGAAAAAGGTGTATCATGCTGTTGTGGGCTGTAATGTCCTATAAATGTCTGTTAAGTCTAGCTCATTTATTGTAATATTCAAATTCTCTGTTTCTTTATTGATCCTCTGTCTAGATGTCCTGTGCATTGATGAGAGTGGGGAATTGAAGTCTCCAACTATTATGGTATATGAGTCTATTTCCCTTTTCAGTGTTTGCAGTGTTTGCCTCATGTATTTTGGGGCATTCTCGTTTGGTGCATAAATATTTATGATTGTTATGTCTTCGTGTTGAATTGTTCCTTTTATTTGGTACATAATATCCTTCTTTGTCTCTTTTAACTGTTTTACATTGGAAGTCTAATTTGTTGGATATTAGTATAGCTACTCCTGCTCTTTTCTGGTTGTTGTTTGCATGAAATATCTTTTCCCAACCTTTCACTTTCAACCTATGTTTATCTTTGGGTCTAAGATGTGTTTCCTGTAGACAGCATATAGAAGGATCCTGTTTTTTAATCCATTCTGCCAGTCTATGTCTTTTGATTGGGGAATTCAGTCCATTAACGTTTAGTGTTATTACTGTTTGGGTAATACTTTCCTATACCATTTTGCCTTTTGTATTATATATATCATATCTAATTTTCCTTCTTTCTACACTCTTCTCCACACCTCTCTCTTCTGTCTTTTCGTATCTGACTCTAGTGCTCCCTTTAGTATTTCTTGCAGAGCTGGTCTCTTGGTCACAAATTCTCTCAGTGACTTTTTGTCTGAAAATGTTTTAATTTCTCCCTCATTTTTGAAGGACAGTTTTGCTGGATATAGAATTCTTGGTTGGCAGTTTTTCTCTTTTAGTAATTTATATTTATCATCCCACTGCCTTCTTGCCTCCATGGTTTCTGCTGAGAAATCTACACATAGTCTTATTGGGTTTCCCTTGTATGTGATGGATTGTTTTTCTCTTGCTGCTTTCAAGATCCTGTCTTTCTCTTTGACCTCTGACATTCTAACTAGTAAGTGTCTTAGAGAACACCTATTTGGATCTATTCTCTTTGGGGTGCGCTGCACTTCTTGGATCTGTAATTTTAGGTCTTTCATAAGAGTTGGGAAATTTTCAGTGATAATGTCTTCCATTAGTTTTCCCCCTCCTTTTCCTTTCTCTTCTCCTTCTGGGACACCCACAACACGTATATTTGTGCGCTTCATATTATCATTCAATTCCCTGAGCCCCTGCTCAATTTTTTCCATTCTTTTCCCTATAGTTTCTGTTTCTTTTTGGATTTCAGATGTTCCATCCTCCAGTTTACTAATTCTAACCTCTGTCTCTTGAAATCTACCATTGTAGGTTTCCATTGTTTTTTTCATCTCTTCTACTGTACTTTTCGTTCCCATAAGTTCTGTGATTTGTTTTTTCAGACTTTCCATTTCTTCTTTTTGTTCCTTCCTTGCCTTCTTCATATCCTCCCTCAATTCATTGATTTGGTTTTTGATATGGTTTTCCATGTCTGTTCATATATTCTGAATTAATTGTTTCAGCTCCTGTATCTCATTTGAACTATTGGTTTGTTCCTTTGACTGGGCCATATCTTCAGTTTTCCTGGTGTGATTTGTTATTTTTTGCGGGTGTCTGGACATTTAATTACCTTAATTAGTTTATTCTGGAGATTGCTTTCACTTATCTTACCTAGGGTTTTCTTGCTATATGAGTTTGTTGTCTATCTGTTCTTTGACCTTCAGTTCAGCTTTTTCTGGACCTCTTGCTTAGGTTTTGTTTAACAGAGGATAATTTTTCAGTTCTTGTTTTCTTGTTTCTTGCCCTGCTTGTAAGGTGCCTTTTCCCTCCCCACCCTTAGGAGGGTCTACGTAGGTAATATAGACTCCAGCCAGGTTTTCCCGGACTAAACTGGACTCCTATCGGGGGAAGGAGTCACCTGCGTCAGTTTTCCCTGAGGGTGGGACCCAGCAGGTTAAAAGACTTTCCTGTGAAGTCTCTTGGCTCTGTTTTTCTTATCCTGCCCAGTATGTGGTGCTTGTCTGCCTGCAGGTCCCACCAGCAAAAGATGTTGTGGCACCTTTAAGTTTGGAAGGCTCTCCCTGCTGGGGACATGGTGGAGATGGAGGAGAGGTTGTAGGCTGGTTTTAATGGCTCCAAATTGCCAATCCCTGGTGTCTGAATTCCTTGAGAGAGGGATTCCACCTGAGTTGAGCTTCACCCCTCCCCTGGGGAAGGCACAGTTGGGAGACAGCCCTGAAAGCAGTCCGTTTCTGCCTATTCCTGGGGCAGTTGCAGCCTGTGTAGTCCTGCTACTGAGTCCAGAGGCAGCCAAGCCTCCATAGAGACAGCCACAAAAACCTCCATTTTGTCCCCTTTCCTCTTTTTCAGTTAGCCCAATAAGTGACCTCCGCCTTGACCAGGTTCACCTGATTGGGAGCCTATTTTTAGTAGTCAGAATTTGTTAATTAATGCCGCAATTGGTGCTTGGTTGGACTCAGTCCCTGCTACTGTTAGAGTGTCTTTCCTTTCCCTCTGGGAAGCACCCCATGGGGGAGGGGCACCGGGTGCCGGCCGCTGTGGCTGGTGGAACTCACGGTTCTGGGGGGGCTTGCAGCCAGTCCAGCTGGTCCAGACTGGGGTACGCTGTGTGTCCGGTCACTACTGTGGCTCCAGGAGCTGTTTTGTACTGTTTCTGGTTATTTAGTAGTTGTTCTGGAGGATGAACTAAAACGGGCATCTTGCTAAGCCGCCACCTTGGCCCCTCTTCCCTTTCCCTCTTTTTTTGACTTTCAAAATTTTCTATTATTATGTCTTCAACATGCTTTTCTTTGGCAATGTCTAACCTGCTCTCAATCCCATCCAGTGTATTTTTCATTTACACATTGTAGCTTTTTTGTTTTCTATAATTCCTTTTTGGTACTTTAATATCTTCATGTTTTTGGTTTTTTTTTTTTTAACACTTTGAACATATAGATGCAGATTTAATATCATTGTCTGATAATTTTGCTCTACCCATGGCCCCATGAATCTTGAAGTTCCCCACTCTGGCTGCCTGGAGCAGGTATTATTCCCAGGCCTGTGTGGGCACCTGGCCATGTCTCCTCTAATCCTTGGCACTGGTTCTGGTTCTTTACCGGCCTTGGGTTGTTTTCTCACATGCAGGCACTGAACAAGTAGTCTGCTAAATCTGGAGGGAGCCCTCATCAGATCTCCAGAGCTCTCTCCTTTTGCAGTTCTCTCCTCTCCAGTATTCTGTCCTATATCCTCTTGCCTAGTCTCCTCAGACTCTCACTTTCATCATTTCAACTCAGGGTTATCCCTGGGCCCTTGTTAGCTCTCCTTCCCTGTGCCACAGCCTGGAAATTCTCTCAGGGCACTAAGCTGGACAATCACTGTGATCAACTTGTTTGTTCACTGTCTCTTTGGGAGCACTATCCATTATTCCCTGCTATCCTGTGTCCTGCAAACTTTTTAAAACTGATTTTTTCCATTTTTTGCATCTTTTAGACAGAATGGCCAATTTGGTCCCTTTATTCTGTCTTGACTGGAAGTAGATGTTCATAATTATGAATTTTTTATTCTTCAGTCTCACCTTTTGCTTCTGTAACAAAGGTTGTATAAGAAGCTGTATTTATGGAAAACATTTACAGAATAATAAAAATACATACAATTTTTAGTCATTGTTGCATTTATGGAATTTAAAGAGGAAAAGATACAAAAATTGAGTACAATTTTAATATATTTCTCCAATAAAGTATATGCCTTTTAATAGAAAACTTTAAAAATACCTCTCAGAAGAAAATAAGCTGCCATTCAAAATCATTGCCCCTCAATAATGTAGCCATAACCATGCACAGTGGAAAAGGTCACTTAAAAACCTGCTAATAGCTTACGTGCAATGTGGGTATTAATAGAAAAAAGCCTTTTAACAGAGTAGAGCTATTTAAAAGAATAATGTTTAACACCAAAAAAAAAAAAAAATCAAAGGTGCATTCTGGAGCACAGTGTAACTGCTATGAAGACAAATGAAAAATCAGAAAGGCGAAGTGCTAGGGTAGAAATTATGATACTACCTGGAATCTATTTTGGGGGGCACCTCATATTCAATACCTTTCCTCTGAACTGTTTCATCTGGCTCATCAAGTTTGATCATGGTATTTGCCTGGACGACTAACAAAAATTATCATCGGCTAGATCTGTAGGAAGACTTGAGGGAGAGTGTGGCCAAATAAAGGAACACGAGGTATTTGGTTGCTTTGTACCTAGTGTATTGTCATGAAATAGTTGTTCAGTTTCTACTTCTCACTGGCCTTACCCCAGATTTAGCTGCTCTTTATCCCCAGGGTGTGACAAAACTGGATCACTCTTCCTTGGGTGTGGTTTTCTTGCTCTGGAAGGACTTCAAAAGAAGCAGGCAGGCTGAGGCTGCAGTTGAATCCTGTAACCATGACTCCTTGGAACAAAGAGGCTTACCTCTTTAAGCAGCTATAACTTTTAGAAGAGTAAGAATTAGCAGTTAATGCTACTGAAGGAGAAGTTAGCCAGAGGATTAGTGACAGTGTTTTGGGAATCTTGACTGAATATTTAGGATTCTGTAATTTAGAAAACTTCACACATAGCAGGTGCTTTTAAAACCTTCAGGCCTGGCCCTGACAAAATGTGTGGGCAGTTCACTTTCATTAGTTGAGGAACTATTAAGTGCCAGGTACTGTTCATCTCTTATATCATTTAATCCTCTGAGTATCAGTGGAGTGGTAATTCTAGTAGGTGGATAGCATTTTTCTATTTTTAACCCAATTAGTAGTAGAAGGGTCTCTGTCTTTTGTATTTTTTCAACTTTACCCTGATGCCTCAAATGGATGAGATTTGTCCTCCATATGTCTGCTGGAGGCCTGTGTATTTGTGATTTTGATGTTTACTGGGATTTAAGGACAATTTTCTATTGCAGAGGGTACTGGTCTATAGTAAGAGCTAAGAGATTTAATGTGTCAATTCTTCCCAGGAATATTGTACAGTATTTATATTTCAAAAGACAAACACCAAGAATAGCCAGTGTTTAACATAAAGGAATTAATATCGATCAGTGAGTTTCATTCACTGTAAGGATAATTCTGAGTGACTTCCAAAATTTATAAGCATTCCTCAAATCACAGTAGAGAGGCAGCCTTCTCTAGGCCCTCTTTTTCCTGACTATTTGTTCCACTCTTAGGTTATGGCTTCTCAATCTCTATTTGTCAATCCACTATTGATTAAAAATAATTTAAAATCTTACTTGAATTTAACAGAAAAAAAATGGGAGGACTTGCTGATCTTCAGGTAACAATTGCTTCAGAACAAAATAACTTAGTTCCTAAAAATTCCTTTCAGTTTTAACTTGTGAGAAACATTAACTATATTTCCTAATGGAATAGTTTAAGTGTTCGGTTAGGGAGGTTTCCTGGTTTTCTCTTTTTGCTCAAATTTCAGAAGATCAAGTAGTTTGTGTCCCAGCATATCTTCTAACAGATATCTGGGTGGGAACCAGGCCTGCCTTGGCAGTCGTATTCTCCAGCTTTTCTTCAGCTCAGGGAGAATTCTTCACCCATTGTTTTAGATTATTTTCTACCTTCCATTTTTTCCCTATGCAATTTCTGATTCACTTTTTAGATGCATACAGAATCTCTGCCTCTGTTGTATTATGTCTTTTAACTGCTCTCTAATATCCACACCCCCCTTTCATCTCTTTACTGTAAGTTCTGGGAGTTTCCCTGCATTTTATATTCCAAATCATTAATTTAGACTTCAAATGTGTCTATTCTATTATTTATTGCTCTTTGACTTTTTTCTTTGATTGCTTTTGTTGTTTTTTTATAGCAGGTTGTACTTCCTATGCAGATGGACGAGAAGGCTAATTTCAGCAATTTCTTGTTTCCTGTGTGAGGTCTGTTGATCTGTTTGTTCATATTGATCCTTCTCTTTCATTCTGTTAGTTCTTCTCAAATGACCAGTGCTTCTTTATAAATGAACGAAGGGCAAGGTTGAATAACAGGTAATCGGGATGCATTTTTCTCTGTCCTTGTGTAAGTCGTTTTCCTAGGAAGTGCCTTTCCCTAAATGGAACATGGTCAAGGGTAGATCTTGTCAGTAGCTCCCCAAGAAACTGGAGATGGCTGGGCCTTCCAGTCCCTCTATCAGGCTTCCTGCATGGGGGCAGTGGGATGCTGATCCTAGCTCTTTTCTTCACTCTGGGGTGCAGATCTTGCTTCTGTACCCATTTGGACTGGATTTTTCTCCCATACCCAGCTCAGGAATTTTCCTCGTCTCTACATTATACCTCTGGCACTAACTCCATTCAGGAGCTCCTGGGTGGGCTCTCCCTAATTTCAAAACTGACTATTTTTAGCAGCCTCAAGTCAGACTTAGAACTGGAGGAGTGGTAGCAGACCATGTTCCTATATTTTTGGGGCCGCTTTGCTGTCCCTCCCCCTTTCTTTTTCTCTGGGCATGGTCATCTCCCTCCATCCCAGCCTCCCATTCATCTTCACTGACCCTGTTTCCTCTTCCATCAAACCGAATAATAATCTGGGCCTACTTCCCAGTGATTACATGGGAAGTAAATGCCTTAATTTCCTTGGTGCTAAAAGTTACCATACAGTGAGTTAGTGTAAACAATGGAAATATATTGGCTCACAGTTTTGAGGCTAGAAGAAGTCCAAGGCAATGCATTCTTCCCCAAGACTATGGCACACTGGGGCTGGCTACCAGCAATACTTGGTGCTTGGCTTTTCTGTCACATGGTAGTGCACATGGCAGTAGCATCTTTCTCTTCCAGTTTCCATTGACTTCCAGCTTCTTGCTTTTTCTATGGCTTCTCCTTCTATGTTCAATTTCCTTTGCTTATAAAGACTTCAGCCATATTGGTTTAAGGCCCACGCTCATTCAGTTTGAGCACACCTCAAGTATAATCACATCATCAAAAGTCCTGTTTATAAATGTGATCACACCCACAGGATTGTGGCTGTGAATATACCTTCTGTGGGGGATATGATTCAATCCCCAACAGTATGTAAAATGTTCTTTGTGGACTCTAGTATGCTCTACAGAGGAAAGAATCATTGCTATTAAGGGGTTACAGAATAGATAGTCTATGCAAAGCATTTTTCTTGAGTTTTCAGGAAGACACCGAAGATGTAATAGCTATAACCAAAGGCCACCTGCTAGACTTGATTTCTGTAGCTCTTGATACCAATTAGCCCCAACTTCCAAGGTCAGTTTGCGAATGCTCCATCACCCAAATGGAAAGATATTACCTAAACTAAATGTGTTGGTTTGTTAGGCCTACTTAGGAAGTTAATAAACTCATGCTTCTTAGAACACAGTGAACATATCTGTGAAAACCATTCATGGGAGTTACTGAATTTTAGAACTGTATTAAGGTCACCACTTAAATATTATAACAGCTGACATTGATTGCATGCAAACTATAAGCCAGATACCTGTTTAAGCACTTTACAGTTATCATTTCATAGACTTCTCACATCGATCCCAGGGGATGGATCTACTATTACTTCCATTTTTCTGATGAAGACTTAGAGATGTAGAGAAGAGAAGTAACTTGCTTAAGATTTCCTAAGGGTTGGGGCTGGGGAGAAACTCAAACCCAGGATATCTGTTACAGAGCACTTACTACTGACCATTGTGCACACTGCTTCAAATTATACAAATATAAGATGCACATAATGCTGAAAAACTTTCACATGCTTAGCTTTGAACAGGAACCACATTTACATTTGAAATTTACCAAAAAACAGGAATGTCTATTATAAAACTAAATTAGGGAAGGGATTTGTGGTAGTTTTTTTTTGGTTATAGTCATTCATAGCCTATACTTTTTTATTCCTCCATTAGACGTACCCCATCTCTTAACTTAATACAAAAGCTAATGTACTTTTCCCCTTTTTTGTGCATAGGATGGAGTCCATTTTATTTCAAAATAATAGTTATCATTTACTGAACTCTGAACCAGTTAAGAGCCCTGCTAGACATTCTATAAACATGATCCCATTTAACAGCAGCCTCATGAGATAGGTGCTCCTCTCATCACCCTTTTGTTGATGAGGACATCCGTATACCATGTCCAAGTCTAGAGGTGTTTCCTGCTGGTATCAGCACTTGAAGCCGCATAGCCTATCTCAGAGCCGGGGCAGAAAGGACTCGAGGGTCCCCATGATCTTTGTGTTTGGCAGTGTTCCCATGATTATGTTATGCTACACAGCAAAAAGAGTTTTGCAGTTGTAATTAAGGTTTTGTTTTGTTTTTTTAAGTCAGTTAACCATTAGAGAGGAATTATGTGAGTGGGACGAATGTAGTCACAAAGATCTTTAAAAGCAGAGAGCTTTCTGAGGCTGGCAGCTGAAGTGTGAGCTGCACTCTGCTGTTTTAAAGGTGGAGGGAACCATGTGAGAGGGAATATGGGCCCAGTGAAGGATCTGAGGGAGACTCCCGACCAACAGACAACAAGGAAGCCGGGACAGCAGTGCTATAGCCGTAAGAAGCCAGATTCTGCCCATAACTTAATGAACTTGGAAGATGATTCTTCCCCCGAGCCTCCTAGTTGATACTTTGATTCTGGTCATATGAGCAGAGAACCCAGCTGGGCCATGCTGGATTTCCGATCTACAAAAATGTGAGCTAATAAATTGGTGTTTTGAAGCACTAAGGCTGAGGTAAGTTGTTATACAGCATAGAAAACTGATACAGAGCCCATGTCACTGACCCCTAGAATCACAGAGGCCGCCCTCTCCGGAGGCCTTGAATGACTTGGCGCCGCCTCATCTTGTTTGCCTCCTTCTACCTCTCCCTGTTTCCCGCCACCTTGATCTTCCCCTCGTTGTTGGATGTGCCTCATTTCTTCTTCGCTCAGGACTGGTATGTTTGTACTTCTCTGCCGGGAAAGTGCTCTTCCTCAACCCACTCTCTTCCTAGCCAACTCCTATTCATCCTTCAGAACAGAGATAAGACATTATTTCCTCAGGGGAAACCTTCTCTGAGGCTCCAGACTAATCTACGTACCCACCACGTGCTCTCACAACGCCCTCTATTTTGCTTTCTTCATTCCTACACCATTTATATAAATAATGTATTTGTATGATTTATTTGATAAATGTCTCAGTTGATCTCCTTTTATTCCCAATTCTAAGTTCCTCAAGGACAGGGACTGAGACCATGTACTTGCCTCTGTGTCCTTAGTGCTTAGCACATTGCCAGCCATGGCTGGCCTTCAGTAACCACTTTAATCAATGAATGAGGAAACTGGGGTCTATGCAAATTCCACTTGTCTGATCCTAACGTTTCCTCCTCTCTCGCTGTTATTAGCTCTGTTATGGAGCCATCTATATGGAGTTATCTGTGCATTCACTCTTTGTTTTGAATTGTTTTCTGCAATTTTAAAATGCTTTCAAAAAATATGGCTGCAAGTGGTTGAAAACTGTAGAATGATTTCTTGGATCACTATGTGATGCATTTGAATAATGTTCACTTTATTTAAACCATTCAGTTGTTTGGTAAATCAATTGGTTAGCTTAAAACTATTCAGAAAAAGTGTTTAAATAGTGACCATGGAGGAAATTTTGAAGAAGACCACATGTGTACTGGGCTAGAAACTGGTGAGGCTGAGTTTGAACCCTGGCTGGGCTGGAACCACCATGTAACTTTGGCAATTTGTGAACCATCTCAGGGTCTGTTTACTCAAATTGGAGTTTGGGACTAGATGTTTTTGAGGTCTATTTTTATTTTAATTTTTCTGAAGTTAGGTAGATATGTTTATACCTAGGGAATCAAACTCTCAATGGCATTATTTTCCGAAGGTGTGTTACTATGTATATTTCATTTCAGCGATGCTATTTTGATGTTGATATTTTATGGGAGTAATTTGTAAATGTAATTTGTATATGGTGTAAGACTAATAACTTTTTAGGCCTACTTCACTGATAGTAAGAAATGGATGAGTTCGAGCAATGGTGGCATTAATATGGATTTTCATAAAGCAATGATGGCTTTTCCTTAATTTCTAGCAAATTATAGATCTAATTCATAGAAACTTCATCCTAAAGAGTATTAATGGCAATACTAAAATATTATTAAATACCAACTGTACTGACATAAAAATAAGACTAAACAACTTGAAAGGCGAAAAATCCACAGTAATGTTTTATTTTGATATAAATCCTGCTTAGAGAATTAGCAATTCCTAAAACTCTGCCCCATTTTTTCATCAATTTCGAATGACCTTACCAAATTCTGCTTTAAAGTAAAGTAGTTCCCAACATTTTCTCACAACAAATGTTTTTTCAAAGCCTCTCTTGCTAAGCTTTATCTAGTAATCCCTACACAGTTGGAGAATCTCTTTATTTAGTCATGTATTCAACCGACATTTATCAAGGTTCTACTTTTTACCATCCAGAAGAAGATCAGAGAACAGCAAAAGGAAACACTTAACTTAGTCATATGCACATCTTCTATGAACTGTACCCTGGGACTTGAAGCTTTTTCCACCCAGCTAATGTAAGACAGTCATGGGGAAATGAAAAAGTTTATGAATACTGTTGCATTTCCAGCATTAGCCAACTGATAAAGTGTGGTGAGCTGGGCATTTCAGCCAGTGTTAGCAGCAATATCCAGATGTTCGTCGTCAGATGGTGGCATAACCCTGCACTCTTTCAGTTCAGGATGTTGTTTAGGCTATTTATGGTTGTAAGAACACAAAACAAAATAAACAACAACAATAGCGTAAATTATCTTGAGCTTGTTTAAGCAAAAGGGGAGAGATTCATTAGAAAATAATATGAGAATGGCTCACAGAAACCAGGAACAGAAATGCAGCTAGGTCTCAGAAAGATCCAGGAATCAAGGCCTGGAAAGACCATCAGGACTCTTTCCTCCTCTCTCTCTTTTTCTGTGCATCAGTTCCACTCTTAGCTCCCAACTTTCTCTACTTTTCAACCTCTGAGAGAGAGAACTGGCCATGCACAACTCTCAAGTATACATGGTAAAGGTCCAGTCACATGGGAAGACTGTCACTGATTTTATCTTGTTCTCAAGTCCAGCTTCCCAGAAAAGGCAACTTGACTAGCTCAGCTCGGATCTGATGTTCATCTTGGGTGCGCTGTGCACTCCTGCCCACAGTCTGAAGGACTGAGGCCCAGGAGGAAGCCACGCGGTACAGCACGGTTGCTCTAGGTAGGGATAGCTTAAGTTTCTAGGGGAAAAAAATCTGGAGGAGGCTGGGCAGACATTCGATAAGTGTTGCGAAGGGTTACTCCAGGGATTCTGAGTATGAAATACACAAATTCCACAGAGTGGGAGGGAGTCAGGGAGTGGCTTCTGTTCAGTAATATATGCCTTGTTTAACATGCAAGCATTGCTTATAACTTGTGCTGTGATCATCTTGATAGAGTGGGTGGGAACGACTGGGGGATGGAAAAGAGTGAAGGGAAGGAGAGTTCAGAGCCCTTTATAAGTGGGAGGATTTGGCTGACTGAAAGGAATGAATCTGGTGATGTGGAGGGTAAAGGGTGGGAATGAGGAAATAAAGACACTCTGCATGAAGTCTTTAGTGTTTCTTCTAGGTTTCTCTACCACTAAATAAATAGCACTGCTAAAAATTGAGTATTTCTGTTCTAGTAGTCATTCAAAAGAATGTTTCAAGAGAAATGTGTGTGCGCGTGCGTGTGTGTGTAACTATAAACATAAAAATGAATATGTACTTCAAGGAATTCCTTTGAGGAATTGCAAATGTTATACTGTGATCAGACCATAAACTCTTTTAATTTTCTACATGACAATATGCTTGTGGATCCTTTTTTTTAAATAACTTTTTTTATTGTATGGTATAACATATATACAAAGTAAAGAAATAAAAAAGCAAGTTTTCAAAGCACTCCTCAACAAGTAGTTACAGGACAGATCCCAGAGTTTGTCATGGGCTACCATACCATCCTCTCAGATTTTTCCTTCTAGCTGCTCCAGAATCTAGGAGGCTAGAGGGCTTAATTTTTTTTTATAATCACAATTGAATTTTTTTCCTTCCTTTTTTTTGTGAAAAATAGCATATATACAAAAACTATAAATTTTAAAGCATAGCACCACAATTAGTTGTAGAACATTTTCACAGTTTGACATGACTTCCACAATTCTAGGTTTTTATTTCTAGCTGCTCTAAAATACTGGAGACTAAAAGAGAATCAATTTAATGATTCAGCATTCATATTCATTTGCTAAATACTATCTTCTCCGTATAACTCCACTATCACCTTTGTAGATCCTCTTTTTTAGAGGTTGTTATTTCTCCTGTTGCTCCTGTCCCTCTAATAATTCTGCTGGAAAGATCTTTAGGTGAAAATATTTTAACTTTTATACTTACGTTTGTTTTTATGAAACTAATTAAGATTAGCCGAATCTTTTTTTCATTCAGGTTTATAGGGAGGAAAATATAATTTTAAGAAGTTCAGAATTTTCCATGTCTTTGTTCTAAATCAACAGAGGAACTGGAATTTGAGTACATGCTATAAGAGGAAATAATGTACAGTGGCTTAATTCTGAACTGTAGAACTAGAATGGTCATTAGGGCTTGTATGCAATAAGGAAAGAAACCCCTGTCGATGTTTGTGATGGCATACTGAACTGAGAAATCATGGTTAACATCTGTTCTCTCTAAACAAATGCTTTAATGAAGTTTAAATTTGTTGATTTTAAACATCTCCATCATAAATGTCCTTCCTACTAAAATTATGTTCTTTATTTGATATATAATAGTCATTCTAATACCACTCTAATTTTTCAATTTTAGATGGAAGTATATCTGCAGTTAAGATAATACATGTACTATAGGGAAAATGTGGGAGTACAGGGAAATAGAAGGCAGAAAGGAAAAAAAAATTCCATGGAGTTACGCTGCTCAAAGGCAGCCATATTTTATATTTGGGTTTGACCCAGCAAGCTTGTCACACCTGAAATTTCATAGGTGTGGCAGCAAAAACTAAAGAGCATTGTGATTTCCATCATCTGTGAATCACTTATCCCAAGAAACGCTCCTTCAAGGAATTGCACATTGTAGATTATGAGCCACATTCCATTTTGGTTCTATTTTCTATTTGGCAACATACTTGAGGCTGCTCCTTATTCAATGGCTATTTTCCCTGCAGTTCATGTCCCTTTATTGATTTTGGAGTACAAGTTTGTTAAACATTTAAACAAATGCAAAGAATGTTTTTAGAGTAAAAGACCATAGTGTGATAAGTTGTAGAGCTAGAGACTGGGAGAAACACTTAGAAATTCCCTCACTTGTGGCTACAGAGCTGTCCTACTTTGCTTGTAGAGCTCTGGAAGCTAGCTGGAGAGAGAAGCTTAGTGTTGCTGCAGATTCCGATTCATACCATGTTATGCTGTATATGGGGTATGCCGTAAGTCTCTGGAAAGCCTATATGTAAATTTCTCTACATTAATGTGTACTGTAACTTAGGGTAAAGCTGAAACAAGTTGAGCTACAGTTATTGTTCTTGTAGCAATAGAACATTTTTTTTAAACATAACATACAAACACGAACATTCTTACCATATGATCGTTCCATTCTTGTATATAATCAATAACTCATGATATCATCACATAATTGTATATTCATCACCATAATCATTTCTTAGAACATTTGTATCAATTCAGAAAAAGAAATAAAAAGAAAAAAGAAAAAACTCATACATGCTATACCCCTTACAACTCCCTCTCATTGACTGCTAGTATTTCCATCTACCCCATATATTTTAGCCTTTGTTTACTGTATTTTTTTTCTATACCCCTCACCACACCCTTTCATTGATCACTAGCATTTCAATCTATTAAATTTATTTTAACATTTGTTCCCGCTCTTATTTTTTATTTTTAGTCCATTGACATTTAGTGTTATTACTGTTTGGATAATATTTTCCTCTAACATTTTGCCTTTTGTATTATATATATCATATCTGATTTTCCTTCTTTCTACACTCTTTTCCATATCTCTCTCTTCTGTCTTTTTGTATCTGACTCTAGTGCTCCCTTTAGTATTTCTTGCAGAGCTGGTCTCTTGGTCACAAATTCTTTCAGTGACTTTTTGTCTGAGAATGTTTTAATTTCTCCCTCATTTTTGAAGGATAATTTTGCTGGATATAGGAGTCTTGGTTGGCAGTTTTTCTCTTTTAGTATTTTAAATATATCATCCCACTGTCTTCTAGCTTCCATGGTTTCTGCTGAGAAATCTACACAAAGTCTTATTGGGTTTCCCTTGTATGTAATGGATTGTTTTTCTCTTGCTGCTTTCAAGATCTTCTCTTTCTCTTTGACCTCTGACATTCTAACTAGTAAGTGTCTTGGAGAACGCCTATTTGGGTCTAATCTCTTTGGGGTGCGCTGCACTTCTTGGATCTGTAATTTTAGGTCTTTCATAAGAGTTGGGAAATTTTCAGTGAAAATTTCTTCCATTAGTTTTTCTCCTCCTTTTCCCTTCTCTTCTCCTTCTGGGACACCCACAACACGTATATTTGTGCGGTTCATATTGTCCTTGAGTTCCCTGATACCCTGTTCAAATTTTTCCATTCTTTTCCCGATAGTTTCTGTTTCTTTTTGGAATTCAGATGTTCCATCCTCCAAATCACTAATTCTATCTTCTGTCTCTTTAAATCTATCATTGTAGCTATCCATTATTTTTTCTATGTTTGCTACTTTATCCTTCACTTCCATAAGTTCTGCGATTTGTTTTTTCAGTTTTTCTATTTCTTCTTTATGTTCAGCCCATGTCCTCTTCATGTCCTCCCTCAATTTATCGATTTCATTTTTGAAGAGGTTTTCCATTTCTGTTCGTATATTCAGGATTAGTTGTCTCAGCTCTTGTGTCTCATTTGAGCTATTGGTTTGTTCCTTTGACTGGGCCATATTCTCAATCTTTTGAGCGTGGACAGTTATCTTCTGCTGCTGGCGTCTGGGCATTTATTCAGATTTCTCTTGGTGTTGGACCCAGCAAGGTTGTAATATTTTTCTGTGAAATCTCTGGGTTCTGTTTTTCTTATCCTGCCCAGTAGGTGGCGCTCGTGGCACACGTTTGTCTGCGGGTCCCACCAGTAAAAGGTGCTGTGGGACCTTAAACTTTGGAAAACTCTCGCAGTCCTGGGGGTTCGCTAGCCGAAGCGGCTTGAGCCGGCCCTCGGTCCGAACGCAGGGAGGGTTGCTGGTCGCCGCAGCCAGGGAAAGAGCCCGTCCGAATTTCCTAGTCGGCCCTGGGCAACAAGCGTGGCGGGAGGGCGCCAGCGGCAGCGGCCCGCCCGAGAGAGTGCACGTTCCCCGGGAGTCACGGGTTTGGAAGGGGCCTCCCCCACCCGTCACCGTTCTCCGCGGCCTGGGGGTTTCCGATCCAATTCTCTCAGTTGGTCCGGGGGCTGCGCGTGGTGTGGGCGCCAGTCGCCTTGGTTTCAGGGGACCGCCTCTCCAATTCTCCCAGCCGGCCCGGGAAGGGGGAAGGGAGTAACTCCGGCCGCTTGCCACCCCGCCCGGTAAGGCCCGCGCGCCTCGGCGATCTCACCCGAGCTGCTTCTCTCAGCCAGCCAGCCGTTCCAGGATGGGGTACGCTGTCTTTTTTATCTCTGTTGTGGCTTTGGGCGCTTTCTGTATCGTTTCTACTCCCCTAGTAGGTGTCCTGGAGAAGAAACTAAGATCCGCGCGTCTTACTAAGCCGCCATCTTCCAGGAAGTCCTATTTTTTATTTTTAATCCATATGTTTTACTCATCTGTCTGTACCATAGATAAAGAGGAGCATCAGACACAAGGTTTTCACAATCACACAGTCACATTGTGAAAGCTACATCATTATACAATCATCTTCAAGAAACATGGCTACTGGAACACAGCTCCAGTACACATACAGTTTCAGGCACTTCCCTCCAGCCTCTCCTTTATACCTTAACTAAAAAAGGTGATATCTATATAATGCATAAGAATAACCTCCAGGATAACCTCTCAACTCTGTTTGAAATCTCTCAGCCACTGACATTTTGTTTTGTCTCATTTCTCTCTTCCCCCTTTT
Source organism: Tamandua tetradactyla (assembly GCF_023851605.1). Classification (NCBI taxonomy): domain Eukaryota; kingdom Metazoa; phylum Chordata; class Mammalia; order Pilosa; family Myrmecophagidae; genus Tamandua; species Tamandua tetradactyla. Next base: position 80,269,388 of record NC_135328.1, on the reverse strand, counting down.
TGTCTAGAAGGTTTTCTCAATCCCTTGACGCTGAGTCCCAGCTCATTCTAAGATTTCTGTCCCATGTTGCCAGGAAGGTTCACACCCCTGGGAGTCATGTCCCACGTAGAGAGGGGGAGGGCAGTGAGTTTGCTTGTCATGTTGGCTGAGAGAGAAAAGCCACATCTGAGCAACGAAAGAGGTTCTCTGGGGGAGACTCTTAGGCCTAATTTTAAAAGTAGGCTTAGCCTATCCTTTGCGGGGATAAGTTTCATATGAACAAACCCGAAGATTGAGGGCTTGGCCTATTGCTTTGGTTGTCCACACTGCTTGTGAGAATATCAGGAATTCTTCACATGGGGAAGGTGAATCTTCCCCCTTTCTCATCATTCCCCCGAGGAGACTTTGCAAATACTTTTTTATTCACTGTTTAAATCACTCTGGGATTTATCAAGGCATCACTCAGGACAAACCTACAAAATTTCATGCCCTACTCAAGGTTCTGTGTACTTATGGTATTCAATTAACCTGTCCACATAAATTATATTAGGAAATGCACTATTCAAAATATAAATTTTGTACCAAATAAATATTTTTTGCTTTAGTCTTACACACAAGCTAAAGTTTTAAAATATGAATTATCATCTATTTTCAACACCCTGCAATATTGACATTCCTTTGTTCTTCCTCATGCAAAAACATTTTTTAATTTGTACATTTAGTCACTGTCATTGTACAAGGCATTCCTAGATTATACTATCTCAGTCTTTATCATCTGTCTTTCCTTCTGATTTCATTCATGCCCCCAGACCTCCTCCCTCTATCATTCTCACATTCAGCTTCATTCAGTGTATGAACATTAGAGTATTTTTTTTTAATTCAGCTTCTCCTTTTTTGTTGGTTTGTTAAAAAAAAAAACCAAAACTCAGTAATTAACACACAACATTAATAAATCCTATGGATAATTGCTCTTCGAATTCAAAGACATACCGGGAAGAAAGTGAACTTTGCATTTTGGCAAGGCTATTCCCTCAAAGCTGCTGAACTACAAATTTTTAAATTGCCTTTTGGAAATAATTGACTGTGAGCTAGAGGTCCTGCTGGCTAAATTTTGTCCCCAAGCCATTTTTAAACTACCAAGTTTATAACTACCACAAACAAAGAGTAATAAGGAAAGTGCTGATGACAGTGTAATTTATGAGTGATGTCTGGGGGCTTTTAAAACTGCAGCAGGGAACTGGGAATCAGGAATCCTGGGTTCTCTCACTTGACTTGCCACCAACTCCTTTTGTAACCTCGATGAGTCACTTGACCTTCATTGTGACTCTCCATCTATCGGAGCCCTCAGAAAAGAGAGAGTGCCTTTAAAACAGCGGGGAGGAAGGTGCTTGGAAGGTGCAGCTATCAAAACCTTTCCGTGACTCTCTGGTTTTAGTTTTCATGAAGATTATTAACATTTGGCAAGGAATCATTACTTGACGATTTATTATCCCGTTCAAGTCCAGGTAGGTTAAAAGCTTAAACTCTCTGTACCAAAAGTCAAGTCTCTCGTGCTTGTCAAAACCCCAGAACCCCCTGGTAAAGGAGACCATGAACTGCGTCTGCAAAGCCTCTTTCCTGGCACCCAGGCTCTGCATGATAATGAAATATTCCACTGAAACGTCTGCTCTGGCACCATGAACGGAGCACTCTTGTGTTTGTATACTCTGTGAAGTTGAACAACAATTTCCAACATATGTTAGGAGAGGCTGCCCTCTTTGGAGATGGGAAAATGGATAGCTCCAGAGGGAAAAGAAAACTGAGTGCTGAAAAGTTTTTGTTAATCTTTTACTGGTGAAACAGCGCTGGGAACAGAGCAGTCTGCTGGCTGCGGGGAAGGCTGGAGCCAAAAGAGCCAGCCCGCAGGAAATGAACGCTGTCCTCCTCCGCGAGGCTACTTAAGCAGAGAGAAAACATTTACAGTACTTGTAATTACGATGGTTTTCGGCACCTAAATTGTCATAAATCACATTTATAAAAGCCATCTTCGCACCAGTCAAATTTTGAAAGCTGCAAAATACATTCAGCTGGTGGGTAGTTTGCAACGGTGGTACATATGTTTGGAGTAAATACATGTTATAATTACGGTTTTTAATACTGGGAGGTTTCTTATGAGGATTTATACTCACATACTGATGATAATGGAGTTCATTGTGAACATAATAAAGTGGTGATGGGTGGTATTTGTTCCAGCATTTCTACAAAATACTGCTTCCCACTCGAAGGGGTATGTTCCTATGTAAATCCCCATACATCAAGATAAAAATATACTTCTCAGTGTATTTCCTGGAGCAAAGTACCTAGAGAGAAAATACCTGCATTTTCACAACCAATTCATGGATCTTAAAACATAATTATGTCTTATTGCATTGTTGATCCCAGAGCAGTATTTGAATTAAAAAGGAGTGCCAATAGAATTGGTAGAAAGTAAAAGAGCTCTATTTTATAGCCAAGAGCATGGTGGAGCGAAATCTAGTTTTAATAAAAGACTAGTAACATAATAAGCAGATGAGTCAAACAGGTAATTAGAGTTTTTTTTTTACATATGCATAGCCTCACACTAAGCCAATATTACCAAGTAGAAAACGAAGGGAGGAGATGGTGATGAATTATATAGCTTGTCCAGGTCAGGGAGGAATCTGAATGGACTCTTTACACAGTTCTGACAGGTAGAACAAGAGTATTTTGGACCGTGAGGATCTGGTCTCTCTATAATAACCTTTCATTCAATCATTCGCTCATTCATCATACATTAGCCTAGACCCTGAAGACCAAAAGGTAAGAAAAAGGTCCAGCTTTTGAGGAGTTCTTGCCTTTAAGAGAAATAGATCTGTAAACAATTACAGCACAACATATTATCTGTACTAATAGAGGTGTGAATAATACTTTTTGTCTTGACTTACACTTCAAGACACTGCATTGTGAACAGTGCAATTGATGACACTACATTATGGGTTTGTTGCTTCTGGGGACGGGTCAGGTGTTATGGCAGTCTAGTCTAGGTAAGGAATTTGTTTATAACTGAGCTTGGTCAGCAGGTTCAGAATGATATCTTATAGCTCTTGGTTTTGATTCATTTTCATAATTATTTTTAAAATGTGTATCTCTGCTTACTGCTAATGCATGCATTCCACAGGATCCCTTTCCTATTTTGAAAGTTTGTGCTTAGACTAGAAAAATGTAATTAGACTGCTGAGTTAACAGCCTATTCTGGGAATGCAGGGCCTTAGCATAGGTAAAATAGCTAGTGATAGGGTATAATACTAGGGTTTTGTTTACTCTCTGAGTACGTATATTTTTTCCTACCCCTACACTGCCACCATGTCAGAAAATTCTATTTTAGAGAATTCATTCAATTTTGTTTAGAATTTTCATTTCTGTTTCCATTTAGTGGCACTGACCTTCAGCTTCATTCTCTAGAGCAGATTTTGACAGGGAATGAAAATAAGGGGTACGTAAGAAAGAAGAAGGGGAGGGCTGGGGGGCTGGGGAGGTGGTCTGTGAAGGAACACCAGACTGAAGGTTCTGGAGACAAGACATGGAGGTGACTTCTGGGTGGGCCTGCTTCCTTTTTAGATTCTTAGGCTCAAGATGCACTGGGAGGTTGATGGCTGTGCCCTGTGTTTAGGGGAGTAACGTCTTCATTCATTTTTTAAAGCAAAGATAACAAATGTGCATTTTGGAGTAGCACATTTCTTCACATTTGTTAAACCCATATTGGAGAATCAGTGTGTGCAGGTGCTGCGGCAGGAGCCAAAAATAAAATGATGAGCAAAAACAGTGTATGCTCTCGTGAAGTTGATAATAGAGTGGAGAAGACAGTGACTAAGTGCTCTGCAGAAATGGAACACAATTCCATGGGGTAGCACTGAGAGCGGCTCACATAGAACTCCTGCTCTGGAGAGCATAATTGATGCATACCCATTGCTGGGCTTCTGTGCTTCCAATATCACCCCAAATTCCTGGCAAGACCACACTTCCCAAGGACTCTTCCCAGCCAATGAATGAGGGCAGTGGGGGCACCAATGCAAGCCCATTCCTGCAAGATGTGCCACTCCTATAATGTGTGCTCCTGGCTTGGCTGAAATGTTGTTAGGACTTTGCTAAGATTTGAGAAATTTCTTACCCAATCCTCCCTTCTTCCCTTTCTTCTTCACAGGAGTAAGATAGTGCACCGCGATCTGGGGCTCTCCCTGGCTTTTCTGGCTCTTTCCATTTTAGACATCATAGGCATCTCAGGCATAGTTAATACTTCTTTTGTATTTGCTTCTTGGGGGATCTGAACCAACAAGTGGTGCCAGGAGTCATCTGAGAAAACAGAAGATTTTTGTTAGGATTTTGTTACTGCTCACTCACCACTCGGGTAAGCAAAAAAAAAAATTATATATATATAATATATATATATATATTAAATTTGCCTACAGTGCAGTGGGATTGACTGGGTACTGCTCAGTTGTTTTGATTCTCTGCAGAGAGATAATGAGAGACTGAGAGCTGTTAACAAGGTTAATAGCTAAATATGAGCCAGAGAGCCTCTTTAGTGTGGCTTACCGAGAGGCCCTTATCTCCTTCAATGGAAGAGTGAGACAGCTGAGCAGCAGACATGGAATCTGATAGAGCAGCAGAGTTCCTGAGATGCTTGAATGCTCAGACAAGGAAGGTCTGTTACACTAAAGTCAGGGTCATGGTGGTATTAACTTGGGACCCCAAAACAGTAGGATGGGGACATCTGGATGGATGCCCCTGAGAATATTGGCACTACAGTACCCTCAGAGCTAGCGGAGGTGCCTTCTTTTTCCCTAGGAAGAGCCAGCACTTTCCCTCATGCTAGGAGATGTGGCAAAAACCTTTTCTCTGGAAGAAAAAGGTAGCCCTACCGGAGTCACCCCTTCCTCCTTTTCTGGCTGACAGTCCAAAAACTAGGGTTAAATCCAAGAATAACCTGGCTGTGTTTGTGCTGGACTGCAATAAGGGAGAAAAGAGATTGCACATTGAAGAAACTATAAAACCTAGCTAGCATGGCAAGAGTTCAAATAGAGTCAAGAGCTACTCTGAATGTCACTCTTACGCAAGCTTCAGTTAGACATTGCCACCTATCATAACTTGCCAACCCCCAATCAAAACCACTCCTGCCAATCCTAAAGAATGCTTAGCCATTATATAATATTCTACAAGGTTTCCATGCACTAAGGTAACTTTCCAGAAACTTGCAACCTCCAGAAGGGTCTCTGGACTAGATAAGTCCTGAAATGCAGAGGGTCCAGCCTCTCCAGAACATCACCTAGTTCCATCCTCCTATCCCATAGTATTGACAGCCCCTTCCAACACGAAAAAGTTAGTATAGCCACAGCCCAAATATCCTTGAAGAGTGGGAGAAAAAAGCAAAGGTGATGGTGGAGTTATACAAAGAAGATAGGATTTAACAAATGAATATTAGTGTTGAATCATTATATTGATATTTTCTTTTAGTTTCTAGTACCTTAGAGCAGCTAGAATTAAAAACCTAAAATTGTGGAATTGTAACCCATACCAAACTCTGAAATCTGTTCTATAGCTAATTGTTGTGATGTAGTTTGAAATTTATTGCTTTTTTGTGTACTGTTATTTTTCATAAAAAAGAGGAGTAATATAACAAAGATAGAATTTAACAAATGAGTGTCACTGCTGAATCATTATATGGATATTTCTTTTGGTCTCCAGTGTCTTGGAGCAAGTAGAAGCAAAAGCAAAAAATCATGGAACTGTAACCCATACCAAAATTTAAAATCTGTTCTATAACTACTTGTTAAAATGTACTTGGAAATTTATTGCTTTTTTTGTATATATGTTATATTTCACAAAACAAACAAACAAAAAAACTAGGTAGCGTATACCAGCATGAACTGGATAAGTATACCTCAGATTGGATTTTTTTTTTGAGGATATTTTTTCAAGGGTTCCAGAATATATTACTGAATAAGTAGAAATCATTGACTTCAGGGTACTTATTTAGGACAGTTTATTTATTTATTATTATTATTATTTAAAAAAGAAAATTTTATTTTTAAATCAAAATCTTTAAATATTTTAAAATATTTAACATGTTGGCATGGATTCCAAGTGATAGCACAAATTCACTGCTAATGTAACTCTTAGAAGCATGAAGAAAGAGATGGTTAATGCAGCTAAGCTTGGAGAAAGGTGCTAATCAATAGAGGTGTTTGAGTTGCCCCAGCAGATGATATAGGAAGGAATAGAGCCTGGGGGAAATGGGCATGCTGGAATGGATATATTACATGAGGCCAAAAGACATACAAGAGGGTTGCATTTCACAAGAAGGCCCAAAGGACACAGCACTCATGGAGGCTATCAGGAATGAGCTGGTGAGAGGGGCACCAGCGTCACTAAAAGTTCAGAGAGGGCAAGCCCAGCAGGCGAATTGCAATGCAGGTCCTTGGGATTCTGAAGTGAGGCCATGTCAACTGTAGCAGAGAATTATATGCCTTTTAGTAAACAGCCCCTGGTATGTTACTGTGCCCTGGTAGAGACAAAACACCACGGGGCACCAACAGACTGTGCATCCAGAACTGCCCATTATTGGTTATGTTGGTCAGATGCTCCAAGTATGAAGTCAAATGGGCAAGCAACAGCAGTATCCCAGCATAAGCTGGAATTGGTACAGCCTGGAATGAGCTGTGTGGCAAGTAGCCAAGACTCCCTTGTCACCCACCACGGATGCACCAGCACCCCTCCCCTACTGACACTTAGGCCTGTGTGGGGAAGTCCTCTACAAACAGCTGAAAGAGGAGGAAAAAAACTAAGGTACAGATAGGTTGACTCAAGTCAAAAACGAATGAAAGACAGAGGGGAGAGAACATTTTCCTAAAGTGTAGAGCTGCAATCAGTGAATCTATTCAGCCCGTTGCAATGCTTATTTGATGAGCAATGAATGAATGAATTTCTCTCAGAGGAGAAACTGCACCGTGTAGATCATTTATGGTAGTGGTTTCTACTAGCACGATAAGGATCAAACGATTGCAGAAGTTGAACCTCTAGAACTTCCAGTCTCTGGTAGTCAGAATACTTGAGTAAGACAGCAAGGAAAGTTTTGCTCACACTCTATTATGCTAATTTCAGAAAGAAAGAACTCCGTCTGGGCTTTCAGACTATTTCTTTGAACATGAAGTGTCTTCCGTTAGAATAAGGTATTCAGTGAGGTCTTTCTCTGCTTGAATATATAAAGTAGACCAATTTGGGGCAAAAATAAAAGCCAGAGTCAGGAATGCATTTTGTAGGAATCTACTTTCCTACGACCAGAGCCAGTGTTGAAAGCAACACTTAAAAGGAGATGAGAGACGAGCTTTAGGGTTTTAAAAAATCTACCTGCCCCAGATACTTTGTAAAGTGAGTACAGATGTGCAGGGTTAATGGCACATTTATCTCACCGACACTTTAAAGGACAATATTGGTAAATAGGCAGCATTTAAAACTAGTTTGCACTCAATATTGGTCAAATCCTATAGTCTTCTTTAAAATACATACTTCTGTAAGGAGAATGGTAACAAATGTGAAGCCATTTGATTGATTTGTAAGGCTACACATGAGGTAAAGGGAGAGCATCTGTTTTTAAATACACCAAGCCAAGAAAAAGATACATTGACTTACAGATATTATGTTATAAATTATCTTGCTGATTTCTTTTATCTTTTCTGTACTTTGTCCATATATTAGAATAAGAAATAAGCTGTCAGCCAACCCAATTACAAAATGGGAAAAAGACTTGAACAGACACCTCTCAGAAGAGGAAATACAAATGGCCAAAAGGCACATGAAGAGATGCTCAATGTCCCTGGCCATTAGAGAAATGCAAATCAAAACCACAATGAGATATCATCTCACACCCACTAGAATGGCCATTATCAACAAAACAGAAAATGACAAGTGCTGGAGAGGATGCGGTGAAAGAGGCACACTTATCCACTGTTGGTGGGAATGTCAAATGGTGCTACCACTGTGGAAGGCAGTTTGGCGGTTCCTCAAAAAGCTGAATATAGAATTGCCATACGACCCAGCAATACCATTGCTGGGAATATACTCAAAGGACTTAAGGGCAAAGACACAAACGGACATTTGCACACCAATGTTTATAGCAGCGTTATTTACAATTGCAAAGAGATGGAAACAGCCAAAATGTCCATCAACAGACGAGTGGCTAAACAAACTGTGGTATATACATATGATGGAATATTATGCAGCTTTAAGGCAGGATAAACTTATGAAGCATGTAATAACATGGATGGACCTAGAGAACATTATGCTGAGTGAGTCTAGCCAAAAACTAAAGGACAAATACTGTATGGTCCCACTGATGTGAACTGACATTCGAGAATAAACTTGGAATATGTCATTGGTAACAGAGTCCAGCAGGAGTTAGAAACAGGGTAAGATAATGGGTAATTGGAACTGAAGGGATACAGACTGTGCAACAGGACTAGATACAAAAACTCAAAAATGGACAGCACAATAATACCTAATTGTAAAGTAATCATGTTAAAACACTGAATAAAGCTGCATCCGAGCTATAGGTTTTTGTTTTGTTTTGTTTGTTTTTACTATTATTATTACTTTTATTTTTTTCTCTATATTAACATTCTATATCTTTTTCTGTTGTGTTGCTAGTTCTTCTAAACCGATGCAAATGTACTAAGAAATGATGATCATGCATCTATGTGATGATGTTAAGAATTACTGAGTGCATATGTAGAATGGTATGATCTCTAAATGTTGGGTTAATTTCTTTTGTACCATTAATTAATAAAAAAAAAAGAAATATGCTGTCAGTGTATATTAAAGAAAAGTAGCCTCATCAAATATGTTCTGTCCTATAATAAAAGCTGCTTGATATTCTGGTTGGATTATTGGCATAGATTTTTTAAAAGATCACTGGTTAGACTATCCTTGAGCCCACAGAGCAAAAACATTCCATAGGAAGCAAAGAAGTATAATTTTAGTTGCAGTATAATTTCCCAGCTGTTGCAAGTGGGCATATTTTAGCATATTTCAGAACTAGTGATGGTTAAATCTGTTTTTATTTTTAACAGCTGGGAGACAAGATTTATAAGTTACTGATTCTTTTCTTATTTCACAGTACCTTTGCCACAAATAAAGTAAAAACTTGGTATCATAAAGTCCTAGCGTCTCCCTCAGATCCTTGGGGCATGTGCATATGAAAACGTCTCGGAGGGACCTGGACACATTTCTCTGTTTCTTACTTTGCTTGTGTGATCCAGAAAAGATGAAATGTAAGGCTGATTTCCATTCTGCACTTCAGGTAAAAATCCTAACAAATGGGCAGCAGTTGAGTATCAACCAAAATCAACTGCAGGCCCAAACTGATGAATGTTTTACAGAAAACAGCCCAAATTAGGTTCATTTGAAAAATAGTCATATTTAATTACATTCCCAATCATGGTGCTGAGGATAACACTACTAGCAGGGGAGAGAGCTACCTCTGTCTACCCAAAATGTTCTAAATGCTTATTGAAAGCATAGTTTGAAGGAATAAAATAAAATGCATAGTACTATAAAGGAAATCAGTTACTGAAATAAGACTATCAAAATATTAAAAGCAATTTTGTGAGAGTGATAAGTCTACTTTTTTATTAATGCACTTAATAACAAGATCTCACAGTAGGTCTAGGAACTACCATAATTTCTCAAAGTAGTAATGATATAAACGATATTTTGAAATACCAGCAGTTGTAGCTATACTCTGTTAGGAAGATATCTGTGGTTTCTCTTAGCGTCAGCATCGCAGGTACTTTATATGCTCGTGTTGCTTACGTGCATTATTTAAGAAATGACATGTTTCTGTTGGAGGTCAGTGAAAATAAGGACGTAATAGTTCCGTCCAAATTCACCAGTGCCCTGAATTCTGGTCCTGATGTATGGAAGGGAGCTAATAAATTGTTTTCTCCGTGTCGGGGCCTGTGCTAGGTACGTTACAGGTTTTCGCACCCTGTCAGAGCATCTCTGTGAAAGCGGTAACATCGGTCCCATGGTACAAACAGGGTGTCCGAGGTGCAGAGGGCATCTTGCTCAGGGGCTGGGGTTCAAACCTGGGTCTGACTGATCTCAAAGCCTGTGATCTTTCCGCTTTACTATCCAATTTCCCAGGAGAAAATCTTTTTCTGATTAATTATCTCAGGCGGGAAGCTTTAACTCCTCTCAGCAATTACTAGTTGTTTGTTTTATGAAAATGAAGCATGCCTGTGTTTACTCTAAATAGGTTCAAAATCTCTATGGGAGGAGGTGGAGTACGAATGATAAGCTCAGTCCCTGTGTTTCTCAATGTTCTAATGAAACTGAGTTAAAAAACGGTCCTGTGCTCCAGCATTTTCTTTCCCTTTCCTCTAGTTCTCGTCCCTGTTATCTAGTCAGAAATGGAGTTCGGCATTTACTGTTCCCCCAAATGATGAACTTTATTACATTATGCTGACAAAAAGCTCTTTCATTTTATTCCCCTTTAATGACCGGTTTCTCATCTGTTAAATAAGTGGGCAGCTTGGCCCCAGGGAGACCTCCACCTTCCTGATGTCAGAAAAGGGAGCCCACAGCTGCAGCCTTATCCTCCCCTCGTCTCCAGCTTCGGCCTTGCCGGAGAGAGACAGTGCTCCTTCTTACAAGAGGTCATTCAGTCTCCCAGGGCGCAGTATGCGGTTCCTTCTGATCAGAGGCTGCTGGTTCTAAACGGTGCCAAGTTATGAGAGGTGGTTTTTCTTTCCATAGACTGCTACAGTCCACGAGGGATGCAAGTGAGATGACCAAAATCATTCTGTGTGGTAGTCTAAATAGTGCATATTTAAGAGAAATATTTATATACTTGATATATTTCAACTTCAGGATAGAACTCTTAGCATTCCAGATGAAATACTTTAGGTAAAGAAGAGGAAACCTAAATATGATCAATGTTTTATACACACATCGTGATGTGAAGGCTAGAATTTATATAATATCAGATCAGCCAAGTTAAATTAGCCACGTAAATGTTTGAGGCGTGCTTCATACTAGGATGAATTATGTCTATTTGTGGCTCAATTTATATGTTCTATTATACTGAATAGTGAATAGAAAATCGTATTTTAAGTAACATGAGAAGTCAGATTTAAAACAACAAATATAAATAAAATAAAACTGAAGGCTATAGACCGTCTGTAACTCATAGCGATTGTTTAGAAAAGGTATGATAAGGAAAGTATTAAAGATGGAGTCCAGGAATTTGCTTGAACAAGTTTGCTTAAAAACATGTGGTGGGGTGTAAAGAAATTGGATAGAATGAAATACCAGTGGTCAGTGAGAGGGAGGGATAAGGGGTATGTGATGTATGTTTTTTTTCTTTTTTCTTTTTCTTTTTTTTTTGGAGCGGTGCAGATGTTCAAAAAAATTATCATGGTGATGAAAACACAACTATGTGATGATCTTGTGAGCCATTGATTGTCTAACTGTATTCTGGGAAGATTTGTCAATAAAAAAATTAAAAAAAAACATATTGGATACCCTAAATTTTTCAAAGGCAAATCCATTAAATTCTCAGAATTTTAAATGCTAATGACTATAAAAGTTGATGAATATAATACAGCATCTTTTTTAATGACTAATTTTCTATCCCTGAAATACTCCTGAAAATGAGTATTTCTAAAAGATGAATGCTTTGTGTTGTAGTGTGCTACATCTAGAGCTATTCTTTATACATTTTATAAAAGTTGCAACTTTGCTAAGGGTATGTAAGGGAAATCGATTTAAATCAAATCTGATTTTTTCCCATATTGTAACAATAACACAATAGTGTGTTACGTTGCTTCAGGAGGTGAAACCCATTTTACAGAAATGACCTCACTTAAAGCCTCTTCTTCCTTACACTGCCTTTAACAAATCAGTTAAAAAAAAAAACACCTAAACAGAGCTAAGGATTTGAAAACAATCTTTTTTTGTGAAGATAATCACCAGTGACTTTGATGATAATTTGGAGAAAAACAGGGTCATTTGACAACTTTGTAAGTAATTGACTCATCAATATCAGTTTTGTTGCCCTCTTATTCCTAACACTGACTAGCATTGTCAGGGCACAAAGCATCAGTCTAGTGCCTTGAAACTAGCAAGTCTTTCCGCTTCCTGGAACTGCCACCTCAGCACTCGTGGCTTCATCTTGAACCCTAATGTTATGTAAGGCATCACTATGTTTAAAATGCAAGAAACAACTCTCACTTACATCGAACCTGTCATTGTCTGATCCTGCATCACAATGCTCCTTCACCATGTCGAAAAGCTTCAAAGCTTTGTCTTGAGTAGCAGACAAACTCAAAACTGAAAAGATCCTGACTTCACAAAATCTTAAATCTTTTCCATCTTAGCCTCAAATCAAGCAACTTTCTCTGTATTAATGAGCAATAGCCATCACTAAACTACTTTCAGTCATTGTAAGGCTCAGGTCTGGAGTCTGAGTACAAGTTTAAAGTAACGACGCTAACGATTTAAAGAAACAGAGCAGAATGAATACTTATAGCAATGAGTGTTACCTACCAAGTAATCCCTCTGGGAAGCCAGATACTTAGTCTAATAATGATGTTATTTCTCAAAACATTTTTCAAGCTTTCCCTTTGGCCTTCGCAGAGAGCAGGCCGGTTGCAAAGGTAAACAGTTTTTATTTCTTTATGGCCTGACAGGTACAAGTCTCAGGCTGTAGAATCAGCTGTGCAAAAAAAACAAAAAAGTACCTTTATTTTCTTTGACTTAATTTTAATTCAGTTCAGGATAACCTCAGTCAATCATTTATTCAGCCAGTTCAGAATTTCCCCCATCCTTTCCTCTCTGGGGATGCCTCTTAATTTTGAAGTCTTAAGAATTTCAAAATTTTAGGGGCAGGGGACAGTCAGTCCTCAGAAAATATTTTTTATTCATGCTGACATCTAGTTGGTCTCTGGTCATATGTATCTATCCCTGCTGATATCCTTAGGACGGCCTTGCTGTCCTCTAGGCTTGTTGTTTTCAGTTCATGCTTTTTTGCAAGACTGTTAGACTGTTTTTTTCACCCTCTTGGTTGGCAGGGGGAGCACAGGGAATCTTTGATCGCCCTCCGGTGCTGCTCTGGGGCTCTGGGCAACCTGGCGGAGCTGTCTCGTGCCCATCCTGCGGTGATATGCCCACCAGCCCATTTTTACTTTCCTGCTGCCCACAACTGATAGGGTGAAGTAATGGGTGCCTTGGGGGTTTTGACTTTCAGTTCTCTAAAATCTTTCTCTCAAATGATTCTCTGCCATGAATTCCAAGGCTTCACAGTGTAGTGGTTAGGAGCATGGGGTCTGGAGCCAGACCTGCTAGGTGTGAATCTCGGCTCTACTGCACACTAGGCTCTTGGACACTTCTCTGTACTTCAGTTTCCTGATCTGTGAAAAAATGGGATGATACTGGTGGTTAGTATCATGAGCCAGGCACACGGAGTTGTTATGGGGATTATGAGTTAGTGTGTATGAAGCACTTAGAACTGTCCCTGCATGTAGTAAGCATTATATATATTGTATATTATCAGTTACATTTAGGAAATAAATACATAAACCTCAAAAATGAATATTGACTCTTTTTTCCTTTGGTGCTTGATGCTGTGTGAGTAGAATGAAGGGTAGGGATAGGAGGAAAATTTGGAGAGTGACACATAGAATAATATTGCAAAATATCATCAGTCACAATGATCTCAAAACCCTCTCTCTCTGTTTCTGCACCTGTTTACTTTTTTCCCTGTTTTGCTTCATTTCTTTCTTTGTTCAGCAAAATGGAGGAACTGACTTAGGCCCTAAATGAAGGAGAGCCTGTGGGGCCAGACTGACCTTGGGATTTTGAGGTCACCCCATGGTATGGCTATCTGGACCTGGCCTGACAGGGTCTTGTGCCTGAAAACTGGACATCCTGAGTTTATAACACAGCATCACATGGGAGAGCATAGGCTGTGCCATCAGGGCTGCTGCCACACCTGCCACACTTAGACTTGTTCGTGCTAGGCATATATTAATTACTTATTTTTGAATGACATTTTTCCCTAGAAGATTTCTTTTCATCAGAGTATTGGAATAAATTATGTGATTTAGTTAAAATAGACATTTATTTTTTGGCAATTACAAAATCACTCACATTAGAAGCTTCAGGTTCATGAGCTCCTATTTGTCAAAAATAATCTATTATATGTTTTATGTTGCTTCTGTGATTTATAACGAGGGTTGAAAATTAGAATCTTCTGTTTCCTCATCCTCCTTCTAACACTTTGTCTCATTATAGTCTTCGGCATGTCGCTTGATCTCTCCTTGACTCAGATTCCCCATCGGTAAAGTGAAACCATTAATAATATTTGCCCCCCACAGAATTGCTGTGAAGATTAGTCAGTTAATGTTTGTAAAGACTCTTTAACCGTGAAAAGAGCTCTACCACTGTGAACTGTTAGAGTACGTACTGCCCACGTTTTCCTTTTATACAATGGCCAGTTTCTAAAATGTCCTTCAAATGAGCTTTGCAGATCAACAAATTTAGTGTTTGTGCATTATAAGTGGACATAGTTTTTACTTTTTGACCTATTTGAGAATTCAGGGAGCTCCAGGACGTCATTATCATTGGTTTTCTTTTTAAGGACTTTTTAGTGGTGCGTGTGGACACACATGAACACGTGCACACACACACGCACGTCTGTCTATCCATGGGCTATCTGGGCGGGTGATTTTCTGATAATATTTGTAATGTACAGTGTGGCTCTGTGTAAATTAGCAATTTTAAAAAATTATTTTTATTAATATATATGTTATATCGTCACACACCATGTAATCATCCAACGTATACAATCAGTGGTTCACAATAGCATCATATAGCTGCGCATTTATCGTTACAGTCAACTTTTTTCTTTTTTGTGAAAAATAACATATATACAAAAAAGTTAATTTCCCAACACATATTGCAACAATTAGTTGTAGAACAGATTTCAGAGTTTGATACGGGTTATGATTCCACAATTTTGGGTTTATATTTCTAGCTGCTCTAAGATACTGGAGACCAAAAGAAATATCAATATAATGATTCAGCAGTCATACTCATTAGCTAAGCCCTACCCCCTCTGTATAACTCTACCATCACCTTTGATCTTTCTCCCATTCTTTAGGGTTATCTGGGCTATGCCTATTCTTAAATCAGTAATTTTAATTGTTCATCTTCCAAATGTGGTGTCAGATTTTTCCAGAAACTAATACGGCATTGCTGATCTAGACGTTTTTGCTTTTTAAAAATTGTTTTGATCAAGGAATAATAGGGAGCTGCTGTGGCCAGGCCGTCCTGAATATTCTGTCCCATCTCTTATTTGCTCAGCATTGGGGAAAATACCCATGTTAATCCATAAAGGCAATTTGACCACAGTTTCTATGGGTACATATGGGGAAAGAGAGAAAATAAAATATAATAAATGTTTGGGCCTTGCTTCAGGAAAAATGGCATGGGTGACTATTCTTCTGTTCATTCTGGAATCATTTAGGATTAATAGAATAGATGAAACACTTTAAGGCAAGTTTTGCACTTAGATTATCAAGTTCCATTGAAAGATGTTGCTAGCAGCAGACAGGTACAAACGTATCCATTTCCTTATTCCACAGAGGTGTTTGAGTATCCAGAGGGAGATTGAAATGACAAACAGACCCACTGTTTTTCTCTAATTCCATTATTCATTGCTTTTCTAGTCCACTGGTTCAAACCATGCCATGTAGCATGCACCCATCCACTGATCACATCAAATTAAATCAAGGAAGTCGCAGGGGCACATAATATTTCCCAAGTGAAAAAAGTCACTGTAACTGTCCAATGTTCATTGGAAGGAAAAATTTCAGTAAAACATCAGATAAGATCAGCATGCGATCACAAGATCTTGAAACAAGAAAATCTGGATGGTGGCGGGGGAAGCTTAGCAGCTTAGCACCCACTTTTCTGCTAAGGATATTTTTCAGGACAGGTAAGAAGGATGTGGACTTTATAAATGAATACTAACAAGACTGGAAGACTTCCACTGCTGTAAACCCCCTTGATGAGGTCCATGTGGGAAAGGGAAAAAGAGGAGTCTGTGGCTTGGAATATAGATGTAGGAGAGGGTGGGGGCAAATGACATTTTTCTAGATGGCCAGTCAAGTAAGAACTATTTATTTGATGTCAGGAGCCTACATGGTTCCAACCCCAAAGGCTTGATATGTTTTGAGGACAGTTTGAAATGTTAAGAGAGAACTGTATGATAGCCTCCTTTCATCCAATGACAGTTTCTGGGGCAGAATGTGGAGACAAAAAGGAATAATATTTGGAGTCTTTATTTCCTGGGAGACTGTTGATCAGCCCTCTGAATCTGCTTGCTTCTTTCCTCCTTGATTTTTCATTTTTTCCCCATTGTTCAGGGAAGAGACTGGGGCATGGAGAACCAAGCATGTTATTCAAAGTTCCTTTTCCAGCTGCCTCGCCCACTTTCTCCACAGTTTGTTTCTTTTTCTAAATCATGATTATGATTTTGGCCAGGTACATGCAAATATGCATGTCTCATCTTGAGGGAAAGTTTAGAGAACGAAAATACAGTTAGATTTAATAGTATTTTTTACTTTTAAAATACTATTTACTTTTGAAATTTTGTCTCTTACCCTGCTGGACTTAAAGACTTTAAACTTTGAAAAGTTGACCCCAAATGTTTGAAACTCAAAAAAGATGAGTTTGATTTGATTCAACTCTTCCATAATATAATGAATTTTTAGCAGAAAAACTTATGAAGAAGACATCATTTCCAGTTTGGGCAGAACTTTAAATAGGAAGACGTATTTATTGCATCTCTGTGCATCTGCCATGTACACGCATATACACAAGATTGGTGAGTGAAATCCATCAGAGCAACTCAATGGAGCAGAGAAGCCCTTCCCTTCAACATGGTTTTTATCAACTGTGGTTTCCTTTTTTAGATATTAGCCTACTCTTCTTACCTGAAGTTTTAAAAACATAAACAGAGGCCCATACTCCCTGAAAAGAATTACCTAACAATGATTGTTGCTTTTCTGAAACATAAGTCTGTAGAAAAAGCTTGCTGTCCTCAAATCTCAATTCTAAAGTCAAGTCTCTTAGTTGGCTAGGAATTCTGTAAACTCAGCATCTTCCGGTCCAGATGGAAACATGAGGCTTCAGAAGTCTCTAGAGCTGGCTCGAGTCTTAGCGGTCAAATAAGACTCTTAGAAGTAGAATACTTAGGAGCAATGTACTTTGAGATGCATTCACATCTTTTATCACGTAGAGGTAACTTTTCCTTTATGGAGACATCCTTTTTCTTCTCCCTAACATGTATCTGATATTCATTAGGACAAGAAAGCTTAAAATGTGTTCCTGGATGAGTAGTGGTTCAGAACTCAGAAAAGGAGACAGACTTTCACAGAACTATGCTGATTGTTTAATTGTAAAATAGCTAGTCAAGGGAACAGAGACATATGCTGTTCAGTTCAGCTCATGGCATGTGGCTGCCAGCTCACCAAAAGAGATCGCTTATTTTGGACAGCAAAGGACCAGACCACAACCAAGGAGGAGGGCATCTCTCTAGAGCTGAGCAGCAGGATCTGGTAGACTCTGCAGGATGAAGAATGTTCATTACTGCCCAACCAAACCACACCACACTCCTCAGAGCCAGCCTGCATCTGACAGGGGCTCTTAGCATCCCTTCTTGTTGAGCTGCCTCTGCTCTCTCTGGAATCTCTTGGCTTAGCACCTCTTGGGTCTCTCCCAACTGGGCACTCCTGCGACAGCATATGCTATGCATGGAGTAACAAGGTTAACTGGACAAGGTTGAATGGCCCTGTGGCGAGAATGCCTTTGGACCACATGACCAGAAATGAAATAAGAATCATAATGGCTATAATGGGTGAAGAATCAGATTCTTTTCAGCAGTTCCAATCCTGGCCTGGTTCTCTGAGATGCTGTAAATCATTCTTTCTCACAAAAGAGAAAGGGAGATTGAAGGGTGGATGCAGTCATCTCCAAGATGGTTCATCTCTAAATCTATTCCTGGGCAAACTCTTTGAGAAAAGTTAAGTTGCTCAGCCCAAAAGAAGCCTAAAGAAGTAGGAAGAGCTTGTGGAAATCTCCTGGAGAAAAAAATGTCCTGGAGTTTGATTTTGTCTTTGTTGTTAAATTTTGGGCTCAGTCAGTTTGGGTAACATAAGAGGTTCCAAACAGAAAGTAGTAGCAGCTGACTAGAAACTAGAATTTTGCATATGGTGAAACAGTGTGGAAGGTGAAAAAAGTAGAGCAGGCTGGATTCAGAAGTATTCTGGCCAGGGCAGTCAGTATGGGACCCAGCATGGTGCAGTGATGCTGGAGTTCTCAGCAAGCAGGGTAACAAAACCAGGAGAGTAGGTAGGTGTCCATAAGCAAATTAGTGGGGTCAACCTGCAGGCAGACAGCCTCAGCGGTGCTGCTGAAGGGCCTGGGCACTGGAGGGCAAGCAAAGCAGTTGGGCAAGGCAGCCACTAGGGAGCTATAGATGCTGTAGCAAAAAACAAAGGGGGAAGTCAAAGACATTCCATGTAGTGAGAAACCAGGTGATCTGCAAGAACCAGGTGTGGGGTCCGTATTCCAGGAGTAGCCAGGAATGAGCCCTAAGGAAAGCCGTCAAAGCTACAGACTTGGGGTGATTTCAGCAACAGGAAGATCTTGATCCTTAGGCAACTTTCACCCCAGCCAGGAAGCCTCCTACACAGGATAAGACAATTACTTTTTCTTATAACAGACATGCCGTTCAAAGGAGTATTGGGAAATGACACATAATTGCCCATCACCTCTCACCTGGACTATTGCACCAGGCTCTTGTTTCCCTGCATCTGACATTCCTTCTTGACAACACTTTCCTCATACAGCTGCCCAAAGTAATTCTCCTAAAACACAAGTTGGGCCACATCTCCCCTCTGTCTAAACCTTTCCACCGGCTATTATTTAAGCAGGCTTCCCCAAATTGTTTCAGCGAACACTAATTCTGTGGATACTGGTTCTGTGAAGCAATTAGCCAAAAAAAAAAAAAAAAAAAAAGTCTGCGGTCAAATGGAGAGTCCCCACGGGATATATTCCCTTTCCTGGAGATTTCCAAAGGAGAAAAGCATTTTAAAGTCTCTGAGAAGTCCTGCAACAACTAGTTGCAAGTTGATTAACCCAATACCTTTCAAACATTTTTAACCCTGGGGCACCTTCTCTCTTTCTTTTTTTCTTTCATAAAACCTATTAGCATTAATGGGAAATGTTTTGAGATATACTGATCTATTCAGAGGGGCCGTGGCACTATATGAGGCTCTTTGGGTCTGGCCCCTCCCTGTCTGTCTTAATGATTCGTCTCCCATGAATCCTCCTCTTGGGTTTTATGCTCTTGCAAAAACAAAGCTGACCATTGTTCTCACGCAGATCATTGTGTTTCAGACATCTATTCTTTTTAATGAAAATGTTCCTCTATACCTTCCCTAACCCTTATCAGGAAAAATGTTACTTATTCCTTAAAATCCTGCTCAGTTATTACCTCTTAGGGAGCTTTCTCTTTACTTTAGGGTGGGAGTCAACAACTTTTTCTGTAAAGTGCCAGATAGTGAATATTCTAAGCTTTGAGACATGGTCTTTGTTGCAACCCCTTGACTCCATCCTTGTAGTGGGAAAGCAACCACAGATCTGTAGATTACTGGGTGTGGCTGTGTTCCAATAAAACCTCATTTGCAAAACAGGCAGTAAACTAGATTTGGTTCATGGGCTGTAGTTTGTCAATCTCTGCTTTAGAGTCGTATTTCTTATGTTTTTTGCTTAGGGAGAAATTAGTTTCAAGAAGTAGAAAAGTGAAGCTCTGCAGGTTACAGCACTAAGTGGACGCATTTAGATGGGTTAGAAAGGACATGAGGGCAGAGATAAGGGTATATCTAACCAGTGAAGCATCAGGCACTCCTTAGAATTCTTTTAGACTCTTACCATCTCAGTTAAAATAAGAACTTTCTGTGGAAGGTAATGTAAAATTAGAAATTCTTCTAAAACATTGGTTTAAGAAACAGCTGTTGAAAAATATTACCAAAGATAATAAAACTATTGTCAGCTATCAGAGACACAGGGAACAGTTTATATCTAAAGTGCTAGATACTCATTAGCTGCTTAAAAATGACCTCTATTTTTCTAAACTGCTTTTTGAAAGATAAATCCAGAAGTACAAATAAAATGAAGTAATAGATTAGCAAAAGAGAAATGTAATGTGTGTAGTGAGGCATAGTGCCCCATACGGACCGCCTTGCAGGACAGAATGATGGGGATTATTGATGTTTGGGGGACCAGAAAGGAGGTGAATCCGAAAGCGGGGAGAGAAATGGGGGATGTAAACCTGCCCAGGAATGGGGGTGACAAGAAGCTCATGTCAGGGACTATTCCTGGGGGAAATATAGGCAGGAATCTCTTACTAAGTAGATGGAGGTGGTAAAATATGTGGGGGTCTCTGGAATTAAAAACTGGCCACAGTTAGGGTTCAGACCAAGGGGTATGTGAATAATTTCATTGGGTAATCTTTGTCTGACTCTTAACCCCTTTAAATGGAAACAGCTCCACCTCCAAAAGCACACCCCCTCCTGCCTTACTGTCACAGCTCTGAATCCAGCCTGGCACCTGTGAAAATTGTGAATGGCCGTGAGACAGAGACAACTGGCCGTCATTCAATACTCAGACTCCCTGTTCATGCTATAGAACTGCCACAGGAGCCACCTTTCCTAGTTCCCTTGGCTACTAGGTGGAGGTGTGAGACTGAGTTCTGGCCAATGGAATGTGGGTAAAAGTGCTTTACATTACTCCTGGACCTGGAGTATTAAATCTTTCACTAGCTCCTCCACTCTTTCTTTACCCCACCTGCTGACTAGATATGGGCACCCTCAGATGCCATGTGCTGAAGACAGCAAGATTTCACCAGCGTAAGTTCTTGAGGGAATCTGTGGGACAGAAATACATACCACAAAACTGCCACTATAAATTTCCTTTGAATTAAGCCATTGAGATTTGCAAGCTGATTTAGAAAGAGAGGCAGCATTTGCTTGACAAGTACAAGCAGAAAATTTGTAAAGGGTGCCACTGTACAAAGCAGTTCTATATAAGAAGGTGGGGCCCACTGAATCAGAAAACATGGGGAAGACACTATATTTTGCAAATAAGCTATTATTTTCAATCTCAAAAAAAAATAAAAGCTACCTCCTTTAACAAATCATTCCTTTGGAAATACATTTTAATTATGTCACCATGTATATTGTCAAATGAATCAGTTGAGCAACCCAACATTTTTTTAGAAGCTTTAGGAAGCACACCAAACACCCAGAGGAGTAAAACTAAAGCTAAAACTAAAAGTAAATTAAATATTTTTAAAAAATTTAAATAAACATGAGCAATATACATATCTCTTTGCTTAAAAACAGGTAAATTAATAACGTGAAGCCATTTTTAGGGGAATCATATCAGAAACAAGCCAATTGAGCAATCTGAGAACAATTAGCCAGATTAGTTCTACTAAGGAGGCCATTATCAGCAGGTTGATATGCAAAACCACTCAATTTGGTTATTAAGCCACACCCTCCCACCCCCACCCCCACCCCCACCCCCACCCCCCAAAATAATTGTGGAACCCCTTTGTAAAGTGATTTTTAAAATATTTTTTCACTTTTTATTTCTATTTTGTCTTCACAAAGGGGTCATTGGAACAGTGTGGTTTTTGAGGAAAAGTTTTCCCATGTGAGATCATACTTGTGTCTTTATGACCAAAAATACACAAAGCACAGAGTTGCTCATAGACATTCTAAGTGACAAAACATGCAGTTTGGTCAATTATACATAATAAACATGGTTTATTAGACCAAACTGGAAAAACACAACTTTAAAGTGTCAAAGAGAAAGCTTCCTAAGATATTGCTTATTATAACTCTTAAAATTTACTATTCCTTTCCAGGATCAGAGAAAGATAGCATGGTGATTAAAAATAGGAGCACTTCCGCTGGTCAAGTTGTCATTACCAGAGTAAAAAGATGAAACAGAATAACAGATGATAATTGGCATACATATTTATGACAAAGGATAATATTCAGAATATATAAAGACTTAATAGGCAAAAGATGAACAATCCAATAGAAAAATAGGCAAAAAATTTGAACAGGTTCTCAATGATTTACTCAATATTGTGAGCTATCAGAGAAATATAAAATAAAGCCATAATGAGATATCATTACACATCTGGCTGGGTGGCAAAAATAAAAAGTCAGATAATATCAGGTGTTGACAAGGATGTGGAATAATTGGAGCTCTCATATGCTACTGGTGTGAGTGTAAAGTGGCATAAACACTTTGAAAATTGTTTGACATTTTCTAATAAGTTGAACATGCATATATTCTCTATGATCCAGCATTTGTACTTCTCAGTGTATTCTGGGTATGTGTGTATGTGTCTATGTCTGTGTATATATACCCAATAAAAAGTGTACATATGTGCACCAAAATATATTAATAAGAATCTTCACAGTAGCATTATATATAATAGCTCCAAACTGGAAACTGTTCAAATTTTCCTCAATAATAGAATAGATAAATAAACTTTGGTAAAGGCATATGTTAGAAAACTATTCAACAATAAAAATTAAAAAACAACTTCTATATGCAATGAGATGCATGATTTTCATAATGATAACATTGAGTGAAGGCAGCCAGATCCCAAGGAGAAAATGCTATATTATTCTATTTATATAAAATTCAAAAGAAAGAAAAACTAAATATATAGTTTTAAGAGTCAGGTTACTAGTTACCTCCAAGAGGGGTTAATAACTGCAGGGGTACAAAGAGGGGCTTCTGGGGTACTGGTCCTGCACCGTGTCTCAATCTGAGGGGTATTATCCAAGGGGGTTACTTTGTGAAAATTCACTGAGCTGCACACTTATGATTTCTGTTCTTTTTTCCATGTTATACCTCAATACAAAATTTATTAGAAAAGTGAAAAAGACGCTGATGCCAGATTGCCTAATTTCATATTATAGCTTTGTTCCTTACTAATCAGTGTCCAAGGGAAATTATTTATCTTTCTTTGTCTCAAGTTCCTCATCTCTGAAATGGAAATGATAGTATTGCCTTCCTTATAGACTGTTAGGAAATTTGCATACAAAGTCTGTAGAATGGTGGTGGGCACATGCTTAGTTTTCAATAAATGTCAGTTGTTGTGATTATTATCATTAACTTTCAGAAAGACCAGTTGATAAATATTTTCTTATACTGTCACTTGATCCAAGATAAGAATAACTATAATAACACAGAAAACCATCTGATATTTTTATTTTCCTTTATTATTTTTTTGTCTCCTTGACCTTTAAACTAGGGAGTTTCTCAGAAACACCAACATGGACAACTCCCAAAGCACAAAGAAAATTCATTTGAAAACCATGGTGTAGGCCCAACTAATACAAATATTATTGCAATGAAGGACATCTGTAAGTAGGTAAAGTGCCTGAGTTGGAAAAAAAATGATCAAGTTTCAATTATGTAAGGCACAAATTCTTATTTCAAAAGGGTCAGTCATGCAATGCTCATACCTCAAGATGGAAGGAACTAGTCAATTTATCCTAATGGGACATGTTTTTTTTTTTTATACTGTAAATACTTTTCATTCATTAATAACATTTAAACAATTTACCCTTCCAGTATATTATTAGGGTTTCTACTGTTGTATATAATTCAATTTTTACAGTAGTCTCTACTTCACTTCTGTCTTAACAACTTATCTCATGTGTGCACAAATTCATCCTGTTTGCTTTTATATCCAAAATCTAGGTCAGAAAATTCAAACCCAACTGCTCATATTAGGTGAGGAAATCCAAACCATAACTTGGGTTTTATCAATACCGGGACTTGATTTAGTACTTTTAACTAAAACACCCAGTCATCAAGCTCTTGAAATACAGGTGTCCATATTTGGAATTAGGAAAATCCCAGCATTATGCTTTCCCACTAGCCTCAAGAATCTTAGAACAGAAAAAGCTTTTCAGCTTCATGCAGTTCCATCTACCATCATTTGCACTGTGACAACTGTTTTGGCTTCAAGAAAGTTTATTATCTTTCATTTTTCATTTGCAGTCATTCTCATTTTTTAGCTGAAAACCTGGAGAGGGAGGAGCCATGTCTGTCTTGTTAATTATTATATTCAGGACAGTGGCTGGAACACAGATTTTCCAAAGATAGGTTAAATAAGTGGGTATAAGAATAGGAAGCATTGGGCCAAAATTCTGAAACAACACATGACTCAAAAATAGCCGAATAAAAATATAAAACTCACATAATTAGGATCTTGAGCGATGAAGATTGATTTGAATGGCATTGGGCTTTAATTCTAAGAAAAACAAGCAAATTACTCCAAATGGTTCATGGGTGTGGAGTTTTCTTCATACTTGATCGCTTTAATGTGGCCCAAATGAGAGACCTGAAATGAATCTCCCCAAGAAGATGACCTTGGCTTATCAGAGAAAAGAGCTTGACTTCTAGTGCTCTGTGTGGTGGTGCCAGTGTGGGCAGATCTACGAAGAATGGCTTCCCAAGGGGGGGCTCTGACAGCATGGGGCGGGCACAGCCAGACCTCCTCAGTGAGGCTTCTTCAGAGCTCCTTGCTGCTGAGCACAGCAGGAAACACAGGTAGGCGTGGCAAAGAGAGTTTCTCAACATGGCCTGTAATAAAAGGGTTTTCTGGTAATCTAGAATGTCTTGACCATCCCAATTCTGGGAAATTTTACTTAATCAAGGCTTTCTTGTTACTTGGTGTTTTTTTTTTTTTTTTTTACAGTTCAATAATTTTTAATATATTTGCAAAGTTATATAACCATCACTACTATCCAATTCCAGAACTTTTTCATCATCCCAAACTGAAAGCCCAAACCCATTAGCAGTCACTCCCCATCTCCCCTGTCCCCACCCAAGCTTTCTGACTCTATAGAGTTGCATTTTCTAGGCATTTCATTTAAATGGAGTCATACACTATGTGGCCTTCTCTAGCTTCTTTCAGCTAGCATAATGTTTTAAAAGTTCGACCTTGTTTCACCATGAATAAGTACTTCATTCTTTTTTATAGCCAAGTAATATTTCATTCTGTGGATGCACCACAATTTGATCATCCATTTGTCAGTTGATGGACTTTTGGGTTGTTTCCACCTTTTGGCTACTATGAACTATGCTTCTAACCACATTCATGTACAGCTTTTAGCGTGGATGAAATTTTCATTTCTCTTGGGGATGTCTACCTAGAAGTAGAATTGCTGAGTCTTGTGGTAACTCTGTATTTAACTCCTTGAGGAACTTCCTAGCTGTTTCTCACAGAGTCCCATTTTCTCCACATCCTTGCCAATACTTATTTTCCTTTTTTTTTTTAATTATGGCTGTCCTGGTTTGTTACTTGGTTTTAAAAAATCATTTTGGAATTATAGTATAACAGGGCCTTCTGATGTGCCAGAGAGTCTCAGTTTTTTCCAAAACATATAAAGTCCCAATATGTAAAAAAATTGCTTATGACCATCCAGCTCCGCAGACCTCGCCGTTTCTCACTCTACATAGGAGAGAGATTGAAGTATTTTTCAGAAATATGCAAATGTTAGTCCAAATAGTTGGCATCTCCTTAAATTTGTTGGCACATATCTTCTTTATGGGAGGTAACAAGAAAAACTATATCATCTAGCACCATTAAAGCAATCCTTCATAAATTTTCCAAATCATAAACAAAATACATAATACATTATTTGACAAGTCAATAATGTATAAAGAAATGTTAATAGGCTCTTTTTCACCCTTCTCATTCTACCCCCCTGAGATAAACTGTTAAGAGTTTAGTATATATTTCTATACATTTCTCTGTGCACTTAGAAAAAAATGTTCATCAAATATATAGGGGTTTTCCTATTTTTTTAAGAAAATAGGAGAACTCTATATTTTTCTGAAACTTTTTTTCACTTAGTATAACTTGGAAATACTTCCAGATTAATATATAAAGCTATAACTTAGTATTTTAATAACTGTATAATACTATATTACATGACTACTCCATACATATTCAACCATTCCCCTCTTAATAGGCATCCAGGTTTATTCAAGATTTTGGCCACTGCTGATGCTGCTGACTAAACTTCACATGCACATGTGTGCACACACGTTCAAGCTCGGGAAATAGTGCATTCCCTTCTGCAGGCCCAAGAAGTAGTGCATTCCCTTCTGCAGGCCCAGGAACCAGTGCATTCCCTTCTGCAGGCTCAGGAACTAGCGCATTCCCTTCTGCAGGCCCAGGAACTAGTGCATTCCCTTCTGCAGGCCCAGGAACTAGTGCATTCCCTTCTGCAGGCCCAGGAACTAGTGCATTCCCTTCTGCAGGCCCAGGAACTAGTGCATTCCCTTCTGCAGGACAGATTCCCATGTGGCATTGCTGAATCAAAGGTTAGGTGCATTTTGAATTGACTAGATGGTGTCAGATTGCTTTGCTAAATGGTTGTAGCAATTTACATACCCATTAGCAACTCATAAAAGTGTTACTAATCATTGAAAGGCAGAACAAACAAACAAAAAACTCATTATTGATTTCTTAAACCTTGCAGTATACCGAAAGGGCAAAAGAGAATTTAGAATACTGTTAGAATAGTGTCAAAAGAGCTATCATTAAAAAAAAAAATTGTGCCAACCACTCAGCTTGAAAAATAGTCCATTACCAATATTTAAAATCCCAAATATGCTCAGCACCATCCCCTATCCTTTCCAGCAAAAGCAACACTATTCTGTTTTCTATTCCCTTACACTTCATAATTTTAGAACATATGCATGTATTCATACATAGTATATTGATTATTTTTGCATGTTTTTGAATATTATATACATGGAATAATTTTGTGTGCATTTTAGGACATGCTTATCTACTCAACATTGGGCTTGTGATTTTCATTCATGTTGATGTGTGTAACTATATTGCATTGATTTCCATTATTTTTATTCCATTGCATGAATATATCACGATGTTATCTTTTCTCAAATCAGTTAACATCTTAGATATTTACACATTTTTGCCATTACAAACAGTGGCACCAAGAATATTTTTGCCCACGTTTCCTGGGCATACGTGTAAGAATTTTTTATGGTAACATTTCTCAAACTCTTTGATCTCAGGACCTCTCTACACTTTTAAAAATTATTCAAGACCCCAAAAATTTTTTATTTACATTGGTTGTTTGTATAGGTATTTACTGTTTTAGAAATTAAAAGTGAGAAATTTTAAAAATATTTATATATTAATCCATTTAATATTGATACACAATACATGTGTATTTATATCAAAATATTTTTTATAAAAATAAATATGTTGATGGACATTTTGGCTGTTTCCATCTCTTTGCAATTGTAAATAACGCTGCTATAAACATTGGTGTGCAAATGTCCGTTTGTGTCTTTGCCCTTAAGTCCTTTGAGTAGATACCTAGCAATGGTATTGCTGGGTCGTATGGCAATTCTATATTCAGCTTTTTGAGGAACCACCAAACTGCTTTCCACAGTGGTTGCACCATTTGACATTCCCACCAACAGTGGATAAGTGTGCCTCTTTCTCCGCATCCTCTCCAGCACTTGTCATTTTCTGTTTTGTTGATAATGGCCATTCTGGTGGGTGTGAGATAATATCTCATTGTGGTTTTGATTTGCATTTCTCTAATGGCCAGGGACATTGAGCATCTCTTCATGTGCCTTTTGGCCATCCGTATTTCGTCTTCTGGTAGGTGTCTGTTCAAGTGTTTTTCCCATTTTGTAATTGGGTTGGCTGTCTTTTTGTTGTTGAGTTGAACAATCTCTTTATATATTCTGGATACTAGACCTTTATCTGATATGTCATTTCCAAATATTATCTCCCATTGTGTAGGCTGTCTTTCTACTTAAGATAATGGGTAATTGGAGCGGAAGGGATACAGACTGTGCAACAGGACTAGATACAAAAACTCAAAAACGGACAGCACAATAATTGTAAAGTAATCATGTTAAAACACTGAATGAAGCTGCATCTGAGCTATAGGGTTTTTTGTTTTGTTTTGTTTTTTACTATTATTACTACTTTTATTTCTTTTCTCTATATTAACATTTTATATCTTTTTCTGTTGTGTTGCTAGTTCCTCTAAACTGATGCAAATGTACTAAGAAACGATGATCATGTATCTATGTGATGATGTTAAGAATTACTGAGTGCATATGTAGAACGGTATATTTCTAAATGTTGTGTTAATTTCTTTTTTGTTTTCTTTCTTTCCGTTAATAAAAAATAAATAAATAAATATGTTTTATGAAAAATTGACCTCTTCCAAAATAAGAATAGTCTGAAGAGTAGCATTGCTATATATTTTTGTAAATCTCATTCATATCCAGCTTAATTGATAGCTTGATGATTTTAGTTGCTTCTGCATCAATCTTTTTCTATAAGTTGTTTGGGTAGAAGAACATGAAGAAAATCTGATCTCACACAGATACAAAATCAAAAAAGGGAGATTGATATTAATTGCTTTTTTAGATTATTGTGAATATTCTTGTTAGTTCACCAAAACTTAATAAATGGCAGCGTCTTAAAGCTGGTTGAGTTATATTATCTGAAACCATATCAATGAATATTTTATACTGGTTTACGTTAAAATACATTTGTCTGTCCTGTAGTTTGAATGAATCTTTTACATATGCATGATTTTGTAATATCCTACACTGGTCAAAACTTTGTTTTGCTGAGGAGTCATGCAGGTTTTCTAAATGTTGCCATGTTATGTTATACACCACCAAAAACATCAGATTCATTAATCTCACTACCTGTCTCATTGAGGGGCTAGGACCTGGGTGAGGTGAGTGAGCTACCTGGGCTGCATAATTTAAAGGAGCTCTCACACTCCAGAGTCATATAACTGCCTGACCCTGAAAATGAACACCCCCTTAAGAATTTGGTAGCTCACTGTCGCCTTGGTAACATCTTAAATTTTGCGCCCTGGGCACCTCCCTTGCCTCATCCTAGCCTTGTTCCTGCACATCAGAAGAGTCATAAATATTGGGAAGCTGACAAGGTCACAGTGGCAGACCCAAACCATTTCCAAAATTCAAAAAAAGTCTTGAAGCATTACATTTTTATCATTTGTGACAAATACTGTCAGTTGCTTACCTTGAAGTGACAGGCTCACTTCTTTCATTTTTGAGAAAACATCTGACTATCATAGTTCGTCTGCCAGTCATACTTTTGAATGAAAATGATGTTCCATGATAATTCAGCAGCTAGTTCAGCTTTCAACACAAACACTTGATAGGTGGTTTTCCTTGAGGTAGCACCATGCTTTAGTATGTTGTGAAAGTGCTCTGTGCATACTTTCCATTTTATCACATCTATTAAAAAGTCACATACTGAAGGGTTAATTTAGTAATATTACTTATTTTTTTACTTTTACATCAAATGCATTCTGAAGGGAAACTGCCTTCTGTTTCTTTTTTTTTTTAAACTGCAAGTGTGTGGTAGTAAAGAATACAATAACTACCAGGACAATTTGGTGCCACTGCAAATGTCAATATAGTTATTTCAGGCTAAATAAAAAAAATTCAAAAAATTATTCCATACAATAAAAAATCCAGCACAACTTGCTTCTGCTGCCTAGCATTCACATAAAATAAAATCTTCAATGATGAGTTGGTGTTGATATTGGATGATTACAAGCAAAACAGCCACATTTGTAGCTGCATCCCTTTATATAGCAAAAGTACAATTCTGCAAAAGAGATAGCAACTCAGTCTCCATATTTTCAGCTAAATCTTTAATTCGATGAGTTACAGTATTGTTGGAAAGTGGCAGTGCTATGAATTCATTTATTGACTTTTCATCCTGCAGGCATTCAGCAATTCAAGTCTACAAGGCTGTATTGTCTCTGAGCTATTGTGTGTACTTCTGTAGCCAAAGCAGGATGATGTCTTACCCTTTAAGAGGCCTCAGGGGCTTTTTATTTCTGGTTCTAGAAGGTGTAACAAACAATTTTGTCTTTCAAATGTTTAGTTTCCTTTTCTTTAAATTCTGAATGATTGGTCTTAAAATAAGGCTGCAACTTAACTGGCACCATAATACTATTCAACAATGTTCTGGTGCCTAAGACACAGTGAGGTATATTATTGTCATCTGTAAAGCAGGGAGAAAGACAGCATTCATTAAGTTTTCATTTCTTGTTTACAGTTTCTCCCCCCTTTCTTTGTAGGATTTTCCCCTTTCCATGAGTTAATGGAACCTGTCTCTGAGAAGTCAATTTCATCTTTGTCCGCAGTATTAGTTAGAGATGGTCTAACTGTGTTGAGTAAGCACGTTCTCTCATTTCTCCCTTTTAAGCCAATGATCCATTATGAATAAATTTTCTTTTATTTTAGAATGAAATATTATAAGATTTAAAAATAAATTTCATGTGAAATTTAAACATGTACAAACATTTTCTTAAAAACCAATTTGACAGTTTTTGCAGAACAAGCCAAAGTATCCTTACTCTTGTTATTGATCTGTACAGGTGCTGGGAACATTTTGAAATTTCAAAATAATGATTTATTGGAAGATAAATGATAAGATTTCAAAGATTATAGCAGGTATAACTTAAATAGCAAGAGTAAAGTAGGGGTACAGAGAGGAAATTTTTATCTCTGAGAATGCATATATTCTAAATCTCCTACATTAGAAAATTTTAGAAAACACGTGAATATACAAGCACACATTCGATTAGCCTTCAGAACAATGGTCACCTTACGTGTCTTGAAGCCCCTAGAAGACAGCACTGTACACTCATGAGACAATGATAGTGAAAAAGATAGTATTACTATAAAATATTTCGACCTTACAGACCACCTAAAAGCATCTCAGAGATAACCCCCAGGGTACTCTGGAACACACCTTGAAACCACTTTTCTGGATTATTTGCCTAGAAATGGGATTTCTGGGTTGCATGTTATATAATTTTTTGGCATTAGTATATGATGCAGGTATTTTTTCCCAAATTTAATTTGAACAATTTATACTCCCAACACCAGCATAATAGAGTGAATATTTCACTCTATCTCTCGTTGCTATATTGTATTAATTCTGTGCTCAGTCACTGTCTGGGAAAGACATGGAAATTTGGTGTTTCAGTTTGCTAAAGCTGCCAGAGAACAATATACCCAGGAATGGATTGGCTTCTATAAAGGGGATTGATTAAGGTACAAGTTATAATTCTAAGGCTGCGTAAATACTTAAATTAAGGCAACAACAGGAGGATTCCTTCTTGGAGGAAGGACAGCATCTAGGTTCCTCTGTCACATGGGAAGGCGTGTGGCAATGTGGCAATGTCTGCTGGCCCTTTGGGTTGGCTTCAAAATGGTTCTCTCAGCATCCATGGGTCCTTCCTGCTGCTGCCAGGGGGTCTTTCCTTCTGCATCTCCAAACACCTGTGTCTAGACATCTGCTTTCTGCCTCTGCTCCAAGCTCTCTCTCTTTCCCTGAGCTCTTTTTAGGACTTCGGTAAACTAATGAAGCTCCACCTTGAGGGGGCAGGGCCACATCTCCATGGAAATAATCTAATCTAAAGGTCATACGCACAATTG
This sequence comes from Tamandua tetradactyla, assembly GCF_023851605.1. Classification (NCBI taxonomy): domain Eukaryota; kingdom Metazoa; phylum Chordata; class Mammalia; order Pilosa; family Myrmecophagidae; genus Tamandua; species Tamandua tetradactyla. The sequence continues at coordinate 80,237,693 of NC_135328.1, read as the reverse complement.
GGTAGGTCATAACTCCATAGAAACAACCTAATCAAAGGTCCCTCTAAACGATGGGTCTGCAGCCACAAAGTTGGAATAGGATTAAAAGAACATGGTTTTTCAGGGTACATACGTTTCAAACCAGCACACTTGGCTCTGGTAGATCCAGACAGTCAACATCTGGAGTCATCAGTCAATTATACTCTCAGTCTGGGATCTGACCCCTTCATGGCCTGTAAGCACTTTCGTTACCCTTGTTGGGGATGAGAATTTCATTATGTGATATTCTTTGTTTGTATTTCCTACTCTATAAATTTTTTATTCATTTTCTTTTTTCAGGTTCTTATTAGATTGCTTGTCTTTTTCTTACAAAATCATAGGAGCTCTCTTGCATATAAAAATACAATTAATAAATATAATGAATTAATAGTATAATGTACTGTTATATGTTACAAATACTTTCTCTGAGTTACCATTTATCTTTAAAGATTTTGCATATGGTATACTTTTTTATACACATAATTTTGATTTCTATAGATATAAACCTATTGGTTTCTTTGATTTATATATACAAAAAAGTAGGAGTTTAAATTTGTTTTACTCTAGGTGGATAACCAATTATACCGGCATTATTTGTTAAAATATCCTTCTTTTCCATGGGATTGAAATGACATCCTTATTCTATCTAAGCCAAGATTCATGTCATTTTGAAATTCTTCAGCACAAATATTCACTTTAATACCCGGAATAGAACAAAACAATCAGACCATTCTGAAAAATTAAGTCATACCAACTTAATACTTGTTTAAGAACCAAGTGCCAATTCATCCAACTTAGTGTAAGATCACTAAAGGCTTAATATTTAGGAAAAAAGAAAAACGAAAGAAAAATTCTGCCTCCCACAGTGCGACAATGATGGTTTACATGTCAACTCTGACTTTTAGCTTTTTAGAAAAAAGGGTGGAATTATAGCTGGAACATATGGAATGATATAAATGCCCTGCTAAGTAGCATTTTTAACCTATTTGCCACTTCAAAAATGAAAATATTACAGTAAATTTTATGGGAAAAATATTAATTTAAAATGTATTTATATTTTAAAATATAGTTACTTTAAAATAAATTATTTATATATGAACATAATTTCCCCCCAAATGAAACAGCAGATCTGGATTCAAATCCCCCGTCCAATAGTTACTAGCCATGTAACTTTATGCAATTTATTTCACTTTTCTGAAACTCAAATTGTAGTAGCCAGTTGTGGTAAGTGCCAACTGTAAGGACATCAATAAAACCTTGTGATCATAAATGTTATGGACATTGTCACACCTTTTAAAAAATAAATTCTCACCATTGGACTTTCTCATCCAACAATGAGTTAACTGTGCTCCTTCTCAGGTTGATGTGCAGAAGCCAGTAAGCCTCACAGCACCAGCTTCTCAATCCAAGGGTGGAAATCAACCCAAGCTGCTCAGCTACTACTAAAGAGGCAATTGCCCTCCAAATGCAGTGGTCACTCTCGGAAGCAATGCACACTTAATTGACTTGGTATGAAGAAGCAGCCCTTTCCAGGAATCCTAGGGATGGCTTATTTCCATAACAAGTAGAGACCAAGTAGCAGTGGTTTCTCGATGACTGGGAGAGAATTGGCAGAACAAAAACTTGGAAGTATTGCAAGGGCACTTGGAATTCTCAGCATAATAGGTTTTAAGCCTAGGTACCTGAAGGTAACATGGCTGCAAATATAATTGTTTTATGGGTAAAAATGCAGAGATATATATCTTAACAACAAATAGGAGCTCCTGGGGAAAATCGGGCTAAACCTTGAAATGGCACAACCCCAAATGTTGATGTCATTCCTGAACAGCGCTACGTTAGTACTTTCTCTAAAAATAAACACAGATGCTTGCCGGAAAGTTACAATTGTGCAACTCTCATTTCCTCCTGACATGTTATTGAACTAACTTCGTCATTTCAGAGCCCAGGTATCTTTGAATGTTGAAGGCAGATAGGGATTTTCATGTATTAGGAAGAAAAATTCAGTCCTTTGAAAGTGGTAATGACCTCCATTTCAAACTTAATTATTTCCATGCTTAAATTACATTGATAAGTTTCAGTACAAACCTTGCGGTCATAAATGGAAAATGAAATTCAAAATCACTGTGTTTTTTCTGTGGCCTAACAAAAAAATGTATTCACGTTATATTATGTCAATGTCATACATTATCTCACAGAGATCATTTTCCATGGTTATTCTTTTCATTTTTGGTGTTACTTACAAAATTGGAGGGAGGAATCATTTGTGTATGGAAACTCAACTTTGTTTATATAGCCTCCTCAGTTTTAGGTAGAGTAAATGTATATTCCCGCCAATCATAACATTCTCTTCCCATCACTTGAATACTTTGCAATTTTCCATAAGCAGCTTCATATGTACCCTTACTTTGTGATTTAGCAAACTTTGCACATAGCAATTAGACCTAGCAGGCTATAGTTATATCATAAAGTATTACTTAGCACTTACAGTAATATCAGAAGGTAGGAGAGAGGAGTGTTAAACTAACCTCTGAAAGATTGGGGTTGGCAAAATATTTGAGAATTTTATTGTTAATATGTTTGGCTTGTCCAATATTTTTAATAGAAGTTCCCATTTGAGCTCTTATTTTCCCTACAATTTTAGGAAAGCTTGACGAGCTCCAGGCATTCTCACCTCTGCTGGAATTTTATTGAGAAAGGTCAGTGAAATCAGAGAGGGTTCACTGCCCTGGTCCTTTAAAGTTCACAAGACAGTGCACATAGATTTAACATGCTTTCTCCTTAGGCCGTCTCTACTTCCAATTGCCACCTCTCTTTACAACATGGAAAATTTGTTGTTTTGCTTTAGAAAAGAAGGCGGACTCAAGAGTATGCAGTCACTAATCACATGTTTATTAATCCCAATTTAGGGAGCAACTGTGCTAGGTGGGCCCTGGGAGTCAGGGAATCAGAAAAGGGAGACTGGACTCATGAGTTAGATGTGTGTAACGGATATAAACAAGGCCCTTCTGTCTTTTGCTCTAAGGTTTTGTTTTTCAAGCAAGAAATCCCTTCCAAAGGAGATATAAATATGAATTGCCAAAACCTTGAAAAATAATTCAAATAAAAAGTATGTTTTAAAGAATCAACAAAAGAAATAAATTAGACCCCAAAGTACTGAGAAAAACTTCTTAAAACTCCTTACTAACTTGTTCTTTCCTTAAAAGGCTGTGTTTTTGTCTTAGTAGCAAGTTGGTTTGTTGTTTTTGTTTTTGTTTTTTTTTTTAGCTCTTTCCTATATCCTCAAAACTCTGGCCAGTACACAGTTGCTTTCTTTTTCTCTCTTTTTCTAGATTTTTCTTTCCTAGGATGACTTGATGTCCTTTCCTATGTAATTTAATCTATTCCCTATGTGTGTGTGTGTAGGGGGGACTTCAATGCTACAGCCCTACCTATGACCACAGTTGTTAAAACAGAGGCCTCATCTGTTTTAGGCAAAGCAACAAGAGAATATATCCTTCTTGTTGCAGGGAAGGGGCAGATGCTTCTATTTTAAGAGTCATCTCCTTGTGACTAAAGTGTGGCTGGGTGTGTATAATGAAGCCCACAGCGATGCTTCCTGGAAGATGGGCTTTTGTGTACTAGGATAGCCCAGTAAGTCAGGAATAAATCAGCACTGGGAAAGTTAATACCTAAAGTTTGCCAACCATGACCAAAAGTTACACACAAGTATTGCAAGTTAATAGAAAACCCTGATGTTATTTGGAATCACTCAAATCTAGACCAGATTTTCCTGTATAATGAAAGTATTGCAATTAGGGGGAAGCCAGAGAAAAACGTAGAGTTTAGTAGAAATGAGGCAATAATTGAAATTTTGCACGTACTTGGTTTCATTGGCTGCCAACAATCTGAATGGTACATAATGACATCCATAAAATGTGTTGCCAAATCTCTGGTCAATTCAAACTGTTGTGTTTCATTCTTCTCTGATGAAAATGTCTTGATTTTGGCCATGTGATGTTTTTTTGTCTAATATGGTTTCTTGGAAACTGAAAGTCTCTTGTTAACTATATTAATAAATAGAGGAGGCAGCAAAGACACTGGGGAAAACAATCCAGAAACAACACCCTCTGAGATCACTGTGGCAGTGATGACCGACCACTGAGGCCCCAATAAAGTTACAAGAATAAGAGAATGTGGAGCCGTTTTAAGGCCACAGGAAGTGTGGCTCGGATTCTGAGAAGGAAGGGCAGCGTGGAGGAGAGGGAACTTTGGAATCACATGATGACTGTAGGCAAATTACCTATCCTCTCTGTGCCAGTGTTTTTCCCCTCTTCAAATGTAAAATTCTAATGCAAAAGCTCATCTGCCTGTGAACTTGCAATTTCACACGTTTTATTGGTTCTAAAATGCCTTTTTTGTTGTTTTTCACATTTAAAAATCTCTGAAATAGGGTTGTCTTATAATCAATAGTTGTGTCAATGTAAACATGAAAAATGCAAGCATCACTTGAACAGATACTTGTATACTGACGTCTCTGGCAGCATATTCACAGCTGCCAAAAAGTGGAAGCAACCCAGGTGTCCATCAACAGATGAACGGCTGAATAAAATGCAGTTTGTACATACAATGCAATTTTATTCAGCCATAAAAAGGAGTGAAGTTCTGATGTATGCTATCACACGATGAACTCTGAGGACTTCACCTTGAGTCAAATAAGCCAGACACAAAAGGACACGTATTATATGATCTCACTCATGTGACATCTCTAGAATAAGCTAATTCAGAGATAGAAAGTAGATTAGTAGTTATCAGCAACTGGAGGGTAGGAAATGGGGAGCTGTTACTTAATAGGTTCCAAGTTTGTTTGGTGTGATGAAAGTATCGGTAAAGGATGGTGGTGACGGGAACACAAATAGTGTGAAAGTAATTAATGTCACTGGATTTTACACATGAACGTGGTTTAAATGGGAAATTTTATGTTGTATCTATGTTGCCACGATAAAAGTTAAAAACAAATATCAGCATCAAAATGGAAGAACGGGTATAGGAGGCTGAGAAGAAAATCCCAAGTGTAGACCATACTGGAACATTCTTTTAATCCTGTAGGAATCAAGTGGTAATAGAGAAGGTAATGAATCAGATATATATAACGATATTTCCAAAGTTGAAGTAAAAATCAACTAACTGTACGTAATCACAAAGCAGGCTTAAGAACTCAAGACCAAATGAATTATTCTTTTAGAAAATGCCTCATCTCCAATGCTGTTGATGCCAAGAGAGTACTATACCGAAAACATGGAAAGCAACAACTCTTAGTGGGAAAATTATTCAGAAAACTCAGCCTCTGAATATATAGAGGTTTAGGAAAATTTTATCAAATCTATTCCATTTACATTTTCCTTTCTGCATGCAGAAAAGTGATATATTAAAAAATCATATTCTCTAAGTCTGAAAGAGCTCTTTCAATAAGTATAAAATAAACATTATAAGTGACAAGAAAACATTGTGTTATTATTTAATTGGAAAATTTTTTGCTTTCTTATTCTTAAAATATTGGTGTCTTAAAGCCGAGTTGTCTTAGAGTCAACAAATTGAAGTATATAAATACAGATTCATCCATTTAATCAAAAGTTTTTTAACACTGCTCAAAACCAACAGATGGTATTAACAGGCACTTATAGAATGAGTTTTCTGGCTTTACAAACAAAAGATTTAAAAAACCTTTCTGGAACCTGTTCATATTAGAAGAACTTTGTATCTCTTCCATAAGCTTACTGTGAGAATTATAAATAATTAATGAGAAGATCTCAGTCTAGTTTCTGACACCAAATAGGTCCTCAACAAATACTGTTCATTATTATTAATTTTGTATATATGCAGCCAGGACAAAATGGTTTTGGATGAATTTACCAATTATACACTCTTATTATTGGAGTGATGCAAAAATATCTATAGTATAGTCACATCACATGTGCATTAACCTAACCCAATTCTAACACTCTGGAAAAAAGAGAAAGAGAGCTAGAGAGAACAATTTAAATAGAGCAGCCTGTTCTGCTTACCTTTCTACTCAATGAACATATGTCCAGAGTAAGTGTGATATGTGAGGTGTGAATATGTTTCCTCCTCAGTAGTTTCGATTCTTAAATGCTTCTCATGATGTGAGCATCTCACCTGACTGAAGATGATCACTGTTCTTAAAGATATGCATTCTCATACAACATGGCCCTTAAACATAGGTCAGCTACTCTTTTGAGTGTTTTACATGCAGTACTGCAAGAAGAAAACCAGTTGTGTGGAACGTATTGAGCAATATAAGTTAAATGCACTATTTATGTTTGCATAAATGCTGCACAGAGTGTTTCAAGGGCCAAAATATTTAAGGTGTTTTCAAGAGTAACTGTGACTATGTTCTTTAAAATCTTAACATTTTTGTTACATGAAGAATACAGTAATGGGGTTGTAAGTGGGGGATTCACAAAATGAACCAGAGAGGGGAAAGGCTGAGGCAGAGGAACCAATTAGGAGACTATCACAATACCTCAACAATACCTCAAGCAAATGATAACAAGACAATTAACCAGAATCGAGTGGAAGAAAAGATAGAGAAAAACAGACCAACAGAGGAGATATGGTGGAGGCAGAAATAATAAATGGGCAATGACTGGCCATGGGATATTCTAAAGAACGAGGAGTTAAAGCTTACTTTGTGTTTTCTAGTTGGTAGATTAGGATAATGATGCCATTAACTGAAACAGAGAACATGCAATATGAATCATTTTATCAGTTCGAAGGAAGATTGTGCAATCCAAATTATGAAGTCAGTTTTGAATGTATTGTGTTTGAAATGCTGGAGAGGCATCCAGGCAGAGATGACAAGCAGGCAGGAAAATATGAGAATTGTATTGGATAGTACTTAGGGCTCCATATTTTGATCTAGTGAAGATATAATCTGATATAAAACTGTGAACTCTAAAACAAAGTATGTAATGAGCCATCAGATAACATTTTAATGCCACAAATTACATTGGCCTCAGCCACATCAGTTCATGCCCAACTACTGTTCCATTTTATCATATCCTTTGTTCCCCAGAAAGCAGAACCTGAGCAAAGGATTATATGCTACTTTTTATTGGGACTACAGCTCCAAGTAGCAGAAGTAAGGGAAAGAGTGAGTGAGGCGATGAAGGTGAGGAAGGAACGTAAAAGTGTGATAAAGAGATTGCCACCCCTTGCTATCAAGGGAGTCTGATTATTTAATCCTGTGGAACCATCTTCTAAGAATCCATATAAATAACTAGTTCTCAGGAGAGCCCAAGGTGAGGAAGTGGGGAGAATTTATTTTCTGGCTCCATTTAACATAGGTCAAAGAGGTTGTCCTGTGGAACAATGACCCCCCTGCTTCCCAGTGGTGCTTGAATGGTACTGAGGGGTTCTCCCTGCCTCTCAAGCCTCAGTGTCAATAGGGAAGCCCTGGGACAAGAAGCAAAGCATGAGAGATGAAGGACTGTCACACTGCACTTTTGAGGACTCATAGCTGGTCATCACAACAAAATCTGAGTGGGAAAAACTGCCAAAGTCTCCCTCTGGAGACAGGGGGCCAATAGGATTTGAAAGGGTGAATCTCCAACCTAAGTGTTCTCCAATAAATGCAAAGAGACCCAGAAGGGTGCTTTATAAATGCCCAAGAACCAGTCTTTCCACTTCTCCTACCATGCTCTCTCTAGCTCATCTCCCCCAGTTGTTGCCACTGCCCTGAGTTGCCCAAGAAAATGGCACTGTCCCTGCTGGCAGACATCCTCAGGAAGCAGCAATATTTGAGTCAAGCCTGTGGTTCCTTGGAACTGCCAAAGCCACTACTTCTGGGGTATCACAATTGTTCCTGTAAGGGGGAAGGTTGAGGGCAGGGGAAGGGAGAAAATCCCAACCCCCAACCTCCTGTCACGTTTTGTCACTTGGAACCTGAAAAACTCTGCTCTTGCTAGTCCTGTAAAATTTCATGGTAAAGCTTCTTCTTCAACTCCTCTTCCATTTCTAATCTTCTTCAACCATTCCTCTTACTTTGCTATGGCCCCAAACTCCAGGTGTCTTCACAAAGATAGTGATAGTTCAGGTATACTCTAGTCTTAAAACACAAATAAACTAGAAAGAAAACATTTCTCTCTTCGACTCCTTGCCTCTGCCAAAAGCAAACAAAAACCATCTCCCAAGAGCTAACAAATCTATCCCCCCAAAACAAAACAAAGACAAGCTCAGAGAAGTAAACACAGAAATCTATGTGCAAAACCAGCTGAGCATCTGTGTTCAGTAGAGGACACTTCAGTTCCTCCCAGAACAATGGGCAGCCACTTATTTGACATTTGTTTAATCAGAGGGGCCTATTCTGGTGAACCCCTGCAACGAATATCCTATCCCCCAAATTAAGTAAATTCTCTAATTTGGAGAGAAAATGGCACAGAAATGACTGTGTTAGCCTGGTTTTCTCCCACAACAGAGCCTGAGACAAAGACGTGCAGTAGGAACTTTATCTGGTTATTTGATCCAAGGGAGCAGAAGTAAAAAGAGAGTAACACAAGAGAGGAACTATATAGGAACTCACAATGGAATTGAGTAATGTAAGGGTGACTGGTGGTATTTTCCTGGGGACCTTGATAGAAACTGTGTGAAATGGGTTGCAGTACCATTCACTGAGGGGCCAAAAGGGGGAAGGAGGCATTGATCCATTGCTTTATGAACCCCACTGGGGAAGGGGTGACCTCAGGAGCATTAACTTCCCTGCACTTTTGTAGTGTAGGTTTCCTGCACATGTTCCAGCAGAGAAGTCCATGATGAGAAGCAAGAGGTGCCTATTGGGGGCTGTGGCCAGGTGCAGTCAGCTTGTCTCTGTGAGATGCTGGTCATAAGGACATGGTCACCACAGCAGTGATGGGAACAAGAGGATCCCAATGGTACACAAGAGTATCTGACCCAGTGAGATTTCCCCACGGCACAGGGAGAAGAGAAGTGGGTCCAGGACCCTTCCCACGCTTGGGAAGCTGGGGCAAAGACAGAATAGGCTGAGAAGAGTAAACTGAAATTGCTTCAAAGAGGGGAGAAATAATACAAATAGTAGCAGGAATGACATCAATGGCAGCAGTGGTAGTGGTAGTAATAGCGGCAAACAATAAATGCTGGCTATGTTCTAAGCCCTTTACCTATATTACCTTATTTAATATCCATAACTCAAGGAGATGGGCACAGCTGTTCTTCCCATTTTACAAATGGGGGCACCCAGTGACTGAGAGGTTAAGGCCCACCGTAATGGTGGCCAGAGACAGGATTTGACTCTGGAGCCCGTACTCTTAACCACTTCACCCTGCTGCCCTGCGTAAGATAAAGCATCTGTGAGGCAAAGTGAAGAGGAGAATCCAAAGAGGAAGGGAATGAACAATGATGAATTTTACTTGCGAGGGAGAGGAGAGGAAGGCTGGGGAAAGGCCACCTGACTCGTTCCCACGAGGTTATTGGTCAGTTTTGGAAGAGCAGTTTTAGTGCCTGGTAAGCTGGAAGACAGCCTGCAAGGAGAGGAGGACAGAGTGGGGCCCAGGCCAGTGCCTGGAGACATTTGACAGTGAAGGGGAGTCATTGTAGGATTTTAGAGAAACACCCAGATGTCCCAATTTCCTTACATAAGACAAAGAGAAGAATCCAATAACTAGGAAGGGAGAATGCAATCAAAGGACTCTAATATTACCGAGCTTGAGTTGGTGCAATTCTCTCAGGTACAGACAGAAACTGCTCTTCAGATGGCATTCCTGGGGCTAACTGCTGTATAAAAAAAAGTGAAGTTGGTAAGGAAGGACTCTTCAGAGACCATGGAAGACTTGGGAGACAAGAATAATGAGAAGATTTGTATTCTCATTCTTTGCCATTTCCGATTTCCTACAAAATGGCAGAAAGGGACACCCCATCTTGCCATCCTTCTCCTTTTCCTCCTCCTTAATAAACTGAGCCCAGTCATTTTATTACATTTTCTGAGCCTTTGGATAGAAAAGCCATAACATTGGCAGCAGTTTTCTTCCTACAGTTTGTAAAAATTAAATCACAAATCAAAAGAATATGAGCCAAACATGCCCCAGCCATTTGGATTTACATGAAAGAGAAGCCATCAACACCTCCCTATCTTGGCTGATTAATGTATCTGATATTTCAGACTTCTTTCTTCGTTCTTTCATGACCACAAGGCCAAAACTAATCAGTCCAATTAGACAAACTTCCAGATAACAGCTCTGAAGTCAACTCAACAAGTAATATATCCAACAATATAGTTTGCCAAATAGAATTTGGAGCAAGGGGAGAGGTTGGGCATGGAGGATGGAGACTGAGAGTTCTTGATTTATCACAGCAGCTAAAACCATATTCCAGTCTGAATGCAAAACAAAGAATGGTGACACTATAACTGTTGAACATCATGTTTCCCTGGAACACCGTTGGAGTAGAGCCCTCATAATAGCTACAAAATACGTAACCATATTCCAAAGGAATTAAATAGTTAAATGTGAAAAAGAAAAGTCAAACCCAAAGAAAACTAGAAGAATATATAGATAAATGTTTACTGATTATGATGGTAGAATGGCAAGGAAAACACATAAAGAAAAAAGATTAAGGGCCAGCCACAGTGGCTCAGTGGCAGAATTCTCGCCTATTGTGTCAGAGACCAGGTTTGATTCCTGGTGCCTGCTCATGTAAAAAAAAGAAAGAAAGAAAGAAAAAGATTAAGAAATTTCTCTACATGAATATTTAGTTTTCCTGCACTCCACAAAACCCACCAAAACCAAAATCAAGGCTTAAGACAAAAGGGGAAATAGATTTGCAACGCCTATGATAGTCAAAGTGGTTTATAAGTTTATTTTTAACAACTTTATTGGGATATAATTCACATAGCATACAATTCACTCATCTAAAGGGTACAGTTAATGGTTTATAGTACATTCACAGAGTTGGGCAACCATCACCACAATCAATTTTAGAGAAATTTTATCACATCAAAAAGAAACCTTGTAGCCATTAACAGTCACTCCCATTTCCCTCCAACTTCCCAACCCTAGGCAGCCAGGAATCTACTTTCTGTCTCTATGTATTTGCTTATTCTGGATGTTTCAAACAAATGGAACCATATACTACGTGGCCTTTTGTGACTGGCTTCATCCACTTAGCATAATGTTTTCAAGTTTCATCCATGTTGTAATGTTTGTCATTACTTCATTTACTTCTCTTTTTAATTGAGATATAATTCACATACCACTGTACACCCTTTTAAAGTGTACAAGTCAATGATTTTAGTATATTCACAAAGTTATGCAACCTTCACCACTAGGTAATTCCAGAACATTCTCATGAACCCAAAGAAAAATCTTGCACTCATTAGCAGTTACTTGCCATTTCCCTCTCATTCTGGCCTCAGGCAGGCAAGAATCTAATTTCTGACTCCGTGGATTTGCCCATACTAGACACTTCATAATTAGTGGAATCATATAAAATGTGGCTTTTTGTGTTTGATTTCTTTCACTTAGCATAATGTTTTCAAGGTTCATCCGTAGAACAGTATGAGTCATTTCTTTTCATGGCTAAATAATATCCCATTATGTGGATATGCCACCTTTTATCTATCCATTCTTGATTGATGGACATTTGGGTTATTTCCACTTTTTAGCTGTTAAGAAAAACATGGCTATCAATGCTCATGTACAAGTTTTTATGTGGACATATGCTTTCATTTCTCTTGGGCATGAACCTTAGGGTTCAATTGATGTGTCAAATGGTATCTCTATCCTTATCCTTCTGAAGAACTGTCAAACTTGCCTCCAAAGTGGCTACCTCATTTTACATTCCTACAAGTAATGATGAGTATTACAATTTCTCCACATCCTTACTAGCACTTGTTATGATCCATTTTTTAGATGAGACATTCTAGCATTCTAGTGGTAATGAAGTTCTATCTGATTATGGTTTGTATCCCAATTGCCAACGATGTGAAGAATCTTTTCATGTGCTTATTGGCCATTTGTATATCTTCTTTGAGAAATGTTTGTACGAACCCTTTGCCTATTTCTTAATTGAGTTGTCTTTTTTTGTTGTTGAGTTGTGAGAGTGGAGTTCATTAAGTATTCTGGGCAGAAGTTCCTTATGTAATAGATGATTTGGAAATATTTTCTCTCTTCTGTGGATTGTCTTTTCATTTTCTTAATGGTGTACTTTCAAGCATAGATATTTTTAACTTTGATGAAATCCGATTTTTTCTATATTTTTTCTTTAGTTGCCTGTACTTTTGGTGTCATATTTAAGAAATCATTGCCTAATCCAAGGTCATAAAGCTTTATCTCCATGTTTTCTTCTAATGGTTTGACAATTTTAGATCTTACCTTTATATTTGATACATTTTGAGTTAAATTTTCATATGGTGTAGAGAAGTGGTCCAATTTCATTCTTTTGCATGTGGAGACTATCCAGTTGTCCCAGCACCATTTATTGGCATGACTAGGCTTTCCCCACTGAATTTTTTTGGTAGTCTTGTCAAAAATCAATTGACTATAAATCTAAGGGCTTATTTCTGGATTTTAAATTTTATTCTATTGCTCTATGTATCTACCCTATTCCAATACAATGCAGCCTTGATTACTGTAGCTTTGTAGTAACTTTAATACCAAGGTGTATGAGTCCTCTCACTTAGTACTCCTTTATAAGATTGTTTTGGCTATTCTGGGTTTCTTGCATTTCCATGTGAATATTATGATTGGCTTATCAATTTCTAAAAAAAAAAAGCTTGTGGGACATTGATAAGGGTTACATTGAATTTCTGTATAGATTTAGGGAACATTGACATGGTAATAACATAACCTCTTGTGATACATAAACATGGGGTGTCCTAACATTTGCTTATATCTTCTTTAATATCTTCTAACAATTTTTGTACTTTTCAAAGTATAAGAGTTGTTCCTCTTTTGTTAAACTTATCCCTAAATATTTTATTATTTTGCTGATGTCATTGCAAATGGAATTATTAATTATAAATTTCATTTTGGAATGTTCATTGTTAATGTATAAAATACAATTAATTTTTGTATATGGATCTTGTACTCCACAAACTTGTTTCTTAGTTTAAATAGTTTTTAGCACATTTTTTAGTGTTCCCTATAGACAAGATCATGTCATCTGCAAACAGAAATAGTTTTACTTCTCACATCCTTAACTTTCGACAAATTCTTACAAATCAATAAAAAAGATAAACAAATGCTCCAATAAAAAACTGGCAATTTGATATGAATAGGCAGTTCACAAAAAATCTCTACATGGCCCTTAAAATATTCTTACCCTCAGTAGGAATGAAAAAATATAAATTTAATTAATACAATACTATATATTGCCTATCAAAGTGACAAGGCTTAAAAAATGAATACTGTTCGTTATTGGTCAGAATCCTATACTGGGGAGGAATCAAGCCTCTTGTAGGATCATTTGGGAATATGTATTCATAGTTTAAAGTTGTTGACACAATTTATCCTGAAATTCTTGCTTTAAGAATATATCCTAAGGAAATAATCAGAGATATGCATGAGTGAATTGTGTACAAAGAGGTTCATAAAGGATTATCTGTTAAAGAGACTAATGGAAAAACTCAAATGCTTGACAATATCAAACAGATAAATCTATGTGCATACAATGGAAGACTAAACCACCACAGAAAATTAATTACTACAGTATATGCAAGAGCATATGAACATGCTCATGACATATTATTAATGGAAATAGGCATGTATAGTAGGGCTCCAGTTTCATTCAAAAGTATATATATAATATATAACTATATATATAATAAATGGAATTATTTATATATATATTCCCAGTTGGTTTATTACTAGATAAGAAAAGTGATTTGTGTGACTAGTTTTCTTCTTTTGAACTACTTTGTATTCTCCATTTTTAAAAATAAAAATTGTTTATTACTTTATTACCAAAAACCATAAAATCATTTTTTTAAAGCCAAAAATGTTTTTAGTCTGATGTTCTGTTCCATAAAGATTGTAGAGCTAGGAAGTGTGAAGCAGTGTCATAAACCAGACTTTCACAAGTGTGAGGAAGGTTGGGGTGTTCAGATGTTGGTAGCTGGGGTGAATGTTGACACAAGTTGAGCAGGGAGAGACAAGTGACAGTGAGGGCTTTCTATGCTCTGTGGCCAGCCTAGGACATAAATCGGACTTTTAATGGGGAACCACTGGGGGTAGAAATGATGCAAATAGCATCGAGAACCGCATCTGAGTGTCCTATGGTAGAAAAATGCTGAACAACAAAGACTTGAACCACCAGGGAGTTTAAATTACGAGAAGGTCTGTTGTCAGACATGAATAGGGAGGGGGTGGAGGAGGAGCCAGCTCTAATGGTGTTAAGGGTGGAGCATTTAAGTCAAATTCACACGGTTCTGCGGAGACCCCCACCTGCCTCCTACCAGCCTCCATTTTTCTCTACTTTTCAGGATTTCCATGGCCTGTTTACAAACACCATTGTCCTCATATCTGGAGGTAAATGAGCATCTGTTTCTTGCAAGCAAGAACCTTTCTAAAACTTGCATAGAGGAGGATGGAATCCATTTTGCTTGCAAAGTACTCTGAGCAGTTTGCCTAAAGTATAAGGTGGAAGAGAAAAGCCGAGCAATTGAACACTTGAACACAGAGAACTTAGTTTTAGTCCACAGTTTAATCAGAGCCGTGCTCTAGTCTAGCTTGGGTCAGGGACTCATCCTGGGATCTGTCACCAACTCATTTTCTGACCTTGGACCATTCTCTGACTTAGAATTGTCTCTCGTAAAATCAAGACACTGGTTTAGTTAACTATTAAAATTATCCCTGCTCTAAAAGTATTAAGTTACTGTTTGTCTTATAACAAGTAGGCAGATACCTAGCCACCTTCTCCAGAGATTATTGATCTTCAGGAGGATGGGGCGCTACTGAGTTAGTATTTGAGAGACCTAGAGAATACCTACCCATTCCAGGGACCCTTTTCTCAAAATTTCCCAAGGTCCAGAGAACATGGTCCCAGTTATACATGGTGAAGGCTAGAGGAGCTGGAAGATACTGATTCTCATCAATTTGGATGAGGTTTCAAATTAAAACTCTATACTCAGATCGAACATTTCTTGAGGGCAGCTCCCATATCTCTATATTTGCTAAACAAATGCATGAACAAAAGTGCAAATGAGATGATACACCTGAAGTATGTATAATTGATAAATTATGTCCATTTACAAATTATTTTGCCATCTTTAGGCAAAAGGAGTTTTTCCAGAACATATGCTGACAGTTGTAAACTAATTATGAACTAGGATTTCAAGATGGCTTGGGAATCATCTTGGTTTTGCTTTATATCCATCCTCAGGCCACTTGAAAAGCTCACTTGCTACATATCACTCAGCCTAAACTAGCTTTCTATCTGAGAGTTCCGAAGTAGAAACGAATTCACTGGGGACAAGGAATCTTGGGAGGCCCGAAGAAGTCAGATTTTGTGGAACTTGATTGTGGACTGCAGAGTGAGGGTTGGGAAGGCTATCAACATTCCAATATTTATCACTGGATTTTAGAATCTTCTCAACCAGCCATTGTCTGACTTTACATTCCCTATATCAATTGCACTTTCTCAGTTATTAAGGACACATTCAAACCAGCTCAAGCAAATAAAAGGAATTAATTGATTCTCATAAATGAAGCATTCAATGCTAGCGGTAGTTTCAGGCATAGCATGACCTAGGGACTAAAAAAAAGTCATCAGAACCCAATCTCTCTCTTTTACTCTTAGTTTTGCTTTCCTCTGTTTGATTTTATTCTCAGGTGGGTTCTTTTCATGTGCTATTTCCTAGTACCTTAGAAACTGTATAAGAATCAAATTTTTTCTTAGTCTAGTATTTCAACAACATTCCCAGGATGTTATCTGTTTGAGCCAACATGCATCATGTGTTCATCCTGGAAACGATATCTGTAGCCCAGTAGATGGGATGCCCTGACTGGCCCCACCTGATTGTTAATTCCTGTAGCCAGGGAACAGTCCCACTTTGCCTGTATGGTCTGAGAGTTGGGGAAGGGTTGTGCCCCTAGAGAAAATCAAAGTGCTGTTATCAGAAAATAAAGTGAATGCATTGCAGACAAAAACAACAGCTGTCTATAAGTTCCCCTAAGCCAGATTTGATACATGATTTTCCCCTTTTGTTTGTCCATCTTCAGTGTTCAAGGTAGTTCTTCATTGAACTCAGCTGGACTTACAAGAGTTCTTCCTTTTGTCACTCCCAAATCTGTCTCCTGCTATTTCCCCCTCTGCCACTGTCAGCAATTCTTTGGTCCATAGAAACAAAAAGGTTGTATTCCCCACTCCTTCCTGAAAATTAATAAATCAATTTATTATTAATAAATAATTAATAATATTAATTATTTGGTTGCTTTACACCCACCTCTCAGGATCTGATCACCTCTCCTTATGAATCCAACCTATCTTCTCTAGTCCTCAGAATGTAGATTCCTTTTCTGAAATGGCCTAAGATCCTGACCCTGCCTACAATTGAGGGAAATGAGAAGGAAAGACCTAAGGTGATGCAGTGTGAAGGTTTTTTATCTTGGGGAAGCAAAGAGCCAGCAAGCCACTTGGGTGGGGGCAGGAGCTTGGCTGCTTGGCTCTGCTTCTGGGGAAAGTAGGCAGCCGACACCTCCAAGCAGAAGGAAACAAGCAGCCCACATGGCTCTCTCCCTTCTAGCTCATTGTTTCTCCAAGTATTGTCCTCAACCCCAGGGCCATCTCATCGTAGACATGAACTAATCTCTCCCCCAATGGAAGTCATTTCTCAATGTTTTAGTAAAGAATGGTGGTGATGGTAGTACCACGTTCTGGACATAATTAATAGCACTGAAATATATATCTGAATGAGATTAAAAAGGAAAATGCTAGATTGCATATATGGTAACAGAACAGAAAATTTCCAAAAAGCCTTGGAACTATACCTCACAGTGAACACTAAATTAAAACATGGACAATAGTTAATAGTAGAATTATAAAAAAATGTGCTTTCATCAATTGCAACAAATGTTCCACTCCAAGGCAAGTTCTTAATAATAGGATGGTACATGGGAATCCTGTGTTTTATGCCTGATTGCTTTGTAAACTGACAACTTGTCTAATAAAAAAAATAAATGCATGGTGCATGGGTGGGAGAATGCTCACCTTCCATGCAGGAGACCCAAGTTTGACTCTCAGATCATGCACCTAAAAAAATACAATAAATAAATGCATAGCTGTTAAAAAAGTCCTTACATTCAGTGATGCATAGTTCTATAACTTTTATATCTGTTAGTAAGGGAAAATATTATGCTGGTGTTTTAATTTTATTATTTTATGTATTTGATGCTATAGACTAACCCAAAAAGAAGAATAAGCTACCTGCTTTCCCCACTCTCTGTCCCAGGAAAAAGAGACAGGCAATGTGATTCTAAAGTTCCCAGCACTCTATACCCTTTTTCATTTCTCCTACAAGTAAATGGATTTCACATATCAGGACCATTGAAGGGATTATATGAGCTTCTGGGAGTTGGAAAACATGGCATTGACTATGCTAAAGGGAGGAGAAAAGACCGAACAAGGGATAACCATTTCTGAGTCCAGCAGAAGCTCACGTTGAATCTGCACTTTGATGAGGTGGCAACCTTGTGTGCCCAGCACAACGTGGACTGAAAAATAGGCTTAGCTGCCTGGAAGCTATATGAGATTGGTGGTCTAATTTTGGCAGGTATAGATACCTGCTTTTGTTCAAGATGGACTGGACTGGCTTAGACAGTTTTATGGTTGTGTTCGTGTGCCAACTTGGCCAGGTGATGATGCCCAGTTGTCTGGTCAAGCAAGCACTGGTCTAGATGTTACTGCAAGGACATTTTGTGGCTTGTTAATTATATCATCAGCACATTGGTTGCATCCATGGCAGATTACATCTTCAGTTGGCCAAGGGAAGGGTCTCCCACAATTAGTGATGTTTAATCTAATCATCTGAAGGCTTTAAAGGAGATGTCAGAAGAGAGTCTCTTTCCGCTTCAGCCAGTTAGCCTCTTCTGGGTAATTCATTGAACATGCTCATCAGAGCAACCAGCTTGTGGCCTGCCCTACAGAATTTGGACTTGTGCATCCCTCAGTTATGTGAGACACTTTTATAAAATCTCATATTTACAGATATCTCCTGTTGTTTCTGTTTCCCTAGAGAACCCTGCCTAATACAGAAAGTGTGTATCTACATAGTGGCTCTAATAAACCAAAGACCTGAAGGACCTTTATCAAGTGTTCTGGACAGTTCTAGAACCTCACTGAATCCTAGGGATTGGTAAGCCCTCCCCTCCTATAATGATATTGGCTATTTCATCAACCTGGCAAGTAGGGACTTAGAGCCAGAATTCTAAAATAATATAATGTTTCTTGCATCTGAATGTCATGGATTCATAACTCTACCTTTGGTGGTTGTAAATCGAAATTATCAAATTATTAGAGTTTGCTGAAGACTTTACTAAGTCTGATGGACATATGATTTGACTTCTACTCTGTGAGATATTAGGAATTCCTACCAATTTCAGAAAGGATGCTTATTGGTGTATTGTCAATGTCAACTAGAATTTTCCATGTTTTCAACTGCTACTATTCTAGTTTTTAATTTGTAAATTGTTGTTAATTTCCCTTAATCCCAATCATGTTAGTTTGCTATGGAGTTTTCAAATAACACTGTGATGTGTGGTAATATACATTTACATCAGAGTTTTGGCCTGTAATTTTCCTATAAATAGATTTTTGGACAACCTTTGGTCATACAAATATCAGGCATCTATAGTGGTATTTTATTGTGATCCTCAAATTCTTTTCCTGCTAGAAATTTGGAATGGTGGGGTAGCTGGGCCAAGGGGTCCTCTGTCTAGTTAACTGAGATTGGTCAGTAAGTTCTGGAACTGCTACTAAGAGATCAACTTCCTTGCAGCCTCTTAGACCCAAGGTCTTCCCAGCTTGTTCTTTTCCTTGCCTTTTATACCCAGAAGTTTCAGAAACAGGAGATGAAATTCCAGTTTTCAGTTTCAATGTTGGAACCATTTATTTAGCATTTGTCATGTAGAGATATGCAGAGGTATATTATTTAGATAAACTAAGAAAAGTCGTTGATGTGTCAGCAACAAAATCATATAAACTAAATTACTTTTGAGTGATAATTATGTCAGATTTTATTTTTACTCTTCAAATAAGCTGCTCATAGCATTAATGCTAAATTTTAGTTTGGGGGAAATGTTTTAAAAATAAGAAAAAAATACTCTTTAATTCTTAAAAAAAAATCAGAAAATAATGCAACAACACTCAGTATACCTACCATCCACAATGAATAAGTGTTAATAGTCCATAGTATTCCCTTCATTTATATATTTTTAAAGCTAAAACATTACCGATAAAGCTTAAGCCTCTTTGTACTCTTCCAGTTTTCCTTTTTCCCTGGAGGCATGCACACTCAGGATTTTGATATATATCGAACTTCTAGTACACGTTTCTATATTTTTGCGTAATGTGTGTATGTCTTTAAATTGACTTAAATGGCACTATAATGCATGTGTTATTCTATAACTTTGGTTTTTCATTCAGGATTATGTTTTTGAGATTTATATATACACATATGGATACAGTTCATTCATTTCTCTGTATATATAGTCTTACTTTATACAAATATACCACATTTTAATTTTTTTCATTCCCCTGTTGCTGGGCCAATCAAAATATATGGTATTCTGTAAATGATGAGCTAAGTAATCATCCCCTGCAACAAGCTCTCCCTGCGGCTCCCTTCCTCCCCCACCAGGTTGTAGTAGATGCCCTTCCTCTTCCTCCCTCGGCCCCTTATATTTAACTATGTCATAGGCTCCCTCATTTATTGCTGAAAAATGTCCCCTTTCTCGTAGACTGTAGTTTCCTTGAGATCAGAGACCTGGAACCTGCTTGTGGTGCTCGTTGCCGAGCCCCTGCCCTGCACTGTGTGTGGTACACGGTTGGCAGTTTTTTAATAAATGAGTGAATGGATGATTCTGTGCCATGGCTTAAAACTACGTCAATGACTTACTGATATGGCTTAAAATCATGCCTCAAATAAGCTCTCCAGAAGCCACTGTAGTCTACCAGTGGGACCTGGTTGCTTCTTGCAGTTGAATAATGGCAGTCTTTTACCATTTGAGGTTAGAGCAAATTAAGCTAATGAATATAATATTCTCCATTTTAAGTTTGTTAAACCTTTGCCACCTGGTACCACTTGCTTATATTAGAATTTAATATTAAATGGTATCTGCTTTAGTTTTAACATACATTTATTTTGAATAAAATAAATCACAGTTTTCTGATGTTTCATAAAAAGCATTTGAACTCCCAGGTGCTTTGCCACTGGCATAAGTATGAGAACCTCTGTGTGAACTATGCAAAAACGAGGTGTTAACTAACCTCTGTTTTCATAAACAACGCCTTTCTGGAAAAAAATGTGTTTCAAAATAGTAAATTTCCAACAGCTTAGAACTAGTCTTACATGTCATGAGGGAGCAAAACCTTACAAAAGTTGAAATTATTATTCTTGCACATTCCAGCTGCCTCAACCCTGCCAACCTGGTAGTCACAACAGTTCCTTCAGAGACTGAGAGGGAAGGAGGCAGCTGTGGGCATAGCCCACCAGCATCCCCTTGTTACCATGGAGATTGGGAAAGTCAAAACTCTTAAGGGCTGCCACTCTTCCCCCAAACTTTAAAAGTTCTCATGCAAACCGGAATAGGATAAAGGAGTCATTCTTCCCCTCCCACGGTTAGAGAGCTGTGATCCAGGTGGTTTAGTGACCTCCTTGCCAAGGGTGCCAGCCCAGCTGCCAGCCTGCTAGCCTGTCACCTACGGCTCCGTCCCTCGTCCCTTTACCCACAGAAGGAAAGGGAGGACTGGGCGGGGGAGGGGAAAATGTAAACACTGTGCGACTGTGCACAAATCTTATGGAAGTGGTTAGACATTCCACATGCTTGAATGGGGCTTCAGGCCAATCTTCTCTAGTTCTTACGGGGTAAGGTGACCCCAGAAGGCTTTGGATCGCACATATATTAGCTTCTTTATTCCTTACAATAATCCTAAAATGTAGGTATTGTTATTATCCCTATTGTACAGATGAGGAGATTGAAGTATGGAAGAGTTAAATAATTTCCTCAAATCACAGAGCTAATATAGAG
Source organism: Tamandua tetradactyla (assembly GCF_023851605.1). Lineage (NCBI taxonomy): Eukaryota > Metazoa > Chordata > Mammalia > Pilosa > Myrmecophagidae > Tamandua > Tamandua tetradactyla. The sequence goes on along the minus strand of NC_135328.1, from coordinate 80,216,424 downwards.
ACAGAGTTGGGATTCCAACTAGGGTTGAATCACAGGTCCTAACTCTTACCCATTACATAACACTGCCTCCCTGTAAGCACACATTTTAGTCATTACTGGTAAAATGTTATTTGAATACGCATCCCTCTAGAAGCCTCCAGTGGACTGAGAGGAGGGAATTAACCCAAGTGAAAGGCCGAAGGAGTCATCATTTTTCCTTTTATGGTTTGTCTATTAATTTGTTCAACCATCAGTTATTAAATGTTCATTATGTTCAAACCACTGGATGCAAAAATAAATAAATAGATAAGGGTGGGGGGCAAACAAAGGCATGGTTCTTGCCCCTGAGTATTCTACACTCCTATGTGCAAATAACTTGGGTTCGGTTTCATAGATGTCCCAGTGGAGGAATGTACAAAGTATATGAGAGTCAGAGGAGTAAGTGATAGCTTGGGGATTGTGTAAGGCTTCACAGAGGAGGTGACATTTTAGCTTGATGCTATGAAATTGTGTAGAATCGAGGAATCAGAGTGATACGGTTCATACCTCAGTTCCATTTCCTGTGTGACATTCCGTTTCTTGTTTGCCTTTTGGCAACTATCTTAGCATGTCTTAGTTTACTCATGATGGGAACAAAAATAATACATGTCTCCTAGGGTTGACAGGAGGATTAAATGAAATAAAGGAGTTGGAGTGTACGTTACGATGGAAATGACCCTCATCATCATTAACTTTACTGTAATAGGCAGGGAAGAAAGGGCTAATGAGCAGAGGCGCCCCCTGTCCTGGCAAGGCAGGATTTCAGCGATGCTGAAGTCCATAGGAAGTCATTGTGTTCAATCATACCGCTCCCAGAACCCAGGGTATCGGCTTTTACTTATCTAGACAAATGCCTCATCTCCAGTTTCCTGTCCAAAGTGATCTCTAGATGCAAAACTGGGGAGACTGACACGTGGCTTCTAGTCTGGGGGGTTCCTGAACTGCTTTGGGGACCAGACAATTGGCAGTGACACAGGGTGGGAGCTGGGGGTGGGGGGTGGAGGTGGAGCAGATAGTCTCCCAGGTGAGGATAGAAGGCCGAAAACGACATATGGGATCACTGTTTAACAACTCCAGCCCCAGAGAACTTCACACAGATGTCCCAGTTTTACTCCCTTGAGTCCCTTCTCAGTTCCAGACCAGTTTGCTGTTCTTATTTTCCTTAATAGTCTATCCTGGATTCCCCACCAATAAAACTATTGTTAATACTGTCTTTTGGCCGCACAATATAACTGAGTATGCATATGCCTATAATTGATTTAGACAGATATACCCAGAATTTTTTCTGAAAGCCATCTCTTCTAGTTTGCTAGCTGCCAGAATGCAATATACCAGAAAATGGAATGGCTTTTAAAAAGGGGAATTTAATAAGTTGCTAGTTTACAGTTCTAAGGCCGAGAAAATGTCCCAATTAAAACAAGTCTATAGAGATGTCCAATCAAAGGCATCCAGGGAATGATACCTCGGTTCAAGAAGGCTGATGAAGTTCAGGGTTTCTCTCTCAAGTGGAAGGGCACATGGTGAACATGGTCAGAGTTTGCCTCTCATCTGGAAGGGCACATGGTGAACATGGCAACATTTGAGAGCTTCTTCTCCTGGCTTCCTGTTTCATAAAGCTCCCCGGGAAGCATTTTCCTTCTCCAAGGGTCACTGGCTGGTGGACTCTGCTTCTCATGGTTATGTTGTTCTGCTCTGCTGTTCTGAGTCTCTCACACCATCTCTCGCCAAGTTGGAATCCAGTAACAGTGAGCGCCTCCCCTAGAAGCAGCATTCTAGCTCACATCTAGCCACTGATTGACTCCTGATGATATCCCTATGTGGTTGTTGCTATCATAACTGCAGCTTTACTAACCATGAAGTAATGAATCCAGAGTCACGTAGCAGGTGAGTGGCTGAGCTGAGATTTGAACCCAGGTAATCTAGTGCCAAAGCATGTGCTCTTAACCACCATGTTCTACTGAGCCAGAGAGAGTATATAGTGAGTACCTGCATAAATGGCTGTCTTAGTTTGTTAGGGCTGCTATGACACATGGCATATACTGCCTGACTTAGACACCTGGAATATATTCATCTCATGGCTTTGGAAACTAGAAAGCCAAAATCAAAGTCCTGTCTGTGCCCTGTTTTCTCCCAGAGTTTGTAGCCTTCTGACATTGTCTTACTGCAATCATGGAAGTTCCTTAGCTGGCAGTTCTACCTCTGGTCACATAGTGATCTGTCCCCTGGGTCTTTTCTTGTAGTTTTCTCTGTGTGTCTGAATTTCCTCTGCCTTATAAGGGCTCCAGTCATACGGATTAAGACTCACCCTGATTGAATTTGGCCTCATCTAATGTGTTGGTTTGAAAGGATGTATGCCCCCTAGAAAAGCCATGTTTTAATCAAAATCTCATTTCATAAAGGTAGAATAATCCCTATTCAATACTGTATGTTTGAAACTGTAATCAGATCATCTCCCTGGATGATGTGATTTAGTCAAGAGTGGTTGTTAAACTAGATTAGGTGATGACATGTCTCCACCCATTTGGGTGGGTCTTGATTGGTTTAGTGGAGTCCTATAAAAGAGGAAACATTTTGGAGAAAGAGATTCAGAGAGAGCAGAGAATGCTGTAGCACCACGAAGCAGAGTCCACCAGCCAGCAATCTTTGGAGATGAAGAAGGAAAACGCCTCCCGGGTAGCTTCATGAAACCAGAAGCCAGGAGAGAAGAAGCTAGCAGATGACGCCGTGTTTGCCATGTGCCCTTCTAGATGAGAGAGAAACTCTGACTGTGCTTGTCATGTGCCTTTCCACTTGAGAGAGAAACCCTGAACTTCATCAGCCTTCTTGAACCGAGGTATCGTTCCCTGGATGCCTTTGATTGGACATCTCTATAGACTTGTTTTAATTGGGACATTTTCTCGGTCTTAGAACTTTAAACTAGCAACTTATTAAATCTCCCTTTTAAAAAGCTATCCTGTTTCTGGTATATTGCATTCTGGCAGCTAGCAAACTAGAACATCTAAATAGGGTACTTGAAGATCTTTTTCACAGATAAATTTACATCTTAACTAATAACATCTTCAAAGGCCTTATTTACAAATGGGTTCACACCCATGAGAGTTAGGGTTTTAACAAGTTTTTTTTTTTTTTTTTTTAATTTTTCTTTTATTTTGTGGGAGGCAAGATTCAATCTCCAACAATGGTGTTTAAGGAAAGGAAGAAAAATTTGTTGGCCAAAAAGCAACCGTCTGGCCTGTGCTATGGTACCAGTAGTTATAGCTATAATCAAAACAGCTGTTTTTCTCCTAAACCTCTCTATTGGTGCTTAGAGAGTAAAAGGAAAAGAAGATCACAAATAGGTCAATATGTGATAGACTTGTTTTGATTACTCTGTAGCTCTCAGTTTTCTAAGAGAATTCCTTGGCTTCAGCAACTTCCTGGCACAATATAAGGGCATTTCCTCACCCCAGCAGTATGAAGGAAAAAAAATAAGGAAAATAAAAGGAATGAGAACCCAGAGGTGAAGGTAAACATTATCTCATCAAGTGGAGTGAAATTTGCAGGGGAAATTTGCAGGCCAAGAAGAGGGGTGGAGTAGATAGAGAATTTATATCCCTATTACTATCACTTATTTATTTTAAAATTTAACAGCAATAAAAGAAAAGATCTCAAGAAAAGAAGAAAAAGTGTGTGTGAAGCAGATTAGAGGAGGTTCCCACTCTGTCAGTGTTCTTTGGCATCCCCTATGCCTGGCTTGATCATTCAACTAATGACTTTTAATTTCTCTTCTGAATAGCCACCTCGAACTCATTTACACTGATATTGGTCAGGCCCAGCTGATTCAAACACCATATATTATAGAGCAGATGTTTTGTTAGGGTTATCATTTTAGTTTCTTGCAAAAATAAGTGCTTTCAGGATTTAGGTATCATAGTTTTTCAACATACGCATTATGTTCTTAAACGGAATTTTGTTTGGGATAACTTTTAAAACAAAATCTGTACAACAGTAATTATCCAATGGTAAGAGAAATCTATTAAAGCAAAGAACGGGAAAAGTAAATTATGGTCTCTCAATATCTGGACGAGTTAGTTTGCCAGTTATTGATTTAGTCTGGGATACAGTAGCATTAAATCTTCCTCATTATACAAGTCTCATATATCTTTTCAGCTTCTCTATCTATACTTTCATCTCTGGGCCCAAAATTAAGCACAGCATGCTCAAACCATTTTAATATGTTCTTGTGTCATCGGGAACATGTTTGTTTAGAAAGCTTTACCCCAGCATAATGATTTTGAGTGCTTTGGCAGGAAAGTCCTAATAATTAAACCATCACACCATTCATCCCACATGGCAACTTGACCAGAAACATTTCTGTTTCTGATTTTATTCTTTGGAACACTATCCTCCATTTCCAAAATCCTGTAAATTTATGCAGGATACCTAGATTGCAGTCATTCCTTGAAGTTTCCTAGGTCTTTGCTACTCAAAGTGTGGTCCGTGGACCAGCAGCACGTCAGAAATGCAGATTCTCCCCACCCACCACCCACTTGCCACCACCCAGACTCTAGGAATGGAATCTGCCTACAAAGGAAGCCTCTTGCAGATAGCTAAGAGGGTGACATGAGGAATGTAGGAGGTGATGCAAATGCATAGGGAATATTAGCCTTTCTCTAGCATGTTTCTATAAAAAATATAAGCATTTTGCTTTGGCAATGCTTGTAGAAGGCAGTAGTTTCCAAACAAATTGTATTCTTCTGTCACAACTGTGTTTATTTCTGGATAGAATAACATGAATAAGTGTTAGAGAGGGTGAAATGATGAGGCAGTGAGTTAATTTGACTGGAGGAGGTTCAACCTAACCAGGTGTGAGGATAAAACCGCCTTATCTTTAGCACAGTGATCCACTGGCTTTGGTCTTTATCTGTCACTTTTATTCATCATTTTCTTAACTCCCATTGACAACTCACGGATCACCAGACATGATTAGCTGTTAATTGTTTTGGCAAGGTGTTTGATATTGCCACTTTGAATGTCAGTAGCATTGATCCAGGAACATTTTAAAGAACGACTTCTTAAAACATTTATTTGTCGTTCTGTGAGTTTTCTTTGTCTAGATCATCATACTAGAGCATAATGCAAAAAAGAGAAATAGGTGAATAATTCTGTCTTGTAAAAACAAGCAAATGCTACATGTGCTTTGACTTGAAAATATTCCAAAAAAAAAATAGTTTAGCTAAATTTGAGATAATTAGTATTCATAATACTATCCACAGGGCCATAAGGATATAAATTAGAGTGACTTACATTTGGTTTACATTTTTAAGATTTTTTTTTAATTGATGTGAATCATACAGAGAGAAAGTTACATGTTTTCCTAAGTAGATCACTTGATAAATTTTCAGAAAACAAACACGCTTTTGTAACCAACATCCAGGTCAAGAAAAGAGGAGAACCAGCACCACAGAAGCCCCTCTCTGTCCCCTTGTGCTTTCTTTCTGTTTCTCCCACCATCCAGGTGACCCTATCCTGCCTTTTAACAGCATAATTTAGTTTTTGCACTTTTGTATAAGCAAAATCATACAGCATGTCCTCTTTTCTACCCAGCTTTTTCCTTTCAACATAGCTTTTGAGAAGTGTCCAAAATATTGAGAGCAATTTTAGTTCATTCATTCTAATGGCTGTAAGGAACTACACTTAATAGGTTACACTTTATCCCTTCTGCTGTTGAATGGGCATATTCGATATTTAGGCAGTTTCAGGTTTCGCATATTACAAAAAGCGCAGTTCTGAACATTCCAGTACCTATTCTTGGGTGAACGTTTATATGTATTTCAGTTAGATGCCTACTAAGTGTGGAATTGCTGGATGTGCAATGCTCTGCTTGGTAGATACTGCCTACCCAGGTGGTTGCACCAATTTACACTCCAGTGTATGAGATCCAGTTTTTCTACATCCTTTCCAGCAGTTGGTAATGTCTGACTTTGAGCAATTTTAGTCATCCTGTGTATATAGTGATGTCACATTTCAGTTCTGGCTTGTATTTTGATATGGTTTATATTTTAACCTAGGTCCAAGCAGAAATCTTTTGTTGAATCTCTATTATAAATTGGTCACAGCTCTGTGTTTGAGCGGGGTAAAATAAGGGGTGATTTCAGAGGTCCAAAATGCCTATATGCTGAAAAATAGATACTCCGTGAGGTTGTATTTGAAATTCCTCTTGTTGACACTTACCCTTTAAGGATCTCGTGGAGCTGTGGACCTCTTACCTGGGCTAGAGAATTATGTGGCCTGGAGAAATTACTTAAGTAATAGCTAAATATATTTAATTTGATTAGCTCATCACCTGATAGTGAGAAAGTCCTTGAAAACTGGAACACAGGATCGAATGGAAGTGAGTTAGTGAATGAAACAGGGAAGGCAGGGGAATGAGAGGGCCACGAACCAGTGATATGAGGAAGTATAAAGCACAGGGCACCACAAGAGCATGTGGGGCTCATTGGGAGGCATGGGATGGTCAGAGGCCCCCCCTTCAAGAGGGACAAAGAGTTCCCCAGGAGGGCATTATTACTTTAGGAATCCAGACTATCAGCAAATGAGTTTAGAATTTTGCCCACAGTTGGCCCTAACTGGAATAGACAGGTGCAGATTATTTTGTATAAAGGGAAAATAGCCTTATAGTCTTATACAGCAAATGTTCATCAACTTCAAATTACACCTCAAATGCTGCTGGTGTCTGGATCATTGATGGATGAGCTGGGTCTTTCCAGGTCTAATGCTGAGTAATGCAAATTAGATTCTCCTGAGTTATGCCTAGTGCAGCTGGAGGGCACAAAATAGTTGCCAGGGACATATCTTCATGCCAAATTCTTGCTAATGTTGTTAATAGTATTGTACATGTGCAAGCACTCTTAGTTTTATTAATGACAATACTATGCTTTTGCCCTTTCTTTCGCCTTTTAAATATTTGAATAGGGAATAACTTAGGTTTCCTTTTGACTATTCAAACAGTAAATGCTAAACCCAAAGGCAGACCCACGGTCTTTCTCCCAGCAAGCAAGAGGTGAGTCAGATCAGCTCATTTAAATCTGAGCTGTGCTGTCCCTTGTAGATTTGCATGCTATGGAGCGGGGTGGTGTGAAGAAGGGAGGGAGATGACTGAGTCTCCTATCAGGAAAGAGCCTCAAGGGTAGGAATTCTGTTTCTACATTTCTTAGGGTTTATGGCTGGACACGCACTCCGTTCAGCCCTCTTCCCCTGATTCAGAAACACATCTGTGACTCCCTGCAGGGAAGCGAGGACACACAAAGCACATACTCACTGGTTATGAATAAAAATACAGTGGGAAGATGAAGAAGCCTGACCTCTCTTTTACATTAAAAACAGAAAGAGTGAACATGGCTCTGGACTGAACTTCTCTCATTGTGACAAGTTAACCTGATATTAGTAAAGTTTATGTTAAAAATATGATAGATTTTAATAGCTCTGATAGATCTTTCTCAATACCTTTAATATGTACCTCAAAATCTCCTCTTAACCACATCAATCCAGTCTGATCAGTATCTTCATGCAAAACATGGGATTACTGGCAAAAGGCATATTACAACATGATGATATTTCAAGGATGCGTGTCATATATACCTTATTTCTGTTTCTGTCACAATATTAGTAGGATGTTGCCTTGTCAAAAAGAGTCTCAGAAGTCTGTGTCAGTCATATACATCTCATGGGAAGTAGAAGATTTAGTAGGATTAATACCTTCAGTTTTAATAGTACTGGCCTGATTTCAGTGATTATAGCCAACAAAGTCTTTGGGCGGAACCCGTGGTAATAGGACACACCTAGGTATTCTAACCGCTAGAGGGCGATATTGGCCAAACCCTTCTCTCCTGGGGAGCACTGCGTAACCACTAGGTGGGTTGCTTGCTATACAATGAGGGAACTGATTTTTGCTGAACACCCAGTGTGTGCTGGAATGATGGGCTCAGTGATATCCATGCACAGGACTGAGACCGCATTCTTAATTTTGAGGAGTTTATACTCAAAAAGAAGAGATGATAATAAAATATCTATTATGATTGAACTGTGAAGTGTATTTCAAACTATACTTAGATGCCTCCTGATAGAAAATGCACCAATTTGATGTTGATAGCATTAAATAGTGATACAAAAACTGCCGTTTAAAAACTATCCACAAGAATTCTAAATCATCAGTGTAATTAATTTGGAAGGCTGTTTCTTATAAATGAGTATAGGAGATGGACTAAGCTATGTCTATGATGTCTTTGAATATATACATTAATCTAACTTAAATAAAACTGTTTTTTTGATTGAATGCTTTTTCTTTTAGGGCAGGGAGGACATTATTTTCCCTTGGTTTGATTCATAAGTTTCACCAAATTTGCTGGTGAAAAGATAAGACTAAGTCCTTACTGAATTAATTTTCATTTCTCTCCAAGATTAAATATTACTCTTTAATTCAAATATAATACAGACTTCACTAATTATTTCATAAATTAAATGAGTGCTGAAATCACTGAGGTTAAATATATAATTTTAGTACTTTATTGACTTTTACCATTAGCAAAGAGATAGGTCATGAATATCAGTTAACGTTTATTAAACACTACCATTACCTAGATACTTTGAAAAATCATATCAAATTCAAGTTGTTAATTTTTAACAAATAGCAGGCTCAGGCTTGGTACATTAATGTGCTATCAGGAAATCCAAACCATTTTAGTTAAGATACCATTTGGTTTGTATGTTTCCTAAACATCAAAGATGAAAAGATGTAGTACCATTCAAACTGACAGCTTTTCCGTCAATTTTGATTAAATTAAACTCTGTTTGCAGAATAGGAAATGAAGAAACTAAACTACATAAATAAAAATTTAAAAAGTCTCAATTAACGACAGTACACTTGTGACATGTGGACAAAAGCCAGATTAAGCAGATGCTATCATCAATTCATTTGTTGTCATGTTTGCAATGTGGTAACTGGCTCCAGAGACAGAAAATATTCTGGAGGTAGAGCATCCCGGGATGCCATTTTTTTGTTTACTCCACAAATGATCATCAGTCATAATGATCCAGTGATATTGGTACTCGCATCAGGAACTGTCAAAGCAGAAATTAGAGAGATCAAAATATTAGTACATGTCATTCCTTTTTAAAAATCACAAATGTTATTTAATGGCTGTTTTCTCAAGTTTCCTAGATTTTCCCAAAAGGAAGCAAATTTCCCCTGCCAAAAAAGTCTGCAAGCATTTTAAATATAGCATATTTATATTATTATTAATAATAATATTAAGAATATTATTAATTATAGCATATGGGAAACTTACTCATGACATACCTTAGGTAGCTCAAGAGACCAGAATTCCATCAAGTGAAGAGATAAGCATGCATTACATGGCTTCTTTATTTAATTACAAAATACAAAAGCACATTAGCAGAATGGCCTGTTGGCCTGGAAAGAGGATGCTGGCATGCCATGTGGCGGACCTGCAGCTTTCTCTCCTGCTCTGGCTTGCCAAGCTGGCAAGGGCGTGGAGAGGAGTCATTGTGCACACGGTCAACCTCGAGAAGGAAATGTATAATGACGCTGAACTCTGACCGCTTTATTGTCTTCACATTAGGGAAATACACACATGATATTCCTTCAAAATATTGCTATGAAAGCCACTTTGTTAATGGTGTATTTAGATGAATGTGAATCAAATACCTTTAGGGAAAAATGTATAAAATTATAAAATAAACCTATTATCTACTTTAGGCTTTGCTACTAGCTGTGCGATGGGGGAGAGATCATTTTAAATCACTCACAATGTCTGGTTTCCCCATTCACAATGGAGATAACTGGGCTGACCTCCCCATAGGAAGTTTGTATGGATCAAGTGAGATTACGTATGTGAACAACACCATGTAAATTGTAAAGCAGAGATCCTTATTCTGGCATCTATATATGTTTTCAGCAACTTCGCTGAAATTATATCCAGAACTGTTTGCTAATGTTCTTATATACATTTGTCTGGACAGTTTAAGGTTTACTTCTCAAAAGGAATTTTGGCCCAAAAGGACATTTAAACGAAAACCAATGCTGTAAAAAATGAAATATATGTAAGCTATTTTATTTTAATTATTTTTTCATGAAACGACTCATTTTAAATTATGTTTCAGCTACTTTTATTTTGGAGTTTATCAGTGCCTGAATTTATACTGCAGCGCGCACACATGCACTCCTTTCATATGCAAAGAGAAGACAGATTACTGCTTTTGATGGGAGATGATGATACCTCTTGGCTTGAGGAATTCCTTAATGAAATTTTTAAAAACTATAATACCAAGCATCACTGGAAGGAAGGAGAGATGCTTGGGAGTAGGGAGAAGTGCCTAAGAGAGTGGGATAGCCCATCTCCAAGAAGAGCCTTTTAGTGGGAAAGAGGAAGGGAGGTCTCCTTTGACTGGATTTCTGCCAGTTTTTCTTTTATCCCTTAGACCACCCTGTTTATTTGGAACAGAAGACCATTAAGTTTTTAATTACAAAATGTTACCTATTTATTGAAAATGTTAAGATAATATAAATTTGCAAAGAATGAAAATCCTTCATCACCCAAGCTTTCCATTGATTACCAGCCAACTCCCTAATGATAACTGTGATGAAATGTAAACAGTATGTAGCATTTTAAATATAACCTAGAGTCGCTTTGGATATTATTTGTCCAACTAGATTTATCCAGTGATGACCCTGTGCCTGGCCCTCTGCTAGACTCTGGGGTAGAGGAAAGAACATAAAACGTGTTTGACTTCTGTCATCATGGAGTTAACACTCACCTAGGGAGCAGAGAAAAGCAAACAGGCAATGACAGTGCTGTGTGCCAAGAATGGCATCAGCAAAATATACTATGGGAAATTACAAAGGGATCATTTCACCAAGGGAAATAAATCCAAGCTGAAATCTACAATAGGAGTGAGTTGGCCAAGTTCAGGGGGTGGAGTGAGGGAGTGGGGAGGGGTCATATTTTATTATAATACATGTGTGTAAGTCATTTACTAGTATAATCAATTTTAACAAATCTTGTTTTGGAGTCTTTCTGTAAACATTTTATCTACTCTATTAAGTTGACTGGCATGATGGTTACTTTATAAAATTCCTTCCACTTACACAGACTCCAAATTCTACTCACCTTCAGAGGCACTGTACCAATTCACCTCTCTAGTTATTCAAAAGTACATCCATCTTCACCATGGAAAACAGAGTTGCATTTGATATGGCCATACAATTGTTCTGTTTCATGTGTACATGTTTTATCCCTTGCAAGAGACCCCAAACATACTAGAAGCAAGAAACATGTATTCTTTTGCACCTTTCTGGCACAGTATTAATCAGTATTTTTCTTCCTGAGACCACAGAAAAAAATACATTTTACTTTGGGATCCAGTATGTACATATATATCACACTCTGATAATTTCTATTTTATTCTATTGTTTTCATTTTATTAAAAATGCTATTTGTGAGCTCCCAAATTGATTTTATAATCCTTAAGTGATTTCTGTATTGGTCTCAACTCACAATGTGAAAAAACTTCTCTAACATTTATAGTACAATGCTGGACACAGATTTAGGGGTCAATTAAAAAATAATCCCCTTTGCTAATTGATCTATTTAATCAACTTACATTACCTGTTCTATAGGATATGAAAGGTAGGAAATTTAAACATATAAAAATAAAAGAAGGCAGGGTCCTTCTTCCCAGACCTGAGATTTTTACTGATCTCAAAATGTAACGTTTTTTTTTATCCCAAGCAGAATGGAGAAGTGAGACAGTGTCCTGTTCTGAGTCACATCTTCACAGCATCATTTTTTTTTGTAGTGCTTGAAGATCAGAGCCAAGTCAAGTGTAGATGATTTGAACATTATCTGAGATTCTGAATTTTGCCCATGTGCTCCATTTTATTTTAAGAGTTTACAATAGTAGTGTTTGCGGGCTAGGGGAACGTGAAAAGAAAGTGATTAATTCCGACGGGGCGAGGATGAGAGTGGAGGCAGCAGAACAAGGGTGGTGGGTGAATTTGGGAAGGTTTCATAGAGCAAGTAAAATCAGGAGCTTTGATGAATGTTGCTGTTGAGGAAAGAGAGGCCGCATAATAGAAATCATTTAGCGAGGTCATGTTTTGGGTGATGGCAGGAGAATAAGATGTGGTGACTGATAGGACAGGGGCCCAAAAAAGAGAAGATTCAAAGATAACATCTTATGCAAGTAGGTAACTGATGTTGCCAAAGTAGGAATTTGGGAAGAAGAGGACTCAAAGGGTTGGGGATGAAGATTATGCATTTGATTTTAGACATGTCAATGTTGTGGTTGGTATAAAGCAAACCATTTGGGGGGAAAATTACAAAATTAAATAGGAATGGAATATAGTGAAAATTAAATGGTCTGTTAAGAAATTTTTCTACCGTAAATTAATTTATACTGTCTCTTGAAATTACTTATGAATCAAATTCAAGTTGGCTTGAATAAGACATATACTACAGAAATTCGAGATTGGTTCCAGGAATGTAAATATCAGTAATGATAAATGGCAATGTATTGGATGCAGGGAGTTGTCTAAAGGTGTGTTTGGTTCAAAGGCTAGCTTTGTTTAACAAGATTAACAATGAGCTAGAAGAGAAATTTAGCAAGTGATACATAAGAAAGATTAGAGGAATAACACAAATGGATGGATGAGGATGAATTTAAATTATATTTGAAAAGTGAATATATTTGTGGGTAATTAATACAAAAGCACACACCTTCTATGGCTAGGGTAAAAAGAAAGACTTGGAAAACTGCAAGGACAAAAGAGAAAAAGGAATCAAATTAAATGTATTTTATGATATAGCAAAACCAAAATTAATGTATTACAAACATTTGGTAATTTTGAAAAAATTTACCAAAGCAGTATGGTAATATTTTTGTTCCATTGCCCTTGAAAACCTTCTAATGCAGAACAATCTATCCAAGGCAGAGCGTTAGTAATAATTGGTGAGGGATATAGAGTAACAGTTGCCAAAACCCTGGTCAGCCAGACTGATTCATAGTTTTCATGTCTTTAAAAACTCAATATAAAAGACACCATTTTATGTCATAACTGTGCAGCTCTGAAATGAAAACAAAATGAGATTGACTGCATGTTGGGAGCTATGGCTCTTACTCTTCCTTGAGCATTTTAGACAGCTATATGCATCCGATGGAATGTTGCTAAAACTATGGGTTATTGTGAAAGTAAGTTGTCCTCTCTAAACACATACAAGGGGCATTATTTATAGTGGTACTTTAAAGAAATCTGTTTCATTTAAAATTAGTCTTGTGGTATAACTTAAATGGATTACCTGTTTTCGTCTTTGCTCTATTTTCTTTTTTATGCATATCTTTTTCTCATTACAAAGGTAACATTTACTATAAAAAATGATTTAAAAATTAGGCAATTTAAATTATTCATAATACCATTATTTAGAGGTACCCAGGGTGAACTTAGTGTTCATTCTTCTGATTTATTTTCTATGCCCAAAGAAACAAAGCACAATTGGGAACACATTTCAAATACTATTTTGTAAGCTTCTTTTTCATTTAATAATAAAAGATGGAAAACGTTCATGCTAATATGTTGTCTCCGATAGCATGGTCTTAATGGTTGCATAGTGTTCCATCACATGAATGTTCCATATTTTTATTTAATAGCACTTTGTTTTGCATATGATTTATTTATAAATTCTAGCTGTTACAAATAGCAGTGATGAACATTTCTTGCATTTAAACTTTTGTTCTCCTAACTTATAATAGTTCAAAGGATATAAAATGATTCCTAAGAGTAGAACTATTGATTGGATCAAAGACAATTAATGCTTTTTTGGGGTGGGGGGGTGTATGGTCCAGAAATCAAACCCAGGTCTCCAGTATGGAATGTGAGCATTCTACCACTGAACCACAGAATTAATGCTTTTTTGAAGCATTTAATATGCATTTCCAATATCCCTCCTGTAAAAGTTGTCTCAGGGCATGAAGCGCTTATTCACTCCACCCTTAGTGGGATGGCTGCACAGAGAGGAGCAGATTACACACAAGTACCTTAAATATTGTGCCTTATATTTGTTTAGCATTTACTTTTTTCAAAGTATTTTCTAATTTGATTCAAACAAAACCCCAGCAGAATTCATGATACATTATAGCTAATCACTGCAGCCTAGATATAGTTTGCACAGGAAAGAACATTCAAAATAAAGGAACTCTCCTATTTGACATATCTAAAACCACTCAGTGCATGCAGACCAAGTTCAGGGAGTCAAAAGGTTGTAAATTTGAGCTCCGAGGAGGGCATAGGAATATTAAGTAATGGCAGAGAAACCAAGGGTCCGATATAGGCAGTGGGTTGATCAGTCAGACCATCCACACCATGTCTGCAAAAGTGAGGGTGAAATAGGGATACATAAGCCAGGCAGTTAAGTAGAGATCAAACTACACAGTAGGGGATATACAAAAAGCATGAAACGAGATGGCTGAAGTGAATTGAATATTTCGGGAACCAAATCCCAAAGTATCCAAGAAAGAGAAAGAATTCTGAAATTTTGTCATTGTTTGACTCCTTGTTAAGTAACCTCGGATTTCAGTAAGCCTCATCTTTCTCATCTCAAAATCAATGTAATAATAATGATAATCCTATAAACCTTGAAATTTGCTTTGAGAAAAATGAGATATTTTTGACATTACTTATATATTTTAAATAATGACAAAAAAATGTTAGTATTAGGCTGAAGGGAAATGCAGTGAGTTGATAAGCAGGTAAAAAAAATCTTGGATATCAGAGAAATTAGTAGATACATAGAATTTAAAGGACTTCAGAAAGGCAAGAAACTTCACATGAGATAGTTTTTCCTTTTGTATATAACACATTAATTTTATTATTTTCTGATTACAGAAGTGCTGTATGTCTACTGTATAAAATTTAGAAAATATAGAACACAAAGAAGAAAGTAAAAACATCCTTCATTTTCATTTCCCAGCAATAACTGTGTTAAATGTTTAGTTCAAATTCCAATTATGTCATTTTCATAGCGGTGTTACCTTGGGTAAAATACCCAGCCTCATTTTCCTCATTTATAGAAGGGGGACGATAATAATAATAATATTTATTGTGTACTCAAGTATAATATTTAGTAAATAAAATAGGAGACATTATTTCACACTGACAATTTTATGCGGCCATGATTCATGGATAAGACACCAATAATGGAAATATTTGATAATCATTGGTGATCATGGCGAAGAAAAGTTGTAGAAAGCATGTGAGGAGACTTAAGAAAATGTTGTTTGTAAGGAAACTGCAGTCTTCCTCGATCATCTAAAGTGTGGTTGGCAAGTACATCATCTGTGTCCGGGGACCTTCCTACACCAATGGTAAAAATCCCTCATGGAAGCCACACAACTTCACAGGGACCTTTAGTCCTAGAATCTCCAATGCAGAGAGTCAGACAGCCACTTGCAAATGATCAGAATTGGAGTATGAGCGAAAATGACTTTGCCTTTCTGATGAAAATATTATAATGTATAACATTTTAACTTATTGGGGAAGGGGTTGGCAACTTTTTCTGTAAGAGGCAAAACAGTGGGTATTGACAGGGTTCCACATAGGTTTCCTCAACTTCCAGGGGGAGAGTGTTCTATCACGTGTTTTAAATAGACTCTTTCCTCAAGGTGATCTTTCCCACTCTTTTTCCTATAGATATTTTCTCATATTTCCTGCCATATGGACGGCACCCTTCCCTGCTTTCTATAGCTCAACTATATCAGGGATGTTTCCATATTTTCATCTTTCTTCAAATATTTCTGTGATTCTCAGGGTAGGGAAGGGGTTGAGTGACATTAACACCTATACTCAATTTGCTATAATTCCCTGGAATTAAAAAATTTTTTTTAATTGGAAAAATTGTGCATTTACAGAACAATCATGAATAAAATACAGGATTCCCGTAGACCACCACCCACCATCACCTTATATTGGAGTGGAACATATGTTACAATTGATGATACTACATTATTATAATTGTACCATTAACTAACATCCATGATTTAAATTAGGGTTCACTGTTTGGGTAGTGCAGTTCCATGGATTTTTTCTTTTTTTTTTTTGATACGGGCAGACTCCAGGAAACAAACCCGGGTCTCTGGCATGGCAGGCAAGAACCCTGCCACTGAGCCACTGTTGTCCGTCCTCCATACATTTTAAAAGATATTTTATTCTGTTGCCATATATATACAGTACTTTAACATTTCCTCTTTTAATCATATTCAGATATATATTGCAGTGCTGTTAATGTATTTTCAATGTTGTGCTACCATCACCACCATCCATTACAAAAACATTTCCATCATTCCAAATAGGAACCCTAAACATTTTAATCTTTAACTTCCTATTCGTTATCTCTACCCTGTCCCCTGGCAAACTATTTTCTACATTCTGACTCGATGTATTTGCTTATAAAAATTATTTCAAATCAGTGAGATCATACAATGTTTGTCCTTTTGTATCTGGCTTATTTCACTCAACATGCTATTTATCTTCAGAGTTCACCCAGGTTGTCACATGTATCAGGACTTCATTCCTTTTTACTGCTGAGTAATATTCCATTGTAAGTATATACAGCATTTTTTCTACTCATTCATCCGTTGATGGACACTTGGGTTGCTTCCATCTTTTGGTAATTGTGAATAATGCTGGTATGAACATTAGTGTGCAAATATCTGCTTGGGTCCCTGCTTTTAGTTCTTTTGGGTATATACCTAGCAGTGGCATTGTCAGATCATGTGGTCATTCTATGCTTAGCTTTTTGAGGATCCACTAAACTATCTTTCACAGTGGCTGCACCATTTTAAATTGCTATCAGCAAAGAATGAGTGTTGCTCTTTTTCTGCATCTTCTCCAACACTTGTTATTTTCCATTTTTTAATAGCAGCTACTATTCTAGTGTGTGTGAAATGTTATCTCATTATGGTTTCAATGTGCATTTCCCTGATGGTTAATGAGGTTGAGCATATTTTAATATACTTTCTTAACCCTTGATTATCTTTTTTTGGAGAGATATCTATTTAAGGTTTTTGTCCATTTTGTAATTGGATTTTTGTCTTTTTGCTGTTAAGTTGAAGGATTTCTTTACATGTTCTGGATATTTATTAGATATGTGTTTTCCAAATACTTTCTCCCACTGGGTAGCTTGTGGTTTTATCTTAATGATAAAGTTCTTTGAGGAACAAAAGTTTTAAATTTTGACGAGATCCCATTTATATATATATATATATATATATATATATATATATATATTTCTTTTTTGCTTGTGCTTTGGATATAAACTATCATGTAAAGCAAGGTCCTGAAGATGCTTCCCTATGTTTTCTTCTAGGAGCTTGATAGTTCTAACTCTTTCATTAAGATCTTTGATCAATTTTTAGTTGATTTTTGTATATGACATGTAGTAAGGATCCTCCTTCTTTTTCTTTTTTTGCAAATGGAGATCCAGTTTTCCCAGCAGCATGTGTTGAAGAGATTATTCCTTCCCAATTGGCAGGTCTTTGCCACCTCTCAAAAATCAGTTGGCCATAAATGTGAGGGTTGATTTCTGAGTTCTCAATTCTATTCTTTTGGTCTATATGTTTGTCCTTATATATTTTTATTATTATTTTATTGATAAAGATAATATATTTTTATTATTTGTGATAAGTTTTAAGTTCAGGAAGTGTGAGTCCTCAAATTTCACTCTTTTTCAAGATTCCATTAGGTATTCAGGACCCCTTACCTTTACAAATAAATTTGATGGTTGGCTTTTCCACTTCTGCAAGAAGGTTGTTGGAGTTTTCACTGGGATTGAATTAAATCTATAAAATGCTTTAGGTAGTATTATCATCTTAAAGTTTAGTCTTCCAATCCATGAACATGGAATACATTTAGGTCTTCTTTGATTTCTTTTAACAATGTTTTATAGTTTTCTGTGTCCAAATCTTTTAAATTCTTGGCTAGATTTATTCCTAGATATTTGGTTCTTTTAGGTGTTATTCTGCTGGAATTTTTTTCTTGATTTCTTCATCTTATTGCTCCATGCATGTGAATGGAACCACTACTGATTTTGGCATGTTGCCCTTGTAGCTCACCATTTTGTTGAATTTATATATTAGCTCTAAGAGTTTACTTGTAGATTTTTCAGAGTTTTCTGTATATAGAATCGTATCATCTGCAAATAGAACAAGTTTTACATCATCACATCCAATCTGGATGCCTTTTTTTTCTTTTTCTTGCCTCACTACTCTGGCAAGAAATTCCAAATTAGTCATGACAGTGGGCAATCTTGCCTTGTTCCTAATGTTAGAGCAAAAGCTTTTCATCTTACACCATTAAATATGATGTTAGCTTTGGGTTTATCATATATGCTGTTAATCATGTTGAGGAAGTTTCCTTCTATTCCTAATGTTCTATGTGTTTTTGTCAAAAAATGATGCTGTATTTTGACAAATGCCTTTTCTGTATCAATTGACATGATCACGTGGGTTTTTTCCTTCATTCTGTTAACATGGTGTACTACATTAATTGATTTTCTTATGTTGAACCAACCTGGCATACCAGGGATAAATCCCACTTGATCATGGTGTATAATTCTTTTAATGTGCCGTAGGATTTGGCTTGCTAGAATTTTGCAGAGGATTTTTGTATCTAGATTCATAAGAGATATTGGCCTATAATTTTCCTTTCTTGTGGTATCTTTGTTTGGCTTTGGTATGAGAGTGATGTTTGCCTCGTAGAATAATTAGGGAGTGTTCCTTCCTCTACAATTTTTTGGAACATTTTGAGCAGAATTGGAGTCAAGTCTTCTTGGAGTGTTTTGTAGAATTCCTCTGTTAAGCCATCTGGACCTGAGTTTTTCTTTCTTTGGAAATTTGTGATGTGTGTTCCTAGGAGTTTGTCCATTTCATCTAGGTTATCTAATTTATTGGCATGGAGTTGCTCCTAGTATCCTCTTATAATTGTCTTGTTATTTCAGCAGAATTGGTAGTAATGACCCCTTTTCATTTCTGATTTTTATTTGTATCCTCTCTTTCTTTGTCTTTGTCAGTCTAGCTAACAGTTTATCAATTTTATTGGCCATTTCAAAGAACCAACTTTAAATGTTGGTTCTCTATATTGTTTTCTTTCTTTTCTATTTCTTTTATTTCCTCTCTAATCTTTGCTATTTCATTCCTTCTGATCAATATGGGTTTAATTGGCTCTACTTTTTCTAGTTCTTCCAGTTTTGAAGTGAGGTCTCTGATTTGAAGTCTTTCTTCTTTTTTTAACGTAAGCACTTAGAGGTATAAATTTCCCACTGAGCACTGTCTTTTCTGCATCTCATAAGTTTGAATATGTTGTATTTTCATTTTCATTCACCCGAAGACATTTCCTAACTTCATTTCTGATTTCCTTTTCAATCCATTGGTTGTTTAAGAATATGTTACTTAACGTCCATATTTTTGTGAATTGTCCATTTCTCCCTATTATTGATTTATTGCTTCATTCAATTGTTGTTGGAGAATATATATTATATGATTTCAATGTTTTTGAATTTATTGAGGCTTGTTTTGTGACCCAACATATGGTCTATCCTGGAGAATGATCCATGCACACCTGAGAAGTATGTTTATTCTTTTTTATTTTTTATTTTTGGAAGAGGGTGCCACGTTCTATATGTCTGTTAGGTTTAATTGGTTTAGTGTACCATTCAAGTACTGTACTTCCTTAGTGATCTTCTGACTAGATGTTCTGTCCATTATTGAGTTGTGTGTTAAAGTCTCCTACTATTAATATAAAACCATCAATTTCTCCCTTCAAATCTGTCAGTATTTTCATCATATATTTTGGGACTCTGCTGTTAAGTACATATATATTTATAATTGCTACATATTCCTGTTCAATTGTCCCCTCTATTGGTATAATGACCATCTCTCTCCCTCATAACTTGTTTTGACTTAAAGTGTATTTTATCTGATATTGGTATATCCCAGCTCTCTTTTGGTTCTACTTGCATGTTATACTTTTCTCCATCCTTTCCCTCTGAACTTTCTTGTCTTTTTGTATTTAAGGTGAATCTTTTGCAGACAGCATATTTTGGGTAATGCTTTTTATCCATTCTGCCAATCTCTGCCTTTTGACTGGAGAGTTTAATCCATTTACATTTAAAATCACTACCTATAATGTTTAATTGCATACCAACTTAACTTCAATAGCTTGCACATATACTTTCCTATACCCCTCTCTTACATACCGTTTTTTATATTTGTTACATTGTATTACAAAAAAAGCTAGAGTTATCATTACTTTTTATTTATTTTCATTTCAGCACCTATACCAATCAATCACATACAATAACCCTGGCATTTATAATCACCCAAATGGCTATCTTTATTGCCAATCTTTAGTTCTTTATGCTGCTTTGAACCATTGTCTAGGGTCTTTCTTTTCAGCATGACGAACTCCCTTTAGCTTTTCTTACAGGTCTGGTCTAATGGTGAGGAACTCCCTCAGCTTTTGTTTATCTGTGAATGTCTTAACCTCGCCCTCATTTTTGTTCCCCACTTTTTTGAAAGAGAGTCTTGCCAGATATAAAATTATTGGCTGGCAGTTATTTTCCTTCAGCTTCTTAAGTATTTCAACCCACTGCCTTCTTGCCTCCATGGTTTCTGATGTGAAATCAGCCCCCAATGTATTTGGGACTCCCTTGTACACAACACATTGCTTTTCTCTTTCTCTGATTTTCACTTTCAGAACTCACTCTATGTTGCTTGCATTTAATAGTGTAATAAATATGTAATGGAGTATATTTTTCTTCATATTTATCCTGTTTGGTGTTCTCTGAAGTTCTTTGATGTGCATATTCACATCTTTCGCTAAGTTTGGGAAGTTTTCTGTCATTATTTCTCTGACTATACCTTCTGACCCTTTCTCTCTTCTTCTAGGACTCCCATTATGAGTATACTGTCGCATTTGATAATGTCCCATAGCTCTCTTAGGGTATTTTCACTTTTAATATTTCTTTTTTTTTCTTTCTGCTCCTCAGCCTGACTCATTTCAAGTGTCTTGTCTTCAAGTTCACTGATTCTTTCTTTTGTCAGCTCCAATCTGCTCTTGAAACCCTCCTGAGCAGTTTTCCTTTCCATTACTATGGTCTTTAACTCTAGTAGTTCTGTTTGGTTCCTTTTAAAATATCTGCTTACTTATACTCCCATATTGTTCATTCTTTGTTTTCCTGATAGCTTTTAGTTCTTTTACTATACTTTCCTTGAGCATTTTCAAGATCATTTATTTAAAGGCTTTCTTCAATATTTTCACATTCTCTTTTTCATTGGTGTCTTGTGTATTTTTATTATCTTCCTTTGGATGGGCCATCATTTCTTGTATCTTTGTCTTGTACTCTTGTTACACATTGTGTATTTTAATAATTTAAAGTGCAAACTGTGGAATGTACTCCCTGTGATGTTTATTTCTTGGTATTGTAACTAGCTGGTGATAAGATAGAGATTTTCTTTAGCTTTAACCCTCCTATCAGAAGGTCTTTTCAACACAAATGGAGTGTGCAGGATTTACCCTCTTTCTGGGCCCCTGTCTTGTCCTGGGCTTTTGCTTGTTAGTTGTTTTGGAGATACCCTTTTTACAGAAGCTTGGTTGTCACTTCTTTTTCCCAAGAGACAGACATCTCTCTCCCTGGGACAGGCAGGCCTTTGTCGCAGACTGTCCACCTGTGTAGGCTTTTTTTTTTTGTATGCTATATGGTGGGGGGTCACATTTCATTCTTTTTCCATGTGCGTATCCCATTATTGCAGTACCATTTATTAAATTTTTTGTTTATTTCTTTGCTTTTGTTGGTTTCTTTGCTTGTTTGTGAAGTGCATCAGCCGGGAAATAAACCTGTGTCTCCTGCATGGCAGGTGAAATTTCTACCTCTTACACCCCTACCTCTATAGGTTTATTTATTTATTTATTTATGGCACAGACAGGCTCCAGAAATCAAACCCGGGTCTCCAGCACAGCAGGCAAGAATTCTGCCACTGAGCCACCTGTGCACTGCCCGCTACAGGTTTTTAGACTGTATTTGTTGTCTCACGCTGCTTTTGCATGGAGTGAAAATTCTGGGAGGACAATTACCCCAGAGAGGACCTCCCCAGGTGAGTCCATCTCAGCCAAAACATGGCTGGGGACACACAGAGTGGATGCAGTCTGATTCCAACATACCCTAGGGATGGGATCAGGAAGGGCACCAAAAGCTTCTCCCACAGCTCCCCAAAACTGAGCTTTCCTGGACTGCCCAGCAAATGCACCCTTTCAGCTAACTGTCCCCCACAGCCCTGAGAAAGTGCTGGGTCTTTATATCTCCACCACGTCCACCTCTGTCTGGGGAGAGATGAAACAATGGTTACTGCCACTTTCTTTAGGGGTGGGTTGAATGAATAGCTGCCCTCAGAGCTGGGAATCAGCAGTTGGAAATTGCTAATTAAAAGCTGTGATCCACAATACTGTGCCCATCTCTGTTCTTGGGGAACAGGATGTTTGTGTCCTATTCTGTCATCAACAGCTAACCAGGGACTGACTTTGTGGTGGCCTGCTGCAAGAGTGGGATATGGATGCTAAAAGCTAACATGCAGAGAGAGGATTTACCATTTTTTATTGTGATTTCTCTGCTTCTTCCTCCTGCTCTTCCCTGGATGCTATACATTTTTCTTCTGGCCTCTGAAGTTTCAAAAGAGTTGTTTCAGACAGTTCCTGCCTGTTTTATAGTTGTTTTAGTGGGAGGGCTGAGTTCTGGAGCTCTCTGCTCCACTATCTTTCCCAGAAATCTCTCTGAAGATAGTTTTGAAGTTTGAGGCTGGGTATACTCCTTGCAGAGCCTGTCTAGGTATTCCAAATATCCTCCTTTTCACACGTAGTCTCCCTTCAGCCCCTGCTTGAAAGAAATCACCTGATTCCTTGTGGGTTGTCATATTAGATCCTGGCTAATCTGGAAAAAGCTCAGGATTAGGAATTGAAACATGGATCAATTTCAGACAGGTCTGTCGCCAATTAACTGTTTGACCTCAGGCAAGTCACAATCTGTCTAGGCTAGGTCTCTCGTCTGATATTAAAGAGTTTGTTCTAGATTGATGGTTTCCAACCAATGGTACTGCTTGTGTTTGTTTTGTTTTTAAATACAAAATGTGTTTATTGAGCTCTTATTTGAGAACAATGCTGTGCTAGGTTCACAGGGGATCAAAGGTGTCCCAAAAGCAATCCTATGCTTTCAGGACTTACTGTTAAAGGAGAAAAGTCTGCCTGGGTAGGAAAAAAAATATTTAGAGTAATAATCTAAATAATGATTCATCCGAAAAATGTCAACCAAACTTTGGTCTTGAAAATCCCTTAGCTTTGAAAACCTTCTTACTAGTAGTGTGCGAGCTGTGCATCAGAGCTGAGATTCAGGGGGTTGGTTATGCTAAGGGCAGGGTGACAAGGGAAGAAGCTGGCGGGGGAGGCTGGAATTTTATCCAGGAGGCAGCAAGGAACCAGGAGAGTCTTTAAGCAGAGACACACCATGCCTAAATTTGCCTTTTCGAGAAATTACCTGGACAGTATAAGAAGGATAACTTAGAGCATAAGGAGTCTTTACGTGCATATCTTTAAATATAGTTGGCTTTTTTAATAGACTTTTTTTCTTTTTTGTGAAAAATACCATATAATCAAAAAAGCAATAAATTTCAAATCACATTGCAACAATTAGTTGCAGAACAGATTTCAGAGTTTGGTGTGGGTTATAATTCTACAATTTTAGATTTTTACTTCTATCTGCTTGTGTTTTCAAACCAAGATCTCATAATAAAAGGGCCCTTTACCAGTGTGACTGAGGAGTTTGGATATTAAAAGAGAAATGGCCTGGCTTTACCCAATTCTCTGAAAACTAAGACACTAAATAGATGCAATTTTTTTTCTTTGAAGTTCTCTATCCATGCATTTTTCTTAAATCTTTTTTTTTTTCATTTATGGCTAGTTGATCTAGCAAATGAAAAAACATATGAACAAGCAGTAAAAGATTCTCCTTGGAAATATTTGGAAACAACTGATTAATTCCATTTTAAGGACATGTGTGCTCATGGTAGAAATTTTATATTTTACACAGATAGTTTCAGTTCACATGGTAAAATATGTCAACATATCACACTTCCAGGTGCTTTGCATCTAAGTAAATTTGAGAACCACTGGGCATATGTGGTTGCGATTGGGACTTCACATTGCATACAAACAATGTGGCTATATTTTGTTCAGGCAAAATTGTTCTCAATTCGTATGAAATAAAATATAGCAGCATTTCATGATACATTGCAAAGAATTCCAAGGGTTTCCATGTACTTTCCATCTGAACACATTTGAGGATGATGAGATACTCTCCAAGATTTCTTCCAGCTCTTTTTGAAATCATCCTTAAGAAATTCATTTTAAAAGGTATCTCCTTAGTTTGTTCTTTTTTCCAGCTTTTACCTTCCTCGCCAATTTTTCATGAAACATCAGCTCCTTCTTCTCTTCTGCCATTATCTCTTCACTACACATCCGACCCTGGAAGATTGTTTTGCAGTGAACATAGTAACAGTGGGAAGGGAGAACTGCATCCTAGAAACAGAGCTGGTTATACCATTCTGTTATTTAGCTCTGGAATCGTTCCTTGCAATTTGGTTGAAGATATCAAATGATGTGTCAGTCACGGACGTGCATGTTGAAAGTCTTAATTTTTAACAGAGAAAAAGTTTGAGGTCTAAGTTGGGAGCCAAGATAGATCAAGACTAAATGTACTTGGGGCCCCTCTGGGCTTCTCTCTGCTCTGTGAACTTTGATAGCAATTGGATGCAACCTTGCTGTGGTGGTTTTGTACCTTGTCAATTTAGCTAATTTGGGGCTACTTCCCAGAATTTCCTTGCCTGTGCAGTACTGGGTTAGAATTCATGATAACAGAAATGTGCACAGGATTTGGAAAAGAAGCAACACCCATTACTCTCCGAAAAATTAGTTTGGGGCACCAAGAGCTTCTGCAGCTTGTGCGTGTTCTCACTGATATGCAGCTTCCAATTTGTCCTCTCAGGAACTGCTTGTGTTTTCTACTTTGCTTTACCGTAAAAAAATAAAATAAAATGAAGGAGGGAACACATATATTTTTTTCCTCACTAGAGCAGGACAGCAGGAGTATGCTGTTGAGCTTGCTTCTCTGCAGAATACTGCTGGCTGATAATGACTCAGGGCACCACTATCTGAAGGAGCTATGGACTGGATTAAATTGATGCGAAGATGAAAAAATGACATATCCAGCAAAAAGTCAATCTATGCTCCTGGCTTTACATTTAGGGTTTACATTCACTCATTTTCAAAATGTTACTTCAGTTTGGTTTTGTAATTTCTCTAATCCCTTAAATCTTAGAAACCAACTATCAGTACATGTTCCAGATAAAGTCACAGATATGGGGGTCATCACCCTGCATCCTAAATGGGACTCTGCTTCTGGACTGTGCTATAAGGGTGGAGCTGAAGTTTCAGTGCAAGGCTCCTGGGGGTGATTCTCCACCAAGAACAGGGGACCAAATATTAGACGTATTTTTACTTTCAATAACTCCTAGAGCTTGTAGTTGCTTCTCTTTTAGCTTGTATGTTACTGTGACACCTATAGCAGTTAGAACCTGAACTTGACACTCTCATACTTCACCAGTGTTTTCAAACTTCAGTCACTTTTGAACCCACCTTCATAATTTTATACACCTGTGCTATTTATTCACTTAAAGTTGAACAATTTGCCTTATTTCATCAAATTTATAATACCATCAGTTTTAAGACACACCAATATTTTTCATGCTTCCCAAGAATGAAAAATTTTGTCAATTAAATTATCACACAGTGCCTTAATTTAGAATTTTTGTCTTTCAGTTATTGAAGGTGCTTGTTTCGGCTTCCCTTCAGCACCAGATGAGTTTCCTTTTTCCTACCCAAGTTGTAAAGGGTCTTCTTATGACTCTGCTATCATAGCTGATAAATATTAGAACAGGGTCATCACCCCGTGAAATCAACCTTGCCTTGCAGCAGGCTTGTCTAGTGTAAAAGATCTCTGATTTCCCAATCCAGGGACTCTTAATCTTGGATTCAGAGCAGAGAGAAATAGGACAAGGAGACTGCATGGAACAGGCAGGGGAAAAGGGTTGGTGAGGGCAGTTACTGAGTGTGCACCTAATAGAAACTTGGCTCTGCTC
Organism: Tamandua tetradactyla; assembly: GCF_023851605.1. NCBI lineage: Eukaryota > Metazoa > Chordata > Mammalia > Pilosa > Myrmecophagidae > Tamandua > Tamandua tetradactyla. The sequence continues at coordinate 80,190,117 of NC_135328.1, read as the reverse complement.
TGTGGAGAAGGAGGGCAGGTAGAGGCAGCTAGTTAGATACGTCCTGATTTTGAGTATGCCAAAATGTGTGTGTGTGGGGGAGGGGGGGGGGGAGAGTGCAATTTAGATACAATGAAATGCATTATTTAAAAGGAAACTTTATATTGCCACCAAGCCAGACAGCCAATGTAATTTGTCAGAAATAGAACAGAAGATAGTAAATTTGATATAAGCTATTGAATTTTAGCTAGATACTGTGACTGTGGAGGGTTCTCCAGCTGAGGCATGCTCTAGGAAGGGAGACTTGTCACTTTTAGATCAATGTTAAATCATAATAGTACCAAACTGAGGCTTTCTCCTTCAGTGACTCCGAAGGATTGGAAGAGAGTTGAGAAACGTTTTCCTTTGAGACTTAGTGTTAATTAATGCTGGTTCACATCAGGAAGCCATTTAAAACCGTCAGATGCCACCAGTGGTTTGTAGCTTATACTTGGAAAACAGAGTGTAAATACTGTTCTAGATCTTTTTGTGCCAGCAAGAGCACGAAGAGGTGGATCAGGTGAGGCCAAGCAAGAGGTACGAATGAGGTACAAGCAAAGTAGGGTGAATGCATAAACAGGGATAAGGCAGAGTTGGAAACATGAATCCTTATATAAAGTTGGAATTGCCAGATCTGCCAATCCAAATATACTGAAGAAAGGTCATGTTCGTTTCCTGTTCTTTGTAACAAATTACCACAAACAATGATTTAAGAACACCTACTTATTAGCTCAGTTCTGGAGGGGTGAAGTCTGACCTAACTCAGTAGCCTTAGAAGCTCTCTTAGGGTCTCCCAAGGGGTCATCGAGGGTAGGCTCTTACCTGCAGGCTTTCGGGACGCATTGGCTTCCAAGTTCATTTAGGTTCTCAGCAGAATTCAGTTCCTTGTTGACTGTGAACTGGGGACACCCACAGCTCCTGGACCGTGGGTCTCTCCCCAGTCCTTGCACATAGCCCCCTCTACCTTCAAAGTCAGCAATGGCACGTGCTTTGAATTCCTCTGACTTTTGCCATTAGACTAAGAAAATGCTCTGATTTTAAGGGGCTCATATGATAAGATCAGGCCTGCCTGGAAAACTTCTGTTTCTTAAGGTCAAGTGATTTGAGAATTTTATATTCCTCTATGGCAATACCTAGATGAGTGTTTGAATAACCAGGAGACAGGAATCATGGTGGGCCATCTTGAGAATTCTTCCTACCGAAATTGTCTTCAGAGATAAAAATGACTGTACAAAAATGAAATGGAGACCCTTGAGAAGTTTCCATAGTACTTCTAGACAAAATTAAAGGTGGACTTGACCTAAAGTCTTTTTATTACAGTTGATGATGTTACAGCTAGGTTCCACTTAATTATCAACCATAATAAATATGGAGGAGGTAAACTTCTAATTATTTTTCATGTGAACACAAGTAATTCACAGTAATCCATAAATGAATTTTATTTAGAATAACAATTCAACAAATGACAAAGTATAATATTTTTAAACCTCTGCCTTCTGTTTTCTGAAGTTATATGTCTCTGGAACCCCGAAACACTAGTAGGGTTTTTTGTTTTTGCTGTTAAATATTAAAGTGGGAACATTTTCCATAGCTATATGAATTCTCTTACCCTTTTAAAACTAGTTTGTTGGCTGAAATATTGATGTTTAAATACGTGGACTATATATACACACACATATACCTTTTTATCTGATTCTATTTAAAAGCTAGAATCATCAAGGCCAGACTCAGAATTTATTACTCAGAACTTAATCACTGTAGGAATGCAGAGAAGTTCAAAGATACAACATGATTCCAAAGCCAAAATACACTAACTTCATCCTACTGGAAGGAGACAGTTGCGTCCCACTGAGATGATGAAGTTCAGGCTACAACAACATTCAGGCTGGCCGGCTGCAGCAACGCCTTGCCCTGCAGTGCGCGGCTTCTATCTGGCGTTCCCGGAGCTGGGAATTTACCACCAACACTGCCTTGGGAAAGTGTTTGCAGTTGAGAAAGTGCAGAAACAAGCTGCTTTTCAGTGACTCCCAGCTACTATTGACAATGCAAGAAAATAATTAAAATCCTAATTAAGTAGTTTATCATCTGCCTCATTTGAAAGCGCTCCAAAATGATCAGATTTAAGGCATGGTAAACAGCTGACGTGTAAATTTGCTTGTTAGTTAAAACCTTTGTCAGAGGTCAGGTCTATAGAGAGAAAGTGAAATGGAGAGTTGGGGCAATCTATGTGTAATTCAAATCTGAAACAGTTTTGCTTGTCTTTGTGTATTTCAAGTGAAAACTTATTTTCCTTTTCCTTATTTTTTTGCATAAAGACTTTAATTCATTCCTCATTGTTTTTAGCATAGTGTTACATAAGAAATACTTTTCATATTCAGTAATTATATGGGAAATAAGGCAAAAAAAAAAAAACAGGTTGGAAAAATCCTAAGAGTACAATGAAGCTTCATATAATAATTCAGTTTGTCAAAAGTTTTCTAATTTTGGCATTTTTGACTTATAAAATTATAAAGCTATAGACTTTTCATTACCTCGTATTATATTTCTGCTAAATAACTTAAATCAAAACCACATAGAGTCCATACACATTTATGAATGTAATTTAATCATGGCTTTGTCTTTTGGAGGCTGATTTTCTTCTGGCTAGCTTCTCTCAGTTTTACTTTAATTCTCTTATCTGAACCTAATGAGAATTGGACATCGATTTGTTTTCTAGAGGTGTGGTTTGTTAGGAGACATCTGTTTAAAATGTATCATAAAAATGCATCCAATAATAAGTGTGAGCATACTAAGCCATAATCTTTGCATATATGTATATGTGTGAATATACTAACAGATTAACAGTAATGATTCATGATGCATTATTTTGAATTTGCTGTTGAGGTGACATGCATATACCAATATTTAAATTCTTAGTATTATTCATGTCGTAAGTTTAGCTATGGGCAAAATTTTAAACAGGGAAATGTTATCTCCTGTAGCTTTTTTCCTTTTCAGATTCTATCTTCCAGGTCCTGTGAGGCATACTGCTGATGTCAAACACTGTCTCTGGGATCCTTACCTCTTGGTTGCTTCCTCCCCTCTGTCCTCTCACTCCGCCTGCTCTTTCCCAAACCTTTTGATTGGAGAAGATTGCAGTGCTTAATTGCGTAGGCTTTCGAACCACGCTGCCTGTTCTCAATCCCAGCTGCACCACTTACCAGCTTTATGATATTGGACGAGTCATTTAATCGCTCATGCCTATTCCTCAACTGGAAAACAGGGATAATAATAGCATGTACCTTACTTGTTTTTTGGGAAGAGTGAATAAATTAAGTATATAGTAAACAATTTATAATTGTTAGCTAATATTATTGCCATTATATTATCTCTTGTTTTTAAGCTTTTTGTTTTGAAATATTTTCCGATTTGCAGGCCAGTTACAAAAATTAAACAAACTTTATACAGAGAACTCCAACATACCCTACTACCCAGATATCCAATTTCACCAGTTTTAACATTTTGCTTTATTTGCAGCATGATTCTTTTTTCCCTCCCTTCCTCCCTTCCTCCCTTCCATCATTTATCTACCTATTTTCTATCTATCTATTATCTATCTATCTATCCATCTATCTATCTACCTACTTATCAATTAATTCATTTTCTGAACACCCAAGTATAGACTGCATACATTATGCTCTTTGAACACTTAATACAGTGATGCACATTTCTAAAGAACAAGTATATTCACTTATGTTTTTTTTTTACCAGTGAGGCTCAATCTTTAATGTGCACACAGATCGCCTGAAATCTGTGAAAATGAAGATTCCATTTCGGGTGTTTTAGGTGGGGCCAGAGAGCATGTATTTCTGACACGCTCCCACAGGCTGCTGGTGGGTCCGAGGCTATCCTTTGGGCAGTAAACTTCTTGAGAGAAAGATCATGGCACACAGGGCCCTCAAAGATTGTGCTGTTAATTGTTCCCATATGCTTTTAAAAACTCTTTGCATTGTGTCCTAGGCTGTGATAAACTTGTGTTTACTTCTGAAATCTTAAAAGAATCATTAAAAAGAGAACATAAATGTGTTACCACAAGCTCCAAAACAGACTTTCTATTTCTAGTTTTGCAGTTCAGTTCAGATCATGTTTCCTACCAAAAGTCCTTCACTGGCTCCTCAGTCCCTGCAGGGAAAAGTCCAAGCTCCTCAGCAAGGTTCACAAAGCCCCCGTGATCAGCCTACAGCTGCCCCTCTACCTACGCATGCTCTCATCTTCATGAGCACATTCTTGCTGGCCTGCTGGCTTTGCACATGAAGTGGTCTCTCACTGCAACACCCTCCGCCTGTCTAATTGAAAAAAATTTAACATTGGTATAAGCTTACCATATATATTCTAATTTTTCATATGTCCCAATAACATCCTTTTGAGCCTTTGCTCCTCCCTTGCCACATCCCATCAATAATCAATTATTGCATTAATACATGATTAGTTTTTTTAATTGTGGGAACATATATAGAACATAAATTTTTCCTCTCAACCACTCCCAAACAAAACAGTGGGATTAGTCACATACACAATGCTGTTATAACTGTACACGTTCCATCACTCAAACATTCCCATATCCTCAAGCAGAAACCTTACAACCATAACGCATTAATTCCCCAATTCCCCACTCCCACTGTCCCTCACTCTTGGCAAGCTGTATTTTAATTTCTGTCTCTATAAGCTTGCATATTCTCTGTGTAGTTATTATGAGGCTTTAATTTAATGTCCTCAATCCATAACAATTTCATTTTTTATACCATCTTAACTTTTATAGTATACAAAACTTGTTCCTATATTCCTCTACCTCCCAATTTTAAGTAGTTATTTTCACAAATTACAAGTGTATCCATTATGATTGCAAAGTCACTGATTTATCATTTCTTGTTTGTATTTGCCTTTTACATCCTGTAGAAGGTAAAAAAAAGTAGAGTTCCAAACTAAAATGCAAAAGCATTGGCATTTATGTTTTCCCATGTCATTACACTCACTGAAGATCTTTATTTCTTCATGCAACTTTGATCTATTTTTAAATTTTATTTATTTGTGTTTTTAAATCCCTTTTTATGACCTTTTCTTTCAACTTGTTGAACTGTCTTCAGCATCTCTTGTAGGGCTAGTCTAGTGTGACAAACTCCCTCAATTTTTACTTATCTTGGGATGTCTTAATCTCTCCCTCATTTCTGAAAGACAGTGTTGCCAGATAAACAATTCTTAGTTGGCAATTTTTTGTTTTCAGCACTTTAAATATGTCATCTCAGTGGCTTCTTCACTCCATGGTTTCTGATGAGAAATTGGCACTTAATCTTATTGAGGCTTCCTTGTGTATGACTTGTTGCCTCTCTCTTGTAGCTTTATGAATTTTCTTTATCCTTGGTGGTCGACAGTTTCATTATAATGTGCCACCATGTGGGTCTGTTTTGGTTATCCTGGTGTGGAGTTCATTGAATATCTTAAAGGTATATATTCATGTCTTTTTAAAGTTTGGGAAATTTTCAGCCAGTATTCCTTTGAATATTCTCAACTGCCCTTTTCTCTTTCTTGTCCTTTTGAAACTCCATAATGTGTTTGCTAATGTCCTACAGGTTCCTCAGGTTCTGTCCACTTTTCTTTATTTTTTCTCCTTTTTGCTCCTCAGATTGAATGATTTAAATTACCTTATCTTCAAGTTCTTATCTTCTGTCAGCTCCATTCTGCTGTTGAACCCCTCTCAGTAATTTTAAATTTCTGTTACTATAATCTTCAGCTCTGTTTGGTTCCTTTTCGTAATTTCCACCTCTCAATTGATATTTTCTTTTTGTTCATCTATCATTTTTCTGATTTATTTTCTTTGTCCATGTTTTTCTTTAGCTCTTTGAACATATTTAGGGGCATTTAAAAAATGTCTTTGTCTGGTATATCCCAGGTTTGGTCCTCCTCATTGATGATTTCTAACATTTAATCTTCTCAATTGCCTGGGGTATTGCTTACTCTTTCTTTGTATGTATTGTAATCTTTTGTTGTAACTTGGACATTTTGATGTTTTAATGTGTTATCACTGGTTTTAGACTCTGAGGTGTCTGTTCCTTAGGTTTATATCCAGTTGGTGTTATGACAGAGATTTCCTTAAATGCCAGGAGCTCACAGAAAACAAAAAGAAGGACAGAAAGAAAATACTTTTCCCAGTCTTTAGATTGACCTGTATGAGTGCTTTCCTTCAGGGCATAACCATATAATGAGCTTAGAAAATCACTCCAGGTCAAAGCATAGGGGCTTCTCTGATCCTTTCTGTGCATGTGTCTTGTCTTGTGCGTGTACATATGGCCCTAGGAATTCTCCTTTTTTATGTGGATATACATATTCTCTTTCCATAGGAGAAGTTTCCTCATGCTCCTGGGCACTGCACTGTGTTTTCTACAGTCAGAAGTCCTATGACCCAGGGAGTTGTAACTTGACTCTTTTCGCATAGTGCCCTGTAGGAGAAGGCTGTGGGCTGCCTTCTAGTCACATGGCAAGCCTGTGATAAGTATCCTGGGTCAGTCACTCAGGATACACCAGTTCAATTTTGCCACATATACAACCTCCTAGTATGTGCATGATGGTTACTTTGCTCCCTCAAGAACCAGGACCAGGGACCTACTCTGGGTATCAAGGAGGGGCGAGCCAGTCTGCCATGAGATCCTGCCACTTTTAAGAAGGCTTTTTTAAGTTCATGCTCTCCCTTTTTCTGCAACCTTTAATTCTTTTCTGAAACTTTAAGAAAGATGTTTCTGCCAGTTCTTGCTGGTTGTTCAAAGCCTCTGTGGGGAGATGGAGCCCTGAAGCTTCTCAATCTACTCTATCAATTGGGGCTTATTATTACTTGAATCCTGTCAATACTCAACAACCCATCCCCCTTTTATTAGACCTGTCATATCTTTTATCTCCTGGACTTAACTGACATTTAGATGTCTGGAGACATCTCAAACACGTCTAGTGAAATTTGCTCTTTCTTCCAAGTAACTTACCCCAGTTTTAGGAGGAGGCATCAACATTCCCAGACACTTGCAATCTAGTACTATTTCACCTACCTGCAAAAGTTCCTCCTGTTTTTGAGGCTTTTATCAAAGTTGCTTTCATCTATCTTCTTTCTATCCATACTTCCACATTTGTTGGATACCTGGGTCACGGTTTTCCTCTATTCCTCAGGTCACCCCAATGTATTGGCTTATTTCATTGTCTATGCTAAAGAGCAGTCCCACATTGTAAGCTTCATAGTAAGTGATCCCTATTTCACTGACCTTCCCTTTATCAACACTTCAGCCCCACTGAAGACATTGTCAGCACTCAGGTCTTTTCCATCTCAGAAAACTTATCATTGGATTTTCTACTTTTTGATCAGCTAATTTTCAATGGAAATGCCATACGGGCAACTCTTCTATCAAGAAAGTAAATTAAAGTCTTGACAAAGATCTGAGTTTCATGGTTGATCATTTGTTTTCCCCACAAACCACATATTAGGAGCTTACAGTCTTCTTTGATTGATTTACTAATTGATATCTCTTCCAAGCCTACTGGAATAAACTGATGCCTATTATTTTCTTTCTCTTAGTGGAATTACAAAGCAAGGGTTTTTTTTTTTTCATACACAGTCAATATTTAATTACTATTATTCCACATGTACATAAGTGTATGCACTGTGTTCTGAAGAATTGTACTATATTTTAATGGAACTATTCTGATCTCTTTTGTTCTTCTACTTGGAGAGTTTCCAGATCAGTTAGACTGCTTTCAAGTAATCCTTGTGGATGCTCAAGTTATTGGAAGGAATGTGGAAGAAAGACATTCTAGGCTTGGAAGCTATTGTAACAGAATATCCTGTATAAAAGGTAAGAAACCCATAAATTATAAAGTCATTCTTCCAAAGTAATTTTTTTGTATTCAGTTCCTGAATTCTAAGATCATCTCCTTATCTATAGTTTTTGTTTCTTAAAACAATGCTTATATTACAAAAGCAACAAATGATTATTGTAAAAATATTTTGGGAAAAAAGCAATAGGAGAACTGAATGCCACCCGTATTTCCGCACCCTGTTGTAACCATCAAAATGCTTTAAGACCATTTGCAGGTACATATTACACAGATAATAACTGCAGGTGTATACTTTCTCTTTACAAACAAGGAATTATCAATTCTGTGCATAGTATTTTTTAATCTTTTTTCTATTTAATAATATTATGTTTCACATTTTTCCATGTTAACAATTATATCTCTACAACATCATTTTTAATGAGTGTATTGTATTCCTTCGACTAGAGGAATATACTTTATTTAACCACCTTATTATTGTTGAATGTTTAGGTTGTTTCAACAATGCTGTAGGGAAGTTTTTGTACATTTCTTTAATGATTTCTTTGGGATACATTCCTAAAAGTTAATTGTTAGATTAAATTGTATACGTCTTCTTTTAAATATTACCCTGAGAATATATACTAGTTGTAAAAAATCCAATACAAAAATAAATATATTGGGCAGGCCACAGTGGCTCAGCAGGCAGAGTTCTCACCTGCCATGCTGGAGACCCGGGTTTGATTCCCAGTGCCTGTCCATGCAAAAAAAAGAAAAAAAAAAGAAGAAGAAAGAAAAGAAAAGAAATATATATTCAAGTATATATTTGTCTAATTGTACTTCCATATTAAATATTGGCATAGTGAGAATTTACAAGGCTCCTTAATAATTTCCTTAGAATAATTCCTAGATGTCATGTTGCTGGATCTCAGTATGTGCTTTTTAAGAAGCTCTTGACTTACACTGCCAAATTGTCCTTGAGGAAAGATTGTATAAGACTTCCATTTTTTCCTGATCTGATCCAACACCAGAAATTATCATTTAAAATATATTTGCCAATTTGTTCATTGAAATATTGCAACTCTTTGTTTTTTATATGATTTTTTTTTTTTGTATGGGCAGGCACTGGGAATCGACCCAGGTCTCCAGCATGGCAAGTAAGAACTCTGCCTGTTGAGCCATCATGGCCGGCCCTGCAACTCTGTGTTTTAATTTGCTTTTTTGATTCCTGGTGATATTAAATATTTTTAAAATGATGATTGGTTTATTTAATTGTTGGTCAATTATCTGTTATACACTTGTTTTCTTTTTCATTGATTCACGCTTCAGAGACTGACCAGTTGTTTAGCAAACCCTTCTCACTTTCTGCTTAGGCACACAGCCAGAGGACATATCCCAGGCTCCCATGCAGTTACATAGGGCTGCCTGACCAAGCTCTAGCTCTGGCCATAATGAACCTCTGCAGGTCACAAGTCTTGTACTGGTGTCACATTTGGATTGTTGACGTAATTTAGTTCCTTGCAGTTACAGGGGTGAAGTCCCTGTTTTCTTCCTGGGTGTTAGATAAAGGCTGTTCCCAGCTTCTAAAGGCCACTGGAATTCCTTGGCTCATCACTCCCTTCCCCAACACCCTACTTCCACCTTCGAAGTCAGCAACGGGACTAGTTCCATCTACACTGACATCTCTCCTGCGACGTCTCTCTGATTTGGTCTCCTGTATTTCTTTTCCACTTTGAGCCCATGTGATTTCATTGAACCCACCCAGCTAAACTGGGATAATCTCCCTATTTATAGACAGCTGATCAGCAACCTTAATTTTATCTTCAAATTTAGCTCCCTTTCACAATGTAAGCTAACATATTATCGGGCATAACACCAGGAGGCAAAGATCGCAGGGGCCTAATCTGCCTACCCCACATGCTCTAGAAAATTATGTTTAGGACAGTTGTCATGTTTATTTTTGTATACCTATTGTTTAGGCCAATGGTTAGTTAGTGCAAGTAGTGTGATTAAAGATTTGCAGGTGATTAAAGATTTGCAGGTGAAACATGAAGAAAAGTTTCATTCAATAACTGCATTAAAGTGTACTGTAAGCTTCCATTCCAATATCCTTGAGTTTGAGTGCTGGTTCCACATGGTTATACGTATTTCTGAGAAGATTTGGGCTTAGTTAAATAACAAAATAGCTTAGATATTCCAAAGTATACCATTAATCTTTTTCTACAATGCCATTTCTTTTTAAAATGAAATTGTCTAGACTTGCCTTCTTCTACTCCCCCTCTACCACCACCACCTCCTCCTATTCCTCCCTTATACTTTGTAATAAGTCCTTTCATTTTCCCCTTCACGTCTGCTATGGACGTGGACAATATACAACCACCAAGTGGAAACTTAGGTAGAGAGTATTTAAGTAAAATTCTCAAAAATAAGCCCTTTACATATGTAGGACTATAATGATTGCACGACTAGTTTTTCATGGGCATCCACTTTACATAACCAGTCTGTTTTTTTCCCCCAGTCTGTTTTTGAAAAGCTCCTTAATTAACTAATTTCAATTTTCAATACTTTTCTGAAATTTAAACTTTCCTACATCCAAGAAAAATCACTGTCATCTTGTTAGTAATTTCAAATAATTGTATCATCAATAGTTTACATACTGATGTAAAATTTATCTTCTTTAAACAAATTTTTCATGTTCCTCTCCATTCCAGATGAGTTTTGTGTTCATTTCCTTAAACAGAAAAATACTATTTTCGACATGACTATTCATAAGACAACTTTTTTTGTGAAATAAAACAGAAAACAATAACTATAAGGATTTTTAATGTACTTGTAAAATTATTGGGCAGGGCTTTGTTTTGTTAGTAATCATTTGATAAGAAGATTTAAAATACATTTGCCAAGAAAAAAGAATACATTTGCCTTACTGTCATCTACATATAAGTACAAGTGACATAAGTACAAGTTATAAACCTCAATATAAACTTATTTGCTAAATTTCAATAAAAGCTTGTCTTTCTTACATGACATTTAATGAATTTACAAAAATGCCATAAGAATCTTATTATAAGCTGGTCTTTTCCATATGGAGGATCCACAACCTTTTTCAGAAAGATCTTTGGGAAATGATAAGAAAATAATTACACATTATTAATATAATACACTACTATAATTACTAGTTTAAAATTAACTGGTGGTAGAATGATTGTGTTAAGTAGAAACAGTTGAACTTAGAAAATTATTTCCTACCTAGTAATTTTAGAATTAAGTATAAGAACTCCTTTCCTTATACCTAGAGAAACTTGACTATAAATATTTTTCTACACTAATGCACATGTGTGCACACACATAATTTAGTGAATCTGAGTCTTTGGATTCATTATAGCCTGGCGGTTGTAATATCTCTTTCCTTTTATGTTCTTTTGAAGTGGTGTATTATTGTTTTTGTTTTGCTACTTGAAAGCAGTTTGAATTTAGGTTTCACTTTAGGAAAAGAAGATTTTAACAACTAGTTTAAAGAAAAGAATTTCTGCCATATGTTTCTGAAATAGATGTGAAATCTGAAAGTCCTTAAATGGTCTTATTTTGATACTTCTATGTTATAAATCTTATTATGGGGTTCTATTTAGAAAAGTGTTACCCTTAACATTTTTCACTTGTAAGTCTCATTTTTGTGTTCTCTGCATATTTCTCAATAAATTACCCAGGTTTCTTTCTTTCTTTCTCAAGGAAATATTTAAATGGCATTATTGTGATAATTTTAATCTAATTCAAACTCGGTATAATATAAAAAGTTTTGAGCCATATTACAATTCTGTTTAAAAATATTTAAAATATAAATTATATTTTAAAGGATTCCATATGCTGTAATTACCAATATATTAAATATAAGGGCAGTATTACCATACAATTGCCAAAATTTCTAAATTATGCAAACACTATTTTTAGGTTCAATAATTTGCCAAGCTAAAAAGAAATTCTAAAGAAAAAGTAAGCATAGCATATTAGTTTCTCTTTACAAACAGATAAATTTGGACACACTATACAAAATGGGTTATACAATTTATTTTAGTGAATTAAGTTCTACTGTCTGATGCTCTGAGTTAATAGTTACATTTAATTTGTTTTATTAAAGTGTGTACTTTAGCTTTGGTTTACTTCCTGATGGCTCTTGAAACGAAATATTAGTTGATTCATTTCAGTGAATCTAATTAAAAGGCTATGACTGAGAAATGAGAGTGAGGCAATCTTTTTTCTAGTGTGCAGCCTTTTTTAATGTCAAAAATTGCTTTTGGAATGAAGTGGTACTGTACCAGGAACACTTACCATGGACCCTAGCGGAAAAATAAAAGTAGTTTTACCTGCAACAAAAGTACTCTTCTGTATTTATCTGGCTAAATATGTGGCTGGCAGCTTCCCATGACAGTTTCCCATCACAATGTGTAATTCAGGAATCCATGGATATTTGAAATAGATACATTTGATAGAAGTTTTTGTTTTCATCAAACATATGCCTTCTGAATCCTATTTTTTTCAAAATTTTTCCATCATTTAAGGATGCATTCCTGTGAAAAATATTTTAGTCAAAAAGTATAATAAACAAGGATGAATAACCTGAAAAGAAAGTGTAAAAACAACTCTCTTCTTAATGAAGATATCTTATTTAAATAAGCTATGGAAAGACTGGAAATGGAAATGATTAGAAACTGTTCAAGTTGGGGTACAGAAGAGAGTTAGAGTGATCATTTGTGGAATAATATGAGACTTAGACCCCACTAGTAGTACAGACTCAGGGTAGGGTGTCAGCGCACTCTCCCATCTGCTTTCCACTGCTCTTTTGTGGCTGTTAACATTCATGTAAATATCCAAATCCTTCCTTAATCTTTATCTTTAATGGGAGAAAAATATTTGTGGCTCTTATAACATTATGGAATTATCAACATGTTTTCTATTTGGGCCTCCTCCCCCCTCTTTATTTGGGGTCGTGGTAATAAAGCCTGGAGGCAGAACCACAGAAATCTATTTTATTTTTGAATCCCAAGCTGTTAATAGGGATTCGATCTAAAACTATTTCCAAGGATATCTCAACATTGTGGAAAGTAGATTAGTAATAAATTATTTGCTAGTTTGGGTTACATTCTGTTAAAAGTGTAAATATTTAGTTATCTGTAATACTGTTTGTATATATATATATATATGTATATAAATTCTTTTCATACATGTTTTATATATGCATTTCGGTGAATCAACTTTTGGTCATTTCTTTAAAAAACAGACATGTTTTATTTCATAGAAGTTGGAGAATCGGAGAATTGTAGGATAAAAGAAGAAAAACTTATTTTAAAAAAAAGGTGAATCTAGCTAATGTGTGAAGCCTGGCGAGGCTCCCTCTCTCCTTGGATGCCTCCTCGGAGTCCGAGGATGGGCTATAAATGGGGGTTTTGGTGCTCTGAGATGATGGATGAGGGTCTCCTCTGGTTGCCTGAGGATCTGTGACCAGCACAAAAACTGCTTGGTCTGGGTTAATTAATTGCAGGAACAGTTTATTCAGATGCAGGGCAAGCACCTTGGCTAAAATCTCAGCATCTGTGTGATTAGAGATATGAGGCTGAAGGAAGCACATCGTTGGGGGTCTTCGATGGGGTGGGAGCCATATGGGATTCTTTTAATGAGGAAGGGCTTCTGTGGCCCAAGCCCAGGGCTGTGTAGTTCAAGTCAGCATTAACGGAGCAGCTCTTGCCCAGTGCCGGGGCACTTCACAGTGCTTTCAGGGCAATGTATTTTTCTGGTTAGTTGTTGCACCATTCTATTCATGATCACACCCTTATTTTTATTTCTTACAGACCTGATGATAAAATAACAGGGCGTACAATATTGCTGGGCAGATCCTGAGTAAAAATCTATCTGTTGGGAATGTCAGCATCAAGAAAATGCCCACCAGGCTGTTGTGAACAACTTTAAGATATGATTTGTAGAAGGTATATCCTCTAAAATTTTATCTTTAGGATATTATGTTGATAATCAGTTTTTCTTTGCCTTGGCTTTCTGTTTATGATAGCCCCAGAAATGGACTCAGTGTTTTAGCTGAAAGGGGAATTATAATAAAAATGGAAAAATATAAGCCACATCAATAAAACTCCTTTGAGCTGCATAATGCCTTGGGGCATTCATAATTTGATAATATTATAGCACAGGTGCTTACAAAAACTGTTTGTGGAGCTGATCCAAGGATTCAAGAATTATCAAGTTATTCCCAGAAGAATCTTAAACTGGTCTCAAGTTTAGATGCTCACTTAGGGAAACAAAAACTTGGGCCCTGAGCAGTATTTTTCCTCAGGTGCTTTGCTCCCTTTACTCAATTTGATTTTGATGGAGATTTAAGTCAGCTACTGTCAGCTGCTGGAATTAGAGTCTATTTACTAAGCTTTTGCCAGCCTTCATCTCCTATTTATCTTATTTTTAATTTTTTAATTAGAAAAGTTGCGGGTTTATAGAACAATCATACATAGAATACAGAATTTCCACACACCGCCCTACTACCAGCACCTGGGATTGGTATGGAACATTTGTTAAAATTGACTGTATAACTGTGTTGTACAGATCTGTGTTTTATCTTTTAATTTTACTCTAGTGACGTATATTATCTAATGTTTCCCCTTGCATACACATTCACCTACGTAATTTGGTTTTATAAATTACACTCACAATTTGTGCTACCATCGCCACCATCCATTTCCAGACCTTTACAATCAACCCAGACAGAAATTCTGTACAAATAAAGCATCAGCTCCCTATTCTCCAAAATAATCTATCCTCTGATAAACAGTTATCTATATTCTAACTCTTTAAATTTGCTTATTATATTGAGTTCAAATCAGTGAGATCATACCATATTTATCCTTTTGTACCTGGCTTATTTCACTCAGCATGATATCCTCAACATTCATCGATGTTTTGCATGCATCAGGACTTCACTTCTTTTTGAGGCTGAATAATATTCCATTGTATGCATAATAGCACATTTTGTTTATCCACTTATCATCTGATGGACACTTGGGTAGTTCCTTCTTTCAGCAATTGTGAATAATGTAGCTATGAAGATCCATGTGCAAATATCTGTTTGAGTTCCTGTTTTCAATTCTTTTGGGCATATACGTTGTAGTAGAATTGATGGTTCATATGGTAATTCTATGCTTAGCTTTTCTTAGGAACTTCCAAACTGTCTTCCACAATGGCTGCACCATCTTACATTCCCACCAGCAATGAAGGCGTAGTCCTATTTCTTCACATTTGCTCCAACACTTGTAGTTTTCTGTTTTGATGTAAAATGATATATCATTGTGGTTTTGATTTGCATTTCCCTAATAGCCAGTGATATTGAGCATCTTTTCATGTACTTTTTAATCATTTGTGTTTCTTCTTTGGATAAATGTCTAATCAAGCCTTTTGTCCATTTTTAATTGGGTTGTTTGTCCTTTTATAGTGACTAGTAGGATTTTTAAAAAATATTTTCTGGATTTTAAACCCTTTTGGGGTACGTGGTTTCCAAATATTTTCTCTCATTCTGTAGTTTACCTTTTTACTTCATTGACAAAGTCCTCTGAGCACAAAAGTATTTCATTGGAGGAGGATCCATTTATCTATTCTTCCTTTCATAGCTTGGATGTGTGTCTAAGAAACCATTGCCTACCACAAGGTCTTGACGATGCTTCCCTACATTTTCTTCTAGTTTTATAGTCCTATTTCATATATATGAGTCTCTGATCCATTTCGAGTTAATTTTTGTAACAGGTGTGAGATAGAGGTTGTGATGATCAGGTTCACGGACTTCCACTCACCAAGGCTGACCTGGCTATAGCCACTACTGGGTGCCCAATCTGCCAGCAGCAGAGACCCACACTCAGCCCCTGATATGGAATCATTCCCCAAGGTGAGCAACCTGGTGGCAGGTTGATTACGTTGGGCACTTCCATTGTGGAAGAGGCAGCAATTTGTTCTAAATGGAATAGACAGATACTCTGGACATGGGTTTGTTTTCTCTGCATGCAATGCTTCTGTCAAAACTACCATCCATGGGGCGGGCCACAGTGGCTCAGCAGGTAAGAGTGCTTGCCTGCCATGCCCAAGGACCCAGGTTCGATTCCCGGTGCCTGCCCATGTAAATAAATAAATAAATAAATAAATAAATAAATAAATAAATAAATAACAACCCTCAAGCTGGCTTGTGAAAGATTGTTTGTTAAAAAAAAATACTACCATCCATGGACTTACGGAATGCCTTATCCATTGTCATGGTATTCCACTTAGCATTGTTTCTGATCACCAAACCCATTTCACAGCAAATGTAGTGCAGGAATGGGCACATGCTTGTGGAATTCTCTTACCATGTTCCCCATCATCGAGAGGCAGCTGTATTGATAGAATGGTGGAAGAGCCTTTTGAAAACTCAATTATGGTGCCATTACCTTGCAGATCTGGGATGATGTTCTCCAGGAAGCTGTATATGCTCTGAATCAGTATCTAATCTGTGATGCTGTTTCTCCCATAGCCAGGATTCATGGGTCCAGGAATCAAAGGGTGGAAATGGGAGCAGCACCACTCACTATTATCCTTAGTGATCCACTAGGAAAATTTTTGCATCCTGTACATGCAACCTTGAGCTCTGCTGGTCTACAGGTTTTGGTTCCAGAAGGTGGAGTGCTTCCACCAGGGGAAACAACAATGATTCCATTGAACTGGGATCTAAGACTGCTCCATGGTCACTTTGGTCTACTCATGCCCTGGATCAACAAGCCAAGAAGGGGATTACTTTACTGGCTGGGGTGATTGACCCCAACAACCAGGGGGAAATAGGACTGCAACTACGTAAAGGAGGTAAGAGAAGAGTTTTCCTGAAATATAGGAAATCCCCTAGAGCCTCTCTTAGTACTGCTATGCCCTGTGATTAAAATCAGTGGAACACTGCAACAACCCAATCGAGGGAGGACTACCAATGGCTTAGAAACTTCAGGAATGAAAGTTTGTGTCACCCCACGAGGCAAAGAACCATAGTCAGCTGAGGTGCTTGCTGAGGGTAAAGGGAACATGGAATAAGTAGTGGAAGAAAGTAGTGATAAATCTAAACTACAGCTACATGATCAGCTACAGAAATGAGGACTAAAATGATATGAATGTTTCTTTTTTGCTTCGCAATTAGTATATATGCATTTATACACAAATAAAAAAGCTTTGTTTTATCCCCTTTATCATATGACATAAGCTGTTTTGTTCATGTTACAGCATTTTAGTTGTAGGTTATCAAATTTAAGAGTGAATATTACCCAAAGGCTTGTCCCCTATTCTGGGGAGATTTAATGCATTTCTGGCTGTAGGAAGGACAGTTGAGTATTGTTAGGCAAGGAAAAAATGTGTCTGTTATTGTTTTCTATTTAGAGATTAAGTATGGTTTGAGGTGATATGTATAGCTGCCAAATTACAAGGGGTGGACTGTGCTGGTTAGGTTCATGTGTCAAGTTGGCCATGATATTGCCCAGTTGTCTGGTCAAGCACACACTGACCTATCTTTTGCTGTGAGGACATTTCATGGACTTAAATCATGCACACATTGGCTGCATCTATGGCTGATTACATCTGCAATCAGCTAAGGGGAGTGTCTTCTGCAATGAGTGATGCTTAATCTAATCATCAGAAGGCTTTTAAGGAAGATTCAGAAAAGACAAGCCCTTTTTTCTGCTTCAGGCAATGAGCCTCTCCTGAGATTTTGTTCAGGACCTTCATTGGAGCTGCCAGCTCACAGCCTGCCCTACAGATCTTGAAATTTTATATCCCCACAGTTCTGTGGGGATTCTTTTGGCTAAGGACATCCAGTTCTCCCAGCACCTATTGTGGAAGACACTGTTCCATCCCAGTTGAGTGGACTTGGCAGCCTTGTAAAAAATCAGTTGACCAGGGTGTGAACTCTCAGCTTGATTCCATTGGTCAGTATAGCTATCTTTATACCAATATCATGCTGTTTTGACCACTGTAGCTTTGTGATATACTTTAAAGTCTGGTAGCATGAAACCTCCAACCTCATTTTCTTTCTAAAGATGTTTTTAGCTATTCAGGGATGATCTAAATCTTTTGATTTGGGAATTTAAACCCCATTAACATGCAATGATATGACTGTACAGATTGTACTTACTTCAATCACATTATCCTTTGGTTTTTATATGTCACATCTTTTTTTTCTCTTTTTACCATTTTACTTATCCTCACTGATGATCTACACTTCTACACTCTCCTCCAAACCTCCCTCACCTGCCTTTTCCTTTCAGTTTGCAGAATTCCCTTTACTATTTCTTGTAGGACAGGTCCCTTATTGGCATAATCTTTCAGTTTCTGTTTTTCTGTGAATATTTTAAATTTTCCCTAATTTTTGAAGGACTGTTTTACTGGGTACAGAATTGAGGGTTGTCAGTTTTTATCTTTCAGTATCTTAAATACATCATACCACTGCTTTCTCTCCTCCGTGGTTTCTGATAAGAAATCAGCACTTAGCTTTACTGCACTCCCCTTGTTTGTGAGGAATTGCTTTTCTCTTGCTGTTCTGAGGATTCCATCATCTTTGGCAGTTAACATTCTCACTAGATGTGTCTCGGAGTAGACCTATCGTGATTCTGTTTGGAATATGTTGCTCTTCTTAAACATATATATTTACTTCCTTCATAAGAGTTGGGAAAGTTTTGGCCATTAATTCATCAGATATTCTTTCTGCACTTTCCCCCTTCCCCTCTCCTTTTGGGATGCATTGGGCATATGATTGTGTGCTTTGTGCTGCCATTCAAATCCCTGAGAACCTGCTCAATTTTCCTTTTTTTTTTTTTTTTCTCTATATGTTCTTCTGTCTGTAAGATTTCAACTCTCCTGACTTCTGTCTTGCTGATTCTTTCTTCTGCATGTTTAAATCTACTGTTGTATGCCTCTATTGTATTTTTAATCTCTTCCATTGTGTCTTTCATTCTCATCATTTCAGTTATTTTCTTTTTATGTTTCCATATTCTTCTTTATGCTCACACAGTGTCTTCTCAGTATCTTTTATCTTCTTAGTCATAATTTCTTACATCTCCTTGAATTGATTAGGGAGCATTTTTAAAACATCTTTGATTAGTTTTTCCAAATTCTGCATCTCCTCTGAAGTTTAATTTGTTCCTTTGGGTCATATCTTCCTGTTTTTTAGTATGGCTTGTAATTTTTTGCAGGTGTCTAGGCATCTGATTATCTTGATTAGCTTACTCTGGAGGTCAGTTTCTCTCTCTTTCCTGCAGTTTTCTCATTGACTGGCTGTGTGCTGAGGCACTTCTTTGGCACTTGATTCAGCTTATTTTAGACTTTTAGAATACCTTGTGTTTAACAGATCAGATTTTTCAATTCTTATTCATCTGATTCTTGCCCTAGATATATGTTATAATTTTTGAGATTCCACTATTTGTGTAATTTTTTCATTTCCAGTAGTAAGATTTCTTTCCCCTCTTCCTTCTCTAGGAATTTTGAACTGTTCTATTGGTTTTAACTTACCTCTATAGTTTTTTACACTCCTTTCTTTATGTCTAGCTGCTTTTGCCTGTAGGGCAAATCCTGGGAGGAGGGCCACCCTGAGGAGACTTTCCTAAGTCAGTATTTCCCAGTCAAAAACAGGGCCAGAGACCCATAAAGGGAGTTCCAACATGCTCTGGAGAGAAGACCCAGGACACCAAACTTCTCTTTGACAGATGGCTGAATTTGTGGTTTCTTGGCCTGCCCAGCAGATGGCACTCTTCAGCAAACTTTTCCCTGCAGTCCTAAGGTGGTACTGTGCCTTTAAGTCTCAACAAACTCTGCCACTGTTGGGGGTGGTGTTGAAACAGAGACTACGAGCTGCCTTTGTGTAGGGGCAGGTTGAAACCCTAACATAGAGCCAGGTCCAGCTATCTGAATTCTAATCACAACCGCAAACAGTGTGGGTTATGCCACACCAATTTTCTTGGGGAAGAGCCACCTTTCAGCAAACTTTCCCCACAGACCCCAGAGAGCACTGTGTCTCTAAATCTTCCCCATTTCCATCCTTTTGGGGACAGTGTTAAAACAGAGGCTGTGTGCTGCTTTTTTTCCTGGTCTGCTGCTTTTTTTTCCTCGACTGTTTGAAACTGTAATTGCCCTCAGAGCTGGGCCCCAGCTTTCTGAATTCGCTAATTAAAAGCTGTAATTGGTACTCTGCCATTCCCCCCCTCCCCAGTTCTTGGGGAAGAGGATTTTTATTTTCAATCATGGACTGGATCGTGGAGCAGCCTACCATGAGAATAGCACTGGGGACTATCCTTCAGGGAGCATAGAGTTTAACAGACAGCTCTTCACCACAACTTATCAGTCTCTTCCTTCTGCTCTTCCCTGAATGGGGCACGGTATTCAGGTCTCCGGAGCACCTGATCAGTTTTTTCAGATAGTTCTCGGCTGTTTACTAGCTGCCCTGGGGGATAAACTGAGTCTGGCAGTCCCTTCTCCCTACCTTGCTGGCCCACAAATAATTTTTTGGTTCCTATGGAATTTTACATATTGACAAAATCAAGGAGTTAAGAGTTAATATAGGCCACTGTATTATAATTTTCTTAAGAATTAAAATATGCTGTAAGATGGGACATTGCCAAAGAAAGTAGGATACACACTTTTTTTATTGGACATATTTATTAGTTAGCATTTGGTTCATCCAAGAGTAACAAAACCTGAAAAGTGATGGTTTAAATAAAGTTAAAATTCCTAAAAAGCATTTTTAAGGTATGGTTCAATTGAATCAGGTTAGACTTTTTTAGAAAAAATATATTTTTATTGAGAAATATCCACACACATACAGTCCAAGCATATTAAACAATCAATAGCTCACAAATATCATTACACAGATGTGTATTCTTCACCATGATCAATTTTAGGACATTTGCATCACTCCAGGAAAAGAAATAAAGAGAAAAATAAAGAACTCATACATTCCATACCATTCACCCCTCCCTCTCATTGACTCACAGTATTTCAATCTACCCAATTTTTACCCTTTATCTCCCCCTATTATTCATTTATTATCCTTATGTTTTTTACTCATCTGATGTAACCCTGCATAAAAGGAGCATCAGACACGAGGTTTTCACAATCACACAGTCACATTGTAAAAGCATCTTCAAGAATCAAGGTTACTGGAACACACACAGTTCAATGGTTTCAGGTGCTTCCCTCTAGCCACTCCAATCTACCATAAACTAAAAAGGGATATCTATATAATGTGTAAGAATAACCTACAGGATAACCTCTCGACTCTATTTGAAATCTCTCAGCCACTGAAACTGTTTTGTTTTATTTCTCTCTTCCTCCTTTTGGTCAAGAAGGTTTTCTCATTCCCATGATGCCAGGTCCTGGCTCATCCCCACAAGTCAGCTAGAAATCATTTTAAAAATACTTAAAAAATGATACAGGAGGGCCATGGTGGCTCAGCAGGCAGAGTTCTTGCCTGCCATGCTGGACACCGGGGTTGGATTCCGGTGCCTGCCCATGCAAAAAAGATGATACAGAGATAGACACCTCATGTTTTGTGAAGCTCCATTGTATCATGTTAAGAATCCAACTCGTGATATTAGATATTCTGTTGTGTGTAGTTTCTATTTCCAAACTCAATCCAACAGACCAAGATAGCTTCTGGAGACCAGCCATTATGCTTTCATTCCAGGAAGCACAAATTTGTGTTTGTGTGTTGGCGGCGGGGGGGGAGGTGGTTAAAGTCAATGAAGCAAATGTTATATTTCTGCTTTAGTTAACAGTCTAATGAAAGTCACATGAAACACTTCTACCTCTACCTTATTGACCTGAATTTAGTCACATGATAGTACTTACCTTCAAGGCAGGTTATACGTTGTAGTCTTTTAGCTAGGCCTGTTGTCTGTACATACAGATGCACATATGCATACGTATATACACACATCCAAACACATATGGGTTTTGTTTCTAAAGAAAAAGTGAGAGTGAACATTTGTATAAGCAATGGCTATTTCTGTTTAATATGCCTTTGATATTTGTAAACTGTCTAATTTACAAAATTAGGACTTTGTAACCATTGTTTCTATGCTGCAAAAAATAATCAACTTATTCAATTGTTTAATGTAACATTTAAAGTATTTTGTAAATATTGTTATTCTGCTAATTCAAGCTATTCAATACACATTGAAGGTAAAAAATATCATTCCTAGGGAAGTGTTGAGGAATAATTTTGTTTTTGTTTTACAAAAGAAACTTACTTTGTCAAGGAGTTTAACGTTTCAAGTTTCTTAGCAATTGTTTGTTTTCAGCAACATTGTTTTAAGAATGTGATTGTCTTCAAAACAAAATAAGAAATTAGAGCGTTGTCACCTGAAGTGCCTCTCCCTGGGTTTAAATCACTTTCCAGACTTCTAGGGACAAATGTTCATCCGGTATGAACACAGAATGGGAGGGTCTTATGGAGAGGGATTCTGGCTGCTCTGATGCTGTGACACCGCTCTGGGAGGTGTTCAGGTCATATGTGGTATTTGGTTGGTGGCATTCCCACTTCCCCCGACTAAAACAAAATTTTTTTTTTTACATGGGCAGGCACCAGAAATTGAACCCAGGTCTCCGGCATGGCAGGTAAAAACTCTGCCACTGAGCCACGATTGCACCACCCAAAACAGAATTTTTAAAATATATTTTCAAAAACCCTAAGAATGCAACTGACACTTAAATACAACATGCAGCCAACCAAATGCATGTTTAACTACATTTAAATATATAATGTATTTTACTGTCAAACTGAATTCAATGTAGTGAAATAAAAAGCCACAAACCTAGAAATTATATAGTAGAATTTGTGGTGTTTTTTTCTTCTAGTTACTTACAGCCCTTTCGGTAGAAGACTCATAACAGAAAATTATATTTAGGGTAAAAGCACATAGCCGCATTATAGAACATATCATTATAATTTTTTTTCTAATACCATTTTCCTTACCCTTACCTCAACCCCTTTTCTCTTGTTGCTATGCACTGAGTTATATCTGAAAATTGATTTTATTTTTCTAAATTGGGAAATTAATCTAATTTAAAGTTCATTAATATGTGAGACTGTCTTTCCACTGCTCTGTTGTTCAATTTGTGTATTTTAATTTAGTGTGATTTTTAATGATTTAAGAATGAGAATGATTTAAATTGAAAACTGTGTCACCTTTCTCTGAGAAAATAACATATAGGAAGAATTATTTCTAAGATACTTTCATATATCTTAAAATTAAATATAGTACTTAAATGTGAAGAGAGAGATTTGGCTAATAACACAGATTTGTACATGATCTAAAGCTGTTCCAGACAAACTGACAAATATGAACTAAGTACAGAAACATAGAGGAAGGAAAATTCACTATAACATGGCAAGAAATAAATTCAAAGCACACATTTTCCAGACTCACAGATGATTATCAAAATCAACGCATACAAACAAATCCTTGTTTCCATTTCAAATTGTGTTATTTTTTATATTTCTTCATACATAGGTAGAATATATACAAAATCCAGATACAGCATATAAATCTTAATGGAGAATGCTTCTTTAAAGATGTGGAATGATTTTTTAAAGGTAAGTGGGATGCTTAAAATTTTATAGTCTGGAATGAGAGATAAACAAAAAGATAAATGGTTGACAGAGGACCACTTAGAGCTATGGTCTCAGCCTACTAATATTATTTTCAGTTAATAAAATTCAGGCAGAGGCAGAAATTTTTAATTTAGGAGATAGAAATAAATCAAGTGGCTCAAAACAAATGTCATATAAAACAATTATTGCATGGCATAAGCTAGCAAACGGGTTTATGGAGCTCAGAACAGACACTGACGTAAATAAACACAGGAAGGCGTGCAAAAGAAAAATTCAAAGAGAAAATGAACAATAGTTATGAAAGAAAAGCAAGCTTTTAAATAATTGCCATATAATGAAATAATTTCAGTTATTTTACAAACATTTGATTAGTATTTTCCTTAGCATAGCATCAGGCCTATTATGACTATCCCCAAATAATTATACTCAATTTTCTCACACACTATTATTCTGTTTGGACTAGCCAATATCTATGGAGGCAAAATTTCACTCAACAAGTTAGATGTCTGTCCAGCTGAAATAAAATAAAGATGCTATTAAAGACCTGCTTCTGGGAAATGCCAAAGCCAAGAATGCCTACACAGATCTTGAAATATCAGTTTTCTGTAATTTTGAACATGTACAGCAGAGGGCACTAATATAATTATAGTGCTTCAACCGATGGGAATAATTATCTCTGATTCTGAGATTCAGCGGAAGTAGTAAAGTGGAAAGTCTTTCTCATCTTCATCAATGAATAGTTTCCTATATAAATAGGGACATCCTTTGCATGAAATTTACTTAATTTTTATAGCTAAAGGGCCATAATAATAGAAAGTTAATGCTGATTATTCCCCAAGAAATCAACAACACAATGAGTGATCTTTGAACATCATAAACCAGCTTCCTCAGAGGCCAATAACACTCCATCAACTTTCCCCTACTTCCTTTTGCTCTCACATTACTTGACTCACCTAACTACCTCTTCTCCCAAAACACCGTCACAGAAATCTAAAAGTGGAAAAACTTTTGGCTGTGTTAGAGGCTTTTTATGATGCAGTTGAAGCATTGTTTGATTGTAATGATCGGTATAAAATGATGGAAAATTTGAGACAAGTGGAAAGACCAGCAGTTAGCTGTTATAAAAGAATGAGTATGATACAAAATCATGCTCAAATATGTTGTTTCATCATGAAGAGAGAAAGAACTGATGGTCAAATTGTTTGCGGTCTTCACTTTCAAGGTAAAGTTAATAGAATAACTGCCACTTCTATGCAAAGCAAATAGTTTGTATGTGTATTAAGGAAAATAATCACTTGCTTTATGAATTTAACTGGGTTTGATGTGTGGTGACATAGAGATAATTATAAAAAGGGCCCTGCTTTCCAAAACTTGAAAGTCTAGTGGCAGACAGAAGACATGCTAATGTATAAACTAAATAAACTTGGTAAGTCTTGTGCAACATAGAAAAGGGTATGATTCTTGGAGCTTCGGGGAGTCAGGAAAGGTCTGTGAGGCTAATGACAATTAAGTTGAGGTTTATGGGAATGGTAGGCATTTATTAGGTAGAGAAGCGATGAAACAATGTTCCAGAAAGATTGTTTCATGCCAAGACTTGGAGGCATGAAAGGCTAATCATTAAATAAATACATCTCTAGCATTCTTGGGAACATCCGCCTGGAAGCCATGATTTTGTACGAGGTAGAAAGTAATTTATTATACCAGTTAAATAATTGCAGTGGGTTCTTAAGAAATTTAAGAGGGGAGCATGTTAGTTTTCCGAGCGCTAAAATAAATACTATAGAATGGGTTGACTTAAGCAAAGAGAATTTATGGGTTCATGGTTTTGAGGCTAGAAGAAGTCCGAAAATTGAGGCCATCAGCAACATAATATTTTCTCCTAGAATACTGGCATTCCAGGACTAAATATCAGCAATCCATGGTCCTTGGCTTTTCCTGTCATGTAGCAATGCACATGGTGGTCCCCTGTGTTAGGATCGAGACCCACGCTGTTTCAGTTAGCAACATCTTAACTAATGAGAAAATCTTCAGAAAGTCCTATCGACAAGAGGTTCATACCCACAGAGGTGGATTAAGATAAAGAACATGATTTGGGGGATACATAACTCCAGGTCACAAAAGGGAGATAGCTTTGAATTTTAACAGAGGACTTTGTTAACCCAGAGAGTCTTTAATTGTGGGTATATGGGGACAGGGAGAGGTAATCTGTTTTCATGCTTGCTTTTTCATACAGCACTGTCCTATTTCAACAAGCTGGTAAAACTAGACTTAGCATTTTGGCACCTTGTTTCTGGAAGGTTATTGCTCACAATTCTAGAAACTTCTCATTACCAGTCTTTAATTCTCATTTGTGATGCATTGACTCTGAAAAAGTTTTTTTTTCAATTAGTCAGAAATTGAACAAATTTTGTTTGTTCGTTAGTTATACTTCTGACCACTGTGTTATTGACCAGAAATTAGATATGGTCAGATTTGTATTGTCAGAATGAAACGTCTTTAGAGTTTGCAAGCGAGAATTATTTTGAGGTTGAGAGTCACTATAAAGCCAGTTATTCATAAAGGTATGGGCTATGCATTTTAAGGGTCTCAGAAATATTTGAGGTGTGCAAAATAATTTAATGGCTTCAAAATACCAAAAGAAAATGGGAAGACAAAAATTAGTATATGTCCTGTTCTGTGTTTACAAAAGTAATACTAACCTTTCAACTTCATCTCAACACTTTTCTACTAATATAGAAAACTTACTTAATGTGGAATGTGGATGCGTGTCATATGTTTTATATGATTTGAAGTAGGTCCTCCAAATATACAAATATTCAGGGCCCTCAAGCTCCTCAAATATCCCAGCATTCTAATTATTTTATTTTTGAACACTGTTCTGGGAATCCCTGATTAAAATTATCTGTCACACCTTTTCCAAGGAGACAGAAGATGGGTGGAGTCAGGAGAACTACAGGCTTCACTGCTTGTTCCTAACCCTGGTCCATTTTTGTTATCGGGGCCTGGTTCTACATCACATGGCTTAGCCTGGGAGTCTTGTCTTTTTCTTGATTCTTCTGGTTCTAGGAGGGTGAAAGAACCCAAAAGTGTATATGAACCATATTTATGTTTGTAGATAAATTCTAAGTAATCAGAAAGGAGATATATGGCAGATACTTGCCAGCTTACAACATGTCACCTACCAGACATTCTTTTTAAGTTGGTGTGCTGGTTTGAAAATATCATGTGCCCCAGAAAAGCCATGTTTCAATCCTGGTCCAATCTTGTAGGGGCAGCTGTTTCTTTTAATCCTGATTCAATACTGTAGATTGGAAACTTTTGATTAGATTATCTCCATGGAGATGTGGCATGCCCAAATGCAGGTGTGGCCTTTTGATTAGATGGAATTGTGACTCCATCCATTCAGGGTGGGTCTTGATTAGGTTACTGCGATCCTTTAAATGAGGAAACATTTTGGAGAGAACCAGAAATGACAGTGCCAACACACACTTCAGAGCAGAGCTGACAGGCAGAGAACAGAAACACGGATGTTTGAAGATGCTTGGAGCCTAGCAGAAGTCTCCATGAGATGTGAGGCAAGCCAGAACCTGGAGAGAGCCAAGGGGAGCCAAGAGATGAAAGCCAGCCCTGGAGAAGCAAAGTGAGGAACCCCCACAGGAACAGAGGCTGAAAGTAACGGAGCCCAGCAAGGGACCAGCATATGCCAGCCATGTGACTACTAAGCTGATAGACATGTTCCTGGCCTGTCAGCCTTCCTTGAATTAAGATATTTTTCCCTGGATGCCTTAGTTTGGATGTTTTCTTGGTACTAGAACTGTAAACTTGTAACTTATTAAATTCCCTTATAAAAGACATTCCATTTCTGTTTATAGCATTCTGGCAGCTTCCAAACTAATACAGTGGGTTATCTAAAATTTGGATTCATTTTTGCCCAGAAACATGCTACAAATATTTTAGCCACAACTACACTGAGTTTCTACAAAATGAACTCAGTCCTGGATTCCATCTCTAAAGGTAAGGGTCCTAGCTTCTTTAATGCAGAGCAAGGGAACAGAAATATGCATCTGACAGTTGGCATGAAACAGTAGGGTTTGGTGTAAAATAGAAGGATCTCATGTTTCTCTAATTTTCTGTGTTTGATAAAATGTTGTAATGTACCAAAACAGAAAGAGTCCATATTTTATAAGCATTGCATCCATAGTCAGATTCCATCCTCACTCCTAGGTCTCCATTCCCACCTCCCCCTGCTTCAGCCCTGGCATTGAACTGTGGAGAAGGGGCCTTGTGCCTGCCTGTTGAGGTGGGAAGAGTAGGAAAAAAAACATTTGCCTAGCATCACATGTGAGCTGTAGGTTTGTCTGTTGGGACTGCCCTGCTTTTGTTTAAAGCTGGAAAGATGGAGGCAAAATCTTGCAACAATGTGAATTATGAGCATTGGAAATAAAATGTGATGGTTTTGCGATTGATAATGTTGGTTGCCAAGTGTGACAGAAACACTTATCAGGTAAAGAATATCCACTCTTCCCATCTACCTTATGTAGAGAACCTGGACTTTTATTTGGGTTGACAAAGTTTCCAGTCAAAACACTTGTTTTTCATCTTCTCTTTCAGCTGAGGGTTGCCTGGCAACACAGCTCTAACCAATGAGATGTAAGTGGAAATCTACTAAGGAATTTGGGGAAGGGTTTTGCATTCATGAGAGAGATGCATCCCCTCCCTACTTCCTTCTTTATTCACCAAGGAATCAGGATGTAATCCCTGCATTGACAATAACCATCAGGTTTTCACAAAGATGAAACTCACGGGCTAAGTTTCACAGAGCAGGAATTTAGAAGAAGTTGGAATCTTTGTTAACGCTGAGCAGTGTGGACTCCCTAAATCTTGACTTCTTGTTAGGTAAGAAAACAAACACCTATGTGTTTAAGATACCATATTAAGTATCATAATTAGGTATCTTATGCATAGATTGGGGAGGGGCAGACATTTCAGATGGAAGGAACAGAATACCCAGAGATAGAAATAGTGAGTGTATAGGGTGGAGAGTAAGTGGTTTATTTTGATTGGTGCATAGGGTATGTGTGAGGAAGTATAGTGAAATAATTTTAAAAATCAAGGTGGAGCCAGATGGTAGAAGGCTTGGCCTACCAAGTGAAAGAATTTGTATTTTGTAATGAAGTCAATGAGGAGCCACTGAAAGTCTCTGAGTTGCAGAGTGCCATGCTGAGAGCAATGCTTTGTCAGGCAAGTGCTGGCTGTAGTAGTTCAGCTGGATGGGACCAGTTAGGAGACTATTGTACCCATCTGTGTTAGAATAAATGAAGGCCTGAATCCAGGTAGGCACAATAAAAATGGAGAGGAGGGGTGTATGTGGAAATATTTTGAAGACCAAATAGACAGATTCTGATGTATGGAGTAAATGTAGGGTAGGGGATGGATCTTGTCTCTTTCTGACTTTCATATTTTGGTGATTGAATGGACAATATAAGGATTGGTTTGGAATCAGTTTTTCTTCCTTTTGAAATGAGACAGAAGAGGGAACTCATAGATGAAGAGTACTTCCTAAAGGCTACAACACTGTTGGATATAGGCCTTTATCTTTCTTCCCCCGACTTCAAAATTCCTCTGGTTAAGGTTTTAATTAAATAAATCCTTTGGAATATAGGACATATGAAGTTAGAGATGACTTTTTATTTACTGTTTCCCCAGCACCTAGAAGAGAGGTTGGCACATGGTCAGAGTAGACCTTCAATAAGTATATGTTGAATAAATGAATGAATTATTCATTATTGTTGGAAATTTTTGGAAGTGCAATTGTCTGTAGACCAGAAAAGGTCTTTAAAGATGTCTTGACTAAGTCTGCTCTTTTAAAAGAAAACGAATCTGATTCACAGAGAAATTATGGCTCATAGATATCATAATTTTACATGGGTATGTGTGTTACATTTCTAGAGAAAAATAAATCAAGAATAAAAAAGAATCAAAAGTTACATGCAATGAGGACTTCCTGGAAGATGGCGGCTTAGTAAGACGCGCGGATCTTAGTTTCTTCTCCAGGACACCTACTAGGGGAGTAGAAACGATACAGAAAGCGCCCAAAGCCACAACAGAGATAAAAAAGACAGCGTACCCCATCCTGGAACGGCTGGCTGGCTGAGAGAAGCAGCTCGGGTGAGATCGCCGAGGCGCGCGGGCCTTACCGGGTGGGGTGGCAAGCGGCCAGAGTTACTCCCTTCCCCCTTCCCGGGCCGGCTGGGAGAATTGGAGAGGCGGTCCCCTGAAACAAAGATGGCTGGCGCCCACATCACGCGCAGCCCCCGGACCAACTGAGAGAATTGGATCGGAAACCCCCAGGCCGCGGAGAACGGTGACGGGTGGGGGAGGCCCCTTCCAAACCCGTGACTCCCGGGGAATGTGCACTCTCTCGGGCGGGCCGCTGCCGCTGGCGCCCTCCTGCCACGCTTGTTGCCCAGGGCCGACTAGGAAATTCGGACGGGCTCTTTCCCTGGCTGCGGCGACCAGCAACCCTCCCTGCGTTCGGACCCCGGGCCGGCTCAGTTTAAGGTCCCACAGCACCTTTTACTGGTGGGACCCGCAGACAAACGGGTGCCACGAGCGCCACCTACTGGGCAGGATAAGAAAAACAGAACCCAGAGATTTCACAGAAAAATATTACAACCTTGCTGGGTCCAACACCAAGAGAAATCTGAATAAATGCCCAGACGCCAGCAGCAGAAGATAACTGTCCACGCTCAAAAGATTGAGAATATGGCCCAGTCAAAGAAACAAACCAATAGCTCAAATGAGACACAAGAGCTGAGACAACTAATGCTGAATATACGAACAGAAATGGAAAACCTCTTCAAAAATGAAATCGATAAATTGAGGGAGGACATGAAGAGGACATGGGCTGAACATAAAGAAGAAATAGAAAAACTGAAAAAACAAATCGCAGAACTTATGGAAGTGAAGGATAAAGTAGCAAACATAGAAAAAATAATGGATAGCTACAATGATAGATTTAAAGAGACAGAAGATAGAATTAGTGATTTGGAGGATGGAACATCTGAATTCCAAAAAGAAACAGAAACTATAGGGAAAAGAATGGAAAAATTTGAACAGGGTATCAGGGAACTCAAGGACAATATGAACCGCACAAATATACGTGTTGTGGGTGTCCCAGAAGGAGAAGAGAAGGGAAAAGGAGGAGAAAAACTAATGGAAGAAATTATCACTGAAAATTTCCCAACTCTTATGAAAGACCTAAAATTACAGATCCAAGAAGTGCAGCGCACCCCAAAGAGATTAGACCCAAATAGGCGTTCTCCAAGACACTTACTAGTTAGAATGTCAGAGGTCAAAGAGAAAGAGAAGATCTTGAAAGCAGCAAGAGAAAAACAATCCATTACATACAAGGGAAACCCAATAAGACTTTGTGTAGATTTCTCAGCAGAAACCATGGAAGCTAGAAGACAGTGGGATGATATATTTAAAATACTAAAAGAGAAAAACTGCCAACCAAGACTCCTATATCCAGCAAAATTATCCTTCAAAAATGAGGGAGAAATTAAAACATTCTCAGACAAAAAGTCACTGAAAGAATTTGTGACCAAGAGACCAGCTCTGCAAGAAATACTAAAGGGAGCACTAGAGTCAGATACAAAAAGACAGAAGAGAGAGATATGGAAAAGAGTGTAGAAAGAAGGAAAATCAGATATGATATATATAATACAAAAGGCAAAATGTTAGAGGAAAATATTATCCAAACAGTAATAACACTAAATGTCAATGGACTGAATTCCCCAATCAAAAGACATAGATTGGCAGAATGGATTAAAAAACAGGATCCTTCTATATGCTGTCTACAGGAAACACATCTTAGACCCAAAGATAAACATAGGTTGAAAGTGAAAGGTTGGGAAAAGATATTTCATGCAAATAACAACCAGAAAAGAGCAGGAGTGGCTATACTAATATCCAACAAATTAGACTTCAAATGTAAAACAGTTAAAAGAGACAAAGAAGGACACTATATACTAATAAAAGGAACAATTAAACAAGAAGACATAACAATCATAAATATTTACGCACCGAATCAGAATGCCCCAAAATACGTGAGGAATATACTGCAAACATTGAAAAGGGAAATAGACTCATATACCATAATAGTTGGAGACTTCAACTCACCACTCTCATCAAGGGACAGAACATCTAGACAGAGGATCAACAAAGAAATAGAGAATCTGAATATTACTATAAATGAACTAGACTTAATAGACATTTATAGGACATTACATCCCACAACAGCAGGATACACCTTTTTCTCAAGTGCTCATGGATCATTCTCAAAGATAGACCACATGCTGGGTCACAAAGCAAGTCTTAACAAATTTAAAAAGATTGAAATCTTACACAACACTTTCTCGGACCATAAAGGAATGATGTTGGAAATCAATAATAGGCAGAGTACCAGAAAATTCACAAATACGTGGAGGCTCAACAACACACTCCTAAACAACGACTGGGTCAAAGAAGAAATTGCAAGGGAAATTAGCAAATACCTCGAGGCGAATGAAAATGAAAACACAACATATCAAAACTTATGGGATGCAGCAAAGGCAGTGCTAAGAGGGAAATTTATTGCTCTAAATGCCTATATCAGAAAAGAAGAAAAGGCAAAAATTCAGGAATTAACTATCCATTTGGAAGAACTGGAGAAAGAACAGCAAGCTAACCCCAAAGCAAGCAAAAGGAAAGAAATAACAAAGATTAGAGCACAAATAAATGAAATTGAAAACATGAAAACAATAGAGAATATCAATAAGGCCAGAAGTTGGTTCTATGAGAAAATCAATAAGATTGATGGGCCCTTAGCAAGATTGACAAAAAGAAGAAGAGAGAGGATGCAAATCAATAAGATCAGAAATGGAAGAGGAGACATAACTACTGACCTCACAGAAATAAAGGAGGTAATAACAGGATACTATGAACAACTTTACGCTAATAAATACAACAATTTAGAGGAAATGGACAGGTTCCTGGAAAGACATGAACAACCAACTTTGACTCAAGAAGACATAGATGACCTCAACAAACCAATCACAAGTAAAGAAATTGAATTAGTCATTCAAAAGCTTCCTAAAAAGAAAAGTCCAGGACCAGATGGCTTCACATGTGAATTCTACCAAACGTTCCAGAAAGAATTAGTACCAATTCTCTTCAAACTCTTCAAAAAAATCGAAGTGGAGGGAAAACTACCTAATTCATTCTATGAAGCCAACATCACCCTCATACCAAAACCAGGCAAAGATATTACAAAAAAAGAAAACTACAGACCAATCTCTCTAATGAATACAGATGCAAAAATCCTCAATAAAATTCTAGCAAATCGTATCCAACAACACATTAAAAGAATTATACATCATGACCAAGTAGGATTCATCCCAGGTATGCAAGGATGGTTCAACATAAGAAAATCAATTAATGTAATACACCATATCAACAAATCAAAGCAGAAAAATCACATGATCATCTCAATTGATGCAGAGAAGGCATTCGACAAGATTCAACATCCTTTCCTGTTGAAAACACTTCAAAAGATAGGAATACAAGGGAACTTCCTTAAAATGATAGAGGGAATATATGAAAAACCCACAGCTAATATCATCCTCAATGGGGAAAAATTGAAAACTTTCCCCCTAAGATCAGGAACAAGACAAGGATGTCCACTATCACCACTATTATTCAACATTGTGTTGGAGGTTCTAGCCAGAGCAATTAGACAAGAAAAAGAAATACAAGGCATCAAAATTGGAAAGGAAGAAGTAAAACTATCACTGTTTGCAGACGATATGATACTATACGTCGAAAACCCGGAAAAATCCACAACAAAACTACTAGAGCTAATAAATGAGTACAGCAAAGTAGCAGGTTACAAGATCAACATTCAAAAATCTGTAGCATTTCTATACACTAGTAATGAACAAGCTGAGGGGGAAATCAAGAAACGAATCCCATTTACAATTGCAACTAAAAGAATAAAATACCTAGGAATAAATTTAACTAAAGAGACAAAAAACCTATATAAAGAAAACTACAAAAAACTGCTAAAAGAAATCACAGAAGACCTAAATAGATGGAAGGGCATACCGTGTTCATGGATTGGAAGACTAAACATAGTTAAGATGTCAATCCTACCTAAATTGATTTACAGATTCAATGCAATACCAATCAAAATCCCAACAACTTATTTTTCAGAAATAGAAAAACCAATAAGCAAATTTATCTGGAAGGGCAGGGTGCCCCGAATTGCTAAAAACATCTTGAGGAAAAAAAACAAAGCTGGAGGTCTCGCGCTGCCTGACTTTAAGGCAGATTATGAAGCCACAGTGGTCAAAACAGCATGGTATTGGCATAAAGATAGATATATCGACCAATGGAATCGAATAGAGTGCTCAGATATAGACCCTCTCATCTATGGACATTTGATCTTTGATAAGGCAGTCAAGCCAACTCACCTGGGACAGAGCAGTCTCTTCAATAAATGGTGCCTAGAGAACTGGATATCCATATGCAAAAGAATGAAAGAAGACCCATCTCTCACACCCTATACAAAAGTTAACTCAAAATGGATCAAAGATCTAAACATTAGGTCTAAGACCATAAAACAGTTAGAGGAAAATGTTGGGAGATATCTTATGGATCTTACAACTGGAGGCGGTTTTATGGACCTTAAACCTAAAGCAAGAGCACTGAAGAAGGAAATAAATAAATGGGAACTCCTCAAAATTAAACACTTTTGTGCATCAAAGAACTTCATCAAGAAAGTAGAAAGACAGCCTTCACAATGGGAGACAATATTTGGAAATGACATATCAGATAAAGGTCTAGTATCCAGAATTTATAAAGAGATTGTTCATCTCAACAACAAAAAGACAGCCAACCCAATTACAAAATGGGAAAAAGACTTGAACAGACACCTCTCAGAAGAGGAAATACGGATGGCCAAGAGGCACATGAAGAGATGCTCAATGTCCCTGGCCATTAGAGAAATGCAAATCAAAACCACAATGAGATATCATCTCACACCCACCAGAATGGCCATTATCAACAAAACAGAAAATGACAAGTGCTGGAGAGGATGCGGAGAAAGAGGCACACTTATCCACTGTTGGTGAGAATGTCAAAGGGTGCAACCACTGTGGAAGGCAGTTTGGCGGTTCCTCAAAAAGCTGAATATAGAACTGCCATACGACCCAGCAATACCATTGCTAGGTATCTACTCAAAGGACTTAAGGGCAAAGACACAAACGGACATTTGCACACCAATGTTTATAGCAGCATTATTTACAATTGCAAAGAGATGGAAACAGCCAAAATCTCCATCAACAGAAGAGTGGCTAAACAAACTGTGGTATATACATACGATGGAATATTATGCAGCTTTAAGACAAGATAAACTTATGAACCATGTAATAACATGGATGGACCTAGAGAATATTATGCTGAGTGAATCCAGCCAAAAACTAAAGGACAAATACTGTATGGTCCCACTGATATGAACGGACATTCGAGAATAAACTTGAAATATGTCATTGGTAACAGAGTTCAGCAGGAGTTAGAAACAGGGTAAGACAATGGGTAATTGAAGCTGAAGGGATACAGACTGTGCAACAGGACTAGATACAGAAACTCAAAAATGGACAGCACAATAATACCTAATTGTAAAGTAATCATGTTAAAACACTGAATGAAGCTGCATCTGAGCTATAGGTTTTTGTTTTGTTTTGTGTTGTTTTGTTTTGATTTTACTATCATTACTTTTATTTTTTTCTCTATATTAACATTCTATATCTTTTTCGGTTATGTTGCTAGTTCTTCTAAACCAATGCAAATGTACTAAGAAATGATGATCATGCATCTATGTGATGATGTTAAGAATTAATGATTGCATGTGTAGAATGGTATGATCTCTAAATGTTGGGTTAATTTCTTTTTTTCCGTTAATTAAAAAAAAAAAAAAGAGAAGGGATAATTGGAGATGAAGGGATACAGACTGTACAACGGCACTGGATATAAAAACTCAGAAATGGACAGCACAATACTACCCAATTGTAATGCAATTATGTTAAAACACTGAATGAAGCTGCATGTGAGGTATAGGTTTTTTGTTTTTGTTTTTTTTCTTTCTATTATTGTTTTAATTCTTATTCTGTTGTCTTTTTATTTCTTTTTCTAAATCGATGCAAATGTACTAAGAAATGATGAATATGCAACTATGTGATGTTATTAAGAATTACTGATTGTACATGTAGATTGGAATGATTTCTAATTGTTTTGTTAATTCTTTTTTTAATTAATAAAAAAAAAAGTTACATGCAATGAGAGGATCATATGGTATGACAAACTTTGGGATCTATCCTGTAACCACTTTTTGAAGAGTGCTTTGAAAACTATTGCTTTTTTATTTCTTTGCTTTGTATATATGTTATACTATACAATAAAAGAGTTTTAAAAAAAGTTATGTGCAAATTTTGCTTAGGACCAACTTTAAATAAATGGGTACATATCACTAGATGCTAGTATGTCTAATAATATTCAAGGTGTAGTAAGATATTTTAAAACAAGACTAGACCTAATCTTTTCCCTCAGAGAATTTGCGTTTTAGTTAGGGAGATAAGATTAAGGCACATGAAATAGCTAGAGTGCAATTAAAAACTATAATTGTGTGGGATTGCATACATAAATTCAGGAAAGGAAGAGATTAATGTGGTCTAGAGACTCTGTTCTGTAAAAATTAAATATATATATATATTAGTATGAGAACATAAATGATGCCATTTATCCAATTATGAGCTCGCATGAAGCTGAACAGAGCAGAATTCAAAATGAATTGAAAACATTGGGTTAAGTCTAACAAGGTGAATTTTAATCTTATTTTAACAATTCCTAGTAAGAATTTGTTTATAGCTAAAGATATTGAGCATTTACTATGAAACAGGTAGTATTTGGTGCTTTACCTGCATGATTTCATTCAATCCTCATATTACCCCATGAAGCTACATTTAACACTCATTTTAAGTTTAAGCAATGTTCCCAAACTAAAATAGTTCATAGCAGAAGAGTCTATTATTCAAATAAAATCTAAACTCTTATCTACTATTATATCACATTGCCTCAATAGCTTAAAAAGGATAAACATAAACGTTTATATTTATATATTTAATATGAAGCACCTCATCAGTTTGGGGTACAAATAAGACAATTTAAATATTTAAGGCACCACCAGCCCAATTAACAAGAAGTTCATTCTCTATTTTGGGCTTCCTATTTAAGCTGCCTGGAATATAACTCTAAATAAAAAGACTTCTCTGATTCTATCAGCTAGAAGAGGAAAGGACTGAACAATCTCATCAGGATTTTAAAGGTTCCAGTTTCCAGATGCCTAACCTGGAATCTGTGGTTGAGAACTGACCCTGCATGTTGATGAGGCTTTCTTGTCTGAATTGGCCATGTTACCCTTGGCTAGTACAGATCACAGGCCACAAACATCATCTTTATGGGAAGATGATCCTATATTCTCCAGCTGTAACTTGGACCAAGAACAACTACACTTAAGCTTTTGAGTTGATAGCTCTTTAGTTTACATTCAACTGCTTGGTCAATGCCCTCCAACACAGCTTCAGTGACAGAGTCAGTATTAACTTTCAGAGTCAATCAAATGCTGTGTCAGAACTGGCCCTCATTCTACAAACACTTTTTTTCTAGTTCTGAGCCTGGGTCACCAGACCAGATTTTTCCTTCCTCATGGACCCTTTTCCTACCATCTCAATCCACAAGAGCAATTCTGATAATGTTATATCTCCACAGAAGACTCCAGGATGCAAAGCGTCTTTTGTGTATTAACTTAACTCCTCATATTACTCCATGAAACTTGTTTTAATCCTCATTTAAGGTTAGGCAATGTTCCCAAGGTCAAACAGCTCATAAGTGATGAATCTATTACTTAAATTTAGATCTAGTTATTCTATTACATTACGCTGCCTCAATAACTTTAAAAGGATATTTATGTATCTATGTATACCAAAGAGTTCTACTTACCATCCCAGTCACGTGATGATCAATCACAAAGGTCTACTTTGAGCTCAGAACCTCTCACAAGAGCTTCAAATTTGCATATTCTTTTGCCTACTCAAAATCTCTACCTGAACACATCCTAGACATTTCAAATTTAATATGTCCCAAATGAAACTTTTGATCTCTCGCTTCTAAGACTGCTCATTCAACAGTTTTTGTCATCTTAGTAAATGATATCTCAAGATACTCAGTTGCTCAAACCAAAAACCTGGGACTCAGAATTAATTCTTCCATGTCAGCAAGTCCTGTCAGCTCAGCTTTCAGAGTACACGCTGGATCCCACCATCTTGCTCCTTTTCCCCTGCAAACACCCTGGTCCAAGACACCTTCTTCTCTGGGCTCATCTTCTTTTCCCATTCTGCTTTCCCCAATGTTGCTTCCTATTGAAACGGAGCTCGAAGGATATTAAGGAATGATGAGAAAGAAAGAAAGGAAGAAGGAGAGAAAGAAAGACACAGACGGGCTCAGGGGGTCTGAAGCTTGAGTTTACTTCAGACAGACTTCAGACAACTTTATTTTCAACCAGATCTTAGTTATATACCACAGGATGTCAATAGATATGCAGGCATTTCCCGAGGGAGCAAGATTCTTATCTCACAGTGCCCTTCATACTTAACATAACTGTTTTGGGTAAACATTCTCTTCCTCCCAGACTGCTCTACATAACAATCGCCACAGTTTACGCTGCCATCCCGAGGCCAGCAGCTTGCAACAAATTCTGTAGGTCTTGCTTTAAACTCTTGGCTTCTACACCCCAACCCTACAATCCATTCTCCCCACAGCAGTCAAAGTGTTTTTCACCAATGTAGGGAAATCATGTCTTTTTGCTTACAAGTCTTCAATTTCTTATTAGTCTTGGAATAAAATCCAAACTCTTTATTTCATCTTACACCACTTTTCCTTTCACTCATTCTGATTCAAGCCATATCTGCCTCTTCTCTGATGTTTGAACACATCATGTGTATTAGAGTTCTCTAGGGAAATAGAATTGACAGGAGATATCTGTAAATATCATGAGATTTTTATTAGAATTGCCTCACGCGATTGTGGGGATATGCAAGTCCAAATTCCATAAGGCAGGCCAGAAGTGGGGAACTCCAATGAAGGTTTTTGATGAATTCCCCAGGAGAAGCTGGCTGGCTGAAGTAGAGATAGAAATTCTGTCATCTGAGTGCTGAACTCGTAACTTCTCCTTTTAAAGCCTCCAACTGATTGGATGAGACTTCTCTTATTATTGAAGGCAGTCACCTCAGTTAATTGTAGATGTAATCAGCCATAGATGAAGTTAACTTACTCATGATTTAAGTCCATGAAATGCACTCACAGTAACAATCAGGCCAGAGCTTGCTTGACCAAATAACGGATACTATCACCTGGTCAAATTTACATATGAACTTAACATCACACCAAGCCACTTTACTTCTCACAGCCTTTGCATTGGCCCAGACTTTCTGAATGGCTAGTTCCCTCTCACTTTTCATGTTTTAAGCTTAAATTCCATGGCCTCAGAAGGGCCTTTCCTAATCAACCTGACAGAAGTAGCCCCTACCTAGAGAGTCCTTATTGCAACATACTCTCTTTCCTTTCTAGTGCTTATTGCATTCTCTATCTCGTTTCATAAACATTGTTTATAACAAGTGAACTTGGAGAATTTCAGTGAAGAACACAGGTTATCAGGAGATAGAAATGGGGTAGGTCAAGTAATTGGTGTTAAAGGAATACAGAGTATATAACAGGACTGATTGTAAAAATTAAGGAATGGATAGAACAACACTACCTGATTGTAGCACGCAATGTGAGTATGATAGAGGGAGAAGGACTGAGGGCACATATGAAACCAGAAGGAAAGATAGAGGATAAAGACTGACATGGTATCATTTAGGAATGCCTAGAGTGTACAACATGGTGATTAAATGTACAAGTTAAAAAATGTTTTTGCATGAGGAAGAACAAAAGAATGTCAGTATTGCAGGGTGTTGAAAATAGATGCTATATGGGAAAAAGTCCAATCAATGCAAGCTAAAGTCTAAGTCAACAGGAACATTGTAATATGCTTCCAAAGAATGTAACAAAGGCATTATGCCAAAACCAAGTGTCAACAGGCAGGTGGATTGGGAAAGGGGTG
Source organism: Tamandua tetradactyla (assembly GCF_023851605.1). Taxonomy (NCBI): domain Eukaryota; kingdom Metazoa; phylum Chordata; class Mammalia; order Pilosa; family Myrmecophagidae; genus Tamandua; species Tamandua tetradactyla. The sequence continues at coordinate 80,150,359 of NC_135328.1, read as the reverse complement.
TGGATTCTTTGTAGAAGAAAAGGAAATGCCTTCAAATAGAGTATGGTGGTGGAGACATATCTATACACTTGGACTGGATTGTATGATGTGTGAATAAAACTATTTAAAAAATGAACACAGAGAAACAAGTGCTAGAGAAAATGTGGAGAAAGAAATGTACCTATTCACTGTTGTTAGGGAAATGAGGGGTACAACTTCTTGGAGGGCAGTGTGGTGGTTCTACAGGAGACTAGGGGTGGGTTTGCCATAAGATCCTGAAACCCTGTTGTTCAGTATGTACCTGGAGGAGCTGAGTATGGGGACACAAATGGACATTTGCCCACTGGCGTCTCTAGTGGCAGTGTTCGTGATCCATGTAGCCTAAGGGAACAACGACTGAGGAAGGGAAAGGGGAACTATGATGTATACATATAGTGGAATACTGAGCAGCCGCGAGAGGGAATGAAATTGTGAGACATGTGACTAGATGAATGAGATGTATGTTGAATGAAATGTCAGGAACAAAAGGACAGATATTATAATGACTCAATCATATGGAGAAACTATCATATAAAAATTCAGTGAACTAAAGTTGAGAGCATGGGATATCAGGTTGGGGCATATTGTAAAGAGTCCTAGATTGTAAGCTCTTAGAGCAGTCATACAAATTCAGGAGGTGTAACTGTTAATTCTAAATTCTCGGATACCGAGTTATTTATAGATAACATGGTCTTTCCCAGAAACTTCAGGTATTTGTGTGATACCTGAGATTCAGAGTTAGAGCTCTGAAGCTATGAAAGTCAGCAGTACCCCATACAGAAACTGCTGAAAATTTTGAAAAAGTGATCAGACATCGGATAGAGATATGAATGAAACGGAACTGGATAGGACTAAGGTATATCAGAAGACTGGGTAAAGGATGATATTGTCCATATTTTAAAAACTTAAACTTCTGTGTGAGACTAAAGGGAGAGATGTTTATTTGGTGCAAAATTTATATTTTGGGTAGTGCATTTCCTAGTTTAACTTATATGGTCAGCATAAGTACATGGAATCTTAACAAAGGCGTGAGATTTTGTTGGTTTGTCCAGGTTAGTGTGATGCCTCAATAAATCCCAGAGTGATGTGGACTCTGAACAAAAAACTATTTGCAAAGTCCCCTTGCAGGAATGGGGAAAAAGGAGGGAAACAGTCAACTTCCCCATTTGGAGAATTTCTGATATCCTCGTAAGCATTTGGTTGTCCCACCAAATCAATAGGCTGAGCCCTCAATCTTGGGGTTTGCCCCCTTTGAAATTTATCCCTGCAAAGGATAGGCTAAGCCTACTTAAAATTAGGCCTAAGAGCTACCCCCAGAGAATGTCTTTTTTTGCTCAGATGTGGCCTCTCTCTCTCTCTGTCTAAGCTGGCATGGCAAGTGAACTCACTGCTCTCCCCCACTATGTGGACCAGGGCTCCCAGGGGTGTAAAATCTCCCTGGTAATGAGGGGCAGAAGTCCCAGGATGACCCAGGACCTGGCATCAAGGGATTGAAAAACCTTCTTGACCAAAAGGGGAAAGAGAGAAATGAGAGAAAATAAAGTGTCAATGGCTGAGAGACTCCAGAGTTGAGAGGTTATCCTGGAAAATACTTATGCATTATATAGATATTCACATTTTAGTTTATGGTGTATTGGAGTGGCTAGAGGGAAGTACCTGAAACTGATGCTCCTTGTATCTAGGGTATGGACAGATAAGTAAAAAATGTGGATAAAAAGTAAACAAATGATAAGGGGAAGAAAGGTTAAAATAAATTGAGTAGAAATACAAGTGGCCAATGACAGGGAGGGGAAAAGGGTATGGTATTTATGAGGTTTTCTTTTTTATTTCTTTTTTTAAAATTTTTTATTAATTAAAAAAAATTACAAGAAGAAACACAAACATTCCCAACACATACACTGAGCAATTCACAATATCATCACATAGTCGCATATTCAACATCATGATCATTTCCCAGAACATTTGCATCAATTCAGATAAAGAAATAAAAAGACAACAGAAAAATAAAACGAAAACAGAAAAAAAATTTTTTACATACCATACCCCTTACCCCTCCCTTTCACTGATCACTAGCATTTCAAACTAAATATATTTTAACATTTGTTCTCCCTATTATTTATTTTTATTCCATATGTTCTACTCATCTGTTGACAAGGTAGATAAAAAGGAGCATCAGACACAAGGTTTTCACAATCACACAGTCACATTGTGAAAGCTATATCATTATACAATCATCATCAAGAAACATGGCTACTGGAACACAGCTCTACATTTTCAGGCAGTTCCCTCCAGCCTCTCCATTACATCTTGGATAACAAGGTGATATCTACTTAATGCATAAGAATAACCTCCAGGATAACCTCTTGACTCTATCTGGAATCTCTTAGCCATTGACACTTTGTCTCATTTCACTCTTCCCCCTTTTTGTTGAGAAGGTTCTCTCAATTCCTTGATGCTGGGTCTCAGCTCATTCTAGGGTTTTTCTCAATCTCTTGATGCTGAGTCTCAGCTCATTCTGGGATTTCTGTCCCACATTGCCAGGAAGATCCACACCCATGAGAGTCATGTCCCATGTAGGCAGGGGGAGAGTGGTGAGTTTGCTTGCTGTGTTGGCTGGAGAGAGAGGCGACATCTGAGCAACAAAAGAGGTTCTCTTGGGGGTGACCCTTAGGCCTCATTTTAAGTAGGCTTGACCTATTCCCTGTGCGGTTAAGTTTCATATGAACAAACCCCAAGACTGGGGGCTCAGCCTGTAGCTTTGATTAGCCAACTGCTTGTGAGAATATCAAGAATTCAACTTGGGGAAGTTGAGTTTTCCCCCATTCTCACCATTCCTTGAAGGGGGCTTTGCAAATACTTTTCCACTCACTGATCAAATCACTCTGGGATTCATCAGGGCATCACCTGGACAAACCAACAAAATCCCATGTCCTATACGAAGTTCCATGTACTTAAGGTGTTTAACCAACTATCTACATAAGTTATATTAGGAGATGCACTAGTCAAAATATAAATTTGTACCAAATAAACATTTTCTGTTTTAGTCTCACACACAAGTTGAAATTTAAAAATATTAATTACCATCTATTTTCAGTACACTGCAGTAATGACATTCTTTTGTTCTTCCTCATGCAAAAACATTTTTAAAATTTGTACATTTAGTCACTATCATTATACACTCTAGGCATTCCTAGATTATACCATCTCAATCTTTATTGTCTATCTTTCTTTGTGATTTCATTTATGCCCCAGCCCTCCTCCCTCTATTATTCTCACATTCAGTTTCATTCAGTGTTTTAGCATAATTGTATTACAGTTAGGTAATATCGTGCTGTCCATTTCTGAGTTTTTATATTCAGTCCTGTTGCACAGTCTGTATCCCTTCAGCTACAATTACCCAATATCTTACCCTATTTCTATCTCCTGATGGTCTCTGTCACCAATGATGTATTCCAAGTTTATTCACTAATATCAGTTTGTATCAGTGAGACCATACAGTATTTGTCCTTTTGTTTTTGGCTAATCTCACTCAGCATAATATCCTTAAGGTCCATTCATGTTGTTACATACTTCATAACTTTATTCTGTCTTACAGCTGCATAATATTCCATCTTATGTAAATGCCACAGTTTGTTTAGCCAACCAACTGTTGATGGACATTTTGGCTGCTTCCATCTATGGTAATTGTAAATAATGCTGCTATTAACATTGGTGTGTAAATATCCATTTGTGTCCTTGCTCTCATGTCCTTTGAGTAGAGATAGCATATAGATGGGTCCTGTTTTTTAATCCATTCTGCCAGACTATGTCTTTTGATTGGAGAGTTTAATCCATTAACATTCAGTGTTTTTACTGCATGGGTAGTACTTTCTTCTACTATTTTGCCTTCTGGATTTTATATGTCATATCTAATTTTCCTTCTTTTTACCTTTACTCATAGTCTTCCTTTCTATACTCTTCTCCGCACCTCTCACTTCTGTCTTCATATCTGTCTCTAGTGCTCCCTTTAGTATTTCTTGCAGAGCTGGTCTCCTGGTCTCAAATTCTCTCAGTGATTTTTTGTCTGAAAATGTTTTAATTTCTCCCTCATTTTTGAAGGACAAATTTGCTGGATATAGAATTCTAGGTTGGCAATTTTTCTCATTTAATAGTTCAAATATATCATCCCACTGTCTTCTTGCCTCCATGGTTTCTGCTGAGAGATCTGTGCATAGTCTTATTGGGCTTCCCTTGTATGTGATGGATTGCTTTTCTCTTGCTGCTTTCAAGATCCTCTCTTTCTCTTTGACCTCTGACATTCTAATTAGTAAATGGCTTGGAGTATGTCTATTGGGATCTGTTCTCTTTGGGTTATGCTGCACTTCTTGGATCTGTAATTTTAAGTCTTTCATAAGAGTTGGGAAATTTTCTTTAGTTTTTCTCCTCCTTTTCCCTTTTCTTCTCCTTCTGGGATACCCACAACATGTATATTTGTGCGCTTCATGTTGTCTTTCAATTCCCCGAGTCCCTGCTCATTTTTTTCCATTTTTTCCCCTATATTTTCTTTTTCTTGCCAGATTTCAGATGTTCCATCCTCCAGTTCACTAATCCTATCTTCTGTCTCTCAGAATCTACCATTGTAGGTTTCCATTTTCTTTTTTCATCTCTTCTACTTTGCCTTTCATTCCCATAAATTCTGTGATTTATTTTTTCAGACTTCAATTTCTTCTTTTTGTTCATTCCTTTCCTTCTTTATATCCTCTCTCAATTCATTGATTTGGTTTTTGATGAAGTTTTCCATGTCTGTTCGTATATTCTGAATTAATTGTTTCAGCTCCTGTATCTCATTTGAATTGTTGGTTTGTTCCTTTGACTGGGCCATCTTCAGTTTTCCTAATGTGATTCGTTATTTTTTGCTGGTGTCTAGGCATTTAATTACCTTAATTAGTTTATTCTGGGGATTGCTTTCACTTCTTTTACCTAGGGTTTTCTTGCTGGATGAATGTGCTGTCTATCTGTTCTTTGACATTCAGTTCAGCTTCATCTGGACCTCTAGCTTAAGTTTTGTATAACAGAATTTTTCAGTTCTTGTTTTCTTGTTTCTTGCCCTGCTTGTGTGGTGCCTTTCCCCCCATCCCCCACCCTTAGGAGGGTCTACTTAGATATTATAGACCCCAGCCAGATTTTCCCAGACCAAACTGGCCTCTTATCAGGAGGAAAGAGTCACCTGCATCGGTTTTCCCTGAGGGTGAGACCCAGCAGGTTGAAAGACTTTCCTGTGAAGTCTCTGGGCTCTGTTTTTCTTATCCTGCCCAGTAGGTGGCGCTTGTCTGCCTGCAGGTCCCACCAGCATAAGATGATGCGGTGCCTTTCACTTTGGCAGACTCTCCCTGCTGGGGGCGTGGTGGAGACCAAGGAGAGGTTGTAGGCTGGTTTATTGGCTTCAAATTACCAAGCCCTAGTGTCTGAATTCCTTGATGGAGGGATTCCACCTGAGCTGGGCTTCACCCCTCCCCTGGGGAAGGCACAGGCTCCAGACAAGCCCCCAAAAAAGCTTACTTCTGCCTATGCCTGGGGCAGTTGCAGCCTGAGAAGTCCTGCTGCTATATCCAAAGGCAGTGAAGTCTTTGTAGAAACATAGTCACAAAAACCTCTGTTTCCTTCTTTTTTTCCCCCCTTTTCCGTCAGCCCTGCCCCCTTGGTGCCAGGGCAAAAATGAGCAACCTCCACTTTGACCAGGTTCACCTAAGCTGGGTGCCTATTTTTAGTAGTCACAATTTGTGAATTAATTGGCATTTAATTGTGCTCAGTCCCTGCTGCTGGTAAAGTTCCTTTCCTTTCCCTCTGGGAAGCAACCTGTGGGGGAGGGGTGCTGGCCACTGCAGCTTTGGGAACTCACGGTTCTGTGGGGGCTTGCAGCTGGTCCAGACTGGGGTATGCTGTGTGTCCAGTCACTGACGTGGCCCCAGGAGCTGTTCTGTTCTGTTTCTGGTTATTTAGTAGTTGTTCTGGAGGACGAACTAAAATGCGCACATTGTTAAGCCGCCATCTTGACACGGACCCACACGACCCCCTTTTTTATTTCTTTTTCTGGAGTGATATAAACGTTCAAAAAAATGATCATGGTGATGAATACACAACTATATGATGAAAAAAGTTGTTTGCCTTTTTATTGTTTGTCTTTCCTCATGAGTTCAATGAAGCTAGGCACCTTTGCCTTTCTCCTCAATTCCAGCCCTAAGGTTCTAGCATGCAGTCAGTGTTCCATTTATGATTAGATGACTCAGTGACTGAGTGAATAGTTCTGAGATGTACTTTTCTGTGTCCAAGAAGTACAAATGCCTGGCATGCTTTTGACAGCTTCACTCCCTGATTCTTGAGCCTACCAGCATATTAGTCACACATGGGGAGTTGTTTTTTTTTCTTTTAACTTTTTAAATTGTGTAATATAACAGATATACAAAGCAAAGAAAGAAAAAAGCAATAGTTTTCAAAGCACTCTTCAACAAAGAGTTATAGGACAGATCCCAGGGTTTGTCATGGGCTACCATACCATCATCTCTGGTTTTCTCTTCTAGCTGCTCCAGAACATTGGAGGCTAGAAGGAATAAATATTTTTTTTATCATCACAATTGACTCTTTTTTCTTTTATTTTGTGAAAAATAACATATATATATAAAAAAAGCAATAAATTTCAAAGCACAGCACAACTAGTTGTAGAATAGATTTCAGACTTTGGTATGGGTTACAATTTCACAATTTTAGGTTTTTACTTCTAGCAGCTCTAAGATACTGGAGACTAAAAGAGATATCAATATAATGATTCAGAAATCATACTTGTTTGTTAAAGCCTACCATCTCCGTATAATTCTACCAACACCTTTGATCTTTCTTCCACTATTTAGGGGTATTTGGGCTATGCACATTCTAACTTTTTCACGTTGGAAGGGCTGTCAATAATGAGGGATAGGGAGATAGAACTAGCTGATGTTCTGGAAAGGTTGGCCCCTCTAAGTTTCAGGACTTATCTGGTCCAAGGGCCCATTTGCAAGTTGTAGGTTTCTGGAAAGTTACCCTAGTGCATGGAACCTTTGTAGAATCTTATATATTATCCTAGGTGTTCTTTAGGATTGGCTGGAATGGTTTTGGTTGGGGTTTGGCAAGTAATGATAGGTAGCAATACCTAACTGAAGTTAGTGTGATATTGTGCAAGAGTAACCCCCAGAATAGTCTCTGGACTCTATTTGAGCTCTCTTGGTCACTGATACCTTTTTGTTACACTTCTTCTCCTGCTTTTGGTCAGGATGGCAATGTTGATCCCATGATGCCAGGGCCACATGCTGTCAGGGAGACTTTTACCCCTGAATGTGCTGTCCCACATAGTTGGGAGGGCAATGATTTCTTGCTGAGCTGGGCTTAGAAACAGTGAGGCCACATCTGAGCAACAAAAGAGGTCCTCCAGAGGTGAATCTTAGGCACACCTATAGGTAGGCTAAGCTTTTCTGTTTCACAAGAGCAAGTCTCAAGACCAAGTGAATACCAGGTTATACATATACAAAACAGCCTCGAAAAATCCAGAAATAATAATCACCACTCTGGATAAAATGTAACTGCTATAAGAACTTAGAATCTAGGCCGCTGTTTTCTTATAAGCCTTTTCTAAATCAGACCATACAATAACTGCTCTTTTGTTTCTGGTTTATTTTGTGCCACAATAATGTCCCACAGGTTCATTCACAATGTCGCATGCCTCACAACTTTATTCCTTTTTTGTAGCAGCACAATAACTGATCATATCATTTGCCAATCTACTTTTCAGTCAGTGCATCCTTCAGCCACCTACATTCATTAGGCATCATGTATAATGTCTAAAGTCAACAGACCATCAACACTCTCAATTTTAGATAATTTCATTATCCCCAAGAGAAAAATGCCAATGAACACACCATTACCAAATAGGAAATCTACGCCTCCCCTTAACTCTTGTCCCTTCCCCTATTATTTACCCCGTGTGTTGCTGTAGTACTACTGATGCTTTCCTGTTAAACATATCCTATAACATGCAATAGTGGTTTTCCCCTATACCCGAACTTAAACACTTTTTGTACAAGAATCATACCTTTGAACTAGTTAATCCAAGAACTTATTTATGTTTGTAGTGTTAATCAGTATGACACATGGGTCTATACAACCCCTTTCAATCATGCTTACCTTCAGTATGGTAATATTACCTATAGACCCACTAGTAAACCAAGCACCTTCACTTCTATCTATTCCCTTATATTTGAATTCAACCTCATTAGCTAACTGTTCATCCATCTCTAGCTTCTATATATCTCTAAATCCCCTACATTCTGTATTACGAGCCTCTGATTTTACCTTTATCATGGTCATAAAAGTGGAGTCACACAGTATATATTCTTTTGTGTCTGGCTTACTTCACTTAGCTGTATGTCCACAAGGCTTATCCATCTTGTCATGTGCTTCAGGGCATCATTTCATCTTACTGCTGCATAAAATTCCATCATATGCATATATCACATTTTGTTAATCCACTCATCTGTTGATGGGCACTTGGATTGTTTCCATCTCTTGGTGATTATGAATAATGCTGCTATGAACATCGGTGTGCAAATGTCTGCTTGTGTCACTGCTTTTAGCACTTCTGGGTATATACTGAGTAGTGCTATTGCCAGGTCATAGGGCAACTCAGAATTTACTTTCCTAAGGAAATGCCAAACTCTTCCATAGTCGCTGTACATTATACATCCCCACTAGCAGTGGATAAGTGTCCCAATTTCTCCACATCCTCTCCAACATTTGTAGTTTCCTGTTTGTTTAATAGCAGCCATTCTTATGGGTGTGAAGTGGATCTCATTGTAATCTTGATCTGCATTTCCCTTATAGCTAGTGAAAATGAGCTTCTTTTCATGTGTTTTTGAGCCATCTGTATTTGCTCTTCAGAAAAATGCAAATTGATATCTTTAGCCCATCTTATGATTGGGTTGTTTGTTCTTTTGTTACTGAGTTGTATGATTTCTTTATTTATACAGACTATCAAACCTTTGTTCAATATGTGATTCCCCAATATTTTCTCCCATTGAGTTGGCTGCCTCTTCACCTTTTTGACAATGTCTTTTGAGGTGCAAAAGGGGATTTTGAGGAGTTCCCATTTATCTATTTTTTCTTTTTTTACTTGTGATTTGGGTGTAAAGTTTAAGAAGCTACCTCCTATTACTACATCTTGAAGAGGTTTCCCTACATTTTCTTCTAGAAGCATTATGGTACTAGTTCTTATATTTAGGTGTTTGATCCACTTTGAGTTAATTTTTGTATACGGTTAGGTAAGGGTCCTCTTTCATACTTTTGGCTGTTGATATACAGTTCTCCCATGGCCATTTATTGAAAAGAGTATTTTGTCCCAGCTCAGTGGCTATGGGGCCTTGTCAAAAATCAGTTGACCACAGATTTGGTGGTCTATTTCTGCATTCTTGATTAGATTCCATTTGATTCACTACTTTTATCTTTGTGCCAGTACCATGCTATTTTGACCCCTGTGATTTTATAGTAAGATTTAAAATCAGAAAGTCTTAATCCTTCCACTTTATTCTTTTTTTAGTATGCTCTAAGGTATTCAGGGTCTCTTTCCCTTCCAGATGGGTTTGTAACTAGCTTTTCCAAGTCTCCAAAGTAGGTTATTGTAATTTTTATTGGTATTGTATTGAGTCTGTAGATCAATTTGGGTAGAATGAACATCTTAACTCTATTTAACCTATGTACTCATGAGCAGGGAATACCTTTCCACCTATTTATATCATCTTTGATTTCTTTTAGCAATATTACATAATTTTCTGTGTACAAGTCCTTTACATTCCTAGTTAAGCTTATTCCTAGGTACTCAATTATTTTAGTTGCTATTCAGAATGGAATTTTTTCTTTACCGACTCCTCAGGTCATTGCTTGTTTGGACTTTTGCACATTAATTTTATATCCCAGCACCTTGCTTGAATGTGTTTATTAGCTCAGGTAACTTTTTTGTAGATTTCTCAGGATTATCAAGGTATAGTATCATGTCATCTGCAAATAATGAAAGTTTTTACTTCTTCCTTTCCAAGTTGTATGGTTTTTATTTCTTTGTCCTGCCTGATTGCTCTTTCTAGAACTTCTAGTATGATGTTGAATAATAGTGGTCACACTATTGTCTTGTTCCCAAACTTAGGGGAAATCTTTCATTCTCTCTCCATTGAGTACAATGCTGGCTCTGGATTTTTCATATATGCCCTATATCACATTGAGGAAGTTATCTTTGATTCCTATGTTTTGAAGTGTTTTTATCAGAAAAGGATGTTGAATTTTGTCACGTGCTTTTTCAGCATCAATCGAGATGATCATATGAGTTTTCCCTTTCAGTTTGTTAATGTGTTGTATTACATTAATTGATTTTCTTGTGTTGAACCATTCTTGCATTTCTGGCATAAACCCCACTTGGTTATGGTGTATAATTCATTTAATGTGTTGTTGAATTTGATTTCCTAGTACCTTGCTGAGAATTTTGGCATCTATGTTCATTAGGGAGATTGGCCTGTAGTTTTCCTTTCTTACAGCCTCTTTACTGAGTTTTGAAATTAAAATGATATTAGCTTCATAAAATGAATTAGGTAGAGTTCCTTTTTCCTCAATTTTTTGGAAATGTTTGAGCAGGATTGGGGTTAGCTTTTTTTTTTTTTTTGGAATGTGATAAAATTCCCCTGTGAAAACATCTGGCCCTGGGCTTTTCTTTGTAGGAAGATTTTTGATGACTGATTCAACCTCTTTACTTGTGATTGGTTTGTTGAGATCTTCTATTTCTTCCTGAGTCAGTGTAGCTTGTTTGTGTGTTTACAGGAATTTGTCCTTTCATCTAATTTGTCTAATTTGTTGACATATAGTTATTAATAGTATCGTCTTATAAATTCTTTTATTTCTTCAGGGTCTGTGGTAACATACCCTCTCAGATCTGATTTTGTTTATTTATATCCTCTCTCTTTTTCACTTGGTCAGCCTTGGTAGTTGCCCATCAATCTTACTGATTTTCTCAAAGAACCAACTTTTGTTTTTATTGATTCTTTCTATTCTTTTCTTCTCCCATTCATTAAACTCTGCTTTAATATTTATTTCTTGTCTTCTATTTACTTTGGGGTTAGTTTCCTGTTCTTTCTCAAGTTCCTCCAGGTGAGCAGTTAAGTCCTCAATTTTTACTCTTTCTTGTTTTTTAATATAGGCATTTAGGGCAATAAATTTCCCTCTCAGCACAGCCTTTGCTGCATCCCATAAGTCCTGATATGATGCATTCTCATTTTCATTCATCTCAGATAGCTACTGATTTCTCTATCAATTTCTTCTTTGACTCACTGGTTGTTTTAGAGTGTTATTTAATCTCCATATATTTGTGAAAGTTCTCATTCTTTGGTGGTTATTGTTGTCTAGCTTCATTCCATTGTGATCAGAAAAGGTGCTTTGAATGATATAAAGACCTATTTTGTGCCCCAGCATACAATCTATCCTGGAGAATGTGCCATGAGCAGTAGAGAAGTATGTGTATCCTGCTGTTTGGGAATGTAATGACCTATATAATTCTGTTAGGTCTAATTCATTTATCAAGTTGTTTAACTTCTCTATTTCCTTGTTGATCCTCTGTCTGGTTCTTTCTCTATAGAGGAGAGTTGTGTTTTGAAGTCTCCTACTATTATTGTGGAAACATCCATTGCTCCCTTTAGTTTTGCCAATGTCTGTCTCATGTATTTTGGAGCTCCTTAGTTAGGAGCATAAACATTTATGATTGTTATTTCTTCTTGATGAATTGTCCCTTTTATTAATATATCATGTCTTCTATGTCTCTTATGTTGTCTTTATACTTAAAATCTATTTTGTCCAATATTAGTATAGCTACTCCTGCTGTCTTTTGGTTACAACTTGTGTGGAAGACTTTTCAATCTATTTACATCCTGTGTCTAAGATGAGTCTCTAGTAAACAGCATATAGCTGGATTATATTTCTTAAATCATTTTGCTAATCTATATCTTTTAATTGGTAAATTTAGTCCATTAACATTCAAAGTTATTACTGAGAAGGTGTTTTTTGAATTCACAAACTTATCCTCTGGATTTTATTTGTCAGATCTGTATATTCTTTTCCCTCTATCTCTTTTTATCCTTTAAATTACCCTTACTGGTCCTCTTCAATTCAGTACACTCTTCCAGATCTCTCTCTCCTGTCATTTTTTTTTTCCACCTGCAGAACTCCCATTAGTATTTCTTGTAGGGCCGGTTTCTTGTTGACAAATTCTTTCAGGATTTGTTTGTCTGTGAAAATTTTAATCTCTCCCTCAGATTGAAGAAGAATTTTGCTGGGTACAGAATTCTTGGCTGGAAGTCTTCTCTTTCAGGATCTTAAGTATATCATGCCGCTGCCTTTTTGCCTCCATAGTGTCAGCTGAGTAGTCTGAACTCAGTCTTATGTGGTTTCCCTTGTATGTAATAGATTGTTCTTCCCTTGCCACTTTCAGGATTTTCTGCTTCTCTTCAACATTTGACAGAGTGATTAGTATGTGTCTTGGGGAAGGCCTATTTGGATTTATTCTATTTGGAGTTCATTGGGCATCTTTGATTTGCATATTTATGTCCTTAATAAGGGTTGGGAAGTTTTCCCCCATTACATCCTCAACTTATCTACCTAGCCCTTTACTCTTTTCTTCTCCTTGTGGGATACCAATGATTCTTATATTTGTGTTCTTTGTTTTGTCTATCATTTCTCTGAGATCTAATTCAAATTTTTCCATCATTTTTGCCATTTGCTGTTTTGAATGTTTAAAATCAGTTGTTCTGCCATCTAGTTAGCTTATTCTTTCTTCTGCCTCTTCAAATCTGCTCTTACGTGTCTCTAGTATGTTTTTTATTTTGTCTACAGAATCTTTAATATCTGTGACATCTGCTATTTTTCTGTTTATTCTTTCAAATTCCCCTTTATGCTCTTCTAGTGTCTTATTGATCTTCTTTATGTCATTAGCCATTCCATTTATTTTAATTAGTAGAGTTATATGAACATCTTTGATTAGTTGTTCCAAAATCTGTGTCTCCTCTGGTGTTGTAATTTGATCATTAGGCTGGGCTATATCTGTCTGCATCTTGATGTGCTTAGTGATATTCTGTTGTCTTTGCAGCATGTAAATATCTTAATTGGTTTACTTTGTATGTAATTTTCTTCAGCAATCTAAAGCTTTGTATTTACAGGATGGATGTGGCTCAGGATGCGGTATGCAGGGTGGAAAACCACAGTGTGGTGATGTGTTACCTCACAGGTATAGGCACAGGTTGGGGACACTATGCTGGTGCCTTTGAGCATGGGGTGCGGGTCACAGGGTTGTAGGGGTGCAGTACAGGGGCCGTGGGTATGTGGTGCACCTCAGGCAGACCTTGGTGCACAGGAGCAGCTTGTGGCATGGGGAACACAGACGTAGAGCATTCCTAGTCCTGGTCTCCCATCTATGCACTCCTGAGGGCTCTGGGCTTCTGTTTGGAAAGGAACACGTTAGACTATTTGCACCAGCTGGATAGTCTCCAGTTCTCTGAGTTTCAGTTATTCAGCTTTTGTAACTATGGCCTCTCTGTGTGGTGTATAAGACCCTCCGTTTCACTTACACTCTGGAATCGCTCTCTCAGTCACCTTCCCATCCCTTCTCTAGCTGTTCCTTGGAGCAGGGGTGAACTCAACCTATCCTATTTTGCCATCTTCCCAGAATCCTCTATTTCTCTATCTTCCCAGAACCTTGAGTCCAGCTCTTTTGCAGTATTTTGTGCTGTAACCTAAAAGTAACTGTGAGTATCTTTAATGCTTATTCCTGGTTTGTGTGTGCTGGGGGCCTATTTTCAGTGGTCAGAATTAATTAATTAATTCTGCAAGTGGAGCTTGGTTGTGCTAAGCCCTTGCAGCTAGTAATATCTGTTTCCTTTACCCTCGGGAAACCAGCCTGCAGTGCCTGTGGAGGAGAGGTGCCAGTCTCCATGGCTTGGGAGACTTACAGTTCTGTGTGTGGCCTCAGTAGGTCCAGCTTGTCCAGACTGGTCTACACTATGTGTCTGGTTGATGATGTAGCCCCAGCAGTTGTTCTGTCCTGGCTATTTACTGGCTGCTCTGTATGATGAACTAAATTCTATACCTTACTAAGCTGCCATGTTGCCCCTGTATCCCCTCACCTGGGGAGCTTTTGAAAAAAATATCAACACTTAGGTCCCAGAAAATCATAATCTCTGAGGTTGGTACTCAGTCATTATCATTTTCAATGTTCTTATAGTTGATTCTAATATGCATCCAGTTTGGGACAACCTCGTACAACTATAACTTTCCTTTCTTTAAGCTCATGTCAGTTCAGTTTTTATTTTATTGATTTCATTGACATCTTCTAATATTTTTCCATTTCAAATGATTGCTTCAAGAAAATGTTTCTGGAGAGTCCAGGAACGCTTTGTGGCCCTTACCATTTTTTTTTTTCTTTTTTTTGGTAAAAAACACTTCAAATTTAGAGTTTACATGTGGATCACAAATCTTGTTTCCTGGCCATGTGGATATTTTTTCCATTTGTGAATGGAGTTATTTGTTGTTACTGGGGTAACAGACATTTCCTGGGGAATTAATTTGTATAAATGTATCATTGCTTAGAATTCATAAAGAGCTGCAATTTTCTCCAGATCTCAATCGCAAGCTATTGCTTTATGTTGTATCTTCACATTCCTTGTTGTCCTGTCTTTCTGGGCTTCTGTCTTATCCTGGGTGTGTGATTGTTAGTTGTTTGAAGTTCCTTGTCCCCACAGTGTACAGGAGTTGTGTGTCCTCTCTGTTTCCTAGGGACAAGAACTTCCACACTTGGGTGTTTGAAGCCTGCAGACTTTGCCTCTATAGTTTCTTAAATTCCTCCCCTGGAGGGCAAATTCTGGAAGGATGGGCCATTGGAGAGGACCTTCCCAATTCATTCTTTCTTAGCGGAAACATGGGAAGGACCCAGGAAGGAGAGGCACAGTCTGGCTCCAAAATGCCCTGTGGGTGGGATCAGGAATGGCAGTTAGAGATTCTCTGATAGCTCCCCAAAGTTGGGCTTTCCTGGTGTATCCAGCAAATGCAGCCCTTCACCTGTCCCCTGCAGCCGTCAGTAGCACAGTGTCTTTAATTCTTCACTACCCACACCTCTGTCTAGGGAGGTTTGAAGCAATGGCAGCAGCCGCTTTTGTCTGGGTGTGTTGAAACTATGGCTGCCCTTAAGTACAGGCTCCAGCGATATGAATTTGCTGATCAAAAGCTGTGATCAGAGATCAGCAGTGCCCACCCTTGTTCTTGGGAAGGGGATTTTTAGGTCCCCCTTATGTCCCCAGTGAGCTTGCCAGGGTCTGGGCCCCAAGGCAGTCTGTTGTGAGATGGGAGATGGGCACTGGGTTCTACCACAGGAAGAGAACAATTCACTGTTCTTTGCTGTAATTTAGCAGCCTCTTCTTCCCACTATTCCCTGGATGCTGTACGCTGTACTTTGGGCCTCCAGACTTTCAAAACTGTTGTTACAGATAGTTCCTGACTGTTTTATTGTTGTTTTAGTGGAATGAGTAAATCTTGGAGCTCTGTACTCTGCCATCTTCCCACATCTTCTCAGGTCATTCTTGATTTAAATCCCTAGATTATGGCAAAAACTAAAAAAATGACATAGTTTTAAAAATATGGGAAAAACATCCAAGATATTTACCAATTTGATCCTGTTGACTAATAAAGAGTACAACAAATTGATAAAGGAGAAATAAACACATCTTATCCTACATCTTTCCTAGAAACAAAGAAACATGAAGACTAACATTTGCTAACCCATTTTCTCTTCTTTTCTAAATGGATGTTGTTTTAGTCCAGCACAACTCTGAGACCAAGAACACGCCAGGCAGAAAATTAGCCATGAGTTTTAATTAGGGATTTACGAACAGGAAAAAATTCTACCTAATGGCAGGCAGTTGGGAAATGAAAGCCAGCTCTCTGCCCAAACAAGAGAGTGAGTGCCCGGGGTGGGGGTGGGGGTGGGGTCGGTTTACAAGGGCTACAAGGAATTCTCATGAGATTTGGTTACAGCGGAGTTTCAGCAGATCCCATGAGAGTTGACTAAGGGAGGGGAATTTTACATTCTTTGACCTATAATGTCTGTCTTGGTCATGTAGGTGACTGCATGCAGTGACTTGCTCTTAAAATGGAGGAGGGAATGGGGCTTGGGCCTTGGGTCCTCCAAATGTTATAATAAATTTTTAAAATTAATGCAAGATGGTATTTAAATGCTATATTAATTCATACAGTTTCCTCAATATTTTAAGTATAAAATGGTGGAATGGAGATATTATTTGATTCTATATTCTAATATACTGTTATCCTCAGCAAACTTTATTCTGTATATCTGCAGAGCAGACATCATCACTTTTAAATCTATGAATGGAGACTTGCACAGGAGAAACATTGTCAAATTTTTTGAACATTTTTATTCAGATAGCAGTACAGATCTTTATCTTTCTGAGTTATGTTTTAATATTGAATGTTTCATACATAACTGTCATTTTAAGAAATTACTAATAAAAGAAAGAGTTCCCTGTTTACACTTCTGAAAATGTGTACATTAGTCTTAAAAACTATCTGCTCAGCTATGGATTTTAGATTCAGGATATAATCCCTTTATTTTCAGGCCAACTATACACACACACACACACACACACATACGTACCCACTCTCATCACACATAATATAACATATTGCATTACTTTCCAAAAGAATCTTTCAATCTATGATCAGGTGAAATGTTGCTTTTTTGAGTGAATAAGAAATAGCTACTAAAATGTGCATTCATATTTATTTCATGCCAGACATATACATTATGTGGTTAGAATTCCCAGTGAATTTACACATGCTATCAGACCTAATGCTGTACTTCTAGGGAACAGGTGTGGAGTAACTGTAAGGGGTTAAAGACAGGTATTAGAGGTAAATGGCTTCAAATGGGTTTAAATCCTAGCTTTTCTAATAAGAGAGGTAAGACTTTAGGCAAGTTACATTAACCACTCCAGTCTCAGTTCCCTCAGTCATAAAATGGGAATAATCTATTTTACAGTGCGGTTCTAAGAATTAAATGAGTTCATACATGAAAAATACTTAGTACTGTATTCAGCACATAGCAAATGTTCAATATGGTAGTTACTTCTAAGATAGGCTTACATGTACTTTTTCTTAATGTAATATCTGATCACTTTTTTAAGGTATTGGCATTCAGTGGAAAGGATGCCCACTCATCCTGTATTAGCAAGATTATTAAGGGGAAGTATCTTTTCACGCTGACTAGATTCTGGCACAGATTCTGATTTAACGAAGAGCTCATTAGGTAAAGCTGTCACTTTCCTACTTCCGCAGCAACCCTCCCGCCTCTTCAGTTCCCCTCCAAGTATTATGAAAACCTTTTCTTCAAAAGAGGCAGGATCTAGTTTTCCGTGGAACTCTGCTGTCATTTTAGCCAGCATCTTCTCGCTAAACTCATCATTAGTAAGGGAAATATTTTACGGACAAAGAAGAAGGGTATTGTTGATGCGAAGTTTAAAAAAGAAAGCAGAAAGGAAGGAAGAAAGAATCAAAATGAAAGAGGAGGAAGATAGAGAAAGTTGGTCTTGTTTCTTCAATCATGTTCCACATTGATTTCAAATTGGCTCAAGGATCCAAACTGTGGAGAAATGTGGGCCACGCTCACTTTGATATCCAGCCAACGAATAAAGAAGCTGCTATAAAAACTCAAAGGAGAGCATGACTCTTGCAAAACAGAAAAAAAAAAAAAAGGATGTGCAAAGGATCATAATTCAAACGGGAAATTTGCCTGATAGTCCCGGGTCAGCACAAGACTTTCCAACTCTCACCATCACTTAGCTCTATGTAACGCACCTTTGCTAAGAGGTGTGGAGAAGATACTTAAGTGTAAAACGTATTCCCTGATCCTCAAGGAGTTCACAGCAGAATTGGAGAGATTAGTCGTGTAACTTACACTCCAGGGCGGTCAATGAAACGTGACAAATGAGTTGGCAAGGGAAGTGAAGGCGGAGGAATTCGCAGTTATGGATCATTTTGGGGCGGGAGCTTTTCAAGGAAGACTTTAAACGATGGGATGTGAGCTAGGTGCAAAGTGGTGGATACGGTTGCTGGGTGGAAGCAGCGGATTTTAGGTTAAGAAACCCGAAAGGCTCTCAAGATAGACGGACCTAGTCCCTCGGGCCACGGCGCGTGCGCAGCCCAAGGCTCGCGCCGGGCGCGCGGCCGGCGGGATCCTAGCCAGGGCCCCAGAGCTGGGGACCCCGCGCGCCTCGGCGGGAAAAGAGTCGCGCATGCGCGATACAGGCTTCAGGCTGGCCAGGATGGGGAAGGGGAGGTGGAGTTTCCAAGAGGGAACTTGACCCGTTAAGCCGTAGCGGCCATGGCGGCCCGGTCGCAGTTCTCATCGCCCGCTTCCTCCCCGGCGCGACGGTTGGGCCCCTGGTTCTCAGATGGTGGGCGGGGCGCTGAGGCACACGCAGTGCGCAGCGAGGCCTCGGATCTCGACAGCGCAGAGCGGGAGTTCGTCGCGGGTAAAACTGATTTATCCAGGCGGGGCTCTGCAGGGTCAGGGGGCCGGGCAGGACGAGGGAGCGCGGCTCCGGCTTTGGCTCCCTTCGTTAGCGCGCCCATGGAGTCCCGGCGGCTAGAGGGCATCTCTGTAGAGGAGGCGATGGTGACCCGGACGCAGCTGCTGGAAGAAGAGCTGAGCAGCCTAAAGGAGGAGCTGGCCCTGTGTCAGGTATCGAGGACTCTCGCCGCCGGACTTTTCCTTCCTCAGCGGGCCGGGGGGAGGCGCACCCCTCTTCCTCTGGCCTCCGTTGCGTGGCTCGGCGGGTTTGGGACCCACCCGGCGACGCTCCCTCCCGGCTCCCGCACCCAGCCGGGCCAGCCGCAGCGCCGACTCCCAAACCTCTGGCACCTCCCGCGCTCACCCCTACTCTGGACTCGGGCCCGGCAAGGTTCGCCTCCGCGCCTGGGGTGTGGTTTTCTTCACTTGGACATTGTCAGAACGCAGAGTCGCCGTGTCTCCCCTGCACCCATTTCTGTCCTCCCCATTCTTAGGTTCTCGGTGGTAACTGCAGTGGTATCTGATGCAGCAGAAGTGCGGTCATAGAGTTCAAAATGTTGAACAGAGAAGTGTAGACACTTATAGTAAAATAAAACCCGTCGATGAAGGACCTGCCTGCTTAAAATTTCGAATCCATACTTGTTCTTACCTTGTCAAACTTAAGTTGCAAACACAGACCTGAAGTTTTTAGGGAGTCTGGGACTAGGAACTTCCAAACACAATCAGTGATGCTGGATGTTTATTAACCAACTATAACAATTCCATAGTTCTTGAGTGAGAAACCTCATTTTCAAGTGTTCTTGCCGGTGGAAAGTAGTTAGTAAAGCAATTGTTAACATTCCTTTCCTGTTATTTGTAGATTTTGTATACTAACGGTGAGCTTGACTGTACTCTAATGTTGAAAGTTATCTAATTCCCCTTTAGTTTTTCATCTTTACCACAGTTTCTGCTCTGATTTCTTAAGTTTGAAAGATGAAATGTGGGGGACCCACTGAACGGTAGATCTTTGATTCACCCTATCTTCAAGATAGAAACCGATTAGAAACTGCTAACCAAGTAACTTTGTGAACGTTATCACCAGTTTAGATTAATAAAACACTTCATGAAATTAATTCTCATAGTTTGTTTTATTGGATTCTTTTGTCCTCTTTGTAGTGTATGCTAACTGAGGCAAGGCTGGAAAAACAGTACAGTGTTGTTCAAATTGAATATATCTTTCCTTAAACAAGTAGGGGAGATATTATGTGGTTGCTCCTTTTACTATTTTTTACTGGTTCAGGAGCAAAAGGGATAAAATAAGATGCAGATCAAATAAAACATTTTGACATCTCCACACCTCACTGTGGAGAAATTTGAAGTTGTGAACCCATGATAAAATAAAGGGCTTTACTACTTTGATGTGTCCTAATCTAAGCATACCTGATATTTACCCATACCTTTTAGCTGCCCTCTCCAGGCCCAGCTCTTTAGTGCCCATAGTTTTGCCCTTAGTTAAGGAGCAAAGATAATTTACTTTTTTTTTTTTTTAAACATGGGCAGGCACGGGGAATCAAACCTGGGTCCTCTGGCATGGCAGGCAAGTATTCTTGCCTGCTGAGCCACTGTGGCCTGCCTGATAATTTACTTTTGATGACTGACTTGGCTAAGGGATTCTATCTGTTGGGGACAGTTCAATGACCTCCTCTTCCTCCAATTCATTTGCTATTACATGCTTTAAAAAATGTGGCTTCAAATATACAGTTGACCTTTGTGACCTTGGATATATATGTCCTAGGAAGATAATTTAGTCTAGGTAGATATAAAAATATAGAGATGGTCATAATTATCCTAGACAATGGTTCTTGAGATTTTGTAATATTGACACTGTTTCATGATCATAGGCATTCCAGTATTGTGAGATGAGGTTGACAGCATTCCATACTATAAAACTTCTGTCCAACCATCCTCTTGCTCTTGGGGAACAATAGAATTCCCAAGTGTTTTGTAAAAAAGCATTTAAGTAATTAAACATTAGATTTTATATATTTTCTTTTGTTTCTTTCCCTGACTTTTTTAGCTAGAATTCACAGAACTGAGAATGCGTAGTAGTAACTGTTTTCAAACCTTTAAAAAACCACCACTTTACATCTCAACACAGTGAGTATACACAAGTATAACTTCTGAAAGAATTGTTATTCTAATGGTATGTCATGAACTCTCATATTTGCAATTCAGATATTTAGAAAATGCTGCTTAGAACCACTAAATTTAACAAACAGTGGACCAGAATCTACAATATGAGAAAAAAAAAAACAACCCAGATATATTTACCATGTAACCATGGTCATAGTAAGCTTTTTCTTTTTCATTTGGCTCCAAGATTAGTAAACAATCTACATATAACGTATGGCTAAAGAAAAGTGATTAATTTCAATGTTGAGAGGAAACTTTTATTGGACATAATACTTGAGAATAGCAGGTCATCTTTGAAATACAGCTTTTTTGTAAGGAATTTTCAAGGGTGTTCCAAAGGAAATTTTGAGTACATCTTTTGCCTAATTCATTAATTTAGATCTCCATCATACTCTTAATTTTGATTATGTATTTCAAGAATATATTCTGTTTGTGGTGAAGAATGCAATGGGTATGTGGATGGGGCAGATTAGTACCCATTTATCACCATTTGTAAAATACTACGTAAGAAAAAGTAGTTATATATATTTCAAGCAAAGATGGCTCATTTCCTTTTCTGGTAGCAATCAAAAACATTTCCTAAATCTTCAAGCCTACTTCAGGTAACAAATCATTAGGGTTATTTAAATGAAATGTATATCCAATTCCACTTTTAATGATGAAACTAACTTTTATAAGCATGTGATGTTGGAATTAAAACTATGAAAAGAAAACTCAGACTGTTATATTTTAAGTTATTAGATATTTAGATGTGTTGAAACCTTGGTTGGCCATCCACTATTTTTTTTTTAATGAGAGATATTATGTAGTTAGAGTAGTAGCTGTATTTTAATAGGTGACTCTTTTGTGCAAATGTAGAAATTATTTTCCTTAACAATATGAATGGCTACTTTCTAATAGACTGCAATTAAATTTCTTCCATGATTTCCTCTGGGTTCTGATGTGCTTAAATGTAAGAAATAGTTTGCCCACGTTTGTTGAATCCAACCATTAGAGCTCATTGTGGGCCTAATTTGTTGCTGGGGATTATACTAGGTGCTAGAAGAGTAGGTACCTCAATGAAAAAGGCAATTTTGGGTATCTGTAGTGTATAAATTGTATCTATTTCCATGCCGGATGACATATCAAACATGAAGTCAGTCCATCACTAAGATAATTTAGACCCAAATCACCTAATATTCAGTCTACTCTTTCATAGGCCAAGTTTAATAAACTTTGTGAGACAGGGTAGGGACTTTTATTTTAATTTAAAATGATTTGATTCTACTTGGAAGTACTGTAAGTGAGGGTAAAGAATTTTATAGTAAGTGTTTTGAATTAGTAATTTTAAAAGGTTTTTATTTAAATAAAAAGAAAATCTTTATGTGCCCAAAGAAGGGGAAGTATAGGAAAATAGCATGCATATGTGTGTGTTTGTATAGTGTTTGCAACAGTTTAGCAGGTAGTATTGCATTTTGGGGGCTTTATGTTTTTGTATATGATGCAGGGCCTTTTAGTATTGAGGTATAATCCATTTTGAAGAAAATGTAGCATTTAAATAATAACTTAGAAAACATACATACGGATATGCACACATCCATTCATAGCATTTTATTGCCCACAGAAGAACTTACTTTTTTTTTTTAACCTCAAATCACAGGTATCACATATATATTTGAGTATTTTTTGGTGACAGAAAACCTGAATACTGTTGCCGAACATACTTTAATTTTAAGAAAAAGAAATTACTATCTAAAATTTAGACTAAAGAATCTTGTCAATTACAAAGCCGCCCCCCCCCCCCCCCAGCCCCTACCCTCCTCCCGTACAATGCCTTGTAGTGTAGATTTTAATTACAAAATATTGACAATAGTGTGTTTCTGGAGAGGCTTTTTTTTTTTGGTTTATTTTTTTTCCTCTGGCTTCTGTGGTAAAAATAACCAAAGGAGCAAAAACTGTTACTTTCTCTTTGAGATTGAAGAGATGTGAAATAGCAATACCACTATAATAAAAAGAAAGCTAAGAAAAAAAAGAGAAATGTATAAAGTGAAAATGTGTTTCATCAGATATTTATTGATTTCTTTCTATATCCCTCTTAGTATGCTAGAGCTAAACGTTTCTCCTTGTTTACTAGTAAGCCATATTTGTTTAAGCTGAAGTGACTTAGTTTTTTATAAATGTTGAAGACCTATTTTTTTTACATTTTAAATCACATTAACCATGAGTTAAAAAAGTTAAAAAATGCATGTGACTACTTACTAAGTTTTGAAGGAAGCAATAAGATAAATTTATAAATAACGCTTGTTTCCAGGGATTTTATAATTTTATCAACATACCTTTTAAAAATAGAGATGCTATAGGATATACTGTTAAATAGCTTCCCTGCTCCTCTCTTCACTGCCTTTTGAGCAGATTATAATGTGATTTATGTATTCATATTCCTTGTCTGTAATTTAAGTTATTTTAATACCCAAATGCTGAATTCTGGCTTCTCAAAGGATAAAGAAAATTGCAGTTTACGAGGTTAGGTAAGGTATTACACTCTTCATTACTCAGACTATTAAAGTTTTTTTTAATCAAACATTTAAGCATTAAAGAGTGAAAACAAAAATTCTAGAAGAAGATATACGCAAATACATTTATTATCTTGTAGTAGAAAAGTTCTTTCTAACTGATGCATAAAATCTAAAAGCCTCAATGGAAAGGACAGGTAAATTTGAGTGTGCTAACTTTTACCTCCCCAAAATCTACCATCATAAATACAGTCAAACAACAGAAGACTTTGAAAAATATTTGTAACGTATTTGGCAGAAAGAGATCTAATTTTAAGACTCTGTCTTAAAATTATACATCTTATATTTCGTTAGAACTTAGTCACATAAGTCACATAGCCCATAAAGCAATTCACTTTTTTTAGTTGGAATGGAAAGAGCCAAAATGGTTTCTCTTACTAAAAGGTAGGGAGGAATGGGTGAGAGAGACATTCAAATAGCAGTGCCTGCCACACAAGCTAAAAAAATTGACCAAATAAATATAATAGTAGAAAATGAAAAGTTCCATGAAAAAACAAAACAAAACATGAAACAGAGTAAGGGTACCAGAGACCTGTGAGTTTTGATGGCTGTATTATTATAAATATAGTAGTCAGGGAAGATTTCTCTGAAGTGGTGCTATTTAAGCAAAGATCTGAATAAAGTAGAGAAATAAGCTACGTGATAATATGTTGGGTGTCTTATTTTCTGAGATACAGATGTGCAGGTTTGTGAGAGGGTAGGTATTCCCAGGGGGAGGTGGGAATCATCAGTATTCAATTACTATTTAAAGCCATGTATGAGCTCACCTAGGGCAGTGGTTCTCAACCTTGAGTGCACAGAATCACCTGGGTAGCTTATAGAAAATATTGGTGCTTATTCTTTGACTGAGATAAATTAAATCGGGCTCTCTAAAACAGCAGTATTTTTTAAAAAGCTCCCCACAAGTGATTCCTGACAGTCAGCCCAAGATTGATAATAAATGATTTAGAGGATAATGAGTGAAACTATTTTTTGTCCGTTGGGTTAGGCAATATGGAGGACCTTGACAAATAATTTTAGTATGGTAGTAGACAGGAGAATTAGGCTGGAGGAGGTTATAGAACGAATGGGAGGTGACGAAATAGAAACATTGATTATAGGTACTCTTAAGGAATATTGCTGAAAAAAGGGAGCTGGAAAAAAGAGCAGGAGTTGGAGACCAGTAACCTTTTAAAGCAAATTTACCTTGGCATTTAGCACTTAACATTTCAAGCATTTGCGCTCCAAAATGTAGGTGGTGGAAATAGTATTAAATAAATGTAAATCACCAGTTTAAGAACTTTATTTTAAAATTAAACTTGATTACTATACTTTTCAAGAATCTGTTGGTGTACAAATAGTTATAGAAACTAGGGATCATGTAATTACATGTTTTCATTTATTTATTTAACATATTAGTATGTCTTGCCTGATAAAGCTACAAAAAATGCATTTAAAATGGCTTTTATTTCTTTAAGGCTGATAAAGAATTTGTATGGTCTTTGTGGAAACGTCTCCAAGTGACAAACCCAGATCTTACACAGGCAGTCAGCTTGGTTGTGGAAAGGTGAGCTCCCAAGATATTTTTTCATGAGTATTTGACTTGTTATATTTGTTTCTCTTTAGTACTAAAGTTAAACTTTTTAATAATGCCCTAAAGGAATTTATTCAACTTCTAAATTACGAGCATGTTTTTTGTGGAGCATTACTTAATTATTGGATGTATTTCAGTGGGTGCCAAATTCACTAAATGTGTACAGGTATGACATCTCATTTTCTGTGTAACTATGGCTTAGACTGTGTGTGTGTGTATTTGTCTTGAACTGTTATAGCTCAAGTTTAAAAATTGGAGAAATCCCTGTTGTTTGATTTCTTACTCCATAGACTGCCCCTATTGGAAACTTCCTAGACATGATATGCTCATTTTTATGGTAAGATAATTGTTGCTTGGGATGACCTTGCCAGAGTATAATAAATGTCCTGCAATAGGTTGAGGGAGTTCTCTTTGCACTCTTTATTACTCTGTAGGGGATGCACAGTCATTTGCTGTAGGTTATTGGACCTCTCCTTGGTCATTAGAAACAGTGGAGTGATGCTGGGTACTCCTTATCAAACATTCGGTATGCAGTCATCCCGTGACACTTAGCATAGCTATTTAAACATTAAAACACTTGCTGTCCTATTAAACAGATTTCATTACACTTCCTAATGAGAAGCTAAGCATATGGACACATTTTCATCTTTTTCTTTATTGGACTCGTGATTATATAATCTAAACATCATTTTTGAGAATTTGAAGTGTACTTTGCTTTCAAGTCTCTAGCCCTAGGATCATTCCAATATTGCCTTGAATTTGATTTTTTAATAATCTGTACTATATGCCTGACTATGTTTAGTTTGACCATCCTTGGTTATTGAGTTAAATCTGTTTGATATTTGAACCTTAATCTTCCTGGACAGTATTTTCCCCAAGATTTCTAATAGCTTTTTTTTTTTTTACTTGTCATAAAGAATGTCCATGTTCTTTGTCAAACACCTTGTATTATACATTGGCTGAAGACATTCTTCTAATCCTGGAGGCCTCTGGCTTATGGTATAGATTTACACTAATTTCTTTCTAAACCTACTCACAGCTGTCATTCTAGGATTTCTTTTCATTGTATTCCTAAATTAGTTCCACAATTTCTAAGGTCTCAAGTCTTCCTATTTCTTTTTGTTGGATTATATTTTCAATTTTTTTTCCTCAGAAAGCACGTACAGTTAGTACCACTTTGTGACTTTTTACATGTCTGAAAATATGTCTTTTGCTCTTCTGCGTTCTTGATACCCTAGCTGAGCATAACGTTTAATGCCCATTTAATTTTCTCTTGGACTTTTGAAAACAGAGCTCTTATTTTTTTCCTAGCTTACAGTGGTGCCACCTAGAAGCCCAGTGCCAGTGTGTCTCTTACTTCTTTCTATGTAACTTGTTTGAAGCCTTTAGGATTTTATCGTTATATGTAACATTGCGAAATTTCTAAATCATCTGTTTGCATCTTTTTAACATTCATTCTTTTCAGCCTTTGGTGGGTCCTTTCAATCTGAAGATTTAAAATTTTCTTTAGATTGAAGAAATATTCTCCTATTACATTTTTTCTTTGTTGTCTATTTCCTTCCTTTAGGCACTCTATTAGAAGTGCGACAGTCTGGATTTGACCTTCTTTTCGTTTTCCTCATGTTTTCCATCTTTTTATCTTTTTGTTCTATCTCCTGAGTGGGCTTTTTCTTCCATGACTAAATGGATTTTCCAGTTTGGTCTATTTATTTATTTATTTTTATGTTAGAAATCAGCTTTTTACTTCTAAGAACTTGTGTATTTGATTTTTCCTTTTTTGGTGCTCTTCTTTAATAGAATAACTTTTAAATCTTTCTGATTATGACTTTAAGCTCATTTCTGTTTCTTATATTATCTCTGCTTTCTCTGGCATAACTTGTGCTTAATCTTTTTATTCTTTCTCTTTTATGTGGATGGTTTTCTTCAAAAGCATGGCAATCCTCTTCATATTTTTAAATGGAGCTCTGTATAGCTCCTGTGGATTTGCTTTGCACTTTTGTATGCCTGTTTGCCAGAAGGCTTCTGTTCTAAATTGAAGGGTTGACTTTGGTTAATTGGTGAGAAATGGAGTCTGTAGACAAGCAGGTTTTCCCAAAGGGTATGAGGCAGGTGGACTTCATTGTAGAGGACCAGAGTCAGCTGATAGGCCCTTCTTTGATTGTATTGCTTGCCCTAAGAACCATAGCAGAGGACTTGGCCAAGCTAATGGTTGTTTTGAAAGCAATTTTAGGGCAGTTGCTGTAGGCTACTGCTGCAGAGAGCTTTTCTGAATATTGATGATTGGGAGACCCAGCTTTTTGGTAGATAGTTCCTTAATTAATCATCTTGATTCCTCCAAGTGCTGCTCTCTGTACTTAATAATTAGGCACTTTGAACCTCTGTAGAGCCTCTTCCAGGAAGAACAGCTTCCTCTTGCAAGGTAGACTTCTTTTTGGATTTTTGATTATGATGTTTTTCTCCTCTGGTTTACTTATCCGTATCAGCCTATCTTTCAGTCTTTCAGAAATTTGTCAAATTTATTGTCTATTTTTTGGCTTAATTTCTTGTTTTCTATGTTGGTAGGAATTTATTCAATATAATTTGATTTGCAAATATCAATTTCAAGTCACTTATCACCTTCAACTGGAAGTATAATATCATTTTTAGGGGTTATATTATGTTCTGTTGCTTTGATACATCATATTTTTAAATCAGCCTTTTGTTGTATAATTAAGATTATTTTATTTAAAAAAATAATATAATAGGTATGCTGGTTTGAATACATTATGTACCCCAGAAAAGCCATATTTTCATCCTGACCCAATCTTGTGGGGGCAGCCATTTCTTTTAATCCTGATTCAATATTGTAGATTGGAAGCTTTTGATTAGATTATCTTCATGGAGCTGTCACACACCCAACTGTTGGTGTGACCTTTTTTTTTTTTTTTTTTTTTTTTTTTTTTTTTTTTTTTTTTAAGAGAGAGGGAGGAAGGGAAGGAAAGACAGAGAAGGAAGGAAGGATGGAAGGAAGGAAGGGAGGAAGAAAGGGAAACATTTTTTAAACATTTTCTTGTTTTATTATATTTTGTTTGTTTGTTTGTTTTTTACATGGGCTGGGGCCGGGAATCGAACCGGGGTCCTCCGGCACGGCAGGCAAGCACTCTTGCCCGCTGAGCCACCGCGGCCCGCCCTGGTGTGACCTTTTGATTAGATAGAGATGTGACTCCACCCATTCCAGGTGGGCCTTGGTTAGTTTACTGAAATCCTTTAAAAGAGGACACATTTTGGAGAGAGCAGAGCTGACACAGATGCTGACACTTGGAGAACAGAGACACAGATATATGGAGATGCTTGGAGCCCAGCAGACATTACCATGAGATGTTAAGCACAGAACCTGGAGAGAGCCAAGGGGAGCAAAGAGATGAAAGCCAGCCCTGGAGAAGCAAGTGAGAATCACCCCCCCCCGCCCCATATGAACAGAGGCTGAAAGCAATGGAGCCCAGGAGCAAGGGACCAGCAGATGCCAGCCATGTGACTTCCCAGCTGACATACCCATTGGCCTTTCTTGAATTAAGGTATCTTTTCCTGGATACCTTAGTTTGGACAATTTTATAGGCTTAGAACTGTGAACTTGTAACTTACTAAATTCTCTTTATAAAAGCCATTCCAATTCTGGTATATTGCATTCCAGCAGCTTACAAACTAAAAAATAGGCCTTGCAGATATAGCTTTGACTAATCATGGGTTTCAACGAGTGGTGCTACTGAAAGAACGGATGGAATCTGGGATTACTAAACATCCTGAAAAGAATAGCATAATGCTACCTGTGGTAGTCCAGAGTTACATACCTCAGAAAAACATGTTCTTAATCTTAATCCAATACTGTGGATGTGAACTCATTGTAAATAGGACCTTCTGAAGATGTTATTATTAATTAAGTTTGTCCCAACTGAATGAAGGTGGGCCTTAATTCCCTATGAAGTCCTTATACACAAAGGAAATTGGACACTGAAGGAGAAGCCACAGGGTGCAGCCAGAAGCTGAAGTCAGTAGAACCTGCAAGAGAGAGAAGAAGATGCTGCCCTGTTGCATTGCCGTATGACAGAAATACCAGTGAGCACCAAAGCTTGCTGGTCAGCCAGAAGATAACCAACCCTAGGAGGAAGGAAGTCTTCTAGCCCCTGAAAGCATGAGCCAATGATTTCTTGTTGTTAAGCCAATCCATTGTAAGGTATTTATTTCAGTAGCCAGGAAACTGAAACCCTGTCCAACTAAAGAATTATTCAACTCCAGATGTTACTATTTCAGATGGTACTACTGCCTTGAATAACTTCTGGCATCATCCATAAATACATATATATTTTTTGTATTTATGTGTATATATATATATATATATATATATTTTTTTTTTACTTTTTGGTACTTTATTATATATATCCTTCCAGGCTTTTGGCGGGTTTTCTGTGTATGTATATGTTTGTGTGCATGTATTTTTCTTTTTTGTTATGAAAAATTTTAATTAGTTGCAAATGTAGAAAGAAATCATTAATGAATCTTCCTGTGTACTTGTGGTGGTTTGAAGCTGTGTATACCTAGGAAACATGTTCTTAAATCTAATTCATTCCTGTGGTGTGAACCCATTGTAAATAGACTTTTCTACATGAGTATTCAGTGAAGGTGTGTCCCATCTTAACTCAGGATGGGTCTTGATTCTATTACCAGAGTCCTTTATTAGAGAATGAAATTCAGATAGAGAGGTAGAAAGCCACAGGAAGCAAAAAGTAACATCCAAGGAACCTGGAAGAGAAGGAAGAGACCAGGAGATGCTGTCATGTGCTTTGATGTGTGATAGAGGAGCCATGGTTTGCAGGCATATAGCTCCAGATTGGCGGTCTTCGGGGAGGCAGCATCACCTTAATTTGAACTTTCTTATTGCCTCAAAACCATGAGCTAATTAACTCCCATTGTTTAGTCAGGCCATTTCATGGTATTTGCTTGAGCTGCTCAGGAGACAAAAACAGTACCCATCTCCCACCCAACTTCATCACTTGCCAATACATGGCCAATCTTATTCCATCTGTAAACGTCTCTGCTAAATTCCTCCTTCTCCTCTGTTTCCCCACCAATAAAGGATTATTTTAAAGCAGATCCAAGACATCATGTTATTTTACCCATAAATACTTTAGTATATATCTGTGAAATATAAGGGCTCTTTTTTACATAACCGCAATAATATTTTCATGCTTGGAATTCTACAGTTATTGCTTAATATAATCAAGCATCCAGTTAGTTTTTATGAGACCATTTGTCTAATCATTTTATAATTTTAAAAAGTTGTTTCGTTCAGGTGAGATTCCCAACAATGTGTATAGATTCTACACATAGAACCTAAGATACTTCCTCCTCCTCTGTCTATTACTCTCTTTTTCTATGCAATATTTTTGAAAAAAAAAAGGCTATTTATCCTGCAACATTTCCCACATCCTGAATTTTGCTGATTGTAATCCTTTGTAATTTATTTTCATTGTGAACTTGTAGTTTTGATCTAGAGTCTTATTCTGATTTAGGTTAGGTTATTTTTTCTTCAGAAATCCCTCTCAGGTGTTGTTATGAAATTCTTATCGTATCACATCAGGAAGAACATATTTTCTCATTGTTTCTCTTATTATAGGGTTGAACAGTGGGTTATGTCTTTTGAATTTTTTAAATCTAGAATCACCTATGCCCCCTTTTTTTTTGTTAATGGCATTTTGTTAAAGAAACATAGCCATTAATTCTTCTGTACATTATCTTTTATTCTAGATTGATACGATCACTTCCTTGTGTTGTCATTTTTCTGGATTGATATGATCATTTCCTTTGTTATCTTTTTTTTTTTTTTGGATGCATGGTCCAGGTTTTGCGCATGGAAGGCTAGCGTTCTACCACTGAACCACCCGTGCACCTGCCCTTGTGTTGTCATTTTAACTTCGTTTTAATTATTGTAAAATAGAAGGCAGATCTAGAGATTAGTCTTACATCTACATTCAACTCTTGAAATACGCAATTTTCTATGGAAGTGAAGTTTAGGTAGTGGTGGAAATATGATAGCATATCATAACAGGAGATACATCCTGTATCATTATGTCACTTTCAGTCATGATTGTATTGATCAGTGCATTCAGATGATGACATTTAGCTCATTCCATAATAAAGTTGTTTCTACCCCAATGACCAGCAGAAATTCATGAAATGATACCTCAGTGCCATATAAGTATTCATTTCCCCATCAGCATTAAAAAAAAGCTTTTATTTTGCTATAATTTTATACTGAACAGGATAATTACAAAAATAGTAACAGATGTCTTTCAGAGAACTTCAGCATATCCCCTCACCCATATATACCACGTTTTTACGTTTAGCCTCAATTGCTGTATCATTCCATCTATCTGTCCATCCATCTGTCTGTATTTTCTAAATATTTGAGAGTGAGTTATATACCTCATGCTCCTTGAACACTTCATACTTCCATGTACATTGCCTAAGAACAAGAATATTCAATTATGTAAACACCTTAAGTACAGTTATAAAGTTTGAGAAATTTGACATTGATATAAAGCTTAACAGTCTATATCCCAAATTTTCATATGTCCTAATAATGTCCTTTTGGCCTTTTCTCCTCTAATATTAGGTCCAGTATTGCTTTAATTGTCATTGTCTCTCCACTTGTTTTTTTTTTTTTTTTGAATTGGAAATATATATACAGCATAAACTTTCCCATCTTATC
This sequence comes from Tamandua tetradactyla, assembly GCF_023851605.1. Taxonomy (NCBI): domain Eukaryota; kingdom Metazoa; phylum Chordata; class Mammalia; order Pilosa; family Myrmecophagidae; genus Tamandua; species Tamandua tetradactyla. Next base: position 80,118,635 of record NC_135328.1, on the reverse strand, counting down.
CATGCCCAAACATACCTGTTTTAATTTCCTTGGCTGCTCAAGCAGATACCATGCAATATGTTGACTTAAACAAAGGGAATTTATCAGGTCATGGTTTTTAGGCTAAGAGAAAATCCAAATCAACGCATCATGATTGCAGTACTTCTCAAAGATTGCCATTCTGGGGCTGGCTGCTGGTGGTTCTTGTTCTTTGGCAATACACAGTGGCTTCTGTTGGCCTCTCTGTGCTCTTCCAGGTTTCATTGGATTTCAGATTCTTGCTTCCTGTGGTTTTCTCTCATCTGAATTTCATTTCAATTATAAAGGACCCCAGTAATAGACTAAGATCTACCTGATTGGGTTGTATTGCATCTTAACTGAAGAAACTTTATGAGGTAGTCCTACTTACATTGGGTTCATGTGCACAGGAGTGGTTTAAACTTAAGAACGTGGTTTTCTAGGATACATATAGCTCCAAAGCACCACAGTACCATTGAGGGGATTAATTATATTCTCAGTGTTGCATTACCCTCAACACCGTCAGTTACCAGAACTTTCCCATCACCCCAAATGGAAACACTATACATTAATTTTCCATTCCCCAGCTCACTCGTCACTCTGAGTAACCTATACTCTATTTTCTGTCTCTATGAATTTCCATATTCTAGCTATTTCGTATAAGTAGAATCCTAAAATATCTATTCCTTTGTGTCTGTTACTTCACTAAACATGATGTCTTCAAGGCTGAGCAATGTAAGTACCATGTATCAAAACTTCATTTCTTTTTAAGGTTGAGTAGTATTCCATTGTGTACATACCACCTTTTGTTTATCTATTTATCTGTAGATGAACACTTGGGCTCCTTCTGAAATTGTGTATATTGGTGCTATAAACATTGCAGTACATTGCTTATCTGTCTGAGCCCTTCTTCTTTCAGTTCTCCTTGGTATAACTTGGAAACGGTATTACTAGGTAATATAGTAGTTTATGTTTAACTTTTTGCATAATCACCAAACTGTTTTCCACAGTGGCTGCGCAATTTTACATTCCTATCACTAATATACTAAGGTTCCTATTTCTCTGCATCCTTGTTAACACTTGTTATTTTCATTTTTAAAATAATAATCATTTTAGTAGATGGGTGTGCCAGTTTGAAACTGTTCTGTACTCCAGAAAAGCCATGTTCTTTTATCTTAATTCAGTATTGCTGGGTGGGATCTTTTGATTGGGTGGTTTCCATGGAGATGTGTTTCTGCCCATTCAGTGTGGGTTGCTTTCTGAAGTCCTTTAAGAGGGAACCATTTTGGAAAAAGCTTCAGAGCTGACACAGACAAGAGACCTTTGGAGATGCAGAAATAAAACACCCCCAGGGAAACTGTTTGAAGAAGCTGGTGGAGAAAGCTAACATATGTTGCCATGTGCCTTCCAAGCAGAGAAAGAAACCCTGAACGTCGTTGGCCCTGTCTTGAGCCAAGGCATCTTTATCTGGATGTATTAGTTTGGACATTTGTACAGCTTTAGAACTGTAAACTTGCAACTTAATAAATTCTCTTTTGAAAAGCTGTTCCATTCCTGGTATGTAGCATTCTGGCAGTATTAACGAACCAAAACAGTGAGTAAGAGGTAGTGCGGGAGCCTGGTTCTGTCCCGTTGGGCTCCTGCCTGGGGTCCTACTCTCCTGGGGTCCTGCTTTCAGCATCTGGGGGGGAGCTTGGGCGGTGGCCACCCGCGGCCAAGTCCCGGGGGCTCGACGGTGTGGAGGGCGCGCAAGACAAAAGAACGACTCGCGGGGACTGATGGAGCTGGCAAGGCATGCGCACCAGAACCGTTTATTATAGGAAGTACATCCGCTTATATACGGTGAAGCATCTAGGGGAGGGGTGAGCGAGAAGGGCTTAGAGCAAATTTTTGATTGGTTGGGACGGGTTTTATTGCCATAAATGGAAGGCTCAAGCGGGGGTTTTAGAGGAAGGGCTGGTTTCGCATCCTTACTTGAAGGACCAATGGGATGGTTAGAAATATGCTGTAAAGAGTTGCTAGGTAAAGAGCTGGAGGAATCTAGGTCAGGAGTTGCTGGGCAGAGGGTTGGAGGGATGAGACCGGTAGGATATACCGCAAGGTAGTATTTCATTGTGGTTTAGCTTTGCATTTCCCAAGTGACTAATGATGTTGAACATGTTTTCATGTTCTTGTTAGCCATTTGTATACCTTCACTGGCTGAATATCTGTTCAAGTCTCAGCCCATTTTTAAATTGTGTAGTATTCTTTTGTTTGTTGCATTGCAAAAGTTCTTTGCATATTCTGATATTAAAGGCTCATCAGATTTTCCCACATTCTTTTGGTTGTTTTTTCACTTTCTTGGTAATGTCCTTTGATACACAAAAGTTTTAAATTTTGATGAAGTCCAGTGTAACTATTTTTGCTTTTGATGTAAAGTCTAAGAAATCATTGCATAATACAACATCCTGAATATATTTCCTTCTAAGAGTTTTATGGTTTTAATGCTTATATTTAGGTCATTGATCTGTTTTGAGTTAGTTTTTGTATATGGTTTGAGGTTGGAATCCACTGCCATTCGTTTGCATTTGGACATCCAGTTTTCTCAGCCTCTATTGAAGAGACTATTCTTTCCCCATTGAGTCGACTTAGCTCCCTTGTCAAAAATCAGTTGGTCGGAGGTGGAGAAAGATAGCGGCATAAGGAGGTATGAAATGTACTTAGTCCTCTGGAGTGTCTATTAAATAGTCAGAAACTGCCTGAAACAATTGTTTGGGGGACATCTGTGACTAGAGATACATTGTACACCCAGTCTGGAATGGGTAGGTGGACTGATATCACAGCGCAGAACTGTAAGTAAAGCCCCCAAACTGCAGATGCTGGTGCCCCTCTCCCATTGCCATGTCAGGTTGGAGATGCTATGGGAAAAAGTCTAATAGGAGCAGGGGACGTTAGCTCAACCAAGCTCCAATTGTGATTTTTTTTAAAACTTTTTTTATTAATTAAAAAAAATTAACAAACAAAACATTAAGATATCATTCCATTCTACATATACAATCAGTAATTCTTAATATCATCACATAGTTGCATATTCATCATTTCTTAGAACATTTGCATCGATTTAGAAAAAGAAGTAAAAAGACAACAGGAAAAGAAATAAGACGATAATAGAGAAAAAAAGTTATACATACCATACCCCTTACCCCTCGCTTTCATTTACCACTAGCATTTCAAACTAAATTTATTTTAACATTTGTTCCCCCTATTATTTATTTTTATTCCATATGTTCTACTCTTCTGTTGATATAGTAGCTAAAAGGAGCATCAGACACAAGGTTTTCATATTCACAGAGTCTCATTGTGAAAGCTATATCATTGTTCAATCATCATCAAGAAACATGGCTACTGGAACACAGCTCTAAATTTTCAGGCAGTTCCCTCCAGCCTCTCCACTACCTCTTGAACAACAAGGTGATCTCTACTTAATGCATAAGAATAACCTCCAGGATAACCTCTTGACTCTGTTTGGAATCTCTCAGCCATTGACAGTCTTATTTCACTCTTCCCCCTTTGATTGAGAAGGTTCTTTTCAATCCCTTGATGTTAATTCTCAGCTCATTCTAGGGTTTTTCTCAGTCCCTTGATGGTGAGTCTCAGCTCACTGCAGGATTTCTGTCCCACCTTGCCAGGAAGGTCCACACCCATGGGAGTCATGTCCCATGCAGAGAGGGGGAGGGTGGTGAGACTGCTCGTCATGTTGGCTGGAGAGAGAGGCCACATCTGAGCAACAAAAGAGGCTCTCTTGGGGGTGACTCTTAGGCCTAAATTTTAAGTAGGCTTGACCTATCCTTTGTGGGGTTAAGTTTCATATGAACAAACCCCAAACTGGGGACTCAGCCTATAGCTTTGGTTGTCTACACTGCTTGTGAGAATATCAAGAATTCAACTTGGGGAAGTTGAATTTCTCCCCACTCTTACCATTCCGCTGTCCACACTGCTTGTGAGAATATCAAGAATTCAACTAGGGGAAGTTGAATTTCTCCCCACTCTCACCATTCCCCGAAGGGGGCTTAAAAATACTTTTCCAGTCACTGATCAAATCACTCTGGGATTCATCAGGGCATCACTCTGGACAAACGAACAAAATTCCAAGTACTTATGACATTCAATCAAACTACCTACATGAGTTATATTAGGAAATGTGTTTTTTGCTTTAGTCTCACACATAAGGTGACATTTTAAAGTATTAATTACCATCTATTTTCAGCACCCTGCAATAATGACATTCCTTTGTTTTTCCTCATGCAAAAATATTTTTAAAATTTGTACATTGTACATTTCACTATTATTATACACTCTAGGCATTCCTAGATTATACCATCTTGATCTTTAACATCTATCTTTCTTTCTGATTTCATTTATGTCCCCAGCCCTCCTCCCTCTATCATTCTCACATGCAGCTTCATTCAGTGTTTTAACATAATTACATTACAGTTAGGTAGTATTGTGCTGTCCATTTCTGAGTTTTTTTATCCAGTCCTGTTGCACAGTCTGTATCCCTTCAGCTCCAATTGCCCATTATCTTACCCTGTTTCTACCTCATGCTGAACTCTGTTACCAATGACATATTCCACATTTATTCTCGAATGTCTGTTCACATCAGTGGGACCATACAGTATTTGTCCTTTAGTTTTTGGCTAGACTCACTCAGCATAATGTTCTCTAGGTCCATCCATGTTATTACATGCTTCATAAATTTATCCTGTCTTAAAGCTGCATAATATTCCATCGTATGTATATACCACAGTTTGTTTAACCACTCGTCTGTTGATGGACATTTTGGCTGTTTTCATCTCTTTGCAATTGTAAATAACGCTGCTATAAACATTGGTGTGCAAATGTCCATTTGTGTCTTTGCCCTTAAGTCCTTTGAGTAGATTCCCAGCAATGGTATTGCTGGGTCGTATGGCAATTCTATATTCAACTTTTTGAGGAACCGCCAAACTGCCTTCCACAGTGGTTGCACCGTTTGACATTCCCACCAACAGTGGATAAGTGTGCCTCTTTCTCCGCATCCTCTCCAGCACTTGTCATTTTCTGTTTTGTTGATAATGACCATTCTGGTGGGTGTGAGATGATATCTCATTGTGGTTTTGATTTGCATTTCTCTAATGGCCAGGGACATTGAGCATCTCTTCATGTGCCTTTTGGCCGTTTGTATTTCCTCTTCTGATAGGTGTCTGTTCAAGTCTTTTTCCCATTTTGTAATTGGGTTGGCTGTCTTTTTGTTGTTGAGTTGAACAATCTCTTTATAAATTCTGGATACTAGACCTTTATCTGATATGTCATTTCCAAATATTGTCTCCCATTGTGTAGGCTGTCTTTCTACTTTCTTGATGAAGTTCTTTGATGCACAAAAGTGTTTAATTTTGAGGAGCTCCCATTTCTTTCTTTCTTTCTTCTGTGCTCTTGCTTTAGGTATAAGGTCCATAAAACCGCCTCCAATTGTACAATTTATAAGATATCTCCCTACATTTTCCTCTAACTGTTTTATGGTCTTAGACCTAATGTTAAGATGTTTGATCCATTTTGAGTTAACTTTTGTATAGGGTGTGAGATACGGGTCCTTTTTCATTCTTTTGCATATGGATATCCAGTTCTCAGGGCACCATTTATTGAAGAGACTGTTCTGTCCCAGGTGAGTTGGCTTGACTGCCTTATCAAAGATCAAATGTCCGTAGATGAGAGGGCCTATATCTGAGTACTCTATTCGATTCCATTGGTCAATATGTCTATCTTTATGCCAGTACCACGCTGTTTTGACCACTGTGGCTTCATAATATGCGTTAAAGTCAGGCAGCATGAGACCTCCAGCTTCGTTTTTTTTCCTCAAGATACTTTCAGCAATTCAGGTCACCCTGCCCTTCCAGATAAATTTGCTTATTGGTTTTTCTATTTCTGAAAAGTAAGTTGTTGGGATTTTGATTGGTATTGCTTTGAATCTGTAAATCAAATGAGGTAGAATTGACATCTTATCTATATTTAGTCTTCCAATCCATGAACATGGTATGCTCTTCCATCTATTTAGGTGTTCTTTGATTTCTTTTAACAGTTTCTTGTAGTTGTCTTTGTATAGGTCTTTTTTTCTTTAGTTAAATTTATTCCAAGGTATTTTATTCTTATAGTTGCAATTGTAAATGGGATTCGTTTCTTGATTTTCCCCCTCAGATTGTTCATTGTTAGTATATAGAAACACTACAGATTTTTGAATATGGATCTTGTAACCTGCCACTTTGCTGTACTTGTTTATTAGCTCTAGTAGTTTTGCTGTGGATTTTTCAGGGTTTTCGATGTATGGTATCATATCATCTGCAAACAGTGATAGTTTTACTTCTTCCTTTCCAATTTTGATGCCTTGTATTTCTTTTTCTTGTCTAATTGCTCTGGCTAGAACTTCCAACACGATGTTGAATAACAGTCATGATAGTGGACATCCTCTCTTGTTCCTGATCTTAGGAGGAAAGTTTTCAGTTTTTCCCCACTGAGGATGATATTAGCTGTGGGTTTTTCATATATTCCCTCTATCATTTTAAGGAAGTTCCCTTGTATTCCTATCCTTTGAAGTGTTTTCAACAGGAAAGGCTGTTGAATCTTGTCAAATGCCTTCTCTGCATCAATTGAGATGATCATGTGATTTTTCTACTTTGATTTGTTGATATGGTGTATTACATTAATTGATTTTCTTATATTGAACCATCCTCGCATACCTGGGATGAATCCTACTTGGTAATGATCTATACTTCTTTTAATGTGTTGCTGGATTCGATTTGCTAGAATTTTGTTGAGGATTTTTACATCTATATTCATTAGAGAAATTGGTCTGTAGTTTTCTTTTTTTGTAATATCTTTGCCTGGTTTTGGTATGAGGGTGATGTTGGCTTCATAGAATAAATTAGGTAGCTTTCCCTCCACTTCAGTTTATTTGAAGAGTTTGAGCAGGGTTGGTACTAATTCTTTCTGGAATGTTTGGTAGAATTCACATGTGAAGCTGTCTGGTCCTGGACTTTTCTTTTTAGGAAGCTTTTTAATGACTGATTCAATGTCTTTGCTTGTGATTGGTTTGTTGAGTTCATCTATTTCTTCTTGAGTCATAGTTGGTTGTTCATGCCTTTCTAGGAACTTGTCCATTTCATCTACATTGTTGTATTTATTAGCGTAAAGTTATTCATAGTATCCTGTTATTACCTCCTTTATTTCTGTGAGGTCAGTGGTTATGTCTCTTCTTCCAATTTCTGATCTTATTTATTTGCATCCTCTCTCTTCTTCTTTTTGTCAGTCTTGCTAAGGGCCCATCAATCTTATTGATTTTCTCATAGAACCAACTTCTGGTCTTATTGATTTTCTCAATTGTTTTCATGTTCTCAATTTCATTTATTTCTGCTCTAATCTTTGTTATTTCTTTCCTTTTGCTTGCTTTGGGGTTAGTTTGCTGTTCTTTCTCCAGTTCTTCCAAGTGGACAGTTAATTCCTGAATTTTTGCCCTTTCTACTTTTTTGATTTAGGCATTTAGGGCAATAAGTTTCCCTCTTAGCACTGCCTTTGCTGCATCCCATAAGGTTTGATATTTTGTGTTTTCATTTTCATTTGCCTCAGGATATTTACTGATTTCTCTTGTAATTTCTTCCCTGGCCCACTGGTTGTTTAAGAGTGTGTTATTGAGCCTCCACGTAGTTGTGAATTTTCTGGCACTCTGCTTATTATTGATTTCCAACTTCATTCCTTTATGATCTGAGAAAGTGTTGTGTATGATTTCAATCTTTTTAAAATTGTTGAGACTTGCTCTGTGACCCAGTATATGGTCTATCTTTGAGAATGATCCATGAGCACTTGAGAAAAAGGTGTATCCTATTGTTGTGGAGTGTAATGTTCTATAAACTTCTCTGTTTCTTTATTGATCCTCTGTCTAGATGTTCTGTCCATTGATGAGAGTGGGGAATTGAAGTCTCCAACTATTATGGTAGATGTGTCTATTTCCCTTTTCAGTGTTTGCAGTGTTTGCCTCACGTATTTTGGGGCATTCTGATTCGGTGCATAAATATTTATGATTGTTGTGTCTTCATGTTGAATTGTTCCTTTTATTAATACATAGTATCCTTCTTTGTCTCTTTTAACTGTTTTACATTTGAAGTCTAATTTGTTGGATATTAGTGTAGCTACTCCTGCTCTTTTCTGGTTGTTATTTGCACGAAATATCTTTTCCCAACCTTTCACTTTCAACTTTTGTTTATCTTTGGGCCTAAGATGTGTTTCCTGTAGACAGCGTATAGAAGGATCCTGTTTTTTAATTCATTCTGCTAGTCTGTCTTTTGATTGGGGAGTTCAATCCATTAACATTTAGTGTTATTACTGTTTAGGTAGTACTTTCCTCTACCATTTTGCCTTTTGTATTTTATATGTCATATCTAATTTTCCTTCTTTCTACACTGTTCTCCACACCTCTCTCTTCTGTCTTTTCATATCAGTCTCTAGTGCTCCTTTTAGTATTTCTTGCAGAGCTGGTCTCTTGGTCACAAATTCTTTCAGTGACTTTTTGTCTGAAAATGTTTTGATTTCTCCTTCATTTTTGAAGGACAATTTTGCTGGATATAGAATTCTTGGTTGGCGGTTTTTCTCTTTTAGTAATTTAAATTTATCATCCCACTGCCTTCTTGCCTCCATGGTTTCTGCTGAGAAATCTACACATAGTCTTATTGGGTTTCCCTTGTATGTGATCGATTGCTTTTCTCTTGCTGCTTTCAAGATCCTCTCTTTCTCTTTGACCTCTGACATTCTGACTAATAAGTGTCTTGGAGAATGTCTATTTGGATCTATTCTCTTTGGGGTGCGCGGCCCTTCTTGGATCTGTAATTTAGGTCTTTCACAAGAGTTGGGAAATTTTCATTGAAAATTTCTTCCATTAGTTTTTTTCCTCCTTTTCCCTTCTCTTCTCCTTCCGGGACGCCCACAACATGTATATTTGTACACTTCATATTATCATTCAATTCCCTGAGTCCCTGCTCATATTTTTCCATTCTTTTCCCTATAATTTCTGTTTCTTTTTGGATTTCAGATGTTCCATCCTCCAGTTCACTAATCCTAACCTCTGTCTCTTGAAATCTACTATTGTAGGTTTCCATTGTTTTTTTCATCTCTTCTACTGTGTCTTTCATTCCCAAAAGTTCTGTGATTTGTTTTTTCAGACTTTCCATTTCTTCTTTTTGTTCATTCCTTGCCTTCTTCATGTCCTCCCTCAATTCATTGATTTGGTTTTTGATGCGGTTTTCCATTTCTGTTTGTATATTCTGAATTAATTGTTTCAGCTCCTGTATCTCATTTGAACTATTGGTTTGTTCCTTTGACTGGGCCATATCTTCAATTTTCCTGGTGTGATTTGTTATTTTTTGCTCGCGTCTAGATATTTAATTACCTTAATTAGTTTATTCTGGAGATTGCTTTCACTTATCTTACCTAGGGTTTTCTTGCTAGATGAGTTTGTTGTCTATCTGTTCTTTGACCTTCAGTTCAGCTTTTTCTGGGCCTCTAGCTTAAGGTTTATTTAACAGAGGGTAATTTTTCAGTTCTTGTTTTCTTATTTCTTGGCCTGGTTATAGGGTGCCTTTTCCCTCCCCACCCTTAGAAGGGTCTACATAGGTATTACAGACTCCAGCCGGGTTTTCCCGGACTAATCTGGCCTCCTATCAGGGGGAAGGAGTCACCTGCATCAGTTTTCCCTGAGGGTGAGACCCAGCAGGTTGAAAGACTTTCCTGTGAAGTCTCTGGGCTCTGTTTTTCTTATCCTGCCCAGTATGTGGTGCTTGTCTGCCTGCGGGTCCCACCAGCAAAAGATGCTGTGGCTCCTTTAACTTTGGAAGGTTTTCCCTGCTGGGGGTGTGGTGGATACAGAGGAGAGGTTGTACGCTGGTTTTAATGGCTTCAAATTGCCAAGCCCTGGGTCTGAATTCCTTAAGAGAGTGATCCACCTAAGTTGGGCTTCACCCCTTCCATGGGGAACAGATGGGAGACAGCCCTGAAAGCAGTCTGTTTCTGCCTATGCCTGGGGCAGTTGCAGCCCAAGTAGTCCCACCCCTGAATCCAGAGGCAGTCAAGCCTCCATAGAAACAGCCACAAAAACTTCCGTTTTGTCCCCTTTCCTCTTTTTCGGTTAGCCCAATAAGCGACCTCCGCCTTGATCAGTTTCGTCTGAGCTGGGGGCCTAGTTTTAGTAGTCAGAATTTGTTTATTAATGCCACAATTGGTGTTTGGTTGGATTCAGTCCCTGCTACTGTTAGAGTGTCTTTCGTTTCCCTCTGGGAAGCCGCCTGTGGGGGAGGGGTGTTGGGCGCCAGCCGCCGCGGCTTGGGGAACTCACGGTTCTGGAGACTCACAGTTGGTCCAGCTTGTCCAGACTGGGGTACACTGTGTGTCTGGTCACTATCATGGCTCCGGCAGCTGTTTGTACTGTTTATGTTTATTTAGTAGTTGTTCTGGAAGACGAACTAAAATGTGCACATTGCTAAGCCGCCATCTTGGCCCCTCCTTGCTCCAGTTGTGATTTTAATTAGCAAATTTGGACAGGTGAATACATGCTCTCAGCACAGATAAACCCAGAGCAAGCAGGAAAGGAACATTGAGGTCTCTTCTGGCAGAGAGGAGATAGCTGATGAAAAAACAACAGCAGAGGGCTTTGGAGATGGCCATGCTCAGAATATTGGAAAAGGGCTGTGACCCAAGAAAAGGAGCACATAGGGCCGGGTACCAACTCCAGATCTTGCCTGGTGAAATTTGAGGGCTGGGGGCTGGCTCTGAAAGGGGATTTCTTATTCTTTTTTTTTGAGAACTATTGTAAATATCTGATTAGAGAAAGCCTCAGGCATTTTCAGTTGTTAGCACTGACCCAGGCAAGGATGGAGTTAACATTGGTCTGAGAGACAAAGTCAACTGAGGGGGATAATTCTTTAAAGGGTGTATCTTCCATAAGGCAAAGGTGGGTTGGGACCATCCTCAAGTGGTGCCCTCATTCAGAGAATTCAGACTCCAGGGGCTGGAAAACAGAAACAACTCAAGCTTACATTCTACCTCAACCCCAGTCTCAACCATGCCACTGGCAGAGACAGGGTCTGCTGAAAAATTAAAGATACTGTGTCCCTTTATGCTGGTGTGGGGAGAGTGGGCTGACAAGTGTACTTGCTGGGCAGTATAGGAAAAACACAGAGTCTAGAGGCTTCACAGGAAAGTCTGACAGCTTGCTGGGTCTCATCCTCAGGGAAACTTGATTACACTGTCCTCCTGAGATCTGGAACTGTTTTGGGAAGGTCTGTTTGGGATTGATCATATCTGGGGGGGGGGGTCCATCATATCTGGGGACACCCTCAAAAATTGTCATATAGGCAGGGCAAGAACCATAGAAACAACAGCTGAAAAATTCTGATCAGTTATGTAGAAGCTATGCTAGTTTTCTTGAATAAGCTGAACTGTATGCCTAAGAAAAAATAGAGAGCAAGGCCAATCAACAAGAAAGCCCTAGATAAAAGAATAAAAACAGCCTCCACAATAAACTAATCAAGGAAATCAGATGCCTGGACACCAGCAAAAAATTATGAATTATAGTTAGAAAAACAAAGATATGGCCCAGTCAAAGAAACAAATTAACACTTCAAATAACATACAAGAGTTGAAGTAACTAATAAAGATGTTCATGCAGATATGCGAAATCAAATCAGTGAGTTGAGGGATGATAGGGCAAAAGAGATGAAAGACATAAAGAAGACTTTAGACGAACATAAAGAAGAACACGAAAGCTTGAAAAAACAAATGGCAGTAATTATGGAGATGAAGGAACAATAAAAGATGAAAAAACACAAAGAAGCAGAAGAAAGGATTAGTAAATTAGAGGACAGGACTATGAAATGCTACACACAAAAGAACAGATAGGGAAAAGAATGGAAAAAATAGGAGCAGGGTCTCAGGAAATTGAACTACAACAGTTAAGGCACAAAGGATATGAATATACATGCCCTGGATGTCCCAGAGGAGAAGAGCAGGGAAAAGGGGCAGAAAGAATAATTGAGGAAATAATCACTGACAATTTTCCATCTCATATGAAAGACATAAACTTACAGATCCAAGAAGTGCAGTGTACCCCAAGCAGAATAGATCCAAATAGATCTATTCCAAGACACATACAAATCAGATTGTCAAGTGACAAAGGCAAAGAGAGAATTCTGAAAGGTGTAAGAGGTGTATGTAATCATCACATACAAGTGAAATTTGATATGACTATGTGTGGATTTCTCAGCAGACACCATGGAGTGAGAAGGCAGTGATATGATATATTTAAGATACTGAAACAGAAAAACAGCCAACCAAAAATTGCATATCTGACAGAACTGTCCTTCAGAAATGAGGAGTTTAAAATATCTTCAGACAAACAGACACTGAGAGAGTTTGTGAAAAGAGACCTGCTCTACAAGAAATACTAGATGGGGCACTACAGGCAGATAGGAAAAGACAGCATAAAGAGGTTTGCAGAATAGTGTAGAAATGAACACTATCAGTAAGGTTACTGAATAAAGTCTTGATGCATGCAACAATGTAGATGAACCTTGATGACATTATATTGCGTGAAATTAGCCAAAAGCAGAAGGACAAATACCACATGGCTCACTAATATGAGCTAACATTAATGAGTGCAAGTTGAGAACACAGTTATCAAGAGATAGAAAGAGGGAGAGATTGGGCATTTGATGCTGAAGGAGTTCAAAATGTTGAACAGGATTGATTGTAAAGATCCAGAAACAGATAGCAAATACTGTCTGATGGTAGCACTATATGGTACATTCACTGGACAATATTGTGAGTATGGTAGAAAGAGGAAGGCTAGGGGCATGTATGAAACCAGAAGGAAAGATACCAGATAAAGACTGTGACTGTATAACTTAGCAAAACATAGAGTGGGCAATGATGATTAAATGTACAAATATAAGAGTATTTTTATGTGAGGGAGAAAAAATGAATGACAACGCTGTAAGGTGTTGAAATGGGATGGTATATGGAAAAAATACAATCAATCTGAACTAAGGTCTATTGTTAACAATGACATTGTAATATGCTTCCATTAAATGTAACAAAGGTAATATACCAAAGCTAAATGTCAGTAAGAAGGGGATATAAGGAAGGGATGTGGGACTGTTGGTGTTGTTTTTGTTTCTCCTTTTTATTTTATTTTTTAAATTTTTTGTTCTTCATATCTTTCCTCTTCTTTCTTGGTGGAAGATATGGAAGTGTCCTAAAATAGATTTTGGTGTTGAATGCATAACTATGTGATTATACTGGGGACTATTGATTGTTTACTTAGGATGGAATGTAAGATGTGTGAATAAAACTGCTTAAAAAATAAACGGAAAGATACAAGTGCTGGAGGAAATGTGAAGAGAGATGTACCTATTCATTCTTTTTTTGCATGGGTGAATACCCGGAATCAAACCCTGGTCTCCAGCATGGCAGGCAAGAACTCTGCCTGCTGAGTCACCGTGGCCTGCCCTGTACCTAACTGTTCACTCTTGGTAGGGAAGTAGAATGGTACAACCCTCTGGAGGGCAGTATGATAGTTTTACAGGAGGGTAAGTACATGATCCTGTAACTGCTTTTATTAGGTATATATTTGGAAGAACCCAAGCAGCGACATAAATGGACATTTGCACACTGTTGTTTAGAGTAGCAATATTCAGGATTTGCAGTGATTATTGAGGTGGCCTCAAGGTACATTGACTGATGAATGGAAGGGTGAACTGTGATGTATTCCTGCAGTGGACTGTTGAGCAGCTGCAAGAAGGAGTGAAGTTGTGAGGCTGTGAAGCATAGGTGAATGAACCTTGAGGACAGAATGTTGTGTGAAATAAGCCAGAAACAAAAAGACAGATATTATAATGCCTCACTAAAATGGACTAATTATAATGAGCAAACTCTGAGAATTGAATTTGAGAGCATAAGCTATCAAGGAAAGGCTTATTGTAAAGGTTCATAGATTGTAAGCTCTTACAGCAGTCACATCTTTTCCTGAGTTATAACAGTTATTTCTCAATTCTGAGATGCTGAGCTGTTTGTGTATAACCTGGCATCCCCTTGAACTTCAAGTGTCTGTGTGACAACTGAGACTCAGGGCTAAAGTTCTGCATCTATGACAGTTAGCATTATGCCATACAGTAACTGTTAAAAATCTATAAAAATTATCAGACTTCAATTAGAGTTCTGAATGAAGCTGATCTAGTTAGGACTAAGGTAAAACAGACTAAAGGATAAAGGGTGATATTGACTGTGTTTTAAAACTTCAACCTCTGTGAAAGACCAAAGGAAGAGATGTTTATTTGGCAAGAAATTTATATTTTCTGTAGTACATTATCTAATTTAACTTGTATGGTCAGTTTATTTGAACACCATAATTACATGGAAACTTGAATAAGGAGTAAGATCTTATTGGTTTGTACAGGTTAGTGTGATGCCCTGATATATCCCAGAGTAATCTGGGCAGAAAATCAAAAAAAAAGTATTTGCAAAGTCCCCTTGAGGGCCTGGGGAAAAAGTGGAAATATTAAACTTCCCCACCTGGGGAATTCCTGATATTCTAGCAAGTATAGGCAACTACCAATTTAATAGGCCAAACCCTTGATTTGGTGGCTTGCCCGTAAGCAACATTCCTCCAAGGGAAAGCTAAGCCTTCTTATGGTTATGCTTAAGATTCACCCTCAGAGAACCTCTTTTGTTGCTCAGATATGGCTTCTCTCTCTCTTCCTACACTGCAGGTGTACTCACTGTCCTCCTCATTTTGTGGGACATGACACCCGGGTGTAAATCTCCCTGGCAATGTGGGACATGATTCCTGGAGATGAGTTTGGCCCTGGAATTAGGAGATTGAGAAATCCTTCTTGAACAAAAGGAGGAAGAGAGAAATGAGACAAAATAAGGTTTCAGTGGCTGAAAGATTTCAAATAGAATTGAATGTCATCCTGGAGGTTATTCTTATGCATTATATAAATATCCCTTTTTAATTTTTAGTGGATTAGTATAGCCAGAAGGAAATACTTGAAACTGTTGAACTGTAATCAGTTGGAATGGTTTTGGTTGGGGTTTGGCAAGTTATGGTAGGTAGCAATTTCTAACTAAAGCTTGCATAAGACTGACCTCCAGAGTAGCCTTTCAACTCTAACTGAACTCTCTCAACACTTGATTCCTTATTTGTCACACTTCTTTTTCCCCTTTTTGTCAGATGGAATTGTTGATCTCACGGTGCTAGGGTCAGACTTAACCCTGGGAGTCATCTCCCATGCCACCAGGGAGACTTTTATCACTGGATGTCATGTCCCATTGTGTTAGTTAAATTCAGTTGTCAACTTGGCCAGGTGAGCATACCTAGTTCTGTTGCTGCAGACACAAGCCAATGGTACATGAACCTCATCTGTTGCTAATTACTTCTACAGTCGGCTAGGAGGTGTGTCTGCTGCAGTGAGTGACGTTTGACTTAATAGGCTGGTACTTAAATGAGAGAGCGCAACATAGCACAGCCAAGCAGCTCGGCATTCCTCATCTCAGCACTTGCAGCTCAGCCCAGGCCTTTGGAGATGCAGAAAGAAGTCACCCCGGGGAAAGTTGTTGGAACCCAGGGGCCTGGAGAGAAGACCAGCAGAGACCATCCTGTGCCTTCCATGTAGGAAAGAACCTCAGTGGAAAGTTAGCTGCCTTTCCTTTGAAGATCCAACAAAATAAATCCCCTTTTATTAAAAGCCAATCCGCTACTTCCGGAGAAGATGGCGGCTTAGTAAGACGCGCGGGTCTTAGTTCCTCCTCCAGAACAGCTACTAGGGAAATAGAAATGATACAGAACAGCTCCCGGAGCCACGACAGAACAAGAAGACAGCGTACCCCATTCTGGAACGGCTGACTGGCTGGGAGAACCGCTCTGGTGAGATCGCCGAAGGGTGTGGGCTTCCCTGGGCCGGGGCGGCAGGTGGCCGGAGTCCCTCCCTCCTTCCTTCCCAGGCCGGCTGGGAGAATTGGACAGGCGGTCCCCTCAAGCCGCGGTGGTTGGCGCCCTCCCCCACGCGCGGCCCCCCGGACCAGCTGGGAGAAATGGATTGGAGATCCGCAAGCCGCAGAGAACGGCGACCGGGGTCCCTTCCAAACATGTGGCTTCCCGGTCCGGCTGGGAACGGTAGATAGGCACTCCCGCAAGCTGCGGTGGCTGGCGCCCCCACGCCACGCTTGGCGCCCCGGGCCAGGTGGGAAATTTGAACAGACACTCCCCCAAGCTGCGGAGGCTGGCACCCCACCCCCACAGCTTGGCGCCCCAGGCCGGCTGGGAAATTTGGACAGGCGCTACCCCAAGCCGTGGAAGCCGGCGATCCTCCCCGCGCGCGGATACCTGGGCCGGCTGGGAGATTCAGATTGGCACTCCCCCAAGCCGCTTCGGCTGGCGATTCCCCCCCCCCACAGCGAGAGTTTTCCAAAGTTAAAGGAGCCACAGCATCTTTTACTGGTGGGACCCGCAGACAGATGAGCGCCACGAGTGCCACCTACTGGGCAGGATAAGAAAAACAGAGCCCAGAGATTTCACAGAAAAATCTTTCAACCTGCTGGATCTCACACCCAGGGAAATCTGATTAAATGCCCAGACGCCAGCAGAAGATAATGGATCATGCTCAGAAAATTGAAAATATGGCCCAGTAAACGGAACAAACCAATAGTTCAAATGAGATACAGGAGCTGAGACAACTAATGCTGAATATACGAACAGAAATGGAAAACCTCTTCAAAAACCAAATCGATAAATTGAGGGAGGACATGAAGAAGACATGGGCTGAACAAAAAGAAGAAATAGAAAAACTGAAAAAACAAATCACAGAACTTATGGGAGTGAAGGACAAAGTAGAAAAGATGGAAAAAACAATGGATACCTACAATGGTAGATTTAAAGAGACAGAAGCTAGAATTAGTGAATTGAAAGATGGACCATCTGAATCCAAAAAGAAACAGAAACTATAGAGAAAAGAATGGAAAAATTTGAACAGGGGATCAGGGAATTGAATGACAATATGAAACGCACAAATATACGTGTTGTGGGTGTCCCAGAAGTGGAAGAGAAGGGAAAAGGAGGAGAACAACTAATGGAAGAAATTATCACTGAAAATTTCCTACTCTTATGAAAGACCTAAAATTACAGATCCAAGAAGTGCCGCGCACCCCAAAGAGAATAGACCCAAATAGGCGTTCTCTAAGACACTTCCTAGTTAGAATGTCAGAGGTCAAAGAGAAAGAGAGAATCTTGAAAGCAGCAAGAGAAAAACAATCCATCACATACAAGGGAAACCCAATAAGACTTTGTGTAGATTCTCAGCAGAAACCATGGAGGCGAGAAGACAGGGGGAGATATATTTAAATTACTAGAAGAGAAAAACTGCCAACCAAGACTTCTATATCCAGCAAAATTGTCCTTCAAAAATGAGGGAGAAATTAAAACATTCTCAGACAAGGAATCACTGAGAGAATTTGTGACCAAGAGACCAGCTCTGCAAGAAATACTAAAGGGAGCACTAGAGTCAGATACAAAAAGACAGAAGAGAGAGGTATGGAGAAGAGTGTAGAAAGAAGGAAAATCAGATATGATATATATAATACAAAAGGCAAAATGTTAGAGGAAAATATTATCCAAACAGTAATAACACTAAATGTTAATGGACTGAATTCCCTAATCAATAGACATAGACTGGCAGAATGGATTAAAAAACAGGATCCTATATGCTGTCTACAAGAAACACATCTTAGACCCAAAGATAAACATAGGTTGAAAGTTAAAGGTTGGGAAAAGATATTTCATGCAAATAACAACCAGAAAAGAGCAGGAGTAGCTATACTAATATCCAACAAATTAGACTTCAAATGTAAAACAGTTAAAAGAGACAAAGAAGGACACCATCTACTAATAAAAGGAACAATTAAACAAGAAGACATAACAATCATAAATATTTATGCACCCAACGAGAATGCCCCAAAATACGTGAGGAATACACTGCAAACACTGAAAAGGGAAATAGACACATATACCATAATAGTTGGAGACTTCAATTCACCACTCTCATCAATGAACAGAACATCTAGACAGAGGATCAATAAAGAAATAGAGAATCTGAATATTACTATAAATGAGCTAGACTTAACAGACATTTATAGGACATTGCATCCCACAACAACAGGATACATCGTTTTGTCAAGTGCTCATGGATCATTCTCAAAAATAGACCATATGCTGGGTCACAAAGCAAGTCTCAACAAATTTTAAAAGATTGAAATCATACACAACACTTTCTCAGATCATATAGGAATGAAGTTGGAAATCAATAATAGGCGGAGTGCCAGAAAATTCACACATACGTGGAGGCTCCACAACACACTCTTAAACAACGAGGGGGTCAAAGAAGAAATTGCAAGAGAAATTAGTAAATACCTCGAGGCAAATGAAAATGAAAACACAACATAACAAAACTTATGGGACGCAGCAAAGGCAATGCTAAGAGGGAAATTTATTGCCCTAAATGCCTATATCAGAAAAGAAGAAAAGGCAAAAATGCAGGAATTAACTGTCCACTTGGAAGAAGTGGAGAAAGAACAGGAAACGAATCCCAAAGCAAGCAAAAGGAAAGAAATAACAAAGATTAGAGCAGAAATAAATGAAATTGAAAACATGAAAACAATAGAGAAAATCAATAAGACCAGAAGTTGGTTCTATGAGAAAATCAATAAGATTGATGGACCCTTAGCAAGATTGACAAAAAGAAGAAGGGAGAGGATGCAAATAACTTAGATCAGAAATGGAAGAGGAGACATAACCACTGACCTCACAGAAATAAAGGAGGTAATAACAGGATACTATGAACAACTTTACGCTAATAAATACAACAATTTAGATGAAATGGACGGGTTCCTGGAAAGACATGAACAACCAACTTTGACTCAAGAAGAAATAGATGACCTCAACAAACCAATCACAAGTAAAGAAATTGAATTAGTCATTCAAAAGCTTCCTAAAAAGAAAAGTCCAGGACCAGACGGCTTCACATGTGAATTCTATCAAACATTCCAGAAAGAATTAGTACCAACTCTCCTCAAACTCTTCAAATAAATTGAAGTGGAGGGAAAACTACCTAATTCATTCTATGAAGCCAACATCACCCTCATACCAAAACCAGGCAAAGATATTACAAATAAAGAAAACTATAGACCAATCTCTCTAATGAATTAAATGCAAAAATCCTCAACAAAGTTCTAGCAAATCGAATCCAACAACACATTAAAAGAATTATACATCATGACCTAGTAGGATTCATCCCAGGTATGCAAGGATGGTTCAACATAAGAAAATCAATTAATGTAATACACCATATCAACAAATCAAAATAGAAAAATCACATGATCATCTCAATTAGAAGGCGTTTGACAAGATTCAACATCCTTTCCTGTTGAAAACACTTCAAAAGATAGGAATACAAGGGAACTTCCTTAAAATGATAGAGGGAATATATGAAAAACCCACAGCTAATATCATCCTCAATGGGGAAAAATTGAAAACTTTCCCCCTAAGATCAGGAACAAGACAAGGATGATGACCTCATCATCATCCATTGGTGATGTCCATTATCATCACTATTATTCAGCATTGTGTTGGAGGTTCTAGCCAGAGCAATTAGACAAGAAAAAGAAATACAAGGCATCAAAATTGGAAAGGAAGAAGTAAAACTATCACTGTTTGCAGACGATATGATACTATACGTTGAAAACCCGGAAAAATCCACAACAAACTACTAGAGCTAATAAATGAGTACAGTAAAGTAGTAGGTTACAAGATCAACATTCAAAAATCTGTAGCATTTCTATAAACTAGTAATGAACAAGCTGGGGGGGGAATCAAGAAACGAATCCCATTTACAATTGCAACTAAAAGAATAAAATACCTAGGAATAAATTTAATTAAACAGACAAAAAAACTAAACAAAGAAAACTACAAAAAACTGTTAAAGGTAATCACAGAAGACCTGAATAGATGGAAGGGCATACCGTGTTTATGGATTGGAAGACTAAATATAGTTAAGATGTCAATCCTACCTATATTGATTTACAGATTCAATGCAATACCAATCAAAATCCCAACAACTTATTTTTCAGAAATAGAAAAACCAATAAGCAAATTTATCTGGAAGGGCAGGGTGCCCCGAATTGCTAAAAGTTATCTTGAGGGAAAAAACGTAGCTGGAGATCTCACGCTGCCGGACTTTAAGGCATATTATGAAGCCACAGTGGTCAAAACAGCATGGTATTGGCATAAAGATAGATATATCGACCAATGGAGTCGAATAGAGTGCTCAGATATAGACCCTCTCATCTATGGACATTTGATCTTTGATAAGGCAGTCAAGCCAGCTCACCTGGGACAGAACAGTCTCTTCAATAAATGGTGCCTAGAGAACTGGATATCCATATGCAAAAGAATGAAAGAAGACCCGTATCTCACACCCTATACAAAAGTTAACTCAAAATGAATCAAAGATCTAAACATTAGGTCCAAGACCATAAAACAGTTAGAGGAAAATGTAGGGAGATATCTTATAAAACTTACAATTGGAGGCGGTTTTATGGACCTTAAACCTAAAGCAAGAGCACTGAAGAAGGAAATAAATAAATGGGAGCTCCTCAAAATTAAATACTTTTGTGCATCAAAGAACTTCATCAAGAAAGTAGAAGGACAGCCTACACAATGGGAGACAATATTTGGAAACGACATATCAGATAAAGGTCTAGTATCCAGAATTTATAAAGAGATTGTCCAACTCAACAACAAAAAGACAGCCAACCCAGTTACAAAATGGGAAAAAGACTTGAACAGACACCTCTCAAAAGAGGAAATACAAATGGCCAAAGGCACATGAAGAGAAGCTCAATGTCCCTGGCCATTAGAGAAATGCAAATCAAAACCACAATGAGATATCATCTCACACCCACCAGAATGGCCATTATCAACAAAACAGAAAATGACAAGTGCTGGAGAGGATGCGGAGAAAGAGGCACACTTATCCACTGTTGGTGGGAATGTCAAATGGTGCAACCACTGTGGAAGGCAGTTTGGTGGTTCCTCAAAAAACTGAATATAGAATTGCCATATGACCCAGCAATACCATTACTAGGTATCCACTCAAAGAACTTTAAGGCAAAGACACAAAAGGACATTTGCACACCAATGTTTATAGCAGCGTTATTTACAATTGCAAAGAGATGAAAACAGCCAAAATGTCCATCAACATACGAATGGCTAAACAAACTGTGGTATATGCATACAATGAAATATTATGCAGCTTTAATACAGAATAAACTTATGAAGCATGTAATAACATGGATGGACCTAGAGAACATTATGCTGCGTGAGTGTAGTCAAAAACTAAAGGACAAATACTGTATGGTCCCACTGATGTGAACTGACATTCGAGAATAAACTTGGAATATTTCATTGGTAACAGAGACCAGCAGGAGTTAGAAACAGGGTAAGATAATGGGTAATTGGAGCTGAAGGGATACAGAGTGTTCAACAGGACTAGATACAGAAGCTCAAAAATGGACAGCACAATAATACCTAATTGTAAAGTAATCATGTTTAAAACACTGAATGAAGCTGCATCTGAGGTATAGGTTTTTTTTTTTTGTCTGTTTGTTTGTGTTTTTTTTTTTTACTATTATTATTATTTTTATTTTTTTCTCTATATTAACATTCTATATCTTTTTCTGTTGTTTTGCTAATTCTTTTCCTAAATCGATGCAAATGTATTAAGAAATGATGATCATGCATCTATGTGATGATGTTAAGAGTTACTGATTGCATATGTAGAATGGAATGATTTCTAAATGTTGTGTTAATTTCTTTTTTTTCTTTTTTAATAAAAAAAAAAGCCAATCCGTCTCTGGTGTGTTGCATTCCAGCAGCTAGCAAACTAGAACCCCCATGTAGAGGGGAGGGCCATGATTTCACTTGCACAGTTGGGTTTAGAGAAAGACGTCACATCTGAACAACAAAAGAGATCCTCTGAAAGTAACTCTTAGATATACTTATAGCTAGACTAAGCTTCTCCACTACATACATAAGCTTCACAAGAGCAAGCTTCAAGATCAAGGGTTTGGCCTATTGGTTTGGGTGTCCCTAATATTTGACAGCTTATCAGGGATTTTCCTCCTGGTAAAGTTTAATAGTTCCATATTTTTTCCTCCTATCCTTCAAGGGACTCTGCCAATACTTTTTGATTATCTGCTTAATATACTTTGGGAGTATCCAGGTATTACATTAATTCATATATAGCTATATAATGTATAAATAGTATATAAATATAGCCTCTATATTAAGCTATATAGAATTAAAGGCTCTCATTCCTATTCTAGGCTCTCTGTGTTTAGATTGTTTAAATGATCTATCCAGACAGATTGGTTAGATTATGTACTTTAGAAAATTAAGGTTCTGGACAAAATAAGCCTTTCTTCCTTTGGTCTCAAAGAGTAGATGAGGTTTTAAAATATAGACAATGTCTTTTTGACCCCTGTATTCTGAATTATCTTAATACCAACCTGATCATCTTCATTCTTATCTCTCAGTACCAAGTGTGCTGGTTTGAAAGGATGATGTGCCCTAGAAAAGCCATTTTTTAATTTTCATTTTTTAATTGTATAATATATATACAAAGCAAAGAAAGAAAAAAGCAATAGTTTTCAAAGCACTCTTCAACAAATAGTTACAGGACAGATCCCAGAGTTTGTCATGGGTTACTATATCATCATCTCAGATTTTTCCTTTTAGCTGCTTCAGAACACAGGAGGCTAGGAGGAATAAATATTTTTTTATCATTACAATTGACTTTTTTTTCTTTTTTTGTGAAAAATAACATGTGTAGAAAAAAGCAATAAATTTCAAAACACAGCAAAACAATTAGTTGTAGAATGGATTTCTGAGTTTGGTATGGGTTACAATTCCACAATTTTAGGTTTTTACTTCTAGCTGCTCTAAGACACTGGAGACTAAAAGAAATACAAATTTAATGATTCAGCAATCATATTCATTTGTTAAACCCGATGTACTGTGTGTAACTCCACCATCACCATTGATCTTTCTGTCCCACTATTTAGGGGTATCTGGGCTATGCCCATTCTAACTTTTTCATGTTTGTCAATAACTTTGGGTAGGGAGATAGAATGAGCTCACGTTCTGGAGAGGCTGGGCCCTCTAGGTTTCAGGACGTATCTGGTTCAGGCACCCGTCTGGAAAGTTACCTTAGTGAGCGGAACCTTTGTAGAATCTTATATATTACCCTAGGTGTTCTTAAGAATTGGCTGGAGTGGTTTTAGTTGGGGTTTGGCAGGTTATGATAGGTAGTAATGTCTAACTGAAGCTTGTCTAAGAGTGACTTCCAGAGTCGTCTTTCAGCTCTATTTGAACTCTCTCAGCTACTGACACTTTATTAGTAAGACTTCTTTTCCGTCTTTTGGTCGGGATGGAGTTGTTGATCCCACCGTGCCAGGGCTGCACTCATCCCTGGGAGTCATCTCCAATAAACACACCCTCACCAAATAGAAAGTTTAAATCTTCCCTTAACCCTAGTCTCTCCCTCCATTATTTACCCGTTGTGTTGCTGTGGTACTGTTGATATTTTCCTATTAAACATGGCCCATTGCATGCAATAGCAGTTTTGCCCAATACCCTGGATTTATACAGTCTTTGTACAAGAGTCATATCTTTGAAGTAGTTCTATGTAAGAACTTACTTATATTTGTAGTTGTTAACTAGTGGGACATATGGGTCTATACAATCCCTTTCAATCATGTTCACCTTCAATATGGTAGTATTACTTATAGTCCCACTAGTGAGCCACCTTTACTTCTTTACATTTGAGTTCAACCTCATTAGCTACCTGTTCACCCATGTCTAGCTTCCGTGTATCTCTAGGTCCTCGATATTCTGAATTACAAGCCTGAGATTTTATCTTTACCGTGGTCTTAAAAGTGGAATTATACGATATCTATCCTTTTGTGTCTGGTTTATTTCACTCAGCCTTGTGTCCTCAAGGTTCATCCATCTTGTCATGTGCCTCAGGACATCATTTTATTTTACTGCTGCCTAATGTTCTGTCATATGTATATACCACATTTTGTTAATCCAAAAATCATCCCTTCACATGCTTTTTAGCCATGTGTATTTGCTCTTCAGAGAAATGCCTATTCATCTTTTTAGCCCATTTTAAAATTTGGTTCTTTGTTCTTTTCTTGTTGATTTATATGATTTTTTTTATGTATACAGGATATCAAACCTTTGTCTGATGTGTAATTTGCAAATATTTTCTCCCATTGAGTTGGCTGCCTCTTCATCTTTTTTGACAAAATCTTTGAGGTATGAAAGCATTTGCTTTTGAGGCATTCCCATTTATCTATTTTTCCTTTTGTTGCTTATGCTTAGCTTATAAAGTTTAGGAAGCTGCCTCTTTTAATATGTCTTAAAAATGTTTCGCTACATTTTCTTCTAGGAGCTTATTGGTACTAGTTCTTATATTTAGGTGTTTAATCCAGTTTAACTTAATTTTTGTATATCATGTAAGGTAAGGGTCCTCCTTCCTTTTTTTGGCTATTGATATCCAATTCTCCCATGCCTATTTATTGAAAAGACTATTTTGTTCCAGTTCAGTGCATTAGGGGTCCTTGTTGAAGACAAATTGACCATAGATTTGGTAGTCTATTTCTGCACTCTCTATTTGATTCCACTGGTTAATACTTATATCTTTATACCAGTACCATGCTGTTTTGATCACTGTAGCTTTATATGTTTTTAAATCAGGAAATATTAGTCCTCACACTTTGTTCTTCTTTTTTAGTATCCTTTTGTCCATTCAGTGTCTCTTTCCCTTGCAGATGAATTTGGTCTCTTAACTTTTCCAAGTCCCCAAGTAGGTTGTTGGAATTTTTATTGGTACTGCATTGATTCTATAGATCAGTTTGTGTAGAATTGATGTCTTAGTTCTATTTAACCTTCCTATCCATGAGCAGGGAATACCTTTCCACCTATTTAGATCTTTAATTTCTTTTGGTAATGTTATGTAGTTTTCTGTGTACAAGTCCTTTACGTCCCTAGTTAAGTTCATTCCTTGGTGCTTGATTCTTTTAGTTGGTATTTTGAATGGAATTTTTTCCTTAATTGCCTCCTCAGTTAGGTCATTGCTTGTGTAATGAAGCATTACTGATTTTTTTTTCAAGACTTTCTTACACCAGTTTTATTTAAAATACAAATAAGTATTTCTCTTTCTGTAATAGCAAATAATTCAAATAATGTTGGACATGAATCATTGGCTAATACAAGGGATTTAAATATGAAACAAAATTATTTTTAAAAAAGCAAAAGAATCAAGGTCCTGGAATCTGTAAGCTGATTGCAAAATGAAATGAGCAGAAAATCTTTTGTCAAACCAGAATATTCCATCCCTGCTTTGGAGAAGGGCTATCATACAACATTCAGTCAGCTGAAGATTGATCAGTAGAGAGGTGTCTATGTATAAATTTCAAGCCATTTTTGCTTGTGCAGAATCATCCAGATCTTCCCAAGACTGAATGGGTAGTCCTGTGGCTTTCTTCTTTTTCCACATTTCCAACAAGTCTACATGAAGTTCACCTCTTGAAGAGCTGCTTACAGTAACAATTCCTTAAGATCCAGCATGACAGTGGGTCAGATTTCCCTACAAGAAACAAAACTGGCCACCTACAGTAAAATATCAAAATGGAGAAGTCCTCCTTTCTTTTTCCTTCCAATTATTGTACAGTGTATCTCCTTTCAAGATTATTATCCCCGTCATACTTGTTCCTTCACAAGTCTAAACCCTTAAGGTGATATGAAGGAGACCAACACCAAGAAAAGAAAATTCAGTTCTGAAATGAAGAAAACTGTACTACTGGAAGGTATTCAGTACACCCCCAAAGCATCTCAATATCCCTGCTACGGTGCAGTTCACTGTATAGGTAAATTACAGTCCATAGATAAATATCAGCAGCTTGAATGAGTTCATTTTTGTACTCCCAGGTGGTTAAAGGGCACCAAATAAATACTAGGGAAGAGGAGTTTGCTGGGAGAATTAGAAATAAAAAAATTAACCAATTTCATCCCTGTGTAATTCAGTGCCAGTAGGAGGCAAGTGCTGAAGGAAAAAGGGACAGCTTTCATACTTAAAATGAATTCCTATAATCATGTCACCTCTCATAGTGAATCCAGGGAATCCCAGAAATAGAAAATTAGTTTCAGGGCACCCCTGAGGCACTTTAAAGCCTTAAAAAATTACAGTAATAATAAATTAGCTATTGCTTTTCAGAGACTTACAGGGCAGCAAAAGCATCAAAATCAGGTCCAAAGAGTGTGTCCAGATTACCAGCTTCATGAGCTGCTCAGCCTTCTGTAAAGCTTAGTTAAATTTAGAAATACATTTAAAAAGACAGTTTAACACAGATTAAGTAGTTTTTTTTGTTTATTGGTAATATGAGATTTGGTCCTTAATGCTAGCAGCTGTCTTCATCCCTTGAAACTCAGGCGATAAAGTACATTGAGACAATACAGAAAGGAAATAATACAAAGGGGGAAAATAAGCCACAGTTAACAAACACCTCAAGAAGTCACTAAGTTCTCTTGTAGCCTTTCACTTGGATCCCCCCCTCAGTCTCTTTTTGTAGAGAGAAAGGTCAAAAGAACTTTACCTCAAAGATAGTAAACAGTGGCATCAAATGGACAAAGTAGTTATTCAAGTGTCTTCTAAAAATCTGACCCCAAAGAAGACACGACACATACAGCTAATTTAGAGGTATACTTCTGATTTGGGGCAAATTCTAGACTAAAGAAATTGTCAACTTGGGTAAGTATTATAATAGATTAAACTAAGTCCAGTTTTTTGGTGTGTGTGTGTGTGTGTGTGTTTGTGTTTAAATGTTTTCATTTTCACCTTCAACTATCAGTCATTTTGGACAGCTCAAGCAGAAAGTCATCTTCATCCTTCCCAGGATCCAGGTAAATCTCAGCTTCTAATTTGCCTCCTGAAATCTCCCAAATTAGTTTTTCAAAATCGTCCTCTGCAGAGAGTCGGGGCTTTCCTGCTGAGGCAGAGTTGAGTTGGTGAGTTTTTGTGGCCATATGGGATGAGGAAGGGCCAGATACATCTGGTGATGAGGGATTTGAAGAGGACTGGATTGGAAGCATTATAAGACTCTCCCTAGGTCTGTCTCATGCATAGCAACTGATTTGTCCTCAGAGAACTTTACTGATGTTTGCACATTAATTTTATGTCCTGATACCTTGATGAATTTGTTTATTAGCTCAAGTAACTTTGTTGTAGATTTGTCAGGATTTTCAAGGTGTGATATCATGTCATCTGCAAATAGTGAAAGTTTTACTTCTTCCTTTCTAATTTGGATGCCTTTTATTTCTTTTTCCTGCCTGATTGCTCTTGCTAGAACTTCCAGTACGATGTTGAATAAAGTGGTGACAGAGGGCATCCTTGTCTTGTTCCCAATCTTAGGGGGAAATATTTCAATCTCTTTCTGTTGAGTACGATATCGGTTATTGGTTTGACATATATGTCCTTTATCATATTGAGGAAGTTACCTTTTTTTTTGCATGGGCAGGCATGGGGAATTGAATCTGGGTCTCTGGCATGGCAGGTGAGAACTCTGCCACTGAGCCACCATTGCACCACCAGGAAGTTACCTTTGACTCCTACCTTTTGAAGTGTTTTTATCAGAAAAAAATGTTCAATTTTCTCAAATGTTTTTTCAACAGCAATCGAGATGATCATGTGATTTTTTTCCCTTTTGATTTATTAATGTGCTGTATTATATTAATTGATTACTCTTGTGTTGAGCCCTCCTTGCTTTCCTGGTATAAACCCCCTTGGTCATGCTTGTATAATTGTTTTAATGTGTTGTTGGATTCGATTTCCTAGTATTTTATTAAGAATTTTTGCATCTATTTTCACTAGGGAGATTGACCTGCAGTTTTTCTTTATTATAGCATCTTTACCGAGTTTTGGTATTAAAGTGATGTTAGTTTCATAAAATGAGTTAGGTAGTGTTTCTTTTTCCTCAGTTTTTTTGAAAAATAAAAATTTTTTTATGTTTGATAAAATTCCCCTGTGATGCCATCTGGCTTTGGGCTTTTCTTTGTAGGAAGATTTTTGGTGACTGATTGGATCTCTTTACTTGTGATTGGTTTGTTGAGATCTTCTGTTTCTTCTTGAGTCAGTGTAGCTTGTTCATGTGTTCCAGGAATCTGCCCATTTCATCTAAGTTGTCTAGTTTGGCTTATAGTTGTTCATGGTATTCACTTATGAATGTTTTTTGTTCCTACAGGGTCTGTGGTAACGACCCCCCTCTCATTTCTTATTTTGTGTATTTGCATCCTCTCTCTTTTTTTTCTTATCAGCCTTCTAGTGGTCCATTGATTTTATTGATTTTCTCAAAGAACCAACTTTTGGTTATATTGATTTTTTTCTATTGTTCTTTTGTTCTCCCATTTATTTAACTCTGTTTTAATCTTTTTTTCTCTTTTATTTGCTTTGAGGTTAGTTTGCTGTTTTTTCTCAAGTTCCTCCATGGAAACAGTTAGGTCTTTGATTTTTGCTCTTTTTAAAGAAAATATAGGACTTTAGGATAATAAATTTCCCTGTCAGCACAGTTTTTGCTGCTCCCATAAGTTCTGATATATTGTATTCTCGTTTTCATTTGTCTCCAGATAGCTACTGATTTTTCTAGCAGTTTCCTCTTTGACCCACTGGTTGTTTACGTGTGTGTTATTTAATCTCCATTATTTGTGAAAGTTCTTGTGTTTTTGCTGGCTGTTGATTTCCAGCTTCATTCCACTGTGATCAGAGAAAGTACTTTGAATAATTTAAATGTTTTTAAATTTATGAAGACCCCTTTTGTGCCCTAGTATATGATATATGCAGGAAATTGTCCATGAGCACTAAAGAACAGTATATATCCTCATATTTTGGGTGTAATGACCTATATATATCTGTTAGGTCTAATTCATTTATCAGATTCTGTAAGTTGTCTATTTCCTTGCTGATCCTCTGTCTGATTGTTCTATCTATAAATTGAATTGGTGTATTGAAGTCTCCTACTATTATTGTTGAAACATTGTCACTCCTTTCCATTTTGTCAGTGCTTGTCCCATGTGCTTTGGACCTCCTTGATTGGGAGCATAAGCATTTATGATTGTTATTTCTTCTTCCTAAAGTGTCCTTCTCTGTCTCTTATGATGTCTTTACATCTAATGTCTGTTTTGTCTGATATTACTATAAGTACTCCTGCTTTTTTTTAGTTGAAGCTTGTGTGGAACATCTTTTTCCATCCTTTCATTTTCAATCTATTTATATCCTTGTGTCTAAGGTGAGTCTCTTGTAAGCAGCATATAGCTGGATTATATTTCTTAATCCATTCCACCAATCTGTATCTTTTAATTTTTAAGTTTAGTCCATTAACTTTCAAAGTTATTACTGGAACAGTGTTTCTTGAATCCATCATCTTATCTTTTGGCTGTCAGATCTATATATTCTTTTCTCTGTTTCTCTTTTTATCCTTTTAGTTACCCTTCCTGGGACTGTTCAGTTCTGTGACCTACTCCAGACCTCCCTCTCCTGTCGTTTTTTTTTTTTTTCCAGCCACTGAACTCCTTTTAGTATTTCTCATAGGACTGATCTCTTGTTGGCAAATGCTTTCAGCATTTGTCTGTGAAAATTTTAATCTCTCCCTCAGGTTTGGAGGAGAGTTTGGCTGGGTACAAAATTCTTGGCTGGAAGTCTTTCTCTTTCAGGATCTTAAATATATCCTACCACTTCCTTCTCACCTCCATAGGGCCATTTGGGTAGTCTGAACTCAGTCTTATATGGTTTCCGTTGTATGTAGTAGATTGTTTTTCTCTATTTTCTGCTTCTCTTCAACATTTGACAGATTGATTATTATGTGTCTTGGGGAACGCCTGTGTGGATTTATTCTATTTGGAGTTCATTGGACTTCTTTGATATGCATGTTTATGTCCTTCACAAGGTTTGGGAAGTCTTCTCCCATGATATCCTCCACTAATATTCCTTGCCCTTTTCTCTTCTGGGATACTGATGATTCTTAAATTTGTGTGCTCTGTTTTTGCCATCATTTCCCTGAGATCCAATTCAAAGTTTTCCATCTTTTTTGCCATTTGGTCTTTAGTGTGTTAGAAATCAGTTGTCCTGGCCTCTAGTTCATTTTTTCTTGCTTCTGCCTCTTTAGATCTGTTGTTCTTGTGTCTCTGGTATATATTTTATTTGGTCTACAGCATTCTTAATCTCTGTGATATCTGCTAGTTTCATATTTTTTTCCCCTCAAATTCCTCTTTATGCTCTTGTAGTGTCTTCCTGATTTCCTTTATGTGATTAGCCAGTCCATTGATTTTAATTAGTAGAGTTATGTGAATGTCTTTGATTAGTTGTTCCAAAGTCTGTGTTTCCTCCAGTGTTTTAATTTGGTTATTAGGCTGAACTATAGTCTGCATTTTGATATGCTTAGTGATCTTCAGTTGCCTTTGAGGCATGTAAATATCTTGATAGGTTTATTTTTGAAGTTGATTTCCTTCAGTAGTCTAAAGCTTGGTATTCCCTGGTTGAATGTTGAGCAGGATGTAGTGCATGGGGCCAAGCACAACAATGGAGTGATAGGTTGCGGTGCAGGTATAGGCACAGGTTGGGGATGCTACACTGGTGTCTGTGAGCGTGGGGTGTGGGTTGCACAGTTGGGGACATGTGGTGTGCCTTCCACGGGGGTGGGGTACAGCTCAGGCAGGCCTTGGAGCACAGGAGCAGGTTGCGGCATGGGGGACACAGAGATAGGGTGCTCCAAGAGGTGGATGGGGGATGGATGGCTGTGTGAATGCACAGAGTCTGGTGTGCAGGCAGGATGTGGTTAGGTTTCTGGAGCATAGTTTTCATGGGTATCAGTGTATAGGTTAGGTAGCACAGGGAGGGCAGGGCAGAGTGTGTCCTTGTGCAGGAGGAGGGGTCCTTGGGGCCTGGGATGCTGATGTGTGAGTGTGTAGGGGTGAGCCACAAGTCATGAGGGTTGTGGGATGTGGGTCAGGGGCAGGTGATATCGGGTGGGCTGGGCCCTGATATGCATATGCAGGTGTGGGGGTTGGGACGGGGGTGCACATGTGTGCAGGGAGTGGGCTATGTAGCACAGATATGCATGTGAGAACCTGCCAGATGTGGGGGCATGGCTTTTGTGCTGGGGGCTGGGGCAAGGATGTGCACATATGCAGGACAGGGATTTGTGGTGCAGTGGTCAGGAGGTCATGCATGGATGTGTGGCCACCAGGCAGTGGGAAGGATGTGGTTGTGCATATGTGTGGATCTGGAGGAGGGGTCTGGTGTGGCGGTGCACAGAGCTCAGGTATAGGAGGCTGGAGTTGCACCTGCATGGACTGATGGCATGTGTGGCCTGGATGCATAGGTCAGGAGTTGCCCAGAGGTGGGGCAGGGGGCATGACAAAGGTGCACACATGTGCATGCATGGATCTGGGAGGACTGAAAGCTGATAGACATATGCACAGAGCTTGGGGGGGAGGCAGTGTGGAGTTGTGTGACTATATGGGTGGGTGTAGCCAGGGTATGCAAGTTAGTGTCTGCATCCTTGATGTGCCAGCGACCACCTGCAGGGGACAGGGAAGGGGATGTAGGCGTTGAGGGGCTGGGCACGGGTGGGTGGCTCTTATGGCAGCAGGGTGAGACTGTGCACTTATACAGGAGAGGTATGTTGGGCTGGGCAGACACTCGTGAGCTCAGGGCGTTGGTGTGGGGCAGGAATGTGCAGGGTTGGCTTGCGGCGAGAGTGTCTGGAGCATAGTGGGAGTGGGATGGGTGATGGGGTTCAGGTGTGTGTGGTGTGTGGTGAATTGTGGGTTGGGGGCAGGGTTGACACATATGAATGTAGCTCATTGAAAGAATGCAGCTTGGCTTACTTGCTTGTCCCCGTCTCCCTATCCGTGCACTCCTGAGGGCTTCAGTCTTCCATTTGGAAAGGGGCATATTTGGGTGTTTGCACTAGCTAGATGGTCTCTGATTTTCTGCATCTCAGTTCTTCAACTTTTGCAGCCAGGTCCTCCCTATGTGTTATAGAAGACCCTCTCAGGCCACTTATACCCTGGAATCGCTGTCCTAGTCACCTTCCCGTCCTTTCTGTAGCTGTTCCTTGGGGCAGGGGTGAACTCCACCTATTCTATTCTGCCATCTTTCCACCCTGTTTTGATTACTCTAGCTTTGTAATATATTTTGAAATTGGGAGGTATGACTCCTTCATAATTGTTATTCTTCTTTTTCAAGATGGTTTATTTATGCAGCGTTCCTTCCCGATCCTTCAACATTTCATCTAGCAGTTTTAGTATACCTTGATTATCATTGAATTGATTAGTTCATTAGGGGTTCAAAACTGTGATTTTCAAATATTTGCAATCCTTCTATATTTATTAATTGTAATTGTCTAATAACTTTCTAAGTGTTTTTGAAGTTAATTTTTTCTCAGGCATATGGTAATATGACTCAACATTACACAAGTATAATATTCTTTTCCTTCCCTGTGTATTCAAATGGTAGTATGGTATGTAAATGTTCATTATCTTGTTTTTTTTTGTTTTTACCTACCACTAAGTCCTAGAGTGCTTTCCAGATCAGAACATAAAGGCCTTTTTAATTTGTTTTCACAGGAATTGGCAATATGGGGCATTTACAATTTTTTTTTGTTTCTGTGTCTGTGGGATAGATTCCTAAGAGTTATTTTGCTGGGTGTAGTAACCATCCTTCAATGTGATTGCTGTCTCCTAATATTCATATCCCTGTGTGAATATTCATATCCCTATGTGGTCTTCACCCACATTGTAGCAGCATTGGCCTGTAAAATCACTAGAATATAGCAGAAATGATGATATATCATTACTGAGATAATATTTTAGAAAACTGCAGCTTTCATTTTTGTCTCTTTTTTTGATCTCTGTCTTTGGGCATAGTGAACATGTCCTGAGGACAGTGAGACAGCCTTTAGAGAGGACTGCGTCGCAAGGAACTGAGGCCTCTGATTATTAGCCAATGAGGAGCTGCCCCCCATCAAAAACCATTTGAAGCGTGAGAGTTCAGCTGTCAGATGGAAGCTGTCCATCTATCCTGGCTGACAGACATCTTGACCACAACTTCATTAGACACCTTGAACTAGAACCATATATCTAAATCATGTCTACATCCCTGACCTGTCGATTTGTGACATAAGAAATATTTGTTGTTCTAAGCTGCTAGTTTTGGGGATAATTTGTTATGCAGCAATGGATAACTAATAGATAACTAATTACCAAAAGGTAATACACATTTGCAATTGTCATACATACTGTCAGTTAACTTTAAAAGCTGTAACAATTTATATTTCCACCAGCAATATAAGAAGGTACCTGTTTTCCAAAAATCTTGGACATCAAATTGTTTTCAAACAATTGAAAGGTCCAAAAAGGAATAGCCAGAAGTAGTTTTCATTTCCCTTATTATGTTCAAATGAAGTCCAAGAGCTATTTTATATTCCTTCCTGTGGACTGTTCTTTCATATCCTTTGCCTACAGCATTTCTAATTCATGTTCTATGGTGCCCTTCAAGCTCTGTATATAATCTATAGAATTTATTGGGTTCTTTTTTTGAGTGTTATTTCTACTGAAGTTTCTTATACCACAGACATGCCACTTCCTCCTTTTCTCTAAGTTTCAATCTTGAGGATAATCTTTAATACCTTTTGGTCTCTCTTTGAACAGAAAATCAATTACCAAGTTCAGTCACTTTCTCTTTTGCAGTGTCACTGAAATCCAGTAATTCCTCTGTGTCCTTAACTTCCACATCCTCTACCTAGGTTCTTAGTATCTCCGCTCTGAATATCTTATTGATTTCTTTTTTAGACATCACTTTAAAATAATTCATCAACATTTAAGTTAAAGATAACCAATGAAAATTTTAGGAACTTCTTAATGGATAACTATAGGAAACTTACATTTAGGCTTGGATGCCTGGGTAATATCAAATGATTCCTAGCAACCAGGTTGTTAGATTCAAATGTGCATGGTCATCATTAAAGCAGGTGTCTTTGCTCCATTTACTCATTCAAGCAGTATTAATTGAGGGTCATTTGGGTGTCAGACACTGTGCTAAGAGTTATGTTTAGAGAGAGTAGAGAAAGAATGAGCTAAGTTGTGTGCTTATGTAAGGAAAATTGCCTAGTGGAGAGACATTCGTAGAAAGAAACAATTTAAAATAGAGTATGCTAATTACTGTGATAAGGATATTCATATTAATGTAGTTATTTCTTTCCTTGAGTTTTGGGAAAAGTTGTAAAAAATTTCTCAGTATTTAATCATCATTTTAAGTAACTAGAAGTTTATATTATGAAATAAAATTTTGATTTCTCTAATATAAATATCATACTACTAGAACAAATATCATAAATATTACATTTTCCTTTTAATTTGTTTGTAAAAATATTTTCTTTTATGATTTACAGACATTTGAGTTTACCTGCCATTTTATTAGTTCATTATGAACTGCTACTGACAAAAGTACATTTTGTGTATATCTTTTGTTTATTAGCCCTACAAATCCCATTTCTTTAATATTATGTATAAACTCTCATTTCAGTATATTATTAATGTCATAAGAGTATAACCTATATTTTGTCTTTTAGTTGCATAAGGAAATATTAAAACTTAAGTAGGCAGGAGTAATTGAAGAAACAGTAGCATAGTTTCATAGAATATTCAATGCATCAGGAACTACAGGAGCTTGAATTAACTTTCCTTTGAATTATTAGAAATATGTTATAACCAGAATTCAATATCTGCTTCAGACACAAACTTCAGCCTGAATTTTAAATTTTACTAATATATAGTTTATAAAGAACCATATCTTGAGTTAATGGTAGACCAACAGAAAATGCTGTTGTTACCTGCTAGAATTGTTAAATACGTTTATGGACTCACCAGACAAATCACACACACTCCTTTTTCTTGAGCAGCACTTCTTTAAGGTCCTGCAGCTTGTGATCCATCTACTGTGATGAGGAATCCCAGTAAGTGATTTACTGTGTTTCTTTGCTGCTCCTTATCTAACCAGATTTGGGCTATTGGTTGTTAATCTTTACTACTCCTTTTTTTTTAAAGCATTTATTTCTAGTTCTAATCTCTTTTGAATTATTTTTATGTTCTTTTTTTTGGTCTAATTCTTAAAATATTTTTAAGTGTTTTATAACAATCATCAAGTAAGAACTGCAGACATACGTTGGTAGCAAAGAGTAAGGAGCATGTGTTGGAATGTAAATTAGCCCTCAGTGAAGGCTTTGTAAATAAAGTCAGTGGAAAGAAAGTGTATACTTAATATCATAGTTGATTTGCATTTATATTCCGGTACAAACTCCTTATTCATGGCAGACCAAGAACAAACAATTCAGTCATACAGTTTAAGTAGCATTCCTTTAAGATTCTGCACTTTGACATGCGCCAGTTTCATCAGGGCCACTCTAAGTGTTGCAAGTGAACAGGCTAAAGTATGAAGAGAAATGAAATCGTGGTCTTCAAGGAATCACTAACAGTCTTGAGGCCATCGTTAAATGATGGGGCAATTGCATCATAAAAGTATCTTGTTAAGTTTAAAGGTTTGGAAGTAATGAAAATTTTGGAGCTAGAAAATACATTCCTACTTTATTTGCCTTATGATGGAGCAGGAATTTGTGGGTTGATTTTATATACTTAGGAGCTTCAGGTTTCTTTTGGCTGGTAAAAACTTGTTTCTTCACTTGAATGCTTCCCTGAATTTCTACCTTTGCTTCTGTTGTTAACCCACCTCAGAATGGATAGAAGGGGGTGCTTGGATGGGCAGGAGGGCTTCCAGATCATGGGACATGGAATAGTTACCTTGAGTCAATCCACCAGAAATATCTCTGACTAGGTGGGGTAAAGTTCTTTTTTTCATTTTTGTGTCAGTGTATTGAATGACTTCTCACACTGATAGCTTATTTGGAAAAATAGATCGGGGCTATCACCCAGACTCTTAGTTAGATTCCTGGTTTTTAAATATCCTGTGATATTAATGCATTTTTTTACTATTATCATGATAAATATACCCCCTTTTTACTGTTTTCAGAAATTATTCTAGAAATAGGAACATAATAAATCCTATATTGAGTTGCCTCTCTGTTTTGTGACTCATTAAATATCATTAAGCAAAATGCATACAGAGACCTATTTTCCTTCTGTAATTCTGTAGTTCTTTGAAAACTGCTTTTACAACATTTGTGTTTCTTTATGATTATTTGTATGTGTCAGTCTATTGCATTTCCCATTCAGCACCGTGAGGACAAGGAATGTTGTCCTCACGGTGTATACATGTATACATGTTTCCATAGTGCTTGACATAGTGCCTGGTACAAAGGCACTGAATGAATGAATGAATGAGTGAGTGAATGATATTAAAATACAAAACAGAGGAAAGTAATATCTTGAACATGAGAATAAGTATATTTGTATGTTAAAAAAGTAATGTGAATCTATTGAAAGGCTCTCTCAGTCTTTTACATAAAACATTTGTTAGTTTAATTTAATAAACATAATATATCAAGCATGGGGTTTGATATCAGTATTTGTCCATGTCCATAGTTTCACTTAGCTCTTTAGTCTCTACTGGGATGAAAGTTCAGATTCCTAGAAAATTTTATGTTTCTTTTGTTAAAATAATTAATTGGAAGCTTTTGATCAAATATATTATCAAAACATGTATACAAACATCATTAGCTCCGGTAAAAAGAAATATTGAAACTATGATGGATTGTTTTAATTAAGATGGATTGAATAAAAGTATTTGATTCCACTTCCTCCCAAATTCTCACTAAAATGATGGCAAACTATATAAGTATATACAGATAAAGAGAACAAGGGAAAAGATGGCAATAGAAAAGAGGTCAGTTTTTTAATGATGTAAAATGAATTATTACATGGTAGCTGACTTAGCAGAATGGAAAAAAAGTTGATATCCACAGAATCTAGAAGTTCTGAGGAATAGGTGACAACAGTGATGACTAGAGTGAGGGATGAGACAAAAACAAACAACAAAACAGAAAAATTGAATAAAATCCTTTGTAGAGAGCATGTGGACTTCCTAGTCCTCTCTATCTCATCATGGCAGGGGATAGGAGGTTTATTCTTTTAAAAAAACCAGTATCCTCTGGATTTAGAGACATCAGGCAAATTAGAGTTCAGGAGTTATGTGTCATGTGAAAATTGGGGGATTAAATGAAAGCTTATTCTACTAAACTGTGAGATATTCACTGAATTGTTCAGCTCCAAGAGTTCCAGCAACCTGCATTATGCTATCCAGACAGAAGACTGAAAAATTCTCCCCTAGAAAAATTGAGAAGCCCTAGAGAAAGAACCAAGAGAGGCACTGATACTTAAGGTCCTCAAACAAAATGACAGATTCCCTTTACATTTACCTATAGAGGAGATTACCAGTTGGCAAGTCTCACACCATAGGCCAGTAAAAGTATCCACCATCTTTTTTTAGTGCCTCTCACTTAAATATGAATGAATAACAAAAGATCATCAGGCATTTGAAAAAACGTCCAGAAGGCAAGAAACCAAAAGCAAAAGAAAATTCAGGAGATATAAAAGCAGAAGAAAATGTAAAACAAAAAAAAAAACACAAAAAAAACCCCACCAAAAAACCTGTATAATTAATATCTTGAGAAATAAGAGAAGATATTGCATGAGTGAAACATGAATAAGAAGCAAAGAGCAACACAGAGCACTTAGAAATTAAATATGATTGCCAAATTTAACTAACTAAAGGAGTGTGATTGCCAAAAATTAAAAAAAAAACTAACTGAAAGGTTTTTAGATGAGAAAGTTGAATAAGACTTCCAAGAATTGGTGCAAAAGATAAAGGGGGTAGAAAAGAGGAGCAAAAAGGAAAGAACATCAGATAATTAATCTTTAGATGCTCTATCAGTGTTTAACAAAAATTTCAGAAAAAAAGAGTACAAACAAAATAGACATTATCAAATAAGTAATCTCAGACTCAAAGGACCCAAACTTCCATATTGAAAGGGCCCATTGAGTGCCCAGTATGAGAAACAATGCAGTTTTAGAACATTGGAGACTGTGAGAAAATCATAAAACCTCTTAGGAAGAGAAAAAAAACAGTCAGGTACAGAGGATTAGAAATCAGAATGGCAATGATTGTTTTTATTATGAGATGTTAGAAGGTAGTGGAGCAATGTGTTCATTGTTTTGAGAGAGAAATTTTTTACAACTTAAAATTCTGTATCCAGATAGGCTATCAATCAAATGTAGGATCAGGATAAAGATATTTTCTGACATACTTGATTTCATATTTCCAAATACACATTCTTAGGAGGCCACTGGAAAATGTGTACCACCTAAATGAGAGATTAAACCAACACATGGAAAGACTTGGGATAGAGGAAATATGAGCTCCAACCCATGAAGAAGGTAAAGATTTTCTGAGATGAATATGAAGTGCGAAAAGTCTTGATAGTAAGGTCAGGCCCACAGAAGCAGGCACACAGAAGGCTTCTTTTAGATGGATATAGCTCTACGAAAAAAATGGCATTAATAGTTTATATAATGCTTTTGACCATATAAGAACAAGTATTACCGTTTTCTTTGAGAATTTATAATAGTGATAAATAAATAGAAAACTGAGCAAGTATAAAGTGATATAGTTTTTGATTCTAAAAAACCAAAAAGTTGTAGAGGAAAGGAAATTTATTCACCATACATTGTTACTCAGCTATGAATAATACTTATTATATATAGTTAATAATGTAAATACTTTGTATTGATTGAACCTAAAATTGGGATGTTTCTGTCATGTAAGCAAGAGTCAGTCAGCACACAAACCCAGATTGCTGGAGTGTTGTGTACCTTGACCGATACTAGAACTCATAGAGTGGGTGTCACTGGGACGTGTGGATTTCCCATTGTGTTCTTTACTTTGGGGCAGTCTAGAGTAGTTTGGCAAGACTACTGTCATACTCTGGGAAATGACCCTAACATTTGGCTGCATAACTTTTAGGAAGCTCCTCTATTGGTCTGATGAGAGGTCACAAAATAATAGTAAAACGTGTATAATTATTCTTTGCTATTCAGATGTGTTCACTTCCTGAATATGTATAGTAAGAGCTCAGGTAATGAGGAATATTGAGTTATCTGAATCCATTTGGTTTCTATATTTTAGATAGCAAGTGGCAAAAGTTTAACTAGCAAAGTATACCAACCCTATCACAAAAAGGATATATTTCCAAATCTGTTCTGTTTCTGTCTACGTTTGGATCCATGAGATATCTATATTGGAGTAGGTTGATAAGAAGTAAAAAAGATGTCTAAAATTAAAAATTTAAGAAATAATATATGTGCTCTAAAGGTGAGATTTATGGGTGGTACTGGGGATTTTATTGTTGTAAATCCTATAATCTTGTTTGAGTTGGAAAAGCATTTTTGATTTGGATAAACATAAATTAATTAAAATGGGGGACTGTATTTATACTGATTCTGTATGTGGATATCTTCCACTTCCATTAATTTGAAAGTTGTTTATGTTTTCCTTGCATTTGTTTGTTTGAAACATCAAAGGTTGATGTCCATATTGAATAAGAACAGTAAGAATTATGATTGAGAGAGTCATATCTCTGGGGTTCTGTGTTGGTTTTAGCAGTGGTGATTGTGTCATTTTAAGACCAGTTCAGTTCTAGTCATGCACAATGGGGGCAGGAATTCATGGAAAAGTTTTGTTCAGTGCTGTCCTCTGGCATGTATTTTTTACCTTTTCTTTGAGTAGATTTAGAACCTTGAGGAATTTTACAACTGATGACTGTAATGGCAGCATTGAGAATAATTGAGTAATCTTGATTGTTCCAAATAATTCCTGTTCATCCTGTTTTTTAAACAAATTATTGTGGTAATATGTATGTGATGGTTAATTTAATGTATCATCTTGGCTAGGTTATATCATCCATTTGTTTAGTCAAGCAAGCACTGAACTGATTGTTGCTGTGAGGGTAATTCATAGATGGGTTAGAATCTGTAGTCAGTGGATTGCATCTGCAGCTGATTGCATCTACAATCAACAAAAGAGATCACCCTAGGCAATGAGGTAGGTCTCCTTTTCCAATTGGATGGAGGGCTTAAAGCCAAAATTTAAGATTTCAGGACTCAGAAAGAAGGATTTTTGCTTCTACTTCAGCCAGTCAGCTTCTCCTTGTGAACTCAACCTCACCTTCACTGGAGATTCCAATGTGTAGCCTTCCTTACATAATTCAAATTTGTCAATCCCCATGGTTACACAGGCCAATTCATATAATAAATCTCTTAATAGTTACACACACACATATTTCACACACATGCACACACACAACAATTTTATAATATATAAAACAATTTTTATATATACAAATACAAAAAATCTGCTGTCAGTTCTGTTTCTCTGGAGAACCCTAACACAATAAATATATATATATATTTTTGATGCAAAATGGGCCATTTTAGCCATTTTTAAGTGTGCAATTCAGTAGTATTAATTACATTTCTAAATATTGTGCTACCATTACTACTGTCCATAACCAAAACTTTTTCATCATCCAAACCAGAAATTCTGAACCCTTTGAACAGTACCTCCCCATTTCCCCCTCTCCCAGCCTTGGTAACCCCTAATCTACTTTCTGTGCTTATGAATTTATTTATAATAAATATTTCATATATATGCAGTATTTGTCCTTTTTTAATCTGATTTATTTCACTTGGATTTATGCTTTCAAGGTTCAGTCTTTCTTATAGTTTGTATCAGAATTTAATCCCTTTACAAGATTGGATAATATTCCATTTTATATATGTGTATGTATCACATTTTGTTAATCCATTTGTTCATAATTTATTTGTTATCTATTCATCTGTCAGTGAATACTTGGGTTGTTTCCACCTTTTAGCTGGAAACATTGCAGTACAATTGTTTGACTTGATTGCTTTCAGTGCTTTGAGATATATACCTAGAATTGTGTATTTGTTTTCTAATAATGAAGAACCACATAACAAAGTACCACAAACAGGGTGACTTAAAACAAAATAAATCTATTGTCTCACAATTCTGGAGGCTAGAAGTCAAAAATCCAAGTGTCAGCAGAATCATGCTTCTTTTGCAGTCTTTAGGGTTCTGGATGTGGTTTGCCAGAAACAGGGGCATGACTTAATATCTGCCTCCATCACATGGCCATCTTCTCTCTTTGTCTATCTCCTAATACTTGTGTCCAATATTTTTCTCCTTATAAGGACACCAAACATATTGGATTCAGGCCTACTTTAATCCAGTGTTTGGCCTAATCTGAACTAATAGCATCTTCAAAGATCTTATTTCTAAATAGGATTGCATTCACAAGATCAGGTGTTAGGACTTGAACATGTCTTTTGTAGGTACATAATTCAATCTATATAACATAGTAGAATTGCCAAGTCATGTGATAACTTTTTATTTAACTTTTTTC
The DNA here is from genome assembly GCF_023851605.1 of Tamandua tetradactyla. NCBI lineage: Eukaryota > Metazoa > Chordata > Mammalia > Pilosa > Myrmecophagidae > Tamandua > Tamandua tetradactyla. Next base: position 80,076,932 of record NC_135328.1, on the reverse strand, counting down.
TTTTTGGAGCAATTGTAGGCTTCCAGAAAAATCATGCAGAAAGTACAAAGTTCCCATATCACCCCTCCCTTGCAGTTTTCCCTATTATTGATATTTTGCATTAGTGTACAGTTTTTATTACAACTGATGAAGCAGTATTGCTATAATTATATTCTTTACCATATACCATAGTTTACACTGGGCTTCACACTTTGTGTTGTATAGTTCTATGCTTTTTTTTCTTTTTAATGCAATTTATTGAGATATACTCACACACGATACAATCCATTCAGAGTATACAATCAGTTCCTCACAGTATCATAACATAGTTGTGCATTCATATCCATGATCAAATGTAGAACATTTTCATTACTCTAGGGTAAAAAAAAAAAGAAAAATGAGGGAAAATCCAAAACATCCCATATTAATTATCCCCAACCCCATCACTGATCCCTAGTATTGGTGTGGCACATTTGTTACTGCTAATGAAGAATATTAAGAAATTACTGTTAACTATAATCCGGAGTTTGCAATAGGTGTGTTTTTTTCCCACATGCCATTCTGTTATTAATTCATTTTAATAGTCTTTATTGATGAGTTGTAGGTTATCTTTATATATTCAAGATGTTAAACTCTCACCATGTGATTTACAACTTTTTTTCCATGCATTTATTCTAGTCCAGGGAAAATATTTTTTATGTTTGTACTATTAATCACAGTCATCGTCCACCACAAAGATTTACCATGTTATACGGTCACACGTTTAAACCTCTGATTTCCTTCTGGTGATGTATATAACTTCCCCCTATCAACCACATTGACATACGGTTCAGCACTGTTAATTATACTTGCAATAATGTGCTGCCATCACCTCTGTCTGTTTCTGCTCATTTAAATTCAATCCAGTTAAAAATTTTGCATGTCTGTAACTGCTCAGCATTCTCTGCATCTCCTGGTAACCTATATTCTAGATTCCATGCCTAAGAGTATACATTGTATAATTAGTTCATATTAGTGATCATACAATATTTGTCCTTTTCTTATTTCACTCAATGTAACGTCCTTAGGGTTTTGACAACATATATAGAACATAAAATTTGCCATTTTAGCTACTTTCAAGTATACAGTTCAGTGGTGTTAGTTCCACTCACAATGTTGTGCTCCCATCACCACACTCTATTACCAAAACTTGTCCTCACCCCAAACAGAAACTCTATTGCCTGCTCTGCCCTTGGTAAAGTCTGTTCTAATTTCTCTATGAATTTTCGTACTCTAATTAATTATATGTAAGGGAGATCATAACTTTTTTTGTTCTTTTGTGTCTGACATTTCATGTAACAACGTCTTAAAGGTTCATCCATGTTGCATGTAACTGAATGTCATTCCTTTTTATGGCTGAATAATATTCCATTGTATTTATATACCACATTTTGTTTATCCATTCATGAGTTGATGGGCATTTGAGTTTCTTCCACCTTTTTGCAGTTGTGAATGATGCTGTTGTGAGCATCTGTATAAAATCTGAGTCCCTGCTTTCAATTCTTTTGGGTATATACATAGAAATGGTATGTACATATCATATGGTAATTCTATAGTTCACTTTCTGAGGAATTACCAACCCATTTTCTACAGTGACTGTATGATTTTACGTTTCCACCAACAATGTTTGAATGTTTCTATTTTTCTGCATCCTCAACAATTGTTGGTATTCTCCATTAAAAAAATAATTTAATAGCCACCCTAGTGGTGTGAAGTGGTATCTCATTGTGGTCTTGATTTGCATCTCCCTAATGTCCAATTGTGTGTTGAGTATCTATCCTTGTGTTTATTGCCCATTGTATATCCTCTTTGAAGAAATACCCCTTTGCCCAGTTTTAAATTTTATTTATTTATTGTTGATTTGTAAGTGTTCTTTATATATATTCCGCATAATAAACCCTAACCATGTAATTTGCAACTATTTTCTCCCATTCTGTAGGTTGAGTTTTCACTTTTTTAATAATGGACTTTTATGTACAACAGTTTTAAATTTTGATACAGTTCAGTTTATCTTTTTGTTTGTTTGTTGCTCTTGCAGCTTTTGTTGTCAAATCTAAGAATCCTTTGCTACATCTGAAGTCCTAAGGATTTCCCCCTATTTTTTCTTCTAAGAGTTTTATGAGTTTAGCTCTTATATTTAGGTCCTGATACATTTTGAGTCAGTTTTTTATATAGTGAGAATTAAGGGGCTCTCTTCATCCATTTTCCCAGCAACATTTGTTGAAGAGACTGTTCTTTCCTCATTGAATGTACTTAGTGTCCCTGTCGAAAGCCAATTATCCATATATGTGTCGGTTTATTTCTGGACTCTCAGTTCCATTTCCTTGAACCATATTTCTGTCCTTAATGCCAGTACCACATTGTTCATCTTTAATTCCTGTACTTTGTGAGTTTTAAAATCAGTGAGTGTGAGAATTCCAACTTTGTTATTCTTTATCAAAATTGTTTTGCCCCTTGTGATTCCAAATGAAAATCAGGATTGGATTTTCCATTCTGCAAAACAGACCTGCTGGATTTTTATTAGGCATTGCATTTGAATCTGTAGATTGCTTTGGGTATTATAGATATTTTAACAATATTAATTACTTCTTGTGATTCATAAACACAGAATATTTATTTATGTATTTAATTTTCGATAGTTTTTTTTTTTTAGTTTTTCAGCATACAAGTCTTTCACCTCCTTGATTAGATTTATTTCTACATATATTATTCTTTTAGATGGTATTAATTAAATTTCTTAATTTCCATTTTGGAATGTTCATTCCAAAACACCATTGATTTTTCCATGTTAATCTTGTACCTTGCAACTTTGCTGCCTTAGTTTATTAGGTCTAATAGTTTCTTCTGCATTCTTTGGGATTTTCTATTTATAGGGTCATGTAATCTGCAAATAGAAATAGTTTTACTTCTTCTTCCCAATTTGGGTGCCCTTTATTGCCTTTTTTATCCCTAATTACTCTTACCAGAACTCTCAGTCTGATGTTGATTAGCAGTAAATGAACATCCTTATCTTGTTCCTGATATTAGGAGGAAATTTTTTAGTCTTTCTGCATTGAGTATACTAGCTGTGCGTTTTTTTTTTTAATTTTGAAATACATTCAAACTTACAGGACAGTTAAAAAATGATTCAAACTCCATTCAGAGAACTCCAGCATATCCTCATTACCCCAGATGCTAAGATCCACCACCCCTAACATCTTGCTACATTTGCTGTATCACTCCATCCATCCATCCATCCATCCATCCATCTGTCTCTCCATTTATCAGTTCATTTTCTGAACACTTAGAGTAGGTTGTATCCATCATGCTCCTTGTATACTTAATATTTCCACATACATTTCCTAAGTACAGGGTATTCACTTAGATAACCACCTTAAGTGCAGTTATTAAGTTCAAGAAATTCGACATTTATATAAAGCTTATAGTCTATATTTCAGGTTTTTTATTGTGTCTGCATAACATCCTCTTAAACCTTTTATCTTCCCTTGCTAGATCCAGGATCTTGTATTGCATTAAATTGTCATTGTTTCTTTGCTTTTTTAAAAAAATTTAAATTGTGGGGAGATTTATACAACGTAAACTTTCTCATCTCAGCCACGCCCAAGCACAACATTCAGTGGGATAAATCATATTCACCAAACTGTGGTACCCTCACCACTTCTGTTATTAAATATTCCCATCTCAGTGAGCAGAAATCCTTTACTCATTATGCATTAGCTCTGCATTCCTCTTTCCTCCCGCTCCTGGCAACTTGTTCTCTAATTTCTGCTGCTGTGGACTTACATTTCCTCCTATGTTATGTTTGTAGTAATCAGGCTTAAATTTTTAACATTTAAAATCTATAACCATCTCATTTGCCTTGATACTAACCTAACTTTAAACAGTATACGCAAACTATATTTCCATACTCTCTGTCCTCCCAACTTTACTAGTTCTTTTAACAAAAGACGTGTTTATACATTATAAGTTCCAAACCACCTATTTTATCATTATATTTTAAGCATTTGCCTATTAGATCCTGTAGTAGGTAAAAAGTGGTGTTAGAAACCAAAAATATAGTAGCACTGGCATTTATATTAACCATGCTGTTACCCTCATTGGATCTCTATTTCTTCATTTTTTATTGTCTTTTCCTTTGAACTTGTAGAAGTTTACAGGGAAAGCAAACCCATATCCAGAGTATGTGTCTATTCCAGGTAGAACAAATCGCTGCCCCTTCCATGAAGGGAGTGGTCCAATGTAATCAACCTGCCACTATGTAGCTGGCTGGTCACCTCGGGGAATGGTGCCATATCGGGGGCTGAGTGTGGGTGTCTGCTGCTGGCAGATTGGGCACTCAGCAGTGGCTCTAGCCAAGTCAGCCTTGGTGAGTGGAAGTCCATGTTGCTGAGCCCATGCATAACCTCCATCCTTACCACCATGACCACTTTGTTCATGAGCCCATTGGGCAATGACAGGAGTTGCTGGGGAAACAGGCTGACTGGTATCCATAGAACGGGTCATCTTATCCACTTGATTATTAAAATCTTCCTCTGCTGAAGTCACCCTTTGGTGTGCATTCACATGGGACACAAATATCTTCATGTTTTTAGCCCACTCAGAAAGGTCTATCCATATACTTCTTCCCCAGACCTCTTTGTCACCAATTTTCCAATTATGGTCTTTCCAAGACCCTGACCATCCAGCCAAACCACTAGAACAGCCCATGAGTCAATATACAAATGCACCTCTGGCCAGTTTTCCTTCCAAGCAAAATGAACAACCAGGTGCAGTGCTCAAAGTTCTGCCCACTGGGAGGATTTCCCCTCATGACTCTCCTTCAAGGACACCCCAGAAAGGGGTTGTAATGCTGCAGTTGTCCATTTTCAGGTGGAACCTGTATATCATGCTGAACCATCAGTAAACCAGACCTGAGTTTTCTCTTCCTCAGTCAATTCAGTGTAAGGAACTCCCCAAGAGGCCATAGCTCTGGTCTGAGAAAGAGAAGGTAATGTGGCAGGAGTGGAAACCGTGGGCATTTAGGACACTTCATGTAACTTACTTGTGCCTTCAGGACCTGTTCTGGCTCTATCTCGTATATACCATTTCCATTTTACAATAGAGTGCTGCTGCTCATGCCCAACTTTCTGGCTTGGTGGGTCAGACAACACCCAGCTCATAATAGGCAACTCAGGTCTCATGGTAACTTGGTGGCCCATGGTTAAGTATTCAGTCTCTACAAAGGCTCCAGTAGCAGGCCAAAAGCTGTTTCTCAAAAGGAGAGTAGTTATCTGCAGCAGATGGTAAGGCTTTGCTCCAAAATCCTAAGGGTCTGTGTTGTGATTCTCCTATATATAGGGGCCTGCCAAAGGCTCCAGACAGCATGTCTATTTGCCACTGACACTTCCAGCACCATTGGATCTGCTGGATCATATGGCGCAAGTGACCAAGCAGTTTGTATAGCAACCTGGACCTGTTGCAGAGGCTCCTCTTGTTCAGGTCCCAACTCAAAATTAGCAGCTTTTCTGGTCACTTGATAAATGGGCTGCAGTAGCATACCCAAATGAGGAATATGTTGTTGCAAAATCCAAAAAGACCAACTAGGTGTTGTGCCTCTTTTTTGGTTGTAGGAGGGGCCAGATGCAGCAACTTATCCTTCACCTTAGAAGGGATATCTCGACATGCCCCACACCACTGGACACCTAGGAATTTCACTGAAGTGGAAGGCCCCTGTATTTTTGTTGGCTTTATCTCCCATCTTCTGACACACAAATGCCTTACCAGTAAATCTAGAGTAGTTGCTACTTCTTGCTCACTAGGTCCAATGAGCATGATATCATCAATGTAATGGACCAGTGTGACGGCTCGTGGGAGGGAGAAACGATCAAGGTCCCTGCGGACAAGATTATGACATAGGGCTGGAGAGTTGATATACCCCTGAGGTAGGACAGTGAAAGTATATTGCTGACCTTGCCTGCTGAAAGCAAACTTTCTGGTGGTCCTTACTAATAGCTATTGAGAAAAAAGCATTTGCAGATCAATAGCTGCATACCAGGTACCAGGGGATGAATTGATCTGCTCAAGCAATGGTACCACATCCAGAACAGCAACTGCAATTGGAGTTACCACCTGGTTAACTTCAATTAAGAATTTAAGATAATCTACTGTCATCCTCCAAGACCAATCTGTTTTCTGCACAGGCCAAATAGGAGAGTTGAGTGCGGATGTGGTGGGAATCACCACCTCTGAATCTTTCAAGTCCTTAAGAGTGGGAGTAATCTCTGCAATCCCTCCAGGAATCTGGTATTGCTTCTGATTTACTATTCTGCTCAGTAGGGGCAGTTCTAGTGGCTTCCACTTGGCCTTTCCTACCATAATAGCCCTCACTGCATGAGTTAGAGAGCCAGTGTGAGGATTCTGCCAATTGTTCAGTATGTCTGTACCAATTATACATTCTGGAACTGAGGAAATAACTACAGGATGGGTCCGGGGGCCCACTGGACCCACTGTGAGATGGACCTGAGCTAAAACTCCATTGATCACCTGGCCTCCATAAGCCCCCACTCTGACTGGTGGTCCAGAGTGACGTGTTGGGTCCCCTGGAATTAACATCACTTCAGAACCAGTGTCTAATAATCCCCAAAATATCTGATCATTTCCTTTTCCCCAATGCACAGTTACCCTGGTAAAAGGCCATTGGTCTCCTTGGGGAAGGCTTGAAGGAAGATTAACAGAATAAATTGGTGGCAGTGTAACAGGGTTCTCCCCCAAAAAGACCTGGCCTCCCCTTCATTCAAGGGGCTCAGGGTCTGTAAACTGTTTCAAGTCTGGAAATTGATTATGGGGCCGTGACTCTGTGTTTTTGTAATTCAGGTTAGACTTCTGTTCACCTGACCTAGAACTCTTTTGTTTATACAGCTTGAACAAGAATTTAGTAGACTGCCCTTCTATTGTATTTCCATGATTTGCTAGCCAGTGCCACAAATCTCTGCGTGTCATGTAATTTTGATGCCTCCTTTGAGTTTTCTGTCTATTATAATAGCCACGTCTACCCTCTTTGGCGATTAAGTGCTGCCACCTGGCTTCTGCCAACTCAGGATCCCGTCATCCCCATTGTGTTTAAGGATTCCAGCTCAGTGACAGCAGTTCCTACAGTAATATCTGACTTACAGAGAAGTACAACCACAGAGCTCTTAAAGGATGATAGTGCTAGTCTCACAAATTTATTTCTCACTGTTCTGATAAAAGGTGCATCCTCCGGACATTCCTGGGGTGTAAGAGGCTTTTCATGATAAATCCACTGTAACATTCCAATCTCTCTAAGCCTTTGGATCCCCTCATCTGCATTATACCAGGGCACTTCTGGCATTTCAACCTCAGGTAATGTTGGCCACCTTTTGATCCATGTTTCTATCAGCCATCCAAACAAACTGTTAATACCTTTTCTAACTGCTTGAGCTATAACATTGAATGTAGACTCTCTGCTTAGTGGTCCCATATCAATAAATTCAGCCTGATCCAGCCTTATATTCCTCCCACCTTTATCCCACACCCTTAAAATCCATTGCCACACTTATTCCCCTGATTTCTGTCTATATAAATTGGAAAACTCACACAGTTCTTTTAGAGTACAACGTACCTCTTTATGTGTGATACTTTGTACCTCACCTTTAGGGGCCTGTTGGGACTTTAGTCTAGTTATAGGTCTGGAAGAAATGAGGGGTGGTGGGGTGGTTCATGAAAAGAATTAGAAATGTCTTGCAAGCCATTTGCTTCAGGGCCTTTGTTTGCAGTTTTATCTGGTGAAACAGGATTAATCACTTACGGCTAATCCCTTCAGGAGGAGGTTGGGTAGCCAACTCCTCAAGGCAGGCTGGAGGTGGGGCAGTTATGTCCTCAGGGCAAACTATTACAGGGTTATCTAGAGAAGACTCAGCATGATCTAGGGCTTCAACCTCACCCCCGACATTATCAATCCATATGTCACCATCCGTTTTTCAGGGTCCCACTCTTTCCAATCAAAGCCCTCACTTTAACGTTAGACACCATGCAAGATTGAGATTTCAGTTTACATTGTAAAGTTGCTACTCTACCAATAAGATTCGGAGTCTGATTTTCAGAGATCTCAAGTCTATGGCTATAGGAAATAAGATTTTCCTTCAGGATACTCATAGAAACGTCTACATCTTTCAGACGGTGCTTAAGCTTCTCGTTTGAAGCCTTAAGCCCGTCCCTTTCACCCCTTAATGTAGCCAGTGTATCTAACAACAGCCAGCCAACATCTCTATACCTCTTATTTCCACAAAATTCTGTAAAGGTGTCAAAAACCTTATCCCCCAGAGCCTGACTTCGTACAAGCGAAGCATTAGGAGAATCGAATGGTGATATTTTGACTATCTCTTTTGCCAGCTCACTTCATGGATAGGGAGTGTCATTCTGATTATGGGAATCAGAGTCCTTAGTGTCTTTGAGTCCAGTCAGAGTAGAAAACCATTTATAAAAACCCATTTTTAACCAATCCATCTCTGGTGTGTTGCATTTCGGAAAAGAAAAACAAACAAACAAACTCATTTTTAAGATTCTGTTTCTTAAGAATCACTCCTGGTTCCAAGATGTATTAGTTAGGGTTCTGTAGAGAAACAGAATCAACAGGGAACACTCGCAAATATAAAATTTATATAAGTGTCTCATGTGACCATGGGAATGCAGAGTCCAAAATCCACAGAGTAGGCTATGAAGCTGATGATTCCGATAGAGGGTCTGAATGAACTCCACAGGAGAGGCTCACCAGCTGAAACAGGAAGGGCCTGTCTCTTCTGAATCCTCCTTATAAGGCTTTCAGTGATTAGATTAAGCATCACTCATTGCAGAAAACACGCCTCTTTGGCTGATTACAAATGGAATCAGCTGTGGATGCAGCTGAGATGATCATGATTTAATTCTATGAAATGTCCTCATTGCAACAGACAAGCCAGCACTTGCCCAACCACCGCTTGGCCAAGTTGACACATGAACCTGACCATGACAGCCCCTTTCTCTTTTTCTTCTAATTCTTGCACTCCTACAGTGTGTATATTGGTAAGCTTGATAGTGTCCCACAAGTTCCTCAGGCTCTGCTGACTTTTCTTTATTCTTCTTTCTGCCCCTCAGACTGAATGATTTCAATTGTTTTATCTTCAAGTTAGTTGAGTCTTTGTTAGCTAACTCCAATCTGCTGCTGAACCCCTCTAGGGAATTTTAAATTTGTGTTACTGTGGTCTTCAGCTTTGTTTCCTTTTCATAATTTAAAACCTTCTATCTGTATCCCATACAAAGAGAATATAGCAAATAATTTTCCTGATTTCCTTTAATTCTTTATCTGTTTTCCTTTAGTTCATTGAACATATTTAGGACCATTTAAAAAAATGTTTGTCTGATATGTCCCAGGTCTGTCTTTATCATAGATGGTTTCTAGTGCTTTAAGGCTTGGGCCATCATTTCTTATTTCTTTGTATGTTTAATAACCTTTTGTTGAAATCTGGACATTTTGATATTTTATATGTTATATTAGACTCTGAGGTATCTATTCATTAAGGTTATACATAGCTAGTATTATGAAAGAGCTCTCCGTGTTTGCCAGGAGCTAACTATAAAAAAAAATTAAACAATAAGATGTTATGCCAGTCTTACCACATTGACTTGTGGCAAGTGCTCTCCTTCACTGCTTATCCTTACAATGAGTTTTGAGAATAGTTCCAGGCCAAAGCACAAGAATCTCCCTGATCCTTTCTGCACATGCATCTTGTCTTAAGCATGTGCATATGGCCCTAGGGATTTACCTGTTTACACAGTTCCAAATGTCCCTTCTTCCCTAGGAAACGGGTTCCTCATAGTCCTGGGCATAGCACTATATGTCTTATAGCCAACAACCCTTTTCCCCAGGAGAACCTTGACTTCTTTCCCACAGTGTTCTGTAGGGAAGTCCCTTGAGCTGCCTTCTACACACACGGTAAATTTGGGGATGGTGAGTCCCTCAGGACACTACCAGACAGATTGAGCCATAGATATGCATGAAGATTCCTGTGTTCCCTCCAGAACCAGGATCAGGGATCTGCACTGGGAATACAGGTTCTCTCTGCATGGAGTTGTGATGGGTGGAGAATGAGCCATTCAGTGTGCCGGGATATCCTACTATTTTTAGACAACTTTTGTTTTGCTACAGTCCTTTAACTGTTTTCTGGAACTTTAAGAAAGATGTTTCTGTCAGTTGTTCAAAGCTTCTGTGTGTGGATGGAACCCTGAAGCGACTCACTCTACCTTCTTAAATGGGGAAGGGAACTGTGGGTTTTTCATAGCTACTTTTTAAGATGTTGGAGAAGTTCCTGTTTATTCCTAATTTTCTGAGTGATTTGTCCAAAAAGTGTGCTGGATTTTGTCAAATGCCATTTCTGCATCAATTGATTTTTTTTCCTTTATTCTATAATGTGGTATGTTACGTGGATAGATTTTTGTATGTTGAACCACTCTTGCATTCCTGGGATAAATCCCTCTTGGTTATAATCCTTTTAATGTGCTGTTAGATTTGGTTTCCTAGTATTTTTTTGAGGATTTTATGTCTGTTTCCATAAGGGATATTGGTTTGATCTCATTTTTTCTTTGAAAAATTTTAAACAATATTGATTGCCTAAACATTGTCTAAATGCTTTTTAAACTGTATGTACCCCAGAAAAACATGTTCTTAAATCTTATCCATTTCTTTGGAAGTAGGCTCTTTTGATGAGGCTACTTCAGGTACAGTGCGACCCACCTCATTCAGAATGGAACTTCATCCTACTAGTGGAGTCCTTTATAAATGGAATAAATACAGAGAGATAGAGAATGAGAGAGAACATGCACATGTCAGCTAGGGAAGCAAGAAGGTGACACAACGAAACTTGGAAGAGAACTCTACGTGGCAGAGGAGTCAAGGATTGCTGGTAGCCAGTCTTTGGGAAGAAAGCATTGCCTTGATGATGCTCTGATTTGGACATTCTTACAGCCTCAAACAGTAAGCTAATAAATTCCCATTGTTTAAAGCCACCCCATTTCATGGCGTCTGCTTTTGGTGGTCTAGGAATTAAAATATAATTGGGGGGGGGGGTAGTCCACAAATCTCTAGCTAAATGTTAGAGTTATGTCATGTGGGACCAAAAACTCACAACCAGTAATTGAGATTGTTATAATAAATTCTACTCTGCTTCATATAGTATTCCCAATTTAAGTTTGGCAGAAGCAGAGAGTTTGTTTTGTAAGTACTTTATCTTTTAGGTTTGAAGAGGAATTGAGGATGGTAATAATTAAAACAAATAAAAAACACAAATTGGAATGGGCTCTACTTCAGTGTACTTGTAGTATAAGTTTTCATATTTCACTCTGGGTAATCTTTTTTACTTACCATTTGAATCCATTCCACTAGAGCTTTGCTTCCTCAAGGAGGGGAACATAATCTTTCTTGATCTGATACTCTCCATTCACACTTTAGCATAAACTAATGGGTGATTTTACAAATATATACATCTCTGTTTGGGGGAAAGATTCAGGTCGCTCTTGTTGATTACTATGTCCCAAGTTTTAGTTCAATAAATGTTCATTCATTGGGTGAATGAAGTAATCTGTAATCTGTAACCTTTCTTGACTACTTGCCTTTTGAAGGGAAGCTTCTATGGGAGATAGGGGAAGTAACTCAGAGAAATTTAAAGCAATGGAGGATTTTGGGCCATGAAACAAAGCAAAAGGAATGAAGGCCCAGTAGGGTAGGAAAATCCTGGATAAAACCACTTTTAGGGTGAAATAAGATTTATGATTTGGTTGAACAAGAAAGGTCTTGGGTTCCACCTAATAAAACAAGTATTAATAGGTATTTGGGATTCATGGTATTACTGTAAATATATATCAGGTGAAATATTGCTATTTAAACATTTTTGTATAAATTATACTTTTCAGCAATAGCTTGATAATTTCTATACTTTCTCTTTTTTCCTTGCAATTCATTTTTTACTTGGAAATGAAAAATAAAATATCTATAGAAACTGCTATTCATTTTTGCTGAAAATTAGGATTTTATATATATTGCTTTTCAAAAGAAAATCAGTGTTATGGAGAAGGTACTGTCTTTCCTTTCTGTTAGTTCATGACTTTTAAAAAACTTTGCAAAAGAAAAAATATAAGCAATAGAGTATTGTTTTTAGTTGTTTTAAGTTCAGGATTTTAAAAAATATTTTGCCAAAGAAAGAACAAGAGGACCCTCAATTCATGACTTGCAATCTTCTTTCCACCTTTATCCTATATTATAAAACAAAAAAATCTCTTTGGTCAGACTGTGAGTATCTTTTTGCTATCCTTCCAGCTGCTCTCAGTCTCAGCCATCTAGGATAGTCTTGTGGTCTGGTACCGTTTTATTTGGGTTAAAAAAATTTAGGTAGTTTAATAAAGAAAATGGTGAAGTGATTAAGGACTACAACCTTGCTCCCAATAAAAGAATAAACTGGTTTATTTCTATTATAATTTAGTTGCATCAATCTAAGTTTGCTCTGCAAATTAACTCACAAACTCCCCACAAAGATAACATATATTTATAAAAATCCCAAATGCTGTGTGTGTGTGTGTGTGTGTGCACGTTTATTTGTTTCTTTTTTTGATCAGGAAGATTTTTAGGCTCAAGCTACCATCACCCTTTTTACTTCAGGTTTCTTGTACTGATTTCTGCCTTGCCTTATGTCTATATTCTTCAATTGTTATTGATGAGAGGTTTAAATGAGTTTGATTGGTTAAACGTTCAACACTGTGCTTGGTGAATGTTTTTGTATTTTGCTTTACTTTAAACCATATAAAAATATTCAAATGATCTAGATAGAATAGCAACCTCTGGCTGGTCCTCAAGGATGACATTTGTTCCTTGAAACCACAACCTGCTGAAGCAATCATGATAGTGACACCCTGTTTCGAGGCCAGTCCTTTAGCTGCCAGATCCAGGGTGTTTCTTTTCTTTACTTTTTTAACAGGTTCTGCCTTGTAAACGGAGTGTGACCTAATGAATATTTCATCTTGGCTCAGAGGCAGTTGCCTTCATGCCTGTATATTCCTGGAGTGTTTCCCTTTCTGTAACAGTGGGAACATTGAAATGACAACTGTCACTTGTCAGGCAACCCTGACGAGTTCCCACCAGGACCTTACCTCCCATAGCCTTGTTGTCAGGGACGTCCAGGAGTGGGGCGTGGCCAGCGAAACCCAGGAAAGTGGCACCAGGGGCCGAGGAGGGACTGTGATGAATGGACTACTCCTTAGACCAGCAGAGAAATATGACGGTTGATGCGTTTTCAGGGTTGTCCTGGCTTCAAGCAAGAGTGCCTTCACCCTTTATTAGTGCAAGAGATTTATGCTTTGGATGTGTGGTTTACCTGCCTTTCAGGTTTGGTTTTGAAAACACTCTTTACAAACAATTCATTAGCGCTACAGACCAAAATCCATCTAGCCTGTCCTCCTAAAATACACAGGCCTTAGCTTATGAGAGAGATGAGATATTCTTTGTGTCTCTTGTTCATTAGTGGTTTTGCTTATTACCATTTCTCTCAGGCTATGATAAAAATAGTGACTTTAGTTTCATCATTGTATAAATGGCTGGATTTTACCTTCCTCATGTTGATTCAAATTATCTTTAGGTTTTACACACATAATTAGGTAGAGCTCTTAAATGCTGGATTCTTTGGCGATTGTGAAGGATTTTAACAAGTGAGTAAACTGATATTTAGATAGGCTAAGTGACTTGTCAGAGATCATGTATATAATATATGATAGAGAAGAGGTTTGAAACAGTTACTTTGAGTCTAGTAGATCTCACACTCTTAACCATTAAATTCTACTTCTGCTGTTTTTAAGGACCTAGTGTTCTTTTGTATATCGCAGTCAAGGAGATGAGAGGTATCTTTTAAATTATTATTATTATTATTTTGCCTGGGCAGTTAGGTGGGTGCTTGAATATTACCCAGGCTTTCTAGCTGAGCAATATTTGGTGAACAGTAATTCTGTCTTCATGTTTGGGGATGGGAGATAGGTAGGTGATTTTACTGAACTTTGGAGTTTCATTCAGCTCTTTGCCCAAGAGCTTGAAAGGGATGGTTTAGAGTGATATTAGCTTCTGAAAATGAGTTAGGTAGCATTCCTTTTTCCTTTAATTTTTGGAAGAGTTTGAGCAGGATTGGTGTTAGTTGTTTTTGGAATGTTTGGTAAAATTCCCCTGTGAAGCCGTCTGGTCGGTCCTGGGCTTTACTTTGTGGGAAGATTTTCGATGACTGATTGAATCTCTTCACTTGTAGTTGGTTTATTGTGATCTTCTATTTCTTCTTGAGTCAGTACAGGTATTGTGTGTTTCTAGGAATTTGTCCATTTCATCTAAGTTGTCTATTTGTTGGCATATAATTGTTAATAGTATTCTTTATGATTTTTAAAATTTCTTCAGGATCCATGTTGTGCTGTTTTGAAAGGATGTATGTCCCCTAGAAAAGCCATGTTTTACTCTAAATCCCATTTCATAAAGGCAGAATAATCCCTATTCAATACTGTATGTTTGAAATTGTAATCAGATCATCTCCCTGGAGATGTGATTTAATCAAGAGTGGTTAAACTGTATTAGGTGACGACATGCCTTGATCCATTTGGGTGGGTCTTGGTAAGTTTCTGGAGTCCTATAAAAGAGGAAACATTTTGGAGAATGAAGGAGATTCGGAGAGAGCAGAAAATGCTGCAGCACCATGAAGCAGAGAGTCCACCAGCCAGTGACCTTTGGAGATGAAGAAGGAAAATCCTCCTGGGGAGCTTCATGAAACAGGAAGCCAGGGAGAAAGCTAGCAACTAGAACACATGTTAACAAGGCCCCTCACATTTCTGATTTTGTTTATTTGTGTCCCCCTCTTTTCTTTGTCAGTCTAGCTAGGGTTCGTTCAATTTTATTGATTTTCTCAAAGAACCAACTTTTGGTTTTGTTGAATCTTTCTTTTTTTTTGTTGTTGTTGTTGTTCTTCAGTTCATTTCTGCTTTAATTATTTGTTATTTCTCTTCTTTTATTTGCTTTGGGATTAGTTTGCTGTACTTTCTTTGATTGCTCCAGCTGAGCAGTTAAGTTCTTTAGTTTTGCTCATTCTTGTTTTTTTTATCATAAGCATTTACGGCGATAAATTCCCTCTCAGCACAGCTTTTGCTGCCTCCCTAAGTTCTGATATACTGTATTCTCATTGCCATTCAACTCCTGATGTTTACTGATTTCTCTAGCAATTTCTTCTTTGAACCATGATCCACTGTTTTAACCAGACGCTCTGGACTTTGGTAATTATTAATTTCCAGCTTCATTACATGGTGTCCAGAGAAAGTGTTTTGGATAATTTCAGTCTTATTAAATTTATAAAAACTTATTTTGTGTCCCAGCATATGATCTATCCTGGAGAACATTCCATGTGTGCTAGAGAAGAATGTATCTCTTTGTATTTTAGGATATAATGATCTACTATTTGTTTATCACATTGCTTAGTTTCTCTATTTCCTTGTTGATCCTCTGTGTGTTTGTCTATTTATAAAGGAGAGTGGTGTATTGAAGTGTCCCGCTATTATTGTTGAAAACATCTATAACTCCTTTAATTTTTGCCAATGTTTGCCTCATGTACTTTCGAGCTCCTTGATTGAGAGCATAAACATTTATTTTATGATTGTTATTTCCTCTTGGTGAATTGTCCCTTTTATCAATATCTAGTGTTCTTTTTTGTCTCTTGTGATATCTTTACACTTAAGTCTATTTTGCTTGACAGTAGTATAGCTATTTCTGCTTTCTTTTGGTTGCAGCTTACATAGAACATCTTTTTCCATCTTTTTACTTTCAATCTATTTGTGTACTTGGGTCTAAGATGTGTCTCCTGAAAACAGCGTATAGGTAGATTATAGTTTTAATCCATTCTGACAGTCTGTATCTTTGATTGGTGAGTTTAGTCCATTAACATTCAAAGTTATTACTGTAAAGGCAGTTCTTGAATCTACTATCTTATCCTAGTTTTTGCTTGTCAGATCTATATATTCTTTTCCATCTCTCTCTCTTTTTTGTATGCTGTATGGTGGGGGGGGGGTCAACATTTCATTCTTTTTCCATATGACTATCCCCTTATTGTAGCACCATTTGTTGATTTTTTTTTTTTTTCTTTTGGGAAGTTCACAGGCCAGGAATCAAATGCTGGTCTCCCACATGTCAGGCAAGAATTCTACCACTGAACTACCCTTGCCGCCCCCCTGCCCCCGTTTTATCCTTTAAATTACTCTTACTGATTTTCTTCAATTCTTTGCCCTCCTCCAGACGTCCCCCTCCTGTCTTTTTTTTCCTCAGCTTCAGGACTTTCTTTAGTATTTCCTGTAGGGCAGGTCTTTTGTTGACTAGTTCTCTCAGTCTTTTGTCTTTGAAGATTTCAATCTCTCCTTCGGTTTTGCTGACAACTTCACTGGATAAAGAATTCTTGGCTGGAAGCCTTTCTCATGTAGGATCATAAATATATCATACCAATACCTTCTTTTTTCCGTGGTGCCTGTTGAGTAGTCCGAACTCAGTCTTATGTGTTTTCCCTTGTATATAATAGATAGCTTTTATCATGCTACTTTCAGAACTTTCTGCTTCTTTTAAACATTTGATAGTTTTGATTAGTATATGTCTTGGAGTAAACCTATTTGGATTTATTCTATTTAGAGTTTGCTGGGAGTCTTTGATTTGCATTTTTATGTATTTTATTAGCGTTAGGAAGTTTGTTCCAATTTTATCTTCAACTAACCTTCCCAATCCTTTACTTTTCTCTTCTCCTTTTGGGAAACCAATGATTTTTATATTTGTGCACCTTTTGTTGTCCATCATTTCCGTAAATCCTGCTCCATTTTTTCCATCTTGCCATTTGTTCTTTTCTTTCCCTAGTTCAATGTTCTGTCTTCGAACTCACTTATTCTCCTTTCTACTCCTTTGAATATCCTATCGTATGTCTCTAGAATATTTCTAATTCACTCTACTGTGTCTTTCATCTCTGTGAGATCTGCCATTTAATCTTTTGAATTCTTCTTTATGCTCTTCTAGTGTCTTCCTGATATCCTTTATTTCTTTATAAATATCCTTGAGTAGTTGTTCCATATTATGTGTCCCCTCTTATGTTTTGCTGGGCCATTTCTTCTTGGATATTCACATGCTTTGTTATCTTCTGTTGTGTTTGGAGCATTTGATTATCTTAATAAGTTAATTGTGCAAGTTGGTTTTCTTCACTCATCTAAAGTTTTATATTCACTCAGTTTTCTGTTGAAATTTCCTGCCAAATCAAACCCCGATACCATGTATGGGGTAGAGTTCTGTACTTGCAGGATTAGTGAAAGGTAGGCAGGGATGCATGGGTAATTCAGTGGCAGAATGCCCACTTGCCATGCAGGAGACCTGGGCTTGATTTCCCACCCATGCATCCCTAAAAAAAAAAAATATATATATATATATATATATATATATACATATATATGTATATATTTAAAATAACACACCTCAGCAGTAGTAGGCCCCAAAGTTAGGAGACACCCCAACCACTGAAGAGAGAGAAAATAAACAAATGAAAAATAAAGTCACAAAAAATATAAATATGTAAAAAACATATAAATTAAAAATAAGGAAATAATACTACTAATAAAGAAATCTAGAAAAAATATATTTTAAAAAAAAGATAAAATACTAGGCAGATAGAGTTTGCCAGACCACACTCACTGTTTCTTCCCAGTAGGTGGTGCTTCTGAGGCACCTCCTCCTCTCAGGCCTGCCCCACCTTGACTGCTTCTTCTGGGAAGATGTCATGCATGGTGAGGGGGCTGCTCCTGGTACATGGCAGCAGGAGGGCTGTTCCTGGTGCATGGGACCAGTGAGCTGATTGCAGTGCCTGGGTGAGCAGCGGATCCGCGGTGTTTGGCACCCAGTGGAACTGTCATTCACTGTGCCCGATGGGACACCTATTTTCAGAACCTACCTGGGTGGCCGCTCATAGTTTCCTTGTTGCAGCTTTTCATGGTGGATGGCTAGGCATGTCTCTGGGCTCCCTATAGGTGCTGCTGGCTTCAGGCCTCACAGGGAGCTTTCCCCAGTCAATATCCGGGGCAGGCTAGAGCAAAGGGACAGTCAGTTCCCTTGATCCATACTTCCTCTCATCACCCCCCAGCCTTGGAGGGGGTCATGCCAGTCAGCCCTACCTTGCTCTCCCTGTCCTGATCTCCCTGCCTCTTTCTTCCCCTTGAAATATTGGAGACCCTTTTCAGTCACTGCAGCCCCAGTCATTTTTTCCCCATTTCATACCTTGTCCTACAGAGCAAGGTGAATTCAGTGTACCCTACTCTGCATCTTCCCTATAGGCTCTTTTTAAAAAAACATCTGCCAGATTGACCAGATATCTTGGGTTTTAATTTCCATTTCACTGTTGAGTAATGATGTTGTATACTTTTTAATGTTCTTATTGGCCATTCATATAACTTCTTTTGTAAAATTGATATTCATAATTTTCACCCATTTTAATCATTGGCTTGTTTGTCTTTTTTGAGTTATAGGAGTTCATTAAATATCATGGACACCTATTCTTTTCAGATTAAAAAATTTTAAATTTTTTAAATTATTTTCTGTCTCAGGCTTTGGGGTTGCCCTTTTATGAGCAGAAGCTTTGTATTTTGCTAAAGTCTGATTTATTAAGTTTTTTCTTCCATGTTTATTACTTTCTGTGATCCTGGCTAAGGAAACTTTACTTATTCCCAAGTCATACAGACATTCTCTTACGAATTCTTCTAAATGAACTGTGGTTTTAGCTTTTATGTTTAGATCTATGATCTAAATTAAATTATTTTTTGAGAATAGTTTTAGTCAAGGTTCATTTTTAGAATATGGCTATCCATATTCAAATGAAAAATAGCATTGCAGCACTGTTTTTAAATAATGCTTTCCTGTCCCCATTGTGTTTACTTAGTGCCTTTGTTGTAAAGCAACTAAGTATGGGTCTATTTCTGGATGTACTATTCTGTTCCAGTGATCTTTTTTAAAAATTTTATGGCAGTACCACATGCTCTAGATTACTGTAGCTTTCGAGTAGATTTGTAAATCAAGTAGTGTAAGTCCTCCAACTTTGTTAATGTTTTTGAAGAAGGCTTTGGTTGTGTTAGAGCCTTTTCAATTTCATTTAAATTTTACATTTTCTAGTGCTCGCTTTGGCAGCACATATACTAAAATTGAAAAGATACGGAGAAGATTAGTGTGGCCCTTGTGCAAGGATGACATACAAATTCCTAAAGCATTCCATATTTTTAAAAACTAAGAAGAAAAAATATTAAAAAGTTTAAAAAATTTACATTTTCTACAGGAAAGACTGCTTGGGTTTTGATTGAAATTTCATTGAATTTACTCATCAATTTGGAAAGTTGCCATCTTAACAAAATTTAGTTTCTCAATCCATGATTCTAGTGTATCTTTCATTTATTAAGGTCTCTTTTAATTTCTTTCAGCCATGAATTTTACTTTTTGTTGTGGAGATATTGCACATCTTTTGTTCATTTTCCCCTAATATTTTATTTTTGACACTATTATAACTGGGATTGTTTTATAATTTCATTTTCCAATTGTTTGTTATTGGTAGGAAGTGTGTTTGATTATTATGTATTAATTTCAAATGCTGTGACCTTGTGAGCTTCACTTATTTCTAGGGGTTATTTTATAAATTTCAGTATTTATAAAAATATAAATATTTTTCATAAACAGTTGTGGAATTTGAAAATAGCAAGTTTTACTTCTTTCTTTTGATTTCTATACCTTTTAATTTTTTTCTGTAATTTCACTGGCTAGGACTTTCAGCAAAATGTTGAGTAGAGATGGTGAGATTGGGCATTCTTGCTTTTTCCCAGCTTAGGCAGAAACATATTCAATATTTCACTATTAAATATGATTTTAGTTGTAGTTTTTTGTAGACACCCTTTATTGGTTGAGTTTCCTTCTGTGCATTGAATGTTGTTAAATGCTTTTTCTGAATCCAGTGAAATCACCATACTTTCCCTTTTATTCTTTTAATGGGGTGTATATTATGGCTGTCTTTTGAAAATTAAACCAACTGTGGATTCATAGGTCACCTCCCCTTGGTACTGATGAATTATTCTTTTTATTTATTGCTGTATCTGATTTGCTGATTTTTTTAAAAAGAATTTTTGAGTCTGTGTTCTTGAGCGATATTAGTCTTTAATTTTAATTTTTTGTATTGTCATTATCACATATAGCTATTAGGCTTATGTTGGCCTCATGAAATGAATTTGGACATGTTCCTTCTTCCTTTATTATCTGAGAGAATTTGTTTGAGATTGGTGTGCTTCTTCTAATGTTTGGTAGAATTCAGTAATGAAGTGAATTGGGGTTGTGGTTTTCTTAATGGGAAGGATTTTGTTAACAAATACTATTTCTTTAATTGTATAACACTTTACAGATGAGCTGGATCATTTTGAGTTAATTTTGGTAGGTTATGTTTTTCAAGGTGTTTTTCCATTTCATTTGTGCTGTTAAATTAATTTTGGCATAAATTTGTTCATAATATTCCCTTAATATCTCTTTAATATATATAGCATCTGAGGTGATATCATTCTTGATATTAGTAATTTGTATTCTCTCTTTTTATCTTAGTCAGACTAACTGGATGTTTATGAATTTCATTGATTTTTTTCAACAATCATTTAAAAATAATTTTATTGATATAGTTTACATACAACAAAACTCAGTGAGTACAACTGTTCCTTTATAGTAAGCTACCTTACTCTCTTGTTACTTCCAAGATTTTTTTCTTTGCATTTATTTTTAGGAGTTTTACTGTGATGTATCTGTGGATTTCTTTGAGTTTTTCTTGTTTGGAGTTTGCTCAACTTCTTGAATTTATAGGTTAATTTCTGTTGCTGAATTTGATAAATTTGTAACCATTATTTATTTTTCAGTACTTATTTTATCCTGCCTTCTTTATCCCCTCCTTCCTGGACTTCAGTGACACAAATGTTAGATCTGTGCTGTAGTCCCACAGTTCCCTGAGGCTCCGTTTATTTTTATTTATTTTTTTACATGGGCAGGCTCTGGGAATCAAACCCGGGTCTCCAGCAAGGCAGGCGAGAATTCTGCCACTGAACCACCATTGCACTGCCCTCTGTTTATTTGTTTCAGTGTATTTTCTCTTTGTTTTTCAGACTGGAGAATTTCTACCTTTCTTTCTTCCTGTTCACTGATTCTTTCTTCTGTCCCCCTCATCCATTGAATTGTTTTATTTTGTTCTTATATTTTCAGTTCTAAACTTTCTGTTTGATTCTTTGTGTCTTTTATTTCTTTGCCGAGACTTCTAATTCGTTTCCTGGGAGTTCATAACTGCTTGTTGAAGCATTTTCATGATGGCTGCTTTCAGATTTTGGCCAGGTAATTCAAACATCTCTGTCATATAGGTTGTTGGCATCTGTTAATTTTTTTTCAGGTTGATATTTTCTTGGTTTTGATATGGCAAGTGAGTTTTGATTGAAGCTGGACATTTTGGGGATTATTATGGGACTCTATATTTTGTTTAAACCTGTTTTAGCTGGTTTTCTCTGGTATTTCTTCAGCAGGGAAAGAGGAAGCAGCCTTTCTTTACTGCCAGGTGTGACTAAAGATCATGTTCCCTACTTGAGACACTTGAGGAGAAGAGTATGGCACCTTGTTACTGCTGGAGAGAACTGGGAGTTACAGCTGTCTAATAGGCCTCCACTAATAGTACCCTGGATAGAGGGGCAAGAGTGCTAGTTACTGCTCCTAGTGTCAGCAGCACTATGGTGGAAAGGGAACCATATTATTGTTGGGCCTTGGCGAATATTCTGACTCTCCACTAGGCCTCCTCTGGGACTGTCTCATTGGGGAGAGAGGGGTTGGCCTTATTACTGCTTGGTGGGGATGAAAGAATTGACTCCCTACTTGTACTTTCCTGAGACTATCCTGACAGTGAGTGAGTGAGTGGTGTGGGATGCCTCACTACAACTAATCAGAGATGGAAATCTATGCCCTACTTGGCCTTTGCTGCTGCAGGTGGTGGTGGGGTCACTTTTTTTTTTTGGTGGAGTTTGACTGGAGTAAACATCTAAAAGTTTACTGCCCTGCTACACTGCCCCTTTCTTAGTCCTTGGACTAGGAGGACACATTTTTATTTGGGCTGATTCTTTCTTTTCTTGTCTTCTTCTTCTTCGTCTTCTTTTTTTTTGCCTGCACTCATCAATTCTGGCTTGTTGTCTTCACCTGCTGCAAGTCTGGATGTTTGAGGCACAAAGCAAACCCAGGGAACTCACTCCCAAGGTACCTAGTAAGTCTTCCTTTTTTTACTCCACCTTCAGAGTATTCTGTTTTTTTTATATATGAGGCCCAGAAGTTTTAATTGTTCTTAGCAGGCAGATTAGGGAAATGTACTCATATTACATTTTATTGGTAGTAGAAGAAGACTATTTTAAAAATTTATATTTTGGCAGTTTATTTGATGAATTAAAGTGAGTAATTTGACATTGTTCGAACCCACTATTTAGTTTTTCTGGAGATTTTATGCGAGACGGAAAATGGCAAATATCTGGCAATTATGTCATCACTCTCCCCTTCCTTGCCCATAGTAATCTTAGTGGATCATTCACAGCTTTGCTGAATTAACTTAAGAATTTTTCTCAAAACAGTATTCCAAATAGCCACCGCTAGGATTTTGCACAGTAGAGAAATGCTATTTGCCATCCAGTTGGACATAATTAATCAAGTGAATTATAATGGAAGGGTCCCAGCTGAGATTAAGTCTCAGGTCTATACAATTAATGTAGTTTCTCATAAAGTCAGATGAAATAGGTCATTAGTTGTGACTGAGAGTTTGTTTCTTCACAGTATATTATCTACATCTGAGTGTGAATGATGATATCCCAGAGTCTATATTTACTATTGACTTTAGCAGCTAAGTATAAACCTTCAGACAAAAGCAGGACCACAAAAACTCATTGAGTAAGATTGTAGGGTATCACTATGGACTTTTAAAAACCATCTTGTAGCATTAAAAATCACTTTATGAACAAATGTTTCTACTTTTTAAAAAATACAAGAAAAGGCATAAAATATGCAATAAATATTAAAACAATTATGTTAACTTTCAAATACTCACATGATGTACCTGGAATAATCTTTGGCCACTCAAAAACTCTCATGAAGAATTACTGTTCCTTTCACTGCCTTTGGTGGATTTTTATGTTATCATCAAAAATAAATGTTTCAAAGGAAAATGAACTAGATATAATTATATATAAACAATGCTGAGATCAATAGTATTTTAAGTAGTTGGGAAGTAAACCAAACATGAAATACACTTCTGCATCCACTTATCTGAAACTACCTGGAGGCCTTTTCTTATCCCAAAGGCATTTCTGATTTGCATAGCAAAGATAATGTTATTTATATTTTCCTTTAATATTCAGATATTGTTATATTTACCAGATAAGGAATGTACCTAACATGTAAACTCTAGTGTCAAAATTTTAAGAATTTTTCAAGTGTGAAGTAAATAACTTTGGGTTGAAATGGAAAAAGAGTGAACTTTTTGAAGTCTTACATTGAGGTCATGAGATCTGATTTGCGAAAGCATATTGGAGGCAGCATATGATCCCTTTGCTGATCTCAAACCTGAATTTTATAACTATTTAAAAAATAGATTATTTGAAATATTCTCTTTAAAGTATACTGGAAAGTTTACCAAAAAAAAAAAAAAGACTTCTTGGAGTCCTGTATTAACTTTATTATTTGAAGTGTCATTATTCATGTATATAGATATAGAGAGAGAGAGAAAGAGAGAAATAAAACTTGCTATTTTGGAGTTTGGATTTTAAAATGGCTGTATAAACATGGGTATTTATTATAAAATATATATAAACTTCTTTGTAATATTATTCTGAGAAATTCAGACTTTTAAATTTTAATAATAACGTATAGTAGCAGTTGTATTTAAAAATGCAATGCTTATGATAACCGGTGGTTTCAAAATTTAAGTTTATGCATAAGACAAGTTGACTTTCAGGAGTGGACATTAATGGAGGAAAGATAAATTTAGAAAATATAAAACAAGATAATTTACTTGTGAATGTGGATTGGCATGAGTAGGATGTGACTTCAGAACTGTGAATTTTATTATAGAGAAGTGCAGTGTTATTACTATGACCATTATCACAGTTCCCTTTAAGGATTGACTTCATTAAGGTTCAATCCAGCTGTTTGAGCAGAATTCCTATTACCATAGTTGTTATTGCAAAGTTACTATATAAAAGGAACAATAGCAACACATACACACAATAACTGTACACATAAAATAAATCCCCAAATAATAAGGGAGTCTTTATTTAGTACATTGTAGTATCTAAGAGTATCTCTTTGGCAAGAGTTTGAAATGGTAGAGGAAAGTTTCCATAATTCTTTTTAGAGGATTGTAAGTTTAAGCAAACTATAATATAACCAATTCTGGTGTTAAAAGCTAACCCTGAATATAACTGTCCTCTCTATCTTCTTGTTAAGTCTGAGGATTACATGAAAAGTTTGGCCAAATAACTTTAAATTCACATTTTTGAGGTCCAAATAGAATATTCTATCCATTTTTCCTTTGTCAGGGATATGTAAACTGATATGAATATTGCTATTCTAGTGGAATTTTCTGTTGAAACTAATTTTTTTGGTTAAAAAGTTCAAAAATATTTATCATTTATGTTCCAACACAAAGTACAAGTTTTCTAAGGAAGCTATCAAATTTTACTGTAGTAGATGTTGCTTAGGTGTGGTGGTTTGAAGCTGTTATGTCTCCCAGAAAAGGCCTTTTAATCCATTCCTGTGGGTGTAACCTTTTGTGGATGAGACTTTCTAACTAGGTTATTTCAGTTGAGATGTAACCTGCCTCATTCAGGGTGGATCTTGTTCTCCTGCTGGTGTCTATAAGAGGACAAAACACATACAGATGCTAAGAGATGAATTTAAAGAGAAGCCATTAGAGAAAAGCCCCAGAGAAGCTAAGAGAGGACCCACAAAAGCTCAGAGAGGAAGCCACAGGAACCAGGCTGAAAGCAGCGAAACCGAGGAGGAAATGTACCTTCCCATGTGATAGAGGTGTCCCGAATACCAGCAGCCTATCTTCAAAGTCCAGGTATCATCCTGGACTGTTGATGCCTTAATTTGGATATTTTCATGGCCTTAGAACTGCAAACTTGTAAGCTAATAAATCCCCATTGTAAAAGCCAATCCATCTCTAATGCATTGCATTTCGGCAGCTTTAGCAAACCAAAACACTAGAACATGAGTAAGTTAAATGAAATCAACAGTCAGTTAACTTCATACCTTTTACCATTGTGCTAGAAATTGCATGACTACGAACAAAACATGACTTTTGCCTTCAAGTGATAGATTCAAAAAAATCCTAACTAGCATATTGGCACATCAGTATTGCAAAGGTATATAACTATTTGCTATAGCATGAGATGTTTCCTTTTATAGTTATCGTCTGGCTTAGATTGCCTAATATATGCTCCATATTTTTTCATCTTTTAATTTACTTTTCCCTTTTTAGCAGGATTTCTTAGTTTATGAGATTTGCTTCAAGTGTGCATGATGTGCAGGGTAAAATCTTAGTGTTCCACAGAATAAGGTAGAGGCTTTAGAGATCAAGGAGTAGGGGGAGGATGGAAAACACATGGAAAGATCTAACCTCTGCTTTGCAGGGTTCACCCTTACAGACAGGCTTTTCTCTCATCTGTTTGCTTTTTGAAATATTTCCTATTCTTTAGTTCTCAGAATAAAAATTAACTTCTTACGACCCCCAACTCAAGGTAATTTCTCTCATTTTGGACCCTGTTCATAATTTTCTGCCATTATCTACATGCCCATTGAGAAGACTGTAAACTTTTTGAGAAGGTCTTCATCATTGAATCACTCATAATATGTAGCACAGTATTTGTGATATTGAGTACTGCTTTTAACTTATCTCTGTAGAAAGTGGGTATTTGTCATGTTAAGAGAATCTCACTGCAAGCAAAATAGGGTACATGTTGGTAGCCAGTAGGAAGTATTGGGAACATACATGGGAGTCATTTTGGCTTGTTAATTCTAAGGTATGCAGTCTTTTATTCATAAATACTTATTGACATCCTCGTTATATTTTATTTTGGATTAGAAATCCTTGCCAAACCACCTTGCCCAGCATAATTTAATAGATGTTCACTTCTCTATCTGAGTGTTGCAGTTATTGGTTATTTTCCTTATTTCTTGGTTTATAGCCTAACTTTACCTTCCAATTGTATATGTATATAAATAAACATGCCACTTTATAGGCATATTTTGTGAACACTACATGATTTAATTTAGATATTCATCATCTAAAATGTTTTAAGAACATCATTTGATTCTCCATATTGGATAATTCTGCTGGCTAGTATATTTAATATAAATATTACCATATTCTTTACAGTATCTTTGAATCTTATATTTGCTACCCAAACTAGATTACCTATTTAATCCTTTATGTGCAAATCCAAATTTGATGGAGCAGGGTTCACAAATGAGATTTTTGGATGGAGTTGTAAATTGCTTTAGTTTTAGTGTTATATCTTTTAATAATTGGATTGTTTGGTTACCTTGACCAGTGCTTTCTGATGCCTGTTAGCTTTACCTGTTGTATGAGTTAGGGTTCTCTAGAGAAACTAGAGTCAACAGGGAACACTTGCAAATATAAAATTTATGAAAGTGTCTCACGTGTCCGCGGGAACGCAAAGTCCAAAATCCGCAGGGCAGGCTGTGAACCCAATGACTCCGATGGAGGGTCTGGACGAACTCCACTGGAGAGACTCGCCAGCCAAAGCAGGAATAGAACCTGTCTCTTCTGAATCCTCCTTAAAAGGCTTCCGGTGATTAGATTAATTGCAGAAGACACTCCCCTTTGGCTGATTACAAATGGAATCAGCTGTGGATGCAGCTAATGTGATCATTATCTAATTCTATGAAATGTCCTCGTTGCAACAGACAGGCCAGCACTTACCCAGCCAGGCAAAGAGATATTATAGCTTGGCCAAGTTGACACATGAACCTGACCATGACACCTTCATTTTCAGAAAGTCTGTGTCATAAAGTGCAAAAAGCTCAGATGTGAACTTAAAAACATGTATTTGAATCCTGGCTTTGTTAATTGCTAGCTTGGTTTTGGGAAGTTACATAACCTCTCCTAAATTTCTTAATCTGTTAAGGTAATATCTACTTTGCCTACTTTATATATTATTAATAGGAGCCAATTTGAGAATGTCAAACGTCTTTGTAAGTTATACACTCTAGGAACTGAAGCAGCTGATGGTATTCCTGTTGCCTAATTCATTTGATAACACTCGTAATCCACTTTTTTTGATATATTGTTAGCTAAAATCATATAGTTAATCCATTCTTGTGCTCCCATGTTCTTAGAGACAAGAGGTGAAAGTAGAGTTATATTTTTATGTGAAAATATCTTTTATGTTATTATATTAAGTTCCAGATACCCCTCTCAAAAAGTTGATAGACTGATATAGTTTGATATTGATGTCTGGAAATACTTAGTGGTTAAGAATTTATGGCAAAAAATCTAGAAAGTATGTAGCTTATTTCTCATCTAAGTTATAATCTTATGCCTCATCAGTTTTAGACTAGCAGAAGGTATGGGTCAGGTGAGATGCTGAGGATAGTGTAGGAAGAATTAGGAAAAAAGTTGAATCAAACTGAGTAGTTATAATTATATCAATTAAGAACTACCAGAGTGTTGAGAGACCTTTGAGTAAAGATCACTATAACTCTGAAAGGCATAATTCATAGGTATTTACACTATAACTCTATAAAAGGTATAATTCACAGGTATTTATTTAATTGTTACTTAAATCATGTATTGTTTTCTTTAAAGATTGACTCCCAGATTCCCTGTTGTTTTCAGGTTTTTGTGTCTTAGTAATTTTTTTGTGGTGTTCTGAGGTAAAAAGTAAAACTTAACAGCGCCATTGATTAATATTATGTCGTAACAACTTAGTGACCATAAAAATATGCATAAATTAAAAGAAAATATTTCATTTTATTCTTAACCATTACTTACTAATGGATGTGTGTGCCTGTTGGTAACTGTGCAACTTCTCAGACCTGGAATAAGGTTGGACACTGCCACCCTCATTTTCTGTTTTCACATTGCTTTGTGATCTCTACTTCCTTTTTATTATAGCAACTGTCAAAAATCCATCTTCATAAAAATTATGATGCCATGAATGGAATGTAGTGGGGTATAATGTGTCCCACAGGTGCCAAATATTTCTGTGTTTCCCTCAAAAATTTATCCCACAATACCTTTGTGAATTACCTGCAGCACCCCAGGGAACCTTGGCACACACATTTTGGGTGCCGTGGAATTAACTAATACTCTTCTAATGTACATCACTCTTTTATATACAATTCAGGCAAGTTAAGTGTCCTATCCAATTTCTCTATTTCAAAATAAAGAATCCTTTTTGTTCCTTTTTGATTTATCAGCAGAGATTCTTGGGAATTAATGATGATGAAGTAGAGGAATAAAATTTATTGACATTTTTCTTCATGGAAAATTGTTATAACAGAGGCCTCATGGAAAAATTATTGAAAGAATTGGTTTTATGTAACATGTTTTTAAATAACCTGGAATACAGGGAGAAAATAGTGATCATAAATAAAATATTTAAGTATGATAATAAATGGAATAAAATGAAGGAAATTCTTACTGTACATATTTGAGAGAATAAATAGGAAAAAAGGTGAATTTTGTGAATATTTTTAAAGAATAGTAATTTTATCTGTGCTGTTATTGGGCTTTGTGTTATCATTTATTGTCTTGCAATAAAGTATGGATTGATCCTTAAAGATAAATCTGCTCACTGCTACTGAATTTGTGCTATGATTCAAAATGTATTTTTGCTTAAATGATGCATTTTATAAGGAAGTATATTCTGAATCATGTGGGAAATGTTTTACGATGTGGATACATATGCAATTCCATGTATTCATAGTTCTATATATCACAGAACAACCATAGTAAAAATACCTTATATTAACTGAGGGCTTATTTTGCACCATACACACTTCTTAGCGCTTTCTGTGTTTTGAGTGAATTCTCATAATAGCCCAATGAAGTAAGCATACTATTATTTTCCTCATTTTAAAGATGAAGGAATGAGGCACAAAAATGTTAAGTAGTTTGTTCAAGCTCACAGAACTAATGTGTGGTGGAGTCAGGATTTGAAATCTGGCAGTATGTTTCTTTTTAACTAGTATTCAAGGGGAAGGTGGGTTCTTATCTGAATGTTAACAAGAAAAGACTTGTCAGTCAAAAAAAAAAAGGCAACAAGATAATGTGGTCTAAATTTATTTTAAAATCCTGGACTTACTAAAATCCTTTATTAGTAGATTGGGTCAGGGCATAGAAGTCAAGTGGAGTGCCTTGAAATGTAAAAAAATAAAGTAATATGTTACTTAGTGGTATTTTATTCTATTTGTGTCATGATGAATTCAGGCTTCAAATTCGAATATGTTTCTTGATGAATTTAAATAATTGGATTTTAGCAAATAGTTATTAGAAGCTAGTTCTGTTTGAAGGGTCATACTAATATTTTTGGAGGAGAACTAATAGAGTATAATCGTTCCTAATTCTGATATTGACCTTTAATACTACTGGAAATGAAAGATAGCTGGTATGGTGGCCCAGTGCTTTGACCTTTTCCTTGCATTCTTCTGTTCTTGAGTAAGACTATTGTTTCTTACTTTTTAAAATATACTCTCCCAGTCAGCAGAAAATACCAAAGCATTCTAACTATTATGTCAGTTTTATTGTCTTGAGCCTTCTTGAAAGTGCTATATGTTTTTGAGTTTTTAATTGCTAGGTTTATATAGATTGTGGTATAGTCTTGTCTATGTAAAGGTGCTTTCAATTTAATTCAAATTATTTGTGAATGCCTAATATGTGTTCAATATTCTGCTAATTGCATGAGGGAAGGTTGGCGGGGTGGAGGGGGTTGAGCAGGGGAAGAGAAACAATCACCATTACCATGATCCTTGTCTTAAAGTTGGTTGTGTAAACATCAACTAAGGGAGTTCTTCCCTCAACTCTACTATTAAGATGCTTTCCTCCCTGGTTTTACTCCCCTTGGCAAGCATCCTGTTTGTTTTCTTTGTAGTACTTTTTTAAAAAATGCAATTTTATTGAGATATGTTCACACACCATACAGTTCAACCAAAGTATACCATCAGTGGCTCCTACTATCAGCACATAGATGTACAGTCATCATCGTAATAAATTTTAGGACATTTTCATTACAATAATAATAAGAGTAATAAAAAATAAAAATATTCAGGAAACCACAAAACATCCATAGACTTTATCCTCCCCCTATTGCTGGCCCCTAGTACTAGTGTGGTACATTTTTTACTGTTGCTGAAAGAATATTAATATGTTGCTGTTAATTATAGTCCAGAGTTTACAGTAGGTATCTTTTCTCCCAAATACCTCGCTATTATTAACTCCTTATGGTGTAGTGTTGTACATTTGCTCTAGTTCATGAGAGAACTTTGTTTATATTTGTACTGTTAATCAGTCACTAAAAGATTCCCTGTGTTATACATTCCCATTGTTTTACTTCTAGCTTTCCTTCTGTTGACATCCATGACTCTTTTTTTTTAATTTTATTTTATTTTATTTTATTTTTATTTTTTTTTTATTAACGGAAAGAAAAAAAAAAAGAAATTAACACAACATTTAGAAATCATACCATTCTACATATGCACTCAGTAATTCTTAACATCATCACATAGATGCATGATCATTGTTTCTTAGTACATTTGCATCGGTTTAGAGGAACTAGCAACACAACAGAAAAAGATATAAAATGTTAATATAAAGAAAAGAAATAAAAGTAGTAGTAATAGTAAAAAACAACAACAAACAAACCAACAAGCAAACAAAAACAAAAAAAACCCTATAGCTCAGATGCAGCTTCATTCAGTATTTTAACATGATTACTTTACAATTAGGTATTATTTTGCTGTCCATTTTTGAGTTTTTGTATCTAGTCCTGTTGCA
The DNA here is from genome assembly GCF_023851605.1 of Tamandua tetradactyla. Classification (NCBI taxonomy): domain Eukaryota; kingdom Metazoa; phylum Chordata; class Mammalia; order Pilosa; family Myrmecophagidae; genus Tamandua; species Tamandua tetradactyla. The sequence goes on along the minus strand of NC_135328.1, from coordinate 80,045,751 downwards.
CAGTCTGTATCCCTTCAGCTTAAATTACCCATTGTCTTACCCTGTTTCTAACTCCTGCTGAACTCTGTTACCAATGACATATTTCAAGTTTATTCTCTAATGTCCGTTCACATCAGTGGGACCATACAGTATTTGTCCTTTAGTTTTTGGCTGGATTCACTCAGCATAATATTCTCTAGGTCCATCCATATTATTACATGGTTCATAAGTTTATCTTGTCTTAAAGCTGCATAATATTCCATCGTATGTATATACCACAGTTTGTTTAGCCACTCTTCTGTTGATGGAGATTTTGGCTGTTTCCATCTCTTTGCAATTGTAAATAACGCTGCTATAAACATTGGTGTGCAAATGTCCGTTTGTGTCTTTGCCCTTAAGTCCTTTGAGTAGATACCTAGCAATGGTATTGCTGGGTCGTATGGCAATTCTATATTCAGCTTTTTGAGGAACCGCCAAACTGCCTTCCACAGTGGTTGCACCCTTTGACATTCCCACCAACAGTGGATAAGTGTGCCTCTTTCTCCGCATCCTCTCCAGCACTTGTCATTTTCTGTTTTGTTGATAATGGCCATTCTGGTGGGTGTGAGATGATATCTCATTGTGGTTTTGATTTGCATTTCTCTAATGGCCAGGGACATTGAGCATCTCTTCATGTGCCTCTTGGCCATCCATATTTCTTCTTCTGGTAGGTGTCTGTTTAAGTCTTTTTCCCATTTTGTAATTGGGTTGGCTGTCTTTTTGTTGTTGAGTTGAATAATCTCTTTATAAATTCTGGATACTAGACCTTTATCTGATATGTCGTTTCCAAATATTGTCTCCCATTGTGTAGGCTGTCTTTCTACTTTCTTGATGAAGTTCTCTGATGCACAAAAGTGTTTAATTTTGAGGAGCTCCCATTTATTTATTTCCTTCTTCAGTGTTCTTGCTTTAGGTTTAAGGACATCCATGACTCTTAACTACCATTTTCAACAACATTCACTCACAATTCAGCATTTATGGTACTGTTTAAATTAAAAGATGACTTTTTTCTATCATTAAATTTGTTTATAGAATATGAGAATCTCTAACAGATTTATATAAAATCAGAAATTTGTAAACATATTTTAGATTAAAAGTTAATGTAAGGAATTTTGAAACTTTTACAGTTGGTAAAGATAGTTAGGAGCACAGACTTCGAAGTCACATAGACCAGAGTTTAAATATATCCGTGGCTACCCTAAAGTCCTTAGACCCTAAAAGCCAGTAATACTTAACTCATAGGGTTTATTAAAGAAATAGAGATTGTGTCTATAAAGGAGGATTCAGAAGAGACGATCACTCTTCCTGCTTCAGCCTGCCAGCCTCTCCTGAGAGTTCATTAAGGACCTTCATTGGAGCTGCCAACTCACTGGCTGCCCTACAGGTTTTGGACTCTATATCCCCACGGTTACATGATTTACTTTTATAAATTTTATATTTACAGATATCTCCTACTGATTCTGTTTCTCTAAAGAACCCTAGTTAATACACCAGGGGTTAGGTAAAGTACTGTGATTGTACAGAAGAGAGTCTAAACTACAAATATGAATATTTCCCCAGTTTAAAAACTTTTAGAGAATTTTTGTACATTTTTCACTGAAACTTGTTTAATATTTAACTCTAAATCTGTATAGAAGTCATTTTTAATGATTAGTGGTTAAGGACACAGGCTCTGGAGCCAGCCTCCTTGGTTTGGAATTTTGCTCTACCCCTTCTTACTTGTTGGTGATTTGGGGGCAATCTGCTCACTTTAATTGCCTTATTTTTCTTTTCTGTAAAATGAAATAAGAATAGAGATGCTTAGAGTTAATGCATGTAAGGGGACTGGACTAAGGTCTTGCATATAGTAAGTGTATTATTGTTTTTATCTCTCCTGTTTATAGTTTAAGTTCTTTTTCAGTTTGTGTAGTCTTGAGAAAAATCAATTAGTATCTTCTTTGTAACAGACTTCTAAGAATAATTCTCAGCTTCCTTGATGTTATTATTTTTCTTTAATATTGTAACTTATTTACAGTTTATGGACCCTTAAAATAATGGTGTTGTACTTTAATTTTCTTTTTACTTTTTTTATTGTATGGTATAACATATATACAAAGCAAAGAAATAAAAAAGCAATAGTTTTCATAGCACTCTTCAACAAGTGGTTGCAGGACAGATCCCAGAGTTTGTCATAGGCTGCCATATGATCTCATATTTTTCCTTCTAGCTGCTCCAGAATATAGGTGGCTAGAGGGCTTAAATATTTTTTTATCATCACAATTGACTTTTTTTCCTTCTTTTTTTGTGAGGAATAATGTATATATAAGAAAGCTATAAATTTCAAAGCACAGCACCACAGTTAGTTGTAGTATTTTGTCTTACTGCTGCATAATATTCCGTTGTATGTATATACCACATTTTGTCGATACTCTCGTCTGTTGATGGGCACTTGGTTTGTTTCCATCTTTTGGTGATTTTGAAAAATGTTTCTATGAACACCGGTGCACAAATGTCTGTTTGTGTCGTTGCTTTCAGCTCTTCTGGATATAATACCAAGTAGTGCTATTGCTGGGTCAAAGGGGAACTCGATATTTAGTTTCCTAAGGAACCCCCAACAATCTTCTATAGTGGCTGCACCATTATATCTTCCCACAAGCAGTGCATAAGTGTCCCAGTTTCTCCACATCTCTCCAACATTTATAGTTTCCTGTTTGTTTAATAGCAGCCATTCTTATAGGTGTGAGGTGGTATCTCATTGTACTTTGATCAGCATTTGTCTTATAGCTAATAAAAGTGAGCATCTCTTCATGTGCTTCTGAGCCATCGTATCTACTCTTTAGAAAAATGCCTATTCATATCTTTAGCCCATTTTGTAATGGATCGTTTGTTCTTTTGTTGTTGCGTTGTATGATTTCTTTGTATATGCAAGAAATCAAACCTTTGTCTGATGTGTGATTTCCAAATATTTTCTTATAGGTGTGGGGTGGTACCTCATGTGGTCTTGATCTGCATTTCCCTTATAGGCAGTGAAAATGAACATCTCTTCATGTGCTTTTGAGCCATCTGTATTTGCTCTTCAGAAAAATGTCTGTTCATATCTTTAGCCTATTTGATGATTGGATTGTTTGTTCTTTTGTCGTTCAGTTGTATTTCTTTGTGTATACAGGATATCAAACCTTTGTCTGATATGTGATGTCCAAATATTTCCTCCCATTGAATTGTCTGCCTCTTCACCTTTTTGACAGAGTCTTTTGAGGTACAAAGCATTTCATTTTGAGGAGTCCCCATTTATCTAATTTTTCTTTTGTTACTTGTGCTTTGGGCGTAAAGTTTAGGAAGCTACCTCCTATTACTAGGTTTGAAGATGTTTCCCTACATTTTCTTCTAGAAGCTTTATGGTGCTAGTTCTTATATTTAGGTGTTTGATCCACTTTGAGTTAATTTTTTTGTAAGGTGTAAGATAGGGGTCCTCTTTCATTCTCTTGTCTATTGATATCCAGTTCTTCCATGCCTAATTGTTGAAAAGACTATTTTGTCCCACATCAGAGGATTTGGGGGCCTTGTCACAAATCAGTTGACCATAGATTTGGTGGTCTATTTCTCCACTCTGGTTTTGATTCCATTGGTCAGTGCTTCTGTCTTTGTGTCACTACCATGCTGTTTTGACCACTGTGGCTTTATAATAGGTTTTTAAGTCAGGGAGTGTTAATCCTCCCACTTCCTTCTTCTTTTTTGAGATGTTTTTAGCTATTCAGGGTCTCATTCACTTCCAGATGAATTTGGTAACTAGCTTTTCCAAGTCTTCAAAGTAAGTTGTTGGAATTTTGATTGGTATGTGTTGTAGATCAATTTGGGAAGAATTGACATCTTAACTATATTTAACCTTCCTATCCATGAGCAGGGAATGTCTTTCCACCTATTTAGATTTCCTTTGATTTCTTTTAGCAGTGTTATATAGTTTTCTTTGTACAGGCCTTTACTTCCCTAGTTAAGTTCATTCCTAGGTATTTGATTCTTTTAGTTGCTATTTGGAATGGAATTTTTTCCTTAACTGACTCCTCAGCTAGGTCATTGTTTGTGTATAGAAATGTTACTGATTTTTGCACGTTAATTTTATATCCCACCACCTTGCTGAGTTTGTTTATTAGCTCAAGTAACTTTGCTGTAGATTTTTCGGGATCTTCCAAGTATGGTATCATATCATCTGCAAATAATGAGAGTTTTACTTTTTCCTTTCCAATTTGGATGCCTTTTATTTCTTTGTCCTACCTGATTGCTGTAGCTAGAACTTCTAGTACAATGTTGAATAATTGTGGTGACAGTGGGCATCCTTGTCTTGTATCTGATCTTAGGGGGAAAGCTTTCAGTCTCTCTCCATTGAGTACAATGCTGGCTATCGGTTTTTCATATATTCCCTTTATCATATTGAGGTAGTTACCTTTGATTCCTGTCTTTTGGAGTGTTTTTATCAGAAAAGGATGCTGAATTTTGTCAGATGCTTTTTCAGCATCAGTTGAGGAGACCATGTGATTTTTCCCTTTCGATTTGTTAATGCTGCATATTACATTAATTGATTTTCTTGTGTTGAACCATCCTTGCATTCCTGGTATAAACCCCACTTGGTTGTGGTGTATAATTCTTTTAATGTGCTGTTGGATTCAGTTTGCTAATGTTTTATTGAGAATTTTTGCATCTGTGTTGCATTAGGAAGATCGGCCTGTAGTTTTCCTTTCTTATAACATCTTTACCTGGTTTTGGTATTAAAATGATATTAGCTTCATAAAATGAGCTAGGTAGAGTTCCTTTTTCCTCAGTTTTTTTTTTGAAAAAGTTTGAGCAGGATTGGTGTTACGTCTTTATGGAATGTTTGATAAAATTCCACTGTGAAGCCATCTGGTCCTGGGCTTTTTTCTTTGTAGGAAGATTTTTGATGACATAATCTCTTTACTTGTGATTGGTTTGTTGAGATCTTCTATTTCTTCTTGTGTCAGTGTAGCTTGTTTGTGTGTTTCCAGGAATTTGGCCATTTCATCTAAATTGTCTAGTTTGTTGGCATACAATTGTTCATCGTATCCTCTCATGATTTCTTTTATTTCTTCAGGGTCTGTGGTAATGCATCCCTTCTCATTTCTGATTTTGTTTGTTTGCATCCTCTCTCTTTTTTTCTTTGTCAGCCTTGCTAGTGGCCCATCAATTTCATTGATTTTCTCAATGAACCAACTTTTGGTTTTATTGATTCTTTCTATTGTTCTTTAATTCTCCCATTCTTTATCTCTGCTTTAATCTTTGTTATTTCCCTTCTCCTATTTGCTTTGGGGTTAGTTTGCTATATTTTCTCAAGTTCCTCCAGGTGTGCTGTTAAGTCCTCGATTTTTCCTCTTATTTTTTAATATAGGCATTTAGGGCAATAAGTTTCCCTCTCAGCACAGCTTTTGCTGCATCCCATAAGTTTTTTTTTTTTTATTATTAATTAAAAAAAATTAACTAACACAACATTAGAAATCAATCCATTCTACATATGCAATCAGTAATTCTTAATATCATCACATAGGTGTATGGTCATCATTTCTCAGTACATATGCATCGATTTAGAGAAAGAAATAGCACGACAACAGAAAAAGAAATAAAGTGATAACACAGAGAAAACACAAATAAAAATAAAAAGTACAAAAATATATAAGAGAAAGAAAAAAAAACAAAAAAAAAACTATAGATCAGATGCAGCTTCATTCAGCGTTCCAACATAATTACATTACAGTTAGGCAGTATTGTGCTGACCATTTTTTTTTTTTTTTTTTTAGACATCATACCATTCTACATATGCAATCAGTAATTCTTAACATCATCACATAGATGCATGATCATCGTTTCTTAGTACATTTGCATCGGTTTAGAAGATCTAGCAGTATAACAGAAAAAAATATAGAATGTTAATATAGAGAAAAAAAATAAAAGTAATAATAATAAGAACAAAACAAAACAAAACAAGAACCTATCGCTCGGATGCAGCTTCGTTCAGTATTTTAACATGATTACTTTGCAATTAGGTATTATTGTGCTGTCCATTTTTGAGTTTTTGTATCTGGTCCTATTGCACAGTCTGTATTCCATCAGCTCCAATTACCCATTATCTTACCCTGTTTCTAACTCCTGCTGAACTCTGTTACCAATGACATATTCCAAGTTTATTCTCGAGTGTCGATTCACATCATTGGGACCATACAGTATTTGTCTTTTAGTTTTTGGCTAGACTCACTCAGCATAATGTTCTCTAGGTCCATCCATGTTATTACATGCTTCATAAGTTTATCCTGCCTTAAAGCTGCATAATATTCCATCGTATGTATATACCACAGTTTGTTTAGCCACTCGTCTGTTGATGGACATTTTGGCTGTTTCCATCTCTTTGCAATTGTAAATAACGCTGCTATAAACATTGGTGTGCAAATGTCTGTTTGAGTTTTTGCCCTTAATTCCTTTGAGTAGATTCCCAGCAACGGTATTGCTGGGTCGTATGGCAATTCTATATTCAGCTTTTTGAGGAACCGCCAAACTGTTTTCCACAGTGGTTGCACCATTTGGCATTCCCACCAACAGTGGATAAGTGTGCCTCTTTCACCGCATCCTCTCCAGCACTTGTCATTTTCTGTTTTGTTGATAATGGCCATTCTGGTGGGTGTGAGATGATATCTCATTGTGGTTTTGATTTGCATTTCTCTAATGGCCAGGGACATTGAGCATCTCTTCATGTGTCTTTTGGCCATTTGTATTTCCTCCTCTGAGAGGTGTCTATTCAAGTCTTTTTCCCATTTTGTAATTGGGTTGGCTATCTTTTTGTTGTTGAGTTGAACAATCTCATTATAAATTCTGGATACTAGACCTTTATCTGATATGTCGTTTCCAAATATTGATTCCCATTGTGTAGGCTGTCTTTCTACTTTCTTGATGAAGTTCTTTGATGCACAAAAGTGTTTAATTTTGAGGAGTTCCCATTTATTTATTTCCTTCTTCAGTGCTCTTGCTTTAGGTGTAAGGTCCATAAAACCGTCTCCAATTGTAAGATTCATAAGATATCTCCCGACATTTTCCTCTAACTGTTCTATGATCTTAGACCTAATGTTTAGATCTTTGATCCATTTTGAGTTAACTTTTGTGTAGGGTGTGAGATATGGGTCTTCTTTCATTCTTTTGCATATGGATATCCAGTTCTCTAGGCACCATTTATTGAAGAGACTGTTCTGTCCCAGGTGAGTTGGCTTGACTGCCTTATCAAAGATCAAATGTCCATAGATGAGAGGGTCTCTATCTGAGCACTCTATTCGATTCCATTGGTCGATATATCTATCTTTATGCCAATACCATGCTGTTTTGACCACTGTGGCTTCATAATATGCCTTAAAGTCCGGCAGCGTGAGACCTCCAGCTTCGTTTTTTTTCCTCAAGATGTTTTTAGCAATTCGGGGCACCCTGCCCTTCCAGATAAATCTGCTTATTGGTTTTTCTATTTCTGAAAAATATGTTGTTGGGATTTTGATTGGTATTGCATTGAATCTGTAAATCAATTTAGGTAGGATTGACATCTTAACTATATTTAGTCTTCCAATCCATGAACACGGTATGCCCTTCCATCTGTTTAGGTCTTCTGTGATTTCTTTTAGCAGTTTTTTGTAGTTTTCTTTATATAGGTTTTTTGTCTCTTTAGTTAAATTTATTCCTAGGTATTTTATTCTTTTAGTTGCAATTGTAAATGGGATTCGTTTCTTGATTTCCCCCTCCGCTTGTTCATTACTAGTGTATAGAAATGCTACAGATTTTTGAATGTTGATCTTGTAACCTGCTACTTTGCTGTACTCATTTATTAGCTCTAGTAGTTTTGTTGTGGATTTTTCCGGGTTTTCGACGTATAGTATCATATCATCTGCAAACAGTGATAGTTTTACTTCTTCCTTTCCAATTTTGATGCCTTGTATTTCTTTTTCTTGTCTAATTGCTCTGGCTAGAACCTCCATCACAATGTTGAATAATAGTGGTGATAGTGGACATCCTTGTCTTGTTCCTGATCTTAGGGGGAACGTTTTCAATTTTTCCCCATTAAGGATGATATTAGCTGTGGGTTTTTCATATATTCCCTCTATCATTTTAAGGAAGTTCCCTTGTATTCCTATCCTTTGAAGTGTTTTCAACAGGAAAGGATGTTGAATCTTGTCAAATGCCTTCTCTGCATCAATTGAGATGATCATATGATTTTTCTGCTTTGATTTGTTGATATGGTGTATTACATTAATTGATTTTCTTATGTTGAACCATCCTTGCATACCTGGGATGAATCCTACTTGGTCATGATGAATAATTCTTTTAATGTGTTGTTGGATACGATTTGCTAGAATTTTATTGAGGATTTTTGCATCTATATTCATTAGAGAGATCGGCCTGTAGTTTTCTTTTCTTGTAATATCTTTGCCTGGTTTTGGTATGAGGGTAATGTTGGCGTCATAGAATGAATTAGGTAGTTTTCCCTCCACTTCGATTTTTTTGAAGAGTTTGAGGAGAGTTGGTACTAATTCTTTCTGGAATGTTTGATAGAATTCACATGTGAAGCCGTCTGGTCCTGGACTTTTCTTTTTAGGAAGCTTTTGAATGACTGCTTCAATTTCTTTACTTGTGATTGGTTTGTTGAGGTCATCTATGTCTTCTTGAGTCAAAGTTGGTTGTTCATGTCTTTCCAGGAACCCGTCCATTTCCTCTAAATTGTTGTATTTATTAGCGTAAAGTTGTTCATAGTATCCTGCTATTACCTCCTTTATTTCTGTGAGGTCAGTAGTTATGTCTCCTCTTCCATTTCTGATCTTATTTATTTGCATCCTCTCTCTTCTTCTTTTTGTCAATCTTGCTAAGGGCCCATCAATCTTATTGATTTTCTCATAGAACCAACTTCTGGTCTTATTGATTTTCTCTATTGTTTTCATGTTTTCAATTTCATTTATTTGTGCTCTAATCTTTGTTATTTCTTTCCTTTTGCTTGCTTTGGGGTTAGCTTGCTGTTCTTTCTCCAGTTCTTCCAAATGGATAGTTAATTCCTGAATTTTTACCTTTTCTTCTTTTCTGATATAGGCATTTAGAGCAATAAATTTCCCTCTTAGCACTGCCTTTGCTGCGTCCCATAAGTTTTGATATGTTGTGTTTTCATTTTCATTCACCTCGAGGTATTTGCTAATTTCTCTATCAATTTCTTCTTTGACCCAGTCGTTGTTTAGGAGTGTGTTGTTGAGCCTCCACTGTATTTGTGAATTTTCTGGCACTCTGCCTATTATTGATTTCCAACATCATTCCTTTATGGTCCGAGAAAGTGTTGTGTAAGATTTCAATCTTTTTAAATTTGTTAAGACTTGCTTTGTGACCCAGCATATGGTCTAGCTTTGAGAATGATCCATGAGCGCTTGAGAAAAAGGTGTATCCTGCTGTTGTGGGATGTAATGTCCTATAAATGTCTGTTAAGTCTAGCTCCTTTATAGTAATATTCAGATTCTCTATTTCTTTATTGATCCTCTGTCTAGATGTTCTGTCCATTGATGAGAGTGGTGAATTGAAGTCTCCAACTATTATGGTATATGTGTCTATTTCCCTTTTCAGTGTTTGCAGTGTATTCCTCACGTATTTTGGGGCATTCTGGTTTGGTGCATAAATATTTATGATTGTTATGTCTTCTTGTTTAATTGTTCCTTTTATTAGTATATAGTGTCCTTCTTTGTCTCTTTTAACTGTTTTACATTGGAAGTCTAATTTGTTGGATATTAGTACAGCTACTCCTACTCTTTTCTGGTTGTTATTTGCATGAAATATCTTTTCCCAACCTTTCACTTTCAACCTATGTTTATCTTTGGGTCTAAGATGTGTTTCCTGTAGACAGCATATAGAAGGATCCTGTTTTTTAATCCATTCTGCCAATCTATGTCTTTTGATTGGGGAATTCAGTCCATTAACATTTAGTGTTATTACTGTTTGGATAATATTTTCCTCTAACATTTTGCCTTTTGTATTATATATATCATATCTGACTTTCCTTCTTTCTACACTCTTCTCCATACCTCTCTCTTCTGTCTTTTTGTATCTGACTCTAGTGCTCCCTTTAGTATTTCTTGCAGAGCTGGTCGCTCGGTCACAAATTCTCTCATTGACTTTTTGTCTGAGAATGTTTTAATTTCTCCCTCATTTTTGAAGGATAATTTTGCTGGATATAGGAGTCTTGGTTGGCAGTTTTTCTCTTTTAGTATTTTAAATATATCATCCCACTGTCTTCTAGCTTCCATGGTTTCTGCTGAGAAATCTACACAAAGTCTTATTGGGTTTCCCTTGTATGTAATGGATTGTTTTTCTCTTGCTGCTTTCAAGATCTTCTCTTTCTCTTTGACCTCTGACATTCTAACTAGTAAGTGTCTTGGAGAACGCCTATTTGGGTCTAATCTCTTTGGGGTGCGCTGCACTTCTTGGATCTGTAATTTTAGGTCTTTCATAAGAGTTGGGAAATTTTCAGTGAAAATTTCTTCCATTAGTTTTTCTCCTCCTTTTCCCTTCTCTTCTCCTTCTGGGACACCCACAACACGTATATTTGTGCGGTTCATATTGTCCTTGAGTTCCCTGATACCCTGTTCAAATTTTTCCATTCTTTTCCCTATAGTTTCTGTTTCTTTTTGGAATTCAGATGTTCCATCCTCCAATTCACTAATTCTATCTTCTGTCTCTTTAAATCTATCATTGTAGCTATCCATTATTTTTTCTATGTTTGCTACTTTATCCTTCACTTCCATAAGTTCTGCGATTTGTTTTTTCAGTTTTTGTATTTCTTCTTTTTGTTCAGCCCATGTCTTCTTCATGTCCTCCCTCAATTTATCGATTTCATTTTTGAAGAGGTTTTCCATTTCTGTTCGTATATTCAGCATTAGTTGTCTCAGCTCTTGTGTCTCATTTGAGCTATTGGTTTGTTCCTTTGACTGAGCCATATTCTCAATCTTTTGAGCGTGGACAGTTATCTTCTGCTGCTGGCGTCTGGGAATTTATTCAGATTTCTCTTGGTGTTGGACCCAGCAAGGTTGTAATATTTTTCTGTGAAATCTCTGGGATCTGTTTTTCTTATCTTGCCCAGTATGTGGCGCACGTGGCACACGTTTGTCTCAAGTGTTTGAAATGGGTCTCCCCCAGTCACCGATCTCCGTGGCCTGGGGATTTCAGATCCAATTCTCTCCGTTGGTTCAGGGGCCGCGCGTGGTGGGGGCGTCAGCTGCTGCGGCTTGAGGGGACCCTGTGGCTGGTTGCGGACCGCAGCGGGCCTGGGGGATTCCCCACCAGTCCAGGAAGCCTCCCGTGGGGGGGGGCTACCGCTGCTTGGATAGCCCTCCTATCCGAGACTCATATCCGCGGACTCGAAGCAGAGACTCGAAGCCACCCGCAAAAGAGGGGTGCCGCCTGCCTCGGCTTGGGAAACTTGCTTCTCCAATACTCTCAGCCGGCCCGGAAAGGAGGGAGGGAGTAGCTCGGACCACCGCAGCTGCCGCTGATCGGGAAATCACGCGCCGCTCGGGGGTCTCACCGCAGCCGAGTCTCGCAGTCAGTCTAGCCAGCCCAGACTTTGGATAGCCCTCTGAACTGAGATTCATAGCCGCGGACTCAAAGCCGAGACTCAAAGCCACCCGCAGAAGAAGGGCGCCGCCTGCCTCGGCTTGGGAAACTTGCTTCTCCGATACTCTCAGCCGGCCCGGGAAGGAGGGAGGGATTAGCTTGGACCGCCGCAGCTGCGGCTGCTCGGCAAATCACGCGCTGCTCGGGGGTCTCGCCGCAGCCAAGAGTCGCAGTCAGACTTGCCAGCCCAGACTTTGTATAGCCCTCTGATCCGAGACTCGTAGCTGCGGACTCGAAGCCGAGACTCGAAGCCGCCCCCAAAAGTGTGGCGCCGGCCGCCTTGGCTGGGAAGCTTGTCTCTCCGAGTCTTTCAGCCAGCCCGGGAAGGAGGGAGGGATTAGCTCGGACCGCCGCAGCTGCGGCTGCTCGGGGGTCTCGTCGCAGCCAAGTCTCGCAATCAGACTTGCCAGCCCAGACTTTGGATAGCCCTCTGATGCGAGACTCGCAGTCGCAGACTCGAAGCCGAGACTCGAAGCCGCCCACAAAAGTGTGGCGCCGGCCGCCTTGGCTGGGAAGCTTGTCTCTCCGCGTCCCTCAGCCAGCCCGGGAAGGAGGGAGGGATTAGCTCGGGCTGCCGCAGCTGCGGCTGCTCGGGAAATCGCCCGCCGCTCGGGGATCTCACTCACTGCAGCCGAGTTTCGCAGTCAGACTAACCAGCCCAGACTGGGTTACGCTGTGTGTCCATTCCCTGCTGTAGCCCCGGGAGCTGTTCTGTACTGTTTCTGTTCACCTATTAGTTGATTTGGAGTCGGAGGAACTCAGACGCATGTACCTTACTAAGACGCCATCTTGGATCTCCCATCCCATAAGTTTTGATAAGTTTTATTCTTATTTTCATTTATTTCCCAATAGCTACTGATTTCTCTAGCAGTGTCTTCTTTGACCCACTGGTTGTTTAATCTCCATATATCTGTGAGTGTTCTCCATATATTTGTTAATGTTCTCACTCTTTGGTGGGTATTGAGATCCAGCATCATCCCATTGTGATCAGACAAAGTGCTTTCAATATTTTTAAATTTATAAAGACCTGTTTTGTGCCCCAGCATGTGATCTATCCTGGAGAATGTTCCCATGAGCTCTAGAGAAGAATGTATAACCTTGTGCTTTGGGGTGCAATGGCCTATACATGTCCGTTAGGTCTAATTCATTTATCAAATTATTTAACTTCTCTATTTCCTTGTTGGTCTTCTGTCTTGTTGTTCTGTGTATAGAGGAGAGTGGTGTATTGAAGTCTTCTACTATTATTGTTGAAGCATCTATTGCTCCCTTCAGTTTTGCTGATGTCTGTCTCATATACTTTGGAGCTCCTTGATTGGGAGCATAAACACTTATGATTTGTTATATCTTCTTGGTGAATTGACCCTTTAATTATTTTATAGTGCCCTTCTTTGCCTCTTATGATGTCTTTACATTTAAAGTCTATTTTGTCCGATATTAGTATAGCTACTCCTGCTTTCTTTTGGTTGCAACTTACATGAAAAATCTTTTTCCATCCTTTTACTTTCAATCTGTTTGTATCCTTGTGTCTAAGATGAGTCTCTTGTAAGCAGCCTATAGCTGGATTATGTTTCTTAATACATTCTGCCAATCTGTATCTTTTAATTAGTAAGTTTAATCTGTTGACATTCAAAGTCATTACTGAAAATGCATTTCTTGATTCCACATCTTATCTTTTTTATTTTGTTTGTCAGATCTGTATATTCTTTTCCCTCTTTCTCTTTTTATTATTTAAATTACCTTTAGTGGTACTCTTCAATTCTGTGCCCTCCTCCAGACCTCCCTCTTCTGTCTTTTTTTTCAGCTTCCAGAACTCCTTCTAATATTTCTTGTAGGGCCAGTCTCTTATTGACAAATTCTTTCAGGAATTCTTTGTCTGTGAAAACTTCAGTCCCTCCCTCAGTTTTGAAGAACAGTTTGGCTGGGTACAGAATTCTTGGCTGGAAGTCTTTCTCTTTCAGGATCTTGAATATATCACACCACTGCCTTCTTACCTCCAGGGTGCTAGCTGAGTAGTCTGAACTCAGTGTTATTTGATTTTCCTTGTATGTAGTAGATTGTTTTTCTCTTGCTGCTTTCAGGATTTTCTGCTTCTCTTCAACATTTGAAAGACTGATTAGTATGTGCCTTGGGGTAGGCTTATTTGGATTTAGTGTGTTTGGAGTTCATTGGGCTTCTCTGACTTGTATATTTATGTTCTTTATGAGGGTTGGGAAGTTTTCCCCCATTATATCCCCAACTACTCTTCCTAGCCCTTTAGTCCTCTCTTCTCCTTCTGGGACAGTGATTCTTATATTTGTGTGCTTTGTTTTATCTGTCTGTTCCCTGAGTTCCCATTACATTTTTTCCATCTTTTTTGCCGTTTGCTTTTTTGAGTTTTGTAAGTCAATTATCCTGTCCTCTCTATCACTTACTCTTTCTTCTGTCTCTTTAAATCTGGTCTTGTGTGCCTCTAATATGTTTTTTATTTGGTCAACAGAGTTTTTAATCTCTGTGATATCTGCTATTTTCTATTTATTCTTTCAAATTTCTCGTTATGCTCTTCTACTGTCTTCTTGATTTCCTTAATGTCATTTGCCATCCCTCTTATTTTATCAAGTAGAGTTGTATGAACATCTTTGTTTAGTTGTTCCAGTGTCCGTGTCTCCTTTGGTGTTTTAATTTGGTCATTAAGTAGGGCTATATCTGTCTGCATTGTGATATGCTTAGTGATCTTCTGCTGTCTTCATGGCATGTAAATATCTTGATTGATTTACTTTGGGAATTGATTTCCTTCAGTAGTCTAAGGCCTTGAGTTTGTGGGATGGTTGTACAGCAGGGAGCAGGGCACAGGGCTTGCACTCAGTGTGGTGATTTGTTTCAGGACTGTTATAGTGCAATTGGGGATGTTACACTGATGCTTGTGAACATGGGTGCCCAGCATCCAGGGAGGCATGCACCAGTCTGTGGGTCATAACCCTCATGTGTGCTGGTCTAAGGCATGGGGCCCTTTGTGCTCATGCATAGAGCTGTGACAGCAGATCAGCGTTATGCCTTTGTGAATTGGGGACCACTGTAACCCATTTGCGCAGGTCAGCACTTTCTCAGAACTGGGAAATGTGGCTGAAGGCTGTGTGCATGTGCGGTTCTAGGATTGCTGTAAATTGTGCCTCCCAGAGCTGAATGACGTGATTAGGGATCCGTGCACATTCAAGGGTTTGGGAGTGCCACACGCAAGGTGGAGTGAGGTACTGCGGCACCATGGGCTGGAGTGGGGGCGGGGGAGTGGGTTAGGGGTAGCCTAGGTATGGAGATCAGTGCCCGCAGCCTTTATGCTCTGTCAATAGCCTGCAAGGAACAGGGAGGGGTATATAGTGCTCAGGAGGGGTGCAGGAGAGGTGGGTTGGGCTGCACTTGAGGTGGGGATGTGGGGCAGGTAGGTATACTGGGAGCTGGTGGGTAGGCGCCCCTGGAGTGTGGGGAATAGGAGCAGATGTTGGGGCTTGGGTATATGGGGTGTGAGTTGAGTCACTGGTCATGGGGCTGTACTGCTGAGGGTAGTGCGCCCAAGGGACATGGCTTGGCTTGCTTCCTAGTCCCAGGCTCCCGTCTGTGGGCTCCCGCGTCTCTGGGTCCCCGCGCCTCCGCACCAGGCTCCAGCTTTCTGCCTCTCATTTCCTTGGCCTCTGCAACCAGGGCTGCTGCATGTGGTACAGAAGGCTCTCCCAGGTCAGCCGTACTCCCAAATTGCCATTTCAGTCGCCCTTCTGTCCCTTCTCTCACTTTTCCATGGAGCAAGGCTAAGCTTGAACTACTCTATTTGGCCATCTTCCCGAAGTCTCTGTTGTACTTTAATTTGAAAACTCAAATTCAGAAATATATTTAAATCTCAAATGGAAGATGTTTAAGTTTTATCAATGATAAAGCCTTTTTTCATATTTACATATTTTTAATGAGCCAAGTACAAAGATTGCTTTGTTGCCTTAGTCGTCTTCCCTCCCAAACACTGCATTTTTGTATTGAAGACTTTGCTTTCTTCTATTATTCTATGCTTACCATATGGTAAACTTCTTGATATTTTTTTCTTGTACCTAATCTCCTCTCTTTGTTTTTTTTTCTTCTTTTTTTTAGTTCAAAAATGAAAACTAAGTCCTAGAGAGTAGAAATCAAAAAGGGAAGAAAAGGGCAACTTGATTTAAAAAATTTTTTTGCCATGTTTTTCAGGATATGCATACTATATCCTTTTGATATGAGATACTTGTGTCTATAGATTTAGCCTGATAGAGGATGAGAAATTATCTCATAATTATGTTTACACTTAAGTTTAGATGCTTAATAAGCAGAATGTTGTTATAAGATTATATTATATACTCTCCCCACTGGGGAAACCTTTCTCCTGTTCCCATTCCATTCCTAAACACGTGCGTTGCACAGCTGCTGTACAGTTGTACACGGTCCCATGTGTATTAGGCCAACACAGCCTGCAAAAGGGTTGAGTTTTGGAGCATGGTAGCAGCATGGCTGGTTGGAGATCCCAGAAGTGTAGCTGCCAGAATTCTACCATCTGGCAGCAGTGCTGCTAGGCAGCTCTACATAGGGCACAAATATATTTTTGCTGAACACTTTTCTTAATGCACCAGCCCAGGCTACATGGGCTGACATGTGACTAGATGGGAGGATAGATAGTCAAAGGAACTAATAGAAAGGTGTTTTGTTAGAACCACTCTAATGTTCAAAGTGAAAGTCCCATAAAGTATGAAGAAATTAGATGCAAGGGTAACAAATAACAAATTTATATAAAGATCTTTAAAGAATTATGAAATTGTAGTGAAGCATCGTTATTTAAAATATTTAGCCTTTTATGCATGGCAGTAGGTAAACACAGAAACATGATTTTTATATTTAAGGTAAAATAATTGTGATTGTCCTAACTTGATAAAAATTTAATTCTGGCTTCATTAAAAATTCCCAGAACATGAAACATAAGTCAAGATTCCATGGAGAAGAAAGTATTATGCAGCTTGCATGTATGCATATCTGCATTACAGAGCACAAAATATTGACATGATAATTGCAGTCAAGCCTGAGTGAACAGTGGCCCGTGGGAATTCAGCTGGTGTTGTACCAACTGGATGGCTGCTCAGGACACAGTTTGAAATGCAAGGTGCAAGTTAGCACTTTATTTAGCACAGGCAGGCATCATTTAAAAATCCTTGGGGGCAACCCTGGTGATGTGCAGATGTTAAAACAGTCTGTTGTGAAGTGCTGATGTTTTTGAACACTGTTAGAGACTTCTTGATTCTGGGTGAAAAATATTTGTACAATTATTAAAGCATATTATACATGATCTTTTTCAACTCTACGGATGTTTTGAATAATAAATGTTGAGTATATACAGAAATATCTGGGTATGTAGTCAAAAGGGAAGAAGTGCAGGCGACTGAGGAATAAGTCATTTAATTTCTAACTATAAAACAGAAAAGGTTTTCTTTTGAGTAACAACTTTGCATATTTAGAAATAGTGTTGAATGACTATGCATATCTTCTAAAAAAGGGACATTTGTTTAAGTAAGATATTAAATCTAAACAGTTACGCTCTATTAAATCATTGCTTCTTTGTTTAAATAGTTTGTTGATAGTCAATAATTTAATGATTCTGATTCAAAAGTTTAGCCTGATTCTATTGTGTTCTTGTTTGAGTGACACACTGTGTTGAATGGGGGACAAAATCACTCATATTTCATGTGTTAGGCTAGCTTCTCTAGCACACGTTTTGACTTTCAGATAGTTTTACACATTTATTTTATATTGAGAAATCTAACCAGTGTAATTTCTGAATTGTGTAAATAAAAATGAAGTTCTGTTTAAAAGCAAAATAGCTGTTTTAAGTATACTTGGACCTTTAGTATATTTTGCATCGAAGGTTTATTTGTATTAGGATTTGCCAAAATATTTTAATTCAAAGCATTGAGATTAAAAAAATGGTTGTTTTTACTGTGGAGTAAAATGTATTTGCAAAATACTTGTGTAACCTCCTTCCTTTTCAAATTTTCTTTTTATATTGTACCATTCATAGATACCATTCTAATAATTCATTACTCATGTTTGAAATAGGAAAGTAGTTATAAAACTGTATGTGATGATAGTATAATTATTTCCATAAACTTCCATTATATGTTTTACTGTTTTATTATTTTAATTTTTATTAGAAATTGAAGATGTGTTTAAATTGGAAGCCATTAATAAGTATAAAACCTGCATTTTGATAGATCTTATACGTAAATGAAAGAAAATGTTAATTAGCCTTATTTTGTTCATTATTACTATTTGTTAAGTAAAAATAAGCAACTTCATTAAGTTTTGATTTTTTATTTTCTTTGTTCCCTAATTCATACACAATATCATTACCTTATTTATAGTTAAATGCTTCTTTTAGACTCTAGTATTTCATTTTTGACATCTCATTAAAAATGGGCTCAAACCCAGAAAGTATGATCCTGTCATATTGTATAATATATGGCATGGTCTATAACACAATAAAATTTGGTTTCTTAATGATTTAGAATAATTTCCTGAATTTTGAGTTTAGAAAAATGGCAAGAAGTTAGCGTGGTAATTCATGTGACTAAGTACAGCAATGTTAAATGCTTAAATGGGTAGTACTCTTGGGAAAAGTGATTGGAGCTTTAAACTTGTACAAATTTGACAACCTCTCTTCACTTCATTTTTCATCCTAAAGAAGTCTGCAAATATTCTTAGCTCACATCATTATTGCACATCAGTGGTTCTAATTAGCTAAACAGGAGTTTGTCTCAGTCATTGATCATCATCAGCTTCTTGACAGTGCCTTTTTTTATGAGGCACCCTTTTTAAACTTCTTATAAATACGTAGAATATATATTATTTGAACTGACCAGATAGGTTTGTGATGTTTTAAACTTGAAATGACTTTAACAGTTTTATTATTCTAAAGAAAAATATTGTATTCATATTGTAGCACAGGTTTCTTCTGGGAACATTTTTCATTTGTAAAAATATTAAATATCCCACATCAACAGGAGGAGCTCTGGACAAATTTCTGTGTGTATTTTTATTGTAAATATCTTTTTCAATTTCAAAATTATAACATAGTATTTAGTCTTTGAGTTGGTTATAAAACGTACGTTGAGGTATATTTTTGAGTCATATTCTGTATGAGGCTTTATATTTAATTTATGATCCATATTTGCTGTATAATATCACTCAGTTTAATCTGTTGAATATTGTTAGAGTTATTGTTACAACATTGATCCTCAGACTTTAGCATACATTAGAATTATTTGAGACCTTGTTAACACACATTGCTGGACACCACTCTCAGAATTTCTGATTTAGTGTGTGTGGGTGGACTGAAGAATTTGCCTTTCTAACAAGTTCCTGAATGATGTTGCTGTTGCTGGTGTGGGGACTTACGCTTTGAGAAACACTGGGTTAGACTATGTTTCCATCTGTTATACACCTGCATAACAAATATTCACCCTGGTGACCAAGCTCATTTAAAAGTAACAATAATACTTTATTTGGGTTTGTGACACTTTAGTTTTTTCTATTTCTTCTTTGTTTAAATAGTTTGTCAATGTTCTTGTCCTTTTCCAAAGAAAGAATTTTTGCTTTTCTTTTTCCCTCTTAAGGCTTAATTTTCCCTTTCTTCTCTAGTTTTCTAAGATGGAAGCTTAGGTTATTGATTTGAGATCTTTCCTTTTTCCTGGTGTAGGAATTTAATTCTGTAAAGTTCCTTCTAAGCACCAATTTTCTTGAATCCCATATTTTAAAAATGTCTATTGAAACTTCTATGACCATTTTATTTAGAAGTATATTTTTAAATTACCAAATATTTTTGGGATTTTCCAGCCATATTTATGTTATTGATGTCTTTTTAAAATTCTCTTCTGGGCTGAGAATATACTTATAATCTTTTAAATATGTTAAGATTTTTTTATGGCTCAGAATGTGGACAGTCTTGGTGATTGTTCCATGTGAACTTGAGACAAATGTTATTCTGCTGTTCTTAGATGGGGTATTTAAAAAATTCAAATTAGATCAAGTGCTTCTCAGTTCACTTATATCCTCAGCTCACTCATTTTGCCTGCTTGATTTATCAACTACTGATAGAGGGATGTTGAAGTCTACAACTATAATAGTGGATTTTTTATTTCCTCTTTCTGCTGTATCAGATTTTGTCTCATGTATTTTGACACTTTTTATTAGGTACATACATGTTTAGGATTGCTGTGTTTTCTTGGATTATTGATCCCTTCATCATTATATAATGTTTTTCTTTATCTGTGATGATCTTCCTATTCTGAAGTCTAAGATGTCTGAAATTAATCTAAGTAAATTAATTTTTCTTTTGATTAATGTATGCCTGTGTCACAGTCAGGTTCATTGTCAACTTGGCCAGGTGGTGGTGCCCGGTTGTCTGGTTGGATAAGTGCTGGTTTGTCTGTTGCTATGAGGACATTTCATGGGCTTAAATCATGACCATGCTGTTGGCATCCAAGGGGAGTGTCTTCTGCAATGAGTGATGCTTAATTTGATCACTGGAAGGCTTTTAAGGAGGATTCAGAAGAGACCGTCTCTCTTCCTGCTTCAGCCAGCCAGCCTCTCTGAGAGTTTGTTGAGGACCTACATTGAAACTGTCAGCTTGCGGCCTGCCCTACAGACCTTCGACCCTACACCCCCATGGTTATTTGAGATACTTTGATAAATTTTTTGATTCTTCTCTAGAGAAACAGAATCACCAGGAGATATTTATAAATATAATATTATATTTATATAATACAGCATGATACATCTTTCTCTACCCATTTCTACCCATTTACTTTTTTCTGTTTAATTACAGTATATTGTAGTGTTTTTTATTTCATGCATGTCTTTATTTTATTACTTGTCAACCCATGCACTGAATTAAAGTAGTATCAGTCACAAGGTTTTACAAGCACACAGTCACGTGATAAAAGCTTTATTATGCAGTCAATATTACAGATCAAGGCTTCTGGATTATAGTTCAACAATTTCAGGTATTTCCTTCTGGCTATTCTAGTATATTAGAAACTAAAAAAATAAATATCTATGTAATGAGCCAGTGGTCGTAATCATTTGTCAAATCCTAATAATTTCTCACTTATACCTCCCCCCTCTCATTTGATGATTCTCTCAGTCTTCAGGGATATATGAGCAATGACCATTTGAATTTCTTCATGCTAGGAAGGGGTGTTGACCTTATAGGGTAGAGAAATGAAACTGGTCGATGTTCTTAGAGAGTCTGGTACCTCTGGATTTCAGGGCTTATGTGGCATAGGAACAATCTGGATGCCTTAAGTTTCTGAAAAAAATAAACTTACTAAGTAAAACTTTTATAGAGTCTTAGATAGAGTCTAGGGTGTTCTTTAGGGTTTTCAGGACTACTCTTGGTTGGGGTTTGGCATACTGTGGCAATTTGAAATACCTGGCTGAAGCTTGCATAAGAGTAACCTTCAGATGACCTTTTGATGTTATTTGAGATCTTTTACACTTAACTTTATTTTGTTTCATTTCTTTCCCCCTTTTGGTCTAGAAGGCATTGTCAACCCCCAGATGCCCGGGCCAGGCTCATCTCTGGGGTCATGTCCCAGATTGCCGGGGGGACTTATACTCCTGGGAGTTGTGTGCTACGTAGGAGTGGGAGCAGGTTTACCCATTTACTTTTAACCTACCTGAGTCTTTTTTTTTTTTATTTTTATTTTTTTTTATTAATTAAAAAAAGAATTAACAAAACAATTAGAAATCATTCCAATCTACATGTACAATCAGTAATTCTTAATAACATCACATAGTTGCATATTCATCATTTCTTAGTACATTTGCATTGATTTAGAAAAAGAAATAAAAAGACAACAGAATAAGAATTAAAACAATAATAGAAAGAAAAACAAAAACAAAAACAAAAACAAAAACAAAAAACCTGTACCTCACATGCAGCTTCATTCAGTGTTTTAACATAATTGCATTACAATTGGGTAGTATTGTGCTGTCCATTTCTGAGTTTTTATATCCAGTCCCGTTGTACAGTCTGTATCCCTTCAGCTCCAATTATCCCTTCTCTTTTTTTTTTTTCAATTAACGGAAAAAAAGAAATTAACCCAACATTTAGAGATCATACCATTTTACATATGCAATCATTAATTCTTAACATCATCACATAGATGCATGATCATCATTTCTTAGTACATATGCATTGGTTTGGAAGAACTAGCAACATAACCGAAAAAGATATAGAATGTTAATATAGAGAAAAAAATAAAAGTAATAATAGTAAAATCAAGACAAAACAAAACAAAACAAAAACCTATAGCTCAGATGCAGCTTCATTCAGTGTTTTAACATGATTACTTTACAATTAGGTATTATTGTGCTGTCCATTTTTGAGTTTTTGTATCTAGTCCTGTCACACCGTCTATATCCCTTCAACTCCAATTGGCCATTATCTTACCCTGTTTCTACCTCCTGCTGGACTCTGTTATCAAGGACATATTCCAAATTTATTCTCGAATGTCTGTTCACATCAGTAGGACCATACAGTATTTGTCCTTTAGTTTTTGGCTAGACTCACTCAGCATAATGTTCTCTAGGTCCATCCATGTTATTACATGCTTCATAAGTTTATCCTGTCTTAAAGCTGCATAGTATTCCATCGTATGTATATACCACAGTTTGTTTAGCCACTCTTCTGTTGATGGAGATTTCGGCTGTTTCCATCTCTTTGCAATTGTAAATAACGCTGCTATAAACATTGGTGTGCAAATGTCCGTTTGTGTCTTTGCCCTTAAGTCCATTGAGTATATTCCCAGCAATGGTATTGCTGGGTCGTATGGCAATTCTATATTCAGCTTTTTGAGGAACCGCCAAACTGCCTTCCACAGTGGTTGCACCGTTTGACATTCCCACCAACAGTGGATAAGTGTGCCTCTTTCTCCGCATCCTCTCCAGCACTTGTCATTTTCTGTTTTGTTGATAATGGCCATTCTGGTGGGTGTGAGATGATATCTCATTGTGGTTTTGATTTGCATTTCTCTAATGGCCAGGGACATTGAGCATCTCTTCATGTGCCTTTTGGCCATTTGTATTTCCTCTTCTGATAGGTGTCTGTTCAAGTCTTTTTCCCATTTTGTAATTGGGTTGGCTGTCTTTTTGTTGTTGAGATGAACAATCTCTTTATAAATTCTGGATACTAGACCTTTATCTGATATATCATTTCCAAATATTGTCTCCCATTGTGAAGGCTGTCTTTCTACTTTCTTGATGAAGTTCTTTGATGCACAAAAGTGTTTAATTTTGAGGAGTTCCCATTTATTTATTTCCTTCTTCAGTGCTCTTGCTTTAGGTTTAAGGTCCATAAAACCGCCTCCAGTTGTAAGATCCATAAGATATCTCCCAACATTTTCCTCTAACTGTTTTATGGTCTTAGACCTAATGTTTAGATCTTTGATCCATTTTGAGTTAACTTTTGTATAGGGTGTGAGAGATGAGTCTTCTTTCATTCTTTTGCATATGGATATCCAGTTCTCTAGGCACCATTTATTGAAGAGACTGCTCTGTCCCAGGTGAGTTGGCTTGACTGCCTTATCAAAGATCAAATGTCCATAGATGAGAGGGTCTATATCTGAGCACTCTATTCGATTCCATTGGTCGATATATCTATCTTTATGCCAATACCATGCTGTTTTGACCACTGTGGCTTCATAATCTGCCTTAAAGTCAGGCAGCGTGAGACCTCCAGCTTCGTTTTTTTTCCTCAAGATGTTTTTAGCAATTTGGGGCACCCTGCCCTTCCAGATAAATTTGCTTATTGGTTTTTCTATTTCTGAAATATAAGTTGCTGGGATTTTGATTGGTATTGCATTGAATCTGTAAATCAATTTAGGTAGGATTGACATCTTAACTATATTTAGTCTTCCAATCCATGAACACGGTATGCCCTTCCATCTATTTAGGTCTTCTGTGATTTCTTTTAGCAGTTTTTTGTAGTTTTCTTTATATAGGTTTTTTGTCTCTTTAGTTAAATTTATTCCTAGGTATTTTATTCTTTTATTTGCAATTGTAAATGGGATTCGTTTCTTGATTTCCCCCTCAGCTTGTTCATCACTAGTGTATAGAAATGCTACTGATTTTTGAATGTTGATCTTGTAACCTGCTACTTTGCTGTACTCATTTATTAGCTCTAGTAGTTTTGTTGTGGATTTTTCCGGGTTTTCGACGTATAGTATCATATCGTCTGCAAACAGTGATAGTTTTACTTCTTCCTTTCCAATTTTGATGCCTTGTATTTCTTTTTCTTGTCTAATTGCTCTGGCTAGAACCTCCAACACAATGTTGAATAATAGTGGTGATAGTGGACATCCTTGTCTTGTTCCTGATCTTAGGGGGAAAGTTTTCAATTTTTCCCCATTGAGGATGATATTAGCTGTGGGTTTTTCATATATTCCCTCTATCATTTTAAGGAAGTTCCCTTGTATTCCTATCTTTTGAAGTGTTTTCAACAGGAAAGGATGTTGAATCTTGTCGAATGCCTTCTCTGCATCAATTGAGATGATCATGTGATTTTTCTGCTTTGATTTGTTGATATGGTGTATTACATTAATTGATTTTCTTATGTTGAACCATCCTTGCATACCTGGGATGAATCCTACTTGGTCATGATGTATAATTCTTTTAATGTGTTGTTGGATACGATTTGCTAGAATTTTATTGAGGATTTTTGCATCTGTATTCATTAGAGAGATTGGTCTGTAGTTTTCTTTTTTTGTAATATCTTTGCCTGGTTTTGGTATGAGGGTGATGTTGGCTTCATAGAATGAATTAGGCAGTTTTCCCTCCACTTCGATTATATTGAAGAGTTTGAGGAGAATTGGTACTAATTCTTTCTGGAACGTTTGGTAGAATTCACATGTGAAGCCATCTGGTCCTGGACTTTTCTTTTTAGGAAGCTTTTGAATGACTAATTCAATTTCTTTACTTGTGATTGGTTTGTTGAGGTCATCTATGTCTTCTTGAGTCAAAGTTGGTTGTTCATGTCTTTCCAGGAACCCGTCCATTTCCTCTAAATTGTTGTATTTATTAGCGTAAAGTTGTTCATAGTATCCTGTTATTACCTCCTTTATTTCTGTGAGGTCAGTAGTTATGTCTCCTCTTCCATTTCTGATCTTATTTATTTGCATCCTCTCTCTTCTTCTTTTTGTCAATCTTGATAGGGGCCCATCAATCTTATTGATTTTCTCATACAACCAACTTCTGGTCTTATTGATTTTCTCTACTGTTTTCATATTTTCAATTTCATTTATTTCTGCTCTGATCTTTGTTATTTCTTTCCTTTTGCTTGCCTTGGGATTAGTTTGCTGTTCTTTCTCCAGTTCTTCCAATTGAACAGTTAATTCCTGCATTTTTGCCTTTTCTTCTTTTCTGATATAGGCATTTAGGGCAATAAATTTCCCTCTTAGCACTGCCTTTGCTGCATCCCATAAGTTCTGATATGTTGTGTTTTCATTTTCATTTGCCTCGAGGTATTTACTAATTTCTCTTGCAATTTCTTCTTTGACCCACTCATTGTTTAAGAGTGTGTTGTTGAGCCTCCAGGTATTTGTGAATTTTCTGGCATTCCGCCTATTATTGATTTCCAACTTCATTCCTTTATGATCCGAGAAAGTGTTGTATATGATTTCAATCTTTTTAAATTTGTTAAGACTTGCTTTGTGACCCAGCATATGGTCTGTCTTTGAGAATGATCCATGAGCACTTGAGAAAAAGGTGTATCCTGCTGTTGTGGGATGTAATGTCCTATAAATGTCTGTTAAGTCTAGCTCCTTTATAGTAATATTCATATTCTCTATTTCTTTATTGACCCTCTGTCTAGATGTTTTGTCCATTGATGAGAGTGGGGAATTGAAGTCTCCAACTATTATGGTATTTGTGTCTATTTCCCTTTTCAGTGTTTGCAGTGTATTCCTCACGTATTTTGGGGCATTCTGGTTCGGTGCATAAATATTTATGATTGTTATGTCTTCTTGTTTAATTGTTCCTTTTATTAGTATATAGTGTCCTTCTTTGTCTCTTTTAACTGTTTTACATTTGAAGTCTAACTTGTTGGATATTAGTATAGCCACTCCTGCTCTTTTCTGGTTGTTATTTGCATGAAATATCTTTTCCCAACCTTTCACTTTCAACCTATGTTTATCTTTGGGTCTAAGATGTGTTTCCTGTAGACAGCATATAGAAGGATCCTGTTTTTTAATCCATTCTGCCAATCTATGTCTTTTGATTGGGGAATTCAGTCCATTAACATTTAGTGTTATTACTGTTTGGATAATATTTTCCTCTAACATTTTGCCTTTTGTATTATATATATCATATCTGACTTTCCTTCTTTCTACACTCTTCTCCATACCTCTCTCTTCTGTCTTTTCGGTTCTGACTCTAGTGCTCCCTTTAGTATTTCTTGCAGAGCTGGTCTCTTGGTCACAAATTCTCTCAGTGACTTTTTGGCTGAGAATGTTTTAATTTCTCCCTCATTTTTGAAGCACAATTTTGCTGGATAGAGGAGTCTTGGTTGGCAGTTTTTCTCTTTTAGTAATTTAAATATATCATCCCACTGTCTTCTAGCCTCCATGGTTTCTGCTGAGAAGTCTACACATAGTCTTATTGGGTTTCCCTTGTATGTGATGGATTGTTTTTCTCTTGCTGCTTTCAAGATCCTCTCTTTCTCCTTGACCTCTGACATTCTAACTAGTAAGTGTCTTGGAGAACGCCTATTTGGGTCTAATCTCTTTGGGGTGCGCTGCACTTCTTGGATCTGTAATTTTAGGTCTTTCATAAGAGTTGGGAAATTTTCAGTGAAAATTTCTTCCATTAGTTTTTCTCCTCCTTTTCCCTTCTCTTCTCCTTCTGGGACACCCACAACACGTATATTTGTGCAGTTCATATTGTCCTTGAGTTCCCTGATACCCTGTTCAAATTTTTCCATTCTTTTCCTGATAGTTTCTGTTTCTTTTTGGAATTCAGATGTTCCATCCTCCAAATCACTAATTCTATCTTCTGTCTCTTTGAATCTCTCATTGTAGGTATCCATTGTTTTTTCTATTTTTTCTACTTTGTCCTTCACTTCCATAAGTTCTGTGATTTGTTTTTTCAGTTTTTCTATTTCTTCTTTATGTTCAGCCCATGTCTTCTTCATGTCCTCCCTCAATTTATCGATTTCGTTTTTGAAGAGGTTTTCCATTTCTGTTCGTATATTTAGCATTAGTTGTCTCAGCTCCTGTATCTCATTTGAACTATTGATTTGTTCCTTTGACTGGGCCATATTTTCAATTATTTGAGCGTGATCCGTTATCTTCTGTTGGCGTCTGCGCATTTAGACAGATTTCCCTGGGTATTGGATCCAAAAGTTTGGAAGATTTTTCTGTGAAATCTCTGGGTTCTGTTTTTCTTATCCTGCCGAGTAGGTGGCGCTCGTGGCACACGTTTGTCCACGGGTCCCACCAGTAAAAGGTGCTGTGGGACCTTAAACTTTGGAAAACTCACGCCGTCCGGGGGATTCGCTAGCCGAAGCGGCTTTAGCCGGCCCGGGGTCCGAACGCAGGGAGGGTTGCTGGTCGCCGCAGCCTGGGAAAGAGCCCGTCCAAATTTCCTAGTCGGCCCTGGGCGACAAGCGTGGCGGGAGGGCGCCAGCAGCAGCAGCCCGCCCGAGAGAGTGCACGTTCCCCGGGAGTCACGGCTTTGGAAGGGGCCTCCCCCACCCGTCACGGTTCTCCGCGACCTGGGGATTTCCGATCCAATTCTCCCAGTTGGTCCGGGGGGCTGTGCGTCGTGTGGGCGCCAGCCGCCTTGGTTTCAGGGACCGCCTCTCCAATTCTCCCAGGCAGCCCGGGAAGGGGGAAGGGAGTAACTCCGGCCGCTTGCCGCCCCGCCCAGTGAGGCCCGCGCGCCTCGGCGATCTCACCCGAGCTGCTTCTCTCAGCCAGCCAGCTGTTCCAGGATGGGGTACACTGTCTTTTTTATCTCTGTTGTGGCTTTGGGCGCTTTCTGTATCGTTTCTACTCCCCTAGTAGCTGTCCTGGAGAAGAAACTAAGATCTGCGCGTCTTACTAAGCCGCCATCTTCCAGGAAGTCTCCCACAAGTACCCCTACCTGAGTCTTTATATTTGAAGTCTGTTTCTTGTAGCATAATGTAGTTGAATTTTATCTTTGTATCCATTAAGACAGAGTATCATTTAATTGATATATTTAGACTGTTAACATTTTAAGTGATTGATATAATTGGATTAATATAAAGCATGTTGGGTCTGTTTTATGTTTGTTGTATTTTCTTTCTGTTTTCTTCTCTTTTTGTACTTTCTCTGAGCTTGAAGATTCATATGATTCCATTTTATCTCTTCTCTTAGTATAGCAATTATATTTCTTTTTAAAGTTTGATGGTTACTCTAGAGTTAACAATATACATTTTTAATGATTTCAGTCCACCTTCAAGTAATGCTACACCACCTCACACATAGTAGATATACCTTCAGAACATTCCCAGTTTCATTTGGTCCCTTGAAATCAGTGTCATTTATTTCACTTACCCATATGCTATAATTGACCAATAGAGTGCTAATATTATTGCTTTAAATAGATTCATATTTTAGATTAATTTAAGAATAAGAAAAATAAAATATTTTATTTTAACTTCATTTATTCCTTCTTGACATTCTTCATTCTTTTTATAGGTACAGGTTTCTATATTATTTTCCTTCAGTCTGATGAAATTCTTTGAACATTTTTTTGGAAGCAGAGTCTTCTGGTGATGAATTCCCATAGTCTTTATCTGGGAAAATATTTCTCCTTCACTTTTTTTTGCATGGGCAGGCACTGGGAATTAAACCCAGGTCTCCGGCATGGCAGGAGTGAACTTTGCCTTCTGAGCCACTTTGGCCAACCCTCTCCTTCTCTCCTTCTCTCTTTTTTTCTTTTCTTTTCTTTTCTTTTTTTTTTTTTGCATATTCATCATCATGAGTAGAACATTTGCATCAATTCAGAAAAGGAAATATAAAGAAAACCGAAAATAAAAAGAAAACTGAAAAAAAAAATTATACATACTATACCCCTTACTCCTCCCTTTCACTGATCACTAGCATTTTAAAATAAATTTATTTTAACATTTGTTCCCCCTATTATTTATTTTTATTCCATATTTTCTACTCATCTGTTGACAAGGTAGATAAAAGGAGCATCAGACACAAGGTTTTCACAATCACATAGTCACATTGTGAAAGCTATATCATTATACAATCATCCTCAAGAAACATGGCTACTGGAACACAGCTTTACATTTTCAGGCAGTTCCTTCCAGCCTCTCCATTACATCTTGGATAACAAGGTGATATCTGCTCAATGCATAAGAATAACCTCCAGGATAATCTCTCGTCTGTATTTGGAATCTCTCAGCCATTGACACTTTGTCTCATTTCACTCTTCCCCCTCTTGCTCGAGAAGGTTTTCTCAATCCCTTGATGCTGGGTCTCAGCTCATTCTAGGGTTTTTCTCAATTCCTTGATGCTGGGTCTCAGGTCATTCTAGGATTTCTGTTCCATGTTGCCAGGAAGATCCACACCCCTGGGAGTCATGTCCCACGTAGACAGGGGGAGGGTGGTGAGTTTGCTTGCTGTGTTGGCTGGAGAGAGAGGCGACATCTGAGCAACAAAAGAGGTTCTCTTGGGGGTGACTCTTAGGCCTCATTTTTAAGTAGGCTTGACCTATTCCCTGTGGGGTTAAGTTTCATATGAACAAACCGCAAGACTGGGGGCTCAGCCTATGGCTTTGGTTGTCCTCACTGCTTGTGAGAATATCAAGAATTCAATGTGGGGAGGCTGAATTTTGCCCCATTCTCACCATTCCCCGAAGGGGACTTTGCAAATACTTTTCCACTCACTGATAAATCACTCTGGGATTCATCGGGGCATCACTCTGGATAAACCAACAAAATCTCATGTCCTACCTAAGGTTCCATGTACTTATGTTGGTCAACCAACCATCTACATAAGTTATAGTAGGAGATGCCCTAGTCAAAATATAAATTTTGTACCAAATAGACATTTTTTGCATTAGTCTCACACGTAAGTTGAAATTTTAAAATATCAATTACCATCTATTTTTAGCACCCTGCAGTAATGACATTCCTTGTTCTTCCTCATGCAAAAACATTTTTTAAATTGTACATTTAGGAGTCCTCCTCTTCCTCTTTCTCCACCGGTGCTCCCGCCGCCATGTAGACCACCTCTTCCTCTTTCTCCGCCGGAGGCGCTCCTGCCGCCATCTAGCCCTCCTCTTTCCCCTTCTCTGCCGGCGCTCCCGCCGCCATCTTGCCCTCCTCTTTCCCCTTCTGCTCCGGCGGCTCTCCATCCGCCATCTTATCCTTCCCTTTGTCCTCCTACTCCAGCGGCTCTCAAACCACCACCGTGTCCTCTTCCGCGTTCACCGGCTCCTCCGCCACCGTCCTCGACAGCCTTGCCATCCTCACCTTTCCTCCTCCAGAACATCTACTAGGGGAGTAGAAACGATACAGAACAGCTCCCGGAGCCACGACAGAGATCAAAAAGATAGCGTACCCCATCCTGGAACGTCTGACTGGCTGGGAGATCCCGCTTCGGTGAGATCGCCGAGGGGCGCGGGCATCCTCGGGCGGGGCGGCAAATGGCCGGAGTCCCTCCCCTCCTCCTTCCCGGGCCAGCTGGCAGAATTGGGCAGGCGGTCCCCTCAAGCCGCGGCGGCTGGCACCCCCACCACACGCGGCCCCCCGGACCAACTGAGAGAATTGGATCGGAAATCCCCAGGCCGCGGAGAATGGTGACTGGGGGGGTCCCTTCCAAACACGTGACTCCCCGGTCCGGCTGGGAACGGTGCACTCTCCCGGGCCGTGGCGGCTGGCGCCCTCCTGCCACGCTTGGCGCCCCGGGTCGACTAGGAAATTCGGACGGGCGCTCTCCCGGGTTGCGGCGGCCGGCGACCCTCCCCGCATTCAGACCCCCGGGCCGACTGGCAATCTTCCAAGCCGCTACG
Source organism: Tamandua tetradactyla (assembly GCF_023851605.1). Taxonomy (NCBI): domain Eukaryota; kingdom Metazoa; phylum Chordata; class Mammalia; order Pilosa; family Myrmecophagidae; genus Tamandua; species Tamandua tetradactyla. The sequence goes on along the minus strand of NC_135328.1, from coordinate 80,015,001 downwards.
GCTGGCGAATCTCCCCCACGGCGAGAGTTTTCCAAAATTAAAGGACCCACAGCACCTTTTACTGGTGGGACCCGCAGACAAACGTGTGCCACGAGCGCCACCTACTGGGCAGGATAAGAAAAACAGAACCCAGAGATTTCACAGAAAAATCTTTCAACCTGTTGGATCCAACACGCAGGGAAATCTGACTAAATGCCCAGACGCCAGCAGAAGATAACGGATCACGCTCAGAAAATTGAAAATATGGCCCAGTCAAAGGAACAAACCAATAGTAAAAATGAGATACAGGAGCTGAGACAATAATGCTGAATATATGAACAGAAATGGAAAACCTCCTCAATAAAGAAATCGATAAATTGAGGGAGGACATGAAGAAGACATGGGCTGAACAAAAAGAAGAAATAGAAACTGAAAAAACAAATCACAGAACTTATGGAAGTGAAGGATGAAGTAGAAAAGATGGAAAAAACAATGGATACCTACAATGATAGATTTAAAGAGACAGAAGATAGAATTAGTGATTTGGAGGATGGAACATCTGAATTCCAAAAAGAAACAGAAACTATCGGGAAAAGAATGGAAAAATTTGAACAGGGTATCAGGGAATTCAAGGACAATATGAAGCGCACAAATATACGTGTTGTGGGTGTCCCAGAAGGAGAAGAGAAGGGAAAAGGAGGAGAAAAACTAATGGAAGAACTTATCACTGAAAATTTCCCAACTCTTATGAAAGACCTAAAATTACAGATCCAAGAAGTGCAGCGCACCCCAAAGAGATTAGACCCAAATAGGCGTTCTCCAAGACACTTACTAGTTAGAATGTCAGAGGTCAAAGAAAAAGAGAGGATCTTGAAAGCAGCAAGAGAAAAACAATATATCACATAGAAGGGAAACCCAATAAGACTATGTGTAGACTTCTCAGCAGAAACCATGGAGGCTAGAAGACAGTGGGATGATATATTTAAATTACTAAAAGAGAAAAACTGCCAACCAAGACTCCTCTATCCAGCAAAATTGTGCTTCAAAAATGAGGGATAAATTAAAACATTCTCAGACAAAAAGTCAATGAGAGAATTTGTGACCGAGCGACCAGCTCTGCAAGAAATACTAAAGGGAGCACTAGAGTCAGATACAAAAAGACAGAAGAGAGAGGTATGGAGAAGAGTGTAGAAAGAAGGAAAGTCAGATATGATATATATAATACAAAAGGCAAAATGTTAGAGGAAAATATTATCCAAACAGTAATAACACTAAATGTTAATGGACTGAATTCCCCAATCAAAAGACATAGATTGGCAGAATGGATTAAAAAACAGGATCCTTCTATATGCTGTCTACAGGAAACACATCTTAGACCCAAAGATAAACATAGGTTGAAAGTGAAAGGTTGGGAAAAGATATTTCATGCAAATAACAACCAGAAAAGAGTAGGAGTAGCTGTACTAATATCCAACAAATTAGACTTCCAATGTAAAACAGTTAAAAGAGACAAAGAAGGACACTATATACTAATAAAAGGAACAATTAAACAAGAAGACATAACAATCATAAATATTTATGCACCAAACCAGAATGCCCCAAAATACGTGAGGAATACACTGCAAACACTGAAAAGGGAAATAGACACATATACCATAATAGTTGGAGACTTCAATTCACCACTCTCATCAATGGACAGAACATCTAGACAGAGGATCAATAAAGAAATAGAGAATCTGAATATTACTATAAAGGAGCTAGACTTAACAGACATTTATAGGACATTACATCCCACAACAGCAGGATACACCTTTTCCTCAAATGCTCATGGATCATTCTCAAAGCTTGACCATATGCTGGGTCACAAAGCAAGTCTTAACAAATTTAAAAAGATTGAAATCATACACAACACTTTCTCGGATCATAAAGGAATGAAGTTGGAAATCAATAATAGGCGGAGTGCCAGAAAATTCACAAATACAGTGAAGGCTCAACAACACACTCTTAAACAACGAGTGGGTCAAAGAAGAAATTGCAAGAGAAATTAGTAAATACCTCGAGGCGAATGATAACGAAAACACAACATATCAGAACTTATGGGATGCAGCAAAGGCAGTGCTAAGAGGGAAATTTATTGCCCTAAATGCCTATATTAGAAAAGAAGAAAAGGCAAAAATGCAGGAATTAACTGTCCACTTGGACGAACTGGAGAAAGAACAGCAAACAAATCCCAAAGCAAGCAAAAGGAAAGAAATAACAAAGATTAGAGCAGAAATAAATGAAATTGAAAACATGAAAACAATAGAGAAAATCAATAAGACCAGAAGTTGGTTCTATGAGAAAATCAATAAGATTGATGGGCCCCTATCAAGATTGACAAAAAGAAGAAGAGAGAGGATGCAAATAAATAAGATCAGAAATGGAAGAGGAGACATAACTACTGACCTCACAGAAATAAAGGAGGTAATAACAGGATACTATGAACAACTTTACGCTAATAAATACAACAATTTAGATGAAATGGATGGGTTCTTTGAAAGACATGAACAACCAACTTTAACTCAGGAAGAAATAGATGACCTTAAGAAACCAATCACAAGTAAAGAAATTGAATCAGTCATTCAAAAGCTTCCTAAAAAGAAAAGTCCAGGACCAGACGGCTTCACATGTGAATTCTATCAAACATTCCAGAAAGAATTAGTACCAACTCTCCTCAAACTCTTCAAATAAATTGAAGTGGAGGGAAAGCTACCTAATTCATTCTATGAAGCCAACATCACCCTCATACCAAAACCGGGCAAAGATATTACAAAACAAGAAAACTACAGACCAATCTCTCTAATGAATATAGATGCAAAAATCCTCAATAAAATTCTAGCAAATCGTATCCAACAACACATTAAAAGAATTATACATCATGACCAAGTAGGATTCATCCCAGGTATGCAAGGATGGTTCAACATAAGAAAATCAATTAATGTAATACACCATATCAACAAATCAAAGCAGAAAAATCACATGATCATCTCAATTGATGCAGAGAAGGCATTTGACAAGATTCAACATCCTTTCCTGTTGAAAACACTTCAAAAGATAGGAATACAAGCGAACTTCCTTAAAATGATAGAGGGAATATATGAAAAACCCACAGCTAATATCATCCTCAATGGGGAAAAATTGAAAACTTTCCCCCTAAGATCAGGAACAAGACAAGGATGCCCACTATCACCACTATTATTCAACATTGTGTTGGAGCTTCTAGCCAGAGCAATTAGACAAGAAAAAGAAATACAAGGCATCAAAATTGGAAAGGAAGAAGTAAAAGTATTGCTGTTTGCAGACGATATGATACTATACGTCGAAAACCCGGAAAAATCCACAACAAAACTACTAGAGCTAATAAATGAGTACAGCAAAGTAGCAGGTTACAAGATCAACATTCAAAAATCAGTAGCATTTCTATACACTAGTAATGAACATGCTGAGGGGGAAATCAAAAAACGAATCCCATTTACAATTGCAAATAAAAGAATAAAATACCTAGGAATAAATTTTTTTTTTTTTTTTTTTTTTTTTTTAGGAAAGACAGAGAGAAGGAAGGAAGGATAGAAGGAAGGAAGGAAGGAAGAAAGGGAAACATTTTTAAACATTTTCTTGTTTTATTGTATTCTTTTTCTCCGTTTTTGTTACATGGGCTGGGGCCGGGAATCGAACCGAGGTCCTCCGGCATAGCAGGCAAGCACTTTGCCCGCTGAGCCACCGCGGCCCGCCCCCTAGGAATAAATTTAACTAAAGAGACAAAAAACCTATATAAAGAAAACTACAAAAAACTGCTAAAAGAAATCACAGAAGACCTAAATATATGGAAGGGCATACCATGTTCATGGATTGGAAGACTAAATATAGTTAAGATGTCAATCCTACCTAAATTGATTTACAGATTCAATGCAATACCAATCAAAATCCCAACAACTTATTTTTCAGAAATAGATAAACCAATAAGCAGATTTATCTGGAAGGGCAGGGTGCCCCGAATTGCTAAAAATATCTTCAGAAAAAAAAACGAAGCTGGAGGTCTCATGCTGCCGGACTTTAAGGCATATTATGAAGCCACAGCGGTCAAAACAGCATGGTATTGGCATAAAGATAGATATATTGACCAATGGAATTGAATAGAGTACTCAGATATAGACCCTCTCATCTATGAACATTTGATCTTTTATAAGGCAGTCAAGCCAACTCACCTGGGACAGAACAGTCTCTTCAATAAATGGTGCCTAGAGAACTGGATATCCATATGCAAAAGAATGAAAGAAAACCCATCTCTCACACCCTATACAAAAGTTAACTCAAAATGGATCAAAGATCTAAACATTAGGTCTAAGACCATAAACCATTTAGAGGAAAATTTTGGGAGATATCTCATGAAACTTACAATTGTAGGCGGTTTTATGTACCTTAAACCTAAAGCAAGAGCACTGAAGAAGGAAATAAATAAATTGGAGCTCCTCAAAATTAAACACTTTTGTGCATCAAAGAACTTCATCAAGAAAGTAGAAGGACAGCCTATACAATGGGAGACAATATTTGGAAATGACATATCAGATAAAGGTCTAGTATCCAGAATTTATAAAGAGATTGTCCAACTCAACAACAAAAAGACAGCCAACCCAATTACAAAATGGGAAAAAGACTTGAACAGACACCTACCAGAAGAGGAAATACAAATGGCCAAAAGGCACATGAAGAGATGCTCAATGTCCTTGGCCATTAGAGAAATGCAAATCAAAACCACAATGAGGTATCATCTCACACCCACCAGAATGGCCATTATCAACAAAACAGAAAATGACAAGTGCTGGAGAGGATGCAGTGAAATAGGCACACTTATCCACTGTTGGTGGGAATGTCAAACGGTGCAACCACTGTGGAAGGCAGTTTGGCGGTTCATCAAAAAGCTGAATATAGAATTGCCATACGACCCAGCAATACCATTGCTGGGAATCTACTCAAAGAACTTAAGGGCAAAGACACAAACGGACATTTGCACACTAATGTTTATAGCAGCATTATTTACAATTGCAAAGAGATGGAAATAGCCAAAATGTCCATCAACAGAAGAGTGGCTAAACAAACTGTGGTATATACATACGATGGAAAATTATCCAGCTTTAACATAGGATAAACTTATGAAGCATGTAATAACATGGATGGACCTAGAGAACATTATGCTGAGTGAGTCTAGTCAAAAACTAAAGGACAAATACTGTATGGTCCCACTGATGTGAACAGACATTCGAGAATAAACTTGGAATATGTCATTGGTAACAGAGTCCAGCAGGAGTTAGAAACAGGGTAAGATAATGGGTAATTGGAGCAGAAGGTATACAGACTGTGCAACAGGACCAAATACAAAAACTCAAAAATGGACAGCACAGTAATACCTAATTGTAAAATAATCATGTTAAAACACTGAATGAAGCTGCATCTGAGCTATAGGTTTTTTTTTTTGTCTGTCTGTTTGTTTGTCTTTTTGTTTTGTAGTATTATTATTATTTTTATTTTTTTCTCTATATTAACATTCTATATCTTTTTCTGTTGTTTTGCTAGTTCTTCTAAATCAATGCAAACGTACTAAGAAACGATGATCATGCATCTATGTGATGATGTTAAGAATTACTGATTGCATATGTAGAATGGTATGATTTCTAAAAAAAAAATTGTACATTTAGTATCTATCATTATATACTCTAGACATTCCTAGATTATACCATCTCAATCTTTATCATCTACCTTTCTTTCTGATTTCAATCGTGTCCCCAGTCCTCCTCCCTCTGTCATTCTTACATTCAGCTTCATTCAGTGTTTTAACATAATTGTATTACAGTTAGGTAGTACTGTGCTGTCATTTCTGAGTTTTTATATTCAGTCCTGTTGCACAATCTGTATCCCTTCAGCTCCAATTACCCAATATCTTACCCTATTTATATCTCCTGATGGTCTCTGTCACCAATAATGTATTCCAAGTTTATTCACTAATATCAGTTCGTATCAGTGAGACCATACAGTATTTATCCTTGTATCTTTGGCTAATCTCACTCAGCATAATGTCCTTAAGGTCCATCCATGTTGTTACATATTTCATAACTTTATTCTGTCTTACAGCTGCATAATATTCCATCATATGTATATGCCACAGTTTGTTTAGCCACCTGTCTGTTGATGGACACTTTGGCTGTTTCTATCTCTTGGCAATTGTAAATAATGCTGCTATAAACATTAGTTTGCAAATGCCCGTTTGTGTTCTTGCCCTCATGTCCTTTGAGTAGAGACAGCATACAGATGGGTCCTATTTTTTAATCTGTTCTGCCCATGTATGTGCTTTGATTGGGGAGTTTAATTGGTTAACGTTTAGTGTTATTACTGCTTGGGTAGTACTTTCTTTTCCCATTTTGCCTTTTGGATTTTATATGTCATATCTAATTTTCCTTCTTTTTACCTTTACTCATAGTCTTCCTTTCTACACTCTTCTCCGCACCTCTCTCTTTTGTCTTTTTGTATCTGTCAGTAGTGCTCCCTTTAGTATTTCTTGCACAGCTGGTCTCCTGGTCAAAAATTCTCTCAGTGATTTTTTATCTGAAAGTGTTTTAATTTCTCCCTCATTTTTGAAGGACAATTTTGCCAGATATAGAATTCTTGGCTGCCAGTTTTTCTCTTTTAATAATTTAAATATATCATCCCACTGTCTTCTCACCTCCATGGTTTCTGCGGAGAACTCTGGGCTTCCCTGGTAGATGATGCTTTCAAGATTCTCTCTTTCTCTTTGACCTCTGACATTCTAATTAGTAAATGTCTTGGAGTACGTACTATTTGGATCTGTTCTCTTTGGGGTATGCTGCACTTCTTGGATCTGTCATTTTAAGTCTTTCATAAGAGTTGGGAAATTTTCAGTGTGTTTCCTCCATTAGTTTTTATCCTCCTTTTCCCTTCTCTTCTCCTTCTGGGACACCCACAACATGTATATTCATGTGCTTCATATTTTCATTCAATTCCCTGAGTCTCTGCTCATATTTTTCCATTTTTTCCCCTATATTTTCTTTTTCTTATCGGATTTCAGATGTTCCATCCTCCAGTTCACTAATCCTATGTTCTGTCTCTCGAAATCTACTATTGTAGGTTTCCATTGTTTTTTTCATCTTTTCTGCCATGGCTTTCATTCCCATAAGTTCTGTGATTTGTTTTGTCAAACTTTCGATTTCTTCTTTTTGTTCATTTCTAGCCTTCTTTATATCCTCCCTCAATTCATTGAATTGGTTTTTGATGAGGTTTTCCATGTCTGTTTGTATATTCTGAATTAATTGTTTTAGCTCCTGTATCTCATTTGAACTATTGGTTTATTCATTTGACTGGTCCATATCTTTAATTTTTCTAGTGTGATTTATTTTTTGCTGGCATCTAGGCATTTAATTTCCTTAATTAGTTTATTCTGGAGATTGCTTTCACTTCTTTTACCTAGGGTTTTCTTGCTGGATGAATGTGTTGTCTATCTGTTCTTTGACATTCAGTTCAGCTTTTCCTGGACCTGTAGCTTAGGTTTTGTTTAACATAGGAGAATTTTTTTCAGTTCTTGTTTTCTTGTTTCTTGCCCTGCTTGTATGGTGCCTTCCCCCCCCCCCCCCTTAGGAGGGTCTACTTAGGTATTATGGACCCCAGCTGGATTTTCCCAGACCAAGCTGCCTCCTATAGGGAGGAAAGAGTCACCTGCATCGATTTTCCCTGAGGGTAAGACCCAGCAGGTTGAAAGACTTTTCTATGAAGTCACTGGGCTCTGTTGTTCTTATCCTGCCTAGTATGTGGTGCTTGTCTGCCTGCAGGTCCCACCAGCATAAGATGATGTGGTGCCTTTCACTTTGGCAGACTCTCCCTGCTGGGGGCGTGGTGGAGACCAAGGAGAGGTTGTAAGCTGGTTTAATGGCTTCAAATACCCAGCCCTGGTGTCTGAATTCCTTGAGGGAGGGATTCCACCTGAGATGTCCTTCACCCCTCCCGTTGGAAGGCACAGGCTCCAGACAAGCACTCAAATGAGCTTGTTTCTGCCTATACCTGGGGCAGTTGCAGCCTGAGAAGCCCTGCCCCTGTATCCAAAGGCAGTCAAGCTTTTGTAGAAACACAGCCACAAAAACGTCTGTTTCCTTGTTTTGATTTTTTTTCTTTTTCCATCAGCCCTGCCCCCTTGTTGCTGGGGCAAAAATGAGTGACCTCCCCTTTGACCAGGTTCACCTGAGTTGGGCCTATTTTTAGTAGTCAGAATTTGTGAATTAACTCCACAATTTGCGTTTCCTTGCTGCTGGTAAAGTCTCTTTCCTTTCCTCTCTGGGAAACAGCCTGTGGGGGATGGGCACTGGCCGCTGTGGCATAGGGAACTCATGGTTCTGGGGGGGCTCGCAGCCAGTCCAGCTGGTCCAGACTGGGGTACGCTGTGTGTCCAGTCACTGACGTGGCCCTAGGAGCTGTTCTGTACTGTTTCTGGTTATTTAGTAGTTGTTCTGGAGGACGAACTAAAATGTGTACATTGTTAAGCCACCATCTTGGCCCAATCACCTTCTCCTTTGAAGATGATTTCTTTGCATATTGAATTCTGGGTTGTTGGGTTTTTCTTTCAACACTTTAAATAGTTCACTCTGCTCTCTTCTTGCTTTCATAGTTTTTGATGAGAAGTTGTGTGTAATTCTTTTTCTTGTTCTTTGGTAAGTAAGGTGTTTTCCTCCCCCTGCTCTGGATTCTTTCAAGATTTTCTCCTCTTTGGTTTTCTTCAAACTGAACATGAAATATCTGCATGTATTTTTTTAAGGATTTAACTCCAGATCTGGGGATTGTTGGTAATACTAATTTGGGGAAGTTCTTCGCCATTATTACTTCAAAAATTTTTTGAGCTCTCTTCTTTCTACTCCTCTGGTGTTCATATTATGTGTAATTTGTATCTTTTGATATTGTCCCACAGATCTTGGGTGTTCTTTTCTGTTTGTTTTTTATTTTAATTGCTTTTCTCTTTGAATTACAGGTTGGTAAATTTCTCTTGGCCTTCCAGTTCACTGATTCTCTCCTCTGCCATATCTAGTCCGCTGATGTGCTCATCAAACACATTCTCCTTTTTTGTTACTGTTTTCTATTTCTGGCATTTAAAAAAATTCTTTCTTAAAATAGCTCTCTCTCTGCTTACATTACCCAACTATCTATTTTTTCATGTTGTCCACTTTTTCCATTAGTGCTCTTGTTAATCACAATTGTTTCCAGTTTGTTCTGATTATTTCTTTGTCTCTTCGTAGTGTGGCTTTTCTTTCCTTTTGGCATGCCTTGTAATTTTTGTTGCAAGCCATAGTATCAGATAATCAGAACCAAGTAAATAACACTTCATTGTGAAATTTATGTTAATATGGCAAGGAAGTAGACTGTGTTTGGTGTTTGTTATAGCTATGATCAAAGGCTTCAAATTTCTCTAGTGTCCATGTTCTTTGTCTTCCTTCTTGGTGTTTTGTCTTCCCTTGTACTTTTTTCTCAGAGAATGTCTATGTTTTGTTGTTCTTTCATCTGTAATGCACTGTCATTATACTAGAGCCATATTGGTGTGGTTGTAGGGTATAGGGGAGAAGGGAGCATTCTGTAAACTTCTGATTAAATCTCAGTCTTTAGTTAGCTTATTTCTCCAGGCTGTTGCCTTCACAAATGTTTCTTCTGCATTTTACTGCCTTCTCTACCTGTCTTATTCTCCATCTATTCTGCAAAGTTCTTATTCCTTTGGAGTATGATTTTTTCCCCATCCCCCTTAAGTGAAACATGAAGGATGGAGAGTGTTGAGAGAGAACGAATAATTTTCACATGACGGGAGAGATTTCAGAATTGAGCCTCAGCAAAGTCTTTTACCCTGTAAGGTAGGCCTTTGTTATCAAGAAGGCTCTTAGCGTATTTTACCATGATTACTCTTCCACCTGCCAGAGCCATGAGAAAATTTTTATTGGATCTCCACAATGAAAAGCCTGTGGTGAAGTTAATGGAGGACAAGCTGGTTAAAGTGTGGGTCTCCCTTTGTGATTCACACCCATGCTAGTCCACACTCAACCTCCAGCAATTAGAATTATCATGTAAATGTTCCTGTGAGTTTATAGGTGTAGTAGGTACAGTACCTTCTAACTAGGTAGGCAGATCTTATCTCTCTTTTTGGATGCATTTGTCTCTCCAGATTTTGCCTTGTGACTTTAGTTCTCAAAGTTCCAGAATGTCATCGATTTTCAGTGTTTCTAGTCTTTTCTTGTTTTAAGGACAGGAGTGATTTCCTAGCTCTATACATCATTGGTGCTGAAACTAGAAGTCCTATTTTGAATTTTGGTAGTTATTTTTGGTGGATTCAGAATTCTAGAATAGTGTCATTCCATTGTCTTTTGGCTTGCATAGTTTGATGTGAAGTCTGCATATAGTCTTATCTTTGTTCACCTGTTTTTAATGTGTATTTCTTCCTTTTTAAAAATTTTCTTTATTACTTGTTTTCAGACATTTGAGTTAATGTTCTCTGATGTAGCTTTCTTGGATTCTTTGAGCTTTTTTGATTCATGAGTTAATGCTTATAAATGATGCATGTGTAAAATTGCAGTGATGGTACAAAAATGGGAAATAACAAAATCTCCCTGAGGCAATAGTCATAGCAGGGTTCACAGAGGAGGACAATGCTTGATTTATAGAATGAGTATGAATTTACCAGGTAGAAAGGGCTAGAGAAAAATTGTTAAATATACCTGGTGGATAGAGTACAAAGGAGGCAGTGGTGAGGTAGCTTTAAATTGAAAGTGGAGGAGGGGAAAGAAAAATATTAAGTATAGTACCTTTTAAGAATTGAACAAAAGCCATTGTAGCTTAAGTATAATTGGTGAGAGGGGAAAATTCTATGGTAATAGTAGTTAATACTAATTAAATGCTGATGATAGGAAATTCAAATTAAATTAAAATTAAAATCATTTAACTATAAGCTCTCCAGATATTTGAACCTGTATTGTTTGGCTCCAGAGCTATATTCTTATCTAGTATATAAACTGCATTTAACATTCATACTATATTGTCCATAAGTATGGAGAATTAGTAAGTGTCAAGATGTAGGCCATCTTACATATTTTAGATTTTATCTTAATGCAACAGGAAACCATAAAAGAGTTCTGAACTGGAGAGTGACAACTTTATTTTATAAGAAAATATAATATGAAGGGATATTTCTGAAGGGACATCATTCAGAAAAGCATACCACAGGTTAAAAGAGATAAGTTCAGTAAACATAATAGTACATAAAAATATTTAGATTTACAATAAGTTGGAATAATAACTCACAATTTGAGGCCTCCTCTCTTCTCTGAATTTATAATTTTGAAAGAAAAATATAAAAGAATAAAATAAGCAGGCATAGCTATATCTCCAAGGATCACAAACTAAATGGAAATATGAAGTTGTAACCAGAGATGACATTGCTGTTTGCTGTGCTCCAGATCCAGATTCAGACCAAGATGGGGAGGAGTTTGGCTTCTGGGGATAATAGTATAAAAGTCTCCCACTAAATAAGGAGAACCAGAGCTAGGCTCATTGTTTGAAACCGGCTATTAAGTTAGCTCTCCCAACTCTTGAGAGGAAGCTGGAAAAAGCCTCTGCCAATCCTTGTCTGAAACTATGACTTATATGAAAGACAGAGTTTATAATTTTAGCACTCCAATCAGGAGCTGAACCAAGACACTCTGCAGCTCAGACACTAAACATGGCAAATCCCTTCTCTTACTGTCAGCTAAGAGTTCTAGGCTATCAATGTAAAACCTATTTTGGGATGGGGTAATAATTTAATGTCAACCACAAAATTTCTAGGAAGAAAATGGGGTTAGACTAAACACACGTTGTACATACACCATTCTGGAATGAATGGAAAGGCCAAGATCACACCAGAGAGCTGTGAGTAAAAGGTCCTAGATTGTAAGTTCTTCAAACAGTGACATCTGTTTTGGATTTGAAGCTGTTATTTCTAGATTCTGAGATGCTGAGCTATTTGTGCATAACCTGGTTGTTCCCTGAAACTTCGGGTATCTATGAGATACCTCAGAGTTAGAGCACTGAAGCTGTGAAAGTCAGCATTGCTCATATAGCAATTGTTAAAAATGTTGAAAAAGTGATTGAACTTATACTAGAGCTATAAATGAAGCTCACCTGGATAGGAGTAAGGTAAATAAGAATACAGGGTAAAGGATGATAGGGTCCATATTTTAAAAACTTCAGCTTCTGTGTGAGACTGCAGGCAGAGATGTTTATGTGGTGCAAAATTTATATTTTGGGTAGCACATTATCTATTTAACTTGTATGTTCGATTTATTTGAACATCATATTACATGGAATCTTAAATAGGCCATGAGGTTTGATAGTTTCTACAGGTTAGAGTGATGCCCGATATTTCAGAGTAATTTGGGCAGAGAATAAAATGTATTTGCAAAGTCCCCTGGGGACTGGGGAGAAAGGAGGAAATATTAAACTTCCCTACCTGAGGAATTTGTGATGTTCTCGCCAGCAGTGGGTACAACTAATTCAATAGGCTGAATCCTCAAGCTTGGCCTTTGCGCCTGTGAAACTTATTCCTCCAAAGAAGCAGTTAAGCAAACTTATGCCTAAGAGTCACCCCCAGAGTACCTCTTTTGAGGCTCATATGTGGCCTCTCTCTCTAAGTTCCCCAGCAGGTGAATGCACTGTCCTCCTCACTATGTGGAACATCATTCCCAGAGGTATAAATCTCCCTGGCAACATGAAACAGAAATCCCAGATGAGCTGAGACATGGCATCAAGGGATCAAGAAAGCCTTCTTGACCAAAAGGCGAAAGAGAGAAATGAGACAAAGTTTCTGTGGCTGAGAGATTTCAGAGTCGAGAAATTATCCAGGAAGTTATGCATTATATAGCTATCCCATTTTAGTTATGATGTGCTGGAGTAGCTAGAGGGAAGTACCTGAAACTGTTAAATTGTGTTCCAGTAGCCTTGATTCTTGAAGATGATTGTGTAACTGCATAACTTTTACATGTGAGTGTGTGATTGTGAGAAACCTTGTGTCTGATGCCCCTTTTATCCAGAGTTTGGACAGATGAGTAAAAAAATAAGGATAAAAATAAATAAATAATAGGAAGGGATAGATAAAGGGTCAAAAATTGGGTTGATTGAAATACTAGCGGTCAATGAACGGGAAGAGTAAGGGATATTGGATGTATGCAATTTTTCTATTTCGTTTTTTTGTTTGTTTTTCTGGAGTGATGCAGATATTCTAAAAATGATCATGGTAATGAACACAAAACTACGTGATGATATTGTAAGCCATTGTTTGTATACCATGTACGGACTGTACGTGTGTCAAGATGTCTCAGTAAAAGTATTTTTTTTAAAAAGATACCACTCCCCCCTCACAAAAGTGCTAGAGTTGCAGTGTTTTCAATAAAAATAAAACCATGTTTTAAGTATGTTTCAAACTGTGAACATAAATCTGTAAACTAAATTGTTCTTTGACTATAAAGTTGCCTTAGTTGCTCAGCAGTTATAAGTTGTTGTCACTTGCCATATGGTTCTTGATTAATTCTGAAAGGGCTGTCAACCCTATATAGTCTAAGTTTCTATATTTTACAATTATATTAATTATCAGGATGTGAAAATTTAAAGGATTAGCTATAAATTACAACTAATAATGCCAGTGTGTATATATATATATACTTTTTTCTTTTTTAGAGAAAAACAGAAAACTGAAGCCAAAGACAGAAAAGTTCTAGAAATTTTGCAGGTCAAAGATGCCAAGATACAAGAATTGGAACAGGTTGGTGTTGTAACAGAAAAGTATAGAAAATTGCTACATTGGTTTCAGGCAGTGGATCTTTAGCGTTATTTTAAATTAGTTTTTCAGTAATATTCATTAAGAATACCAGGACCATTATATTATTTTGAAATTAACATTATCAGATTATTATTGTAATTTGTTTATAGCATATTACTTGTTTTCTGAATTAATAGGCTATGCTCATTATATAGTAAAACTTTCTAAATTAAGGAATGTTATAGTTTTTAAAGTAGTAATTAGCAATTATTTTATTACATATTGCCTTTTATTAGTAGCAATTATTCAGTTCTTAAAACTTGTAAATTTTCAGATAGTTTCATTTGTAGAAAAATAATAATAGCAATAACTAAGATTATTCCTTTGTTCTTATAAAAAACTTTATTTTCAAATTACTCCATTCTGTGGTAGATTGAACTTTATGTACTCCAGAAAAATATGGTCTTAATTTTAATACATTCCTGTGGATGTGAAATGATTGTAAAAAGAACCTTTCGATGAAGTTATTTTTAGTTAAGATATGGCCAACTGATTTAGGATAGGTCCTAATCCTTTTACTGGAGGATTTTCAGAGAATGCCATAGGAAAAAGCCGTGGGAGCAGCCAGAAGCTGGAAATCAGTGGAACCTGGAAGAGAAAAGTGAAGAAGCTGCCATGGACATCATCATGTGACAAAAAGCCAAAGAACCCCCAAGATTAAAGCCAGCCAGAAGATACTGACCCACAGCAAAAGCAGGACTTCTAGTTCTGAAATTGTGAGGCAGTAAATTCCTGTTGTTAATCCAGTCCATTGTATGTCATTTGTTTTAACAGTCAGGAAAATAATACATAGTCCTATATTTTACTTTGTTTAGTCAATTTTACTTTGTTTAGTTGGTAAATTACATAATTACATATAATCAGTATTTTGCCATGGCCAGAATTCCTTGGGGCCAATGCATCCTGGAACTATTTTCATGAGATAGCATTTTAGAAGTAGAGGAGAAAGAAACTTATTGTAAAAATGGTCTATGCCATTAAATAATATTTGCCTTCATTTACTTACTAGTTGTTCATTACAGGATGAATTCCCTGATTTTTCTGGATTAGGCGGCAACTATTGAGCTTCTGATTTTTGAATCCATTTTCCTTCCTAGTCAATTAAAATGTTATTAGAATTTTGATCTAAGGTCTGTTATTGCTATAAAATGTTTTATAAAAGGACTAAAAGTAGAGCTAACTTAGGTTAAATATTAGCTTTTAATATTTATTGAATTTCTATCTTAGATATTTATCTTTTCCATTTCCTATATCCATGTTAACTCCTTCTAAAATGAAATAGAGATTCCTATATACATAAAAATTTGAAATTGGTACTTTATCTAAAGTTGTGTTTTTCCATATAGAAAATATCACAATTGGTACTATAATGACAAAACTTTAGAAGTAATGTTTTAGTCAGTTTGAAAAAAATCAACAAAAAAACAATCGTATTTTCAGCCAGAGTATAAAATGATAGCAAAGTGGGTTCTAAGATAGAGAAATATTGTCATATGTCTGGTATATTTATTAGGCTAGGCTAAGCTGTTATAACAAATAGGTACAACTATATGATCCAGAAATAGCAAATGTAATTTGTAGTCACATTCCTTTGGGAAAAAGCAGTTATAGTCACCCCAAGATTCAGGGGGTTCAGAAAACCCTAGTTACAACTCTGTTCTATGGAGGAGGAGAGTGGATATTTTGGCATTTTTTCCTCATATCCTTTGGCATTAAGTTTGGAGTGTTCTAGAGAATAGTCTTCAATTTGTCAGCTCCAGATAGCCGTAGCATGCCATTTTTCTTAAATTGTTGGCTTTCTAAAATGACAATATATTTTTTCCCTTCTTTGCTCAGTTCTTCTCCTGCTTCTTCCTCCCTTGGGTAGACATTTATTATTTATCTTTTGGGGGCAAGATCTCTTAGTTCAAATATAAAAATACTAAATTCCCATAGAATAAATTATTTTTAGTTTCCCTGAATCATGTACATTTTTGTGCAGTGACATTTTAAAACTTTTCAACAAGGTTTATTTTCTGTTCAGTTCAATAAAATGTTGTATTAAATGTATGTAATATCTTTTGGCCGTACTTTGCAGTATTGAAAGTTACAATTCTTGCATAAAAATAATTTTAAAACCCTTTGAAGAGCAGGATGGGGCTGGAAATAACGTTCTCTTATACTAGATTATATATTCTTTGAGAGTGGGAACCATTTCTCTCTTATTGACCCATGCATACCCAGCGCCTAATATTTACTACATTGTCTTGCTCATAACAGATGCTTATTGAATATTGTTGGATGTGTGATTAAAATTTAATGAAAAGCAATGTAGTAGTAATGCTATGAGAGAATCTCAAGCAGAATTGTGTGAAGATTCAAAGCAAAGAGAGATTAAATTCAGTGGAAGGGTCTTGAAGTTTTCATGTGCATTTCAATAGGTAGGGTTTGTAGGAAAATATTCTTTTCTGAGTGAACATTGAGCAATATGTGTGAAGGTAGGAATGTAGGATATGCTTGTGTAATAGTGAGGTATGTTGTTGTTTCGTAGGTAATGTGTTGGTGTGTTATGTGGATATATATTAAGGAAAGCCCAAAGTGCTTAAATGAGAAATTTATACTTTACTTGGTAGGCCAAGGGAATCTATCTAGGCTTTTTTTTTAGGAGATTAAAGTTAATGGAACTGCAGTCTATGAAGATAAAATTGATAACAGTATGTATAGTTAGAAAGAGGAAGGCAAGAAGTGGAATGATCTGTTAAGAGGTTTTCTTTTTTTCCAAAGAAATGTTTTTATTATTTATTTTTTTAATTTTTTATAAATTGTGAAATATAACATATGTACAAAAAAAAGCAAAAATTTCTAAGTACATTTTAACAAGTAGTTATATAACAGATTTTAAAGTTTGGTATGGGTTACAATTCCATGGTTTTTTGTTTTTTTTTCTTCTAGCTGCTCCTAGACACTGGAGACCAGAAGAAATTTCAGTATAATGATTCAGTAGTCATACCCATTTGTTAAATCCTAACTTCTCTGTTAGACTCCTCCTTCTCTTTTTATTTCTTTTTTGTGAAAAATAACATATATACAAAAAAGCAATAAATTTCAAAATACATTGCAACAATTAGTTGTATAACAGTTTCAGAATTTGATATGGGTTGCAGTTATAACAATTTTAGGTTTTTACTTCTAGCTGCTCTAAGAAACTGGAGACTAAAAGGAATATCAGTATAATGATTCAACACTCATACTCATTTGTTAAACTCTGCCTTCTCTGTATAACTCCAACATCACTTTGATCTTTCTTGCACTCTTTTAGGGGTATTTGGGCTATGCCCATTCTGACTTTTTCATGTTGGAAGGGGCTGTTGATAATATGGGAAAAGGGGATGGAATTAGTTGATGTTCTGGAGAGGCTGGCCTCTCTTCATTTCATGACTTATCTGGTCCAGAGACCCATTTGAAAGTTTTAGGTTATCCTAGTGCACAGAATCTTTATAAAATTTTATATAATGCCTTAGATGTTCTTTAGGGATTGGCTGGTATGGTTTTGTTTGGGGTTTGGTAAGTAGCAATGTCTAACTGAATCTTGTGTAAGAATGACCTCCAGAGACAGTTTCCTAGACCTTACACTCAAAGCATGACCATTGAAGAAGGAAATAAATAAATAGGAACTCCTCAAAATTAAACACTTTTTTGCATCAAAGAACTTTGTCAAGAAAGTAAAAAGACAGCCTACACAATGGGAGACAATATTTGGAAACGATATATCAGATAAAAGTTTAGAATCCAGCATATATAAAGAGATTGTTCAACTCAACAACAAAAAGACCAACAACCTAATTATAAAATAGGCAAAAGACATGAATAGACACTCCTCAGAAGAGAAAATACAAATGGCCAAAAGGCACATGAAAAGATGCTCAACTTCCCTAGCTGTTAGGGAAATGCAAATCAAAACCACAATGAAATATCATCTCACACTCACCAGAATGGCCATTATCAATAAAACAGAAAATAACAAGTCCTGGAGGGGATGTGGAGAAAGAGGCACACTTATCCACGGTTGGTGGGAATGTAAAATGGTACAACTGCTATAGAAGGCAGTTTAGTGGTTCCTCAGAAAGCTAAGTATAGAATTGCCATAAGATCCGGCAATACCATTGCTAGTTATCTACTCAGAGAACATGAGGACAAGGACACAAACGGACATTTGCACACCAATCATTATAGCAGTGTTGTTTACAATTGCCAAGAGATGGAAACAGCCAAAATGTCCATCAACAGACGAGTGGCTAAACAAGCTGTGGTATATATATATATATATGATGGAATATTATGTATCTTGTAAGAAAGAATAAAGTTATGAAATATGTAACAACATGGATGGACCTTGAGGACATTGTGCTGAGTGAGATTAGCCAAAAACCAAAGGACAAATACTGTATGGTCTCACTCATATGAACTACCATTAGTGAATGAACTTGGAGAATTTCAGCTAAGAACAGGGACCATCAGAAGATAGAAAGGTAGGTATTGGGTAATTGGAGCTGAAGGGATACAGATTGTGCAAGAGGACTGATTGTAAAAATTCAGAAATGGATAGCACAATACTACCTAACTATAATACAATAATGTTAGTACGCTGAATGAAGCTGAATGTGAGAATGATAGAGGGAGGAGGGCTGGGGCACAAATGAAATCAGAAGGAAAGATAGATGATAAAGACTGAGATGATATAATCTAGGAATGCCTAGAGTGTACAATGATGGTGACTAAATGTACAAATTAAAAAATGCTTTTGCATGAGGAAGAACAAAGGAATGTCAGTATTGCATGGTGTTGAAAATAGATAGTAATTCATATTTTTAAACTTTAACTTATGTGTGAGACTAAAGCAAAAAATGTTTATTTGGTACAAAATTTGTAATTTGACTAGTGTATTTCCTAATATAATTTATGTGAACAGTTTAATTGAACACCATAAATACATGGAACCTTTAGTGCAGCATAAGAGTTTGTAGGTTTGTCCAGAGTGATGCCCCGATAAATCCCAGAGTGATTTGAACAATGTTTATTTGAACAATAAATAAAAATAAATTCATTGTTTATTTAAACAATGAATAAAAAAATATTTGCAAAGTCCCCTTGGGGAATTGGCAAGAAAGGGGGAAAATTCACCTTCCCCATGTGGAGAATTCCTTATATTCTCACAAGCAGTGGGGACCACCAAAGCAATAGGCCAAACCCTCAATCTTTGGGTTTGTTCATATGAAACTTACCCCACAAAGGATAGGCTAAGCCTACTTAAAATTAGGCCTAAGAATCACCTCCAGAGAACCTCTTTTGTAGCTCAGATGTGGCCTCTCTCTCTCAGCCAACACGACAAGCAAACTTACTGTCATCCCCCTCTCTACGTGGAACATGACTCCCAGGGGTCTAAACCTTCCTGGCAACATGGGACAGAAATCCTAGAATGAGCTGGGACTCAGCATCAAGGGATTGAGAAAAGCTTCTAAATGATTAGAAGAGAGAAATGAGACAAAATGAAGTGTCAGTGGCAAAGAGATTTCAAGCAGAGTTGAGAGGTTATCCTGGAGGTTATTCTTATGCATTATATAGATATCACCTTTTTAGTTAAGGTGTATTGGAGAGGCTGGAGGGAAGTACCTGAAAACTTAGAGCTGTGTTCCAGTAGCCACGTTTCTTGAGGATGATTGTATAATGATACAGCTTTTGCAGTGTGACTATGTGATTATAAAAACCTTGTGTGTACTGTTCCTTTTGTTTACAGTATGGACAGATGAGTAAAACATACAGGTTAAAAATAAATAAATAACAAGGGGAACAAATGTTGAAATAAATTTAGTAGATTGGGAAAAAAGAAAAAAAGAAAATACCTTCCAGAATAGCCTCTTGATTATTTGAACTCTCTCAGCCACTGATATCATATTTGTTATACTTCTTTTCCCCCTTTTGGTCAGAATTTAATTGTTGATCTTATGGTGCCAGGGCTGGACTCATCCCTGCATGTCATCTCCCATTCTACCAGGGAGACTTTCATCCCTAGATGTCATGTCCCACATAGGGGGGAGGGCAATGATTTCACATGCAGAGTTGGGCTTAGAGAGAGTGAGTCCACATCTGAACAGCAAAAGAGGTCTTCCGGAGGTCACTCTTAGGCATACATATAGGTGGGCTAAGCTTGTCCACTACATAGCATAAACTTCACAAGAGCGAGCCTCAAGATCAAGGGCTTGACCAGTTGATTTGTGCATCCCTAATGTTTGACACAGTATCTGGGGTTTCTCCGGTAGTAATGTTTAATAGTTCCATATTTTTTCTCTAAGAGGCTATTTTGTAGTCTGAGAGTAATACATGAACCTGAGCTATTATGTTTTCAGGAGATTAAAGTATATAAGTGGGACCTGAAGGACTTGACAATAATTTGAAGATGACTTAGGTTTTCAGCCTGTAGAGTTTTCAACTAGAAGAGAAGTGACATATTAGGGTTTATTAACTTATTGTGAAGATGCAGTTCTGGTAGTTTGTATTTTAGTTACTGGCAGGATTTCCATTAGATATATTTTTTTTTAATCAAAGTGCTAGAAGCTTGAATACCCTTGGGAGTGAATTTTCTGTAAATATTTAGTGTTATATTCAGAAAGAAGATTTTAAACATTGAAAATTAAGTGGGCAGGATATTAGCTGATGTTGTTAATGGGCAAGAAGAATGAAAGAGATGAAAAACCTTTTAACCAAAGTAGGGAGAAATGTGTCAGGTAATATCTTGAATTGACGAAGGAGACTTTCAAGTAGGAAAAGATAGTCAACATTGTAAATTGCTGCAAAGAAGATGGGAATTGTGAAAAATACATTAAATTAAGCAACTATGAAGTTTTTAGTGACTTTAAAAAGCCATTCAAGGGGTATGGTATATTAGATTGTAAGACATCACTGAAATCTGAGTAACTGATGTAAATGAACGGGGGAATGTGACTCCAGAAAAAGAAGATTCTGCCTTTAAAAAAAAGTTAGATAAAATATTACTAAGTAGAGGAGAAGGATATTAAAGTTGCAAAGTGTAAGAGGGCATAATTGTGTTAGCGTTGTAGATGAAGGTAGAGATTGTGAAATCATAAACATGACATAACACTATTTAGTACATTTGTTCTAACTTTTTTATCTCTTAAGTCATGCAGATTCTGTCTTTATTTTTTCTGATACTGTTTTCCCTCAAGTTTTCTTTTTATTAGGTTGGTTTATATTTGTCCATTCTTTTATAGCACATCTTGGCATAAACCTCATAAAATATTCAATTGGACTTTGTTTTTTCACCAAATCTATACATCTTCATGGTGATGCTTTCTTCCTGAAGACTGGTTGCCGGTGATCCTTGGCTCCTCTTTCACGTGGCGAGGCACATGGCAATGTGTACTGGTTACTCCCTTCTCTTCTGAGTTTTGCTGATTTCAGCTTCTTGCTTCCCTGGCTTTCTCTCTCTCTCTCTCTCTCTCTCAGTTTCATTGTCTTATAAAGAGAAGTAGCCTCATCAAATGGTCCTATTTAAAATGAATTCCCACCCACAGGAATAGATTATCTGTAAGGATCTGTTTTTCTGGGGTATATACAATTCTGAATCATTACACTCAAGTAGAATGGATTTCATAGAGCAATAGATACCTGGGAATAGGAATTATAGGGGACATTTTAGAATGCTCCCTACCACAAATGTTCATTATCAGCCTGCACAACTTTGTGAAATGTCAGTTTCAGCTATCTATGCCTGCTTTTGAAAGCAAGTTTTGAAATATCTTGAACTTAGAACTAGATTTTTGAATCACTGTATCACATTGTCTTAAGATTTTTATGAAATATATTCAATCACCTTGTTCTAATAGTTTATGATTAATAACTTTCAGTGATAGTGGAGAAGTTTCTTTGTACCAGTGTACAATAACATAAAATTATTTAAAAATAAGTTTTCCTTTAAAATTCAATGATTTTGAATTTTATTTTTATGTGTTTCGAACATATATAATATATATTGTTACACTAGTTTATATAAGTATGCATATATTGGAGGTGTTTAAATTTATTTAATGTCTGCGGTGTGTGATCAAGGACATATAGAAATTCCTGATTTGTAACTTTGGTTCTCTATCTTCGGTATGTATACTAGTCCGCACTTTACTGCCCCTGAAATCCTTATGCACTCTTATTTGATGTACTACCACAGTCTACCCTCTGGATCCCAAAGATTCACACATCTGATATATGGAAAATGCATTCATCCCCTTCCATGGTTCTCAGAAGTTTTATAATAATATCAGCTCCAAATCCAGAATCTTCTATTCTTGGATGGAGTTCTTAGGGTTTAGCTCCTTAGGTACAGTGCCTCTAGTACTCTTCCTGTATACCTTTGAAATAAAAAGAACAAGTTATTGTTCCTCCATACACCTAGCTACAGTTGTGGAACAGGCCTGGGATAATTGCCATAGACTTTCCTTTTCAGAAAGGTGAAAATATGTGAGACACAAAGGCTTCATTGGTCTATAGCAGTTCTGAAATCTAGTTGGATGAAGGTTGGTAATTCCTTGATTAGATCTCAAGGCCTAGGACAAATTCTTCATGATTTTCTTGGCTCTTTTCCCTGGACCTTTATTTCCACTTTTCCTGTTTATGAAAGGTAGCACATTTTTAGTGAAGTACTTTTCTCACCTTGCTTCTTGCCAGTATAATTTTGGGATCCAAAGCTGTTCTTTCATATTCTACTGTGTCCTGTCCCTTTTAGTCTAGTCTGAGGGTGCGTTGATTAAGATCATGTTTCCTGGAATCAGGGAGACCTGTGTATCAAATATTGGCTCACTACTTCATAGCTGTGTGAATTTATCCAAGTTGCTTACCCTAATAATTTGAACTTTCCTATCTATAAAATGGGGGAAATAATAATATTTATCTTGAAGGATTATAATTAGCTAAGTGTACATTCCTGGAATGCTTAATAAGTATGTAAGTTGTAACTGCTGTTGTTTTTGTTGTTATTATTGAAAAAATAGTTGTGCAAATTTAGTATAGTAATTTCTGGAAGAACCTGTCTCTAATATGATAGTATTAAATAGCTTTATTTAGTTGAATAAATCATTCAGTTATATGCGGTTTCATTTTGCAAATGATTCATTTTGGTTGACTATATTAGATTGGAGCCATATTCAAAATTAAATGTTTTTTCAAAATTTATGTTAGATTCTTAATTATGTAGTAGAATTTTTAGTTACTACTGCTTTTGAAATATTTTATATTAAATTATTTCTTTGCATATTTTAACTGTTTTTTTTTAAATAAACTTATTTGCATGTAGTTTCTTTTATCCAGTGTAATTATTAATTCATGCATATCGTATGAATCAGCAGTCCATTCTTTTTGGTAAGAAAACATCTTAATTATTGAAGTTGCAGGCTGAAGTATTTAGGGGTGATACATCATGATTTCTGTAATTTGTTTTAAAATACCTGGTCAAAAATGACACAGATACAGCAAAATGTTAATGATTGGTAAATCTAAATGACACATATATGAGGTGGTTATATAGAAGTTCATTTATACTGTTTTCTTTATCTCATTGCATGTATGAAATGTGAATAATGAAAGGTCTAAAGAAGTTTATTCTTGGTCACACCAGCAGTGTTAGGCTGTGGTCCGAGGCTGGTGAATGCTTCCTGAATGCTTCTTTCTGAGGAGTGAAGCAAAGCATGGCAGTCCAAGGTCATGAACCATCTGAAGGAAACACATGCAAAGGCAGAATCAGGAGGAAACTTTAAGCTGCAAACAGGTCAGCACAGAACAGTCATGGAGAGCAGAAAGCATCATACAGGACAACTGTGTGGTTGCTATGCGGTGGCTTGATTCTGAGGGTACCTGTGGTATTCATGTATTTAACAAGTATGTGCTGAGCACCTGGGTCCTATTACAGGTGCTGGAAGAAAGTGATCCTAAAGATGTACAGGTAATATCAGGGAGATTACATTCTTAGAAGCCTGGAGGAGAGAATGGAGCCAGTAAACCAGCAAGCCAATAAAGGATAATGTCTTTGGTGATAAAAGCCATCAGGGAACCAAATCAGGGTGATGGGATGGAATCACTGGACAGGAAGAGGGCTACTCATGCAGATGGAATAATCAAGACACTGGCATTTCCAGTGAGACCCAAATAATGAACTCTGGGCAGAGATACCTTTCAGAAAGAGGATACAGAAGCACAATGTCTTTGAGGCAGAAAAAAGCTCAGTGCACTGAAGAAATTAAGAGAAGACCATGTGCCAAAAGGGAAGAGTGGTCCCAAGGAGGTGGAAGAGGTAGGCAGGGGCCTTAATAGTACAGCTGTGTAGAGCCCTGATGAGCATTTGATGGTTGATTCTTAGCGCAATGGGAAGACACTGGTGTATTACAAGCATGGGAATGACCTGAAGTGAGTTGTATATTGAAAGGATGCTTTTGACTTGTCGTTAATGAATGGATTGCAGGGGAAAGAGGTGAAGCAAGAGACCAGCCAGTAAGTATCTACAGTAATCAAGGTGAGAGATGGTGTTGGATCTTGGTTACTGTGGTATTGTTCAAATAAAAGGGGTGGATTTTAGGAGCTTGTTAACATATAGGTTATGGGGGAGGTGGCAAAGGGGAAAGAGGCATTCAGGATAACTCCTTGGAGTTTGGTCTGAGTATCTGAGATGGAATAATTTATTGAGATGGGGAAGTCCTCTTGGTCTTAGAAGCAGAATGTTTAGTTTCTAGAACACAAGGATCTTACTCCTATCTCAGGGCCCCTGGACTTCTATTCCCTCTTTCTAGATGCTTCTTCCCTGAAAATCTCACTAGTCAGGTCTAATCTGATATGCTACTTTCAGAGAATTCTTTCTTGACCACCTTATCTGCTTTTTGTGGGAAAATGTGAGGCTATAACTGGCTTTGTTATAGAAAATAGGAATTATAAAGGACTTAAGAGTCTTTTGGGATCCTTCTCCTTGCCTAAGGTGGGCATGACATCAGTGAAGTTCCAGTTGTGCTTGACCCAGCCGGTTATCATCATTGTTTTCATCTCTTTCTTTCTTTTCCTCTTCCTCTTCCCCCTCTTCTGCTTGACTATCTTTGGAGTCAGACATCTCATTTTCCCAGCATGGGCCAGGGTACCAGGCACTTTACCTCCATGTAGGCAGCTGGTAAATTCTTCGCTGGTCAGGGCCTCCACCCTACATTAGCCCAAGTAATTTCATCCTTTAGGAGTTTGCCTGCCTGAAGCATGGCTGGATCTTCTGGTATATCCTGTGTATCCAGGCTGTCCTCCATTTACTTTGCTTTTCTTCTTTCTTTCTTTTTATGGTTTAAAACAGTCACAGTTCTGTAGGCCAGAAGTCTGAAATCAAGATGTCTGCAGGGCCACGCTGTTCTGAAGGCTCTAGGGAAAAATTCTTCCTTGCCTTTTCCAGCATCTGGTAGCCCACATATTCCATGCTTGTAGACATGCTACTCCAATCCCTGCTTCGATCATCAAATAGTATTCTCCCTGTCTTTGATTCTTTGTCCAAAATTCTGCTTGTAAGGACACCAGTTGTATTGGATTTACGGCCCAAACATAATCCAGTATGATCTCAGGTTAACTTGACTATATTTGCAAAGATCTTACTACCAAACAAGGTCACATTCTGAAGTTCCAGGTAGACATGAATTTTGTTGGGACACATGGTGTCTCCTTTTCTGCTCACACTTATCTCCTCTTGGACTGTGCTTCCTGTTTGTTGATAAGGGGTTCAGGCTATATGAGGAGGAGCAACAGCATGAGTCTAAGAGATGGCTGGCTGGAGGCTGTTCAAGAGCTTGCTCTTCCCCTCAGTTTTCTCAGGCTTTTGTTCAGGATTTAGTATAGGCTACATGTTTCCTTCTCTGTCTCTGATACAGTTGTCACAACCTCCTTTTTTTTTTTTTTAAGTTTTTTGATTAGAGAAGTTGTACGTTAACAGAAAAATCTTGTAAAAACAGCATTCCCATATGCAACACACCTATTATTAACACTGTGCGTTAGTATAATACTATGTTACAGTTGATGAAAGAATATTATAATTGGACTATTATTTATAATCCATAGTAGTTCTAGTTTGCTAGCTGCTGGAATGTGATACACCAGAAACAGAATGGCTTTTTAAAAAGGGAAATTTAATAAGTTGCTAGTTTACAGTTATAAGGCCTAGAAAATGTCCCAATTAAAGCAAGTCTATAAAAATGTCTAAATTAAGGCACCAACAAGAAGTTACCTTCACTCAAGAAAGGCCAATGAAATTCAGGGTTTCTCTCTTAACTGGAAAGGCACATGGTGAACATAGCAA
This sequence comes from Tamandua tetradactyla, assembly GCF_023851605.1. Lineage (NCBI taxonomy): Eukaryota > Metazoa > Chordata > Mammalia > Pilosa > Myrmecophagidae > Tamandua > Tamandua tetradactyla. Next base: position 79,988,746 of record NC_135328.1, on the reverse strand, counting down.
CGTCTGTTGGCTTTCCCTCTAGGCTTCATGTTTTCATGTAGCTCCCCCAGGGACATTTTCCTTCTTCAGCTCCAAAGGTCTCTGGCTGCATGTGCTCTCTTCATTCTCGTGGCTATCTTGTCATTCTCCCATGTCTCTCCAGCTTTTACAAAATGCTTCCTCTTTTAAAGGATTCCAATAAAGTAATCAGGACCCACCTGGAATGGGTGGAGTTACATCTCCCTCTAATGAAAGGTTAATACCCACAAGTGGGTGAGTCACATGTCTGCAGAGATAACCTAATCAGGTTTTCAACCTATGTTATTGAATAGGAATTAGAAGAAAAGGTCATTCCCACAAGATTGATTAGGATTAAAACATGGCTTTGCTAGGGTACCAAAATCCTTTCAAACCAGCACAGTAGTACATTAGGGTGTTTTTGTTTTCAATCTACCACCTTATTTTTAACACCTTACATTAGTGTGGTACACTTGTAATAATGATTCATGAAAGAACATTTTTATAATTGGACTATTAACTAGTCCATTGTTTACCAAAGGTTTCACTGTGCTATACAGTCCAGTGTTTTATCTCTTAAGCTGTATTTGGGTGACCCATATATGACCTGAAATTTCTCCTTTTAACTGTGTGTACATATTCTAGTTTGCTAACTGCTGGAATGCAATATACCAGAAACGGAATGGCTTTTAAAAAGGGGGAATTTAATGAGTTGCTGGTTTACAGTTCTAAGGCCGAGAAAATGTCCCAATTAAAAACAAGTCTAAAGAAATGTCCAATCAAAGGCATCCAGGGAAAGATACCTTGGTTCAAGAAGGCCGATGAAGTTCAGGGTCTCTCTCTCAAGTGAGAAGGCACATGGCGAACACAGTCAGGGCTTCTCTCTCAGCTGGAAGGGCATGTGGCGAACACGGCGTCATCTGCTAGCTTACTCTCCTAGCTTCCTGTTTCATGAAGCTCCCCGGGAGGCATTTTCCTTCTTCTCCAAAGGTTACTGGCTCGTGGACTCTCTGCATCTCATGGTTACATCGTTCTGCTTTATCTGAATCTCTCTGAATCTCTCATTCTCCAAAATATTTCCTCTTTTATAGGACTCCAATAAACCAATCAAGACCCACCCAAATGGGTGGAGACATGTCATCACCTAATCCCATTTAACAACCACTCTTGACTAAATCGCATCATCCAGGGAGATGAACTCATGACAGTTTCAAACACACAGCATTGAATAGAGATTATTCTACCTTTATGAAATGGGATTTATATTAAAACGTGGCTTTTCTTAGGGGGCATACTTCCTTTCAAACCAGCACAGTACATGTATAATTCAGTGCCATCAAATGCACTTAAGAGTGTACTACCATCACCACCATCCATTTCCAAAACTTTACCATCAACCCAAATAGAAATTCTATACAGATTAAGCATGAACTCCTCGTTCTATATCCCCAGACCTATCCCTGGCAACTGAATTTTAGATTCTAGAGTTTTCTTATTCTATTGTGTTTTTTTTTCTCTAATTGTTTTAAAACAGTGATGTCATATAGTCCTTTTGGGTCTGGTATATTTCAACAATGTTGTGGCATGCAACAGGATTTCATTCTTTTTTACAGTTGAATAATATTTCACTGAATATATAGATCACATTTTTTTTATTCACTCATCAATTTGGGGACACTTGGGTTGCTTCCATCTTTTGACAATTGTAAATAATGTCACTTATGAACATGTGCAAATATCTGTTCAAGTCCCTGCTTTAGTTCTTTGGAGTATATACTTAGTAGTAGGATTGCCAGGTCATATGGTAATTCTATACTTAATATTCTGAGGAACTGCCATATTGTCTTCCACAGACAGCAGCTGTACCATTTTACATATTTCCCAGCAATGAATTAGTGGTTCTGTTCTTCTACATCCTCTCCAATACTTGAAATTTTCTTTTCTTTTAGTGGTAGCCATTCTGGTGTGTATAAAATGACATCTCAGTGTGGTTTTTATCTGTATTTCCCTAAAAGCCAATGATGTTGAGCATCTATCTCTTCATGTGCCTTTTAGCCAATTGTATATCCTCTTAGGAGAAATGTTTATACAAGTCTTTTGCCCAATTTTAATTGGGTTTTTGTCTTTATTGTTTAGTTGTGGGATAGCTTTATATATTCTATATATTAAACCCTGATTGGGTATGTGGTTTCCAATATTTTCTCCCAGTGAGTAGGTTGGCTTTTCACTTTTGTAATAAAGTCCTTTGATGCATAGTATTTTAAATTTTGATGAGGTCCCATTTATCTATCTATTTATTTTTGTACTTTGGGTATAAAGCCTAAGAAACCTAACACAATATTTTGAATATGTGTCCCTACATTTTCTTCTAGGAGTTTTATAGTCCTGCTTCTTATATTTAAGTATTTGATCCATTTTGAGTTCATGTTTTGTCTATGGTGTGAGATAGATGTCCTCATTCAATCATTTCCATATGGATATCCAGTTCTACCAGCACCATTTTTTGAGAGACTATTCTTTCCCAATTGAGTGGACTTGGCAGCCCTGTTCAAAATTAGTTCTGACCTTTATCTGATATGTCGTTTCCAAATATTGTCTCCCATTGTGTAGGCTGTCTTTCTACTTTCTTGATGGAGTTCTTTGATGCACAAAAGTGTTTGATTTTGAGGAGCTCCCATTTATTTATTTATTTCTTCAGTGCTCTTGCTTTAGGTTTAAGGTCCATAAAACCGCCTACAATTGTAAGTTTCATAAGATATCTCCCAACATTTTCCTCTAACTGTTTTATGGTCTTAGACCTAATGTTTAGATCTTTGATCCATTTTGAGTTAACTTTTGTATAGGGTGTGAGATACGGGTCCTCTTTCATTCTTTTGCATATGGATATCCAGTTCTCTAGGCACCATTTATTGAAGAGACTGTTCTGTCCCAGGTGAGTTGGCTTGACTGCCTTATAAAAGATCAAATGTCCATAGATGAGAGGGTCTATATCTGAGCACTCTATTTGATTCCATTGGTCGATATATCTATCTTTATGCCAATACCATGCTGTTTTGACCACTGTGGCTTCATAATATGCCTTAAAGTCCGGCAGCGTGAGACCTCCAGCTTCGTTTTTTTTCCTCAAGATGTTTTTAGCAATTCGGGGCACCCTGCCCTTCCAGATAAATTTGCTTATTGGTTTTTCTATTTCTGAAAAATAAGTTGTTGGGATTTTGATTGGTATTGCATTGAATCTGTAAATCAATTTAGGTAGGATTGACATCTTAACTATATTTAGTCTTCCAATCCATGAACATGGTATGCCCTTCCATCTATTTAGGTCTTCTGTGATTTCTTTTAACAGTTTTTTGTAGTTTTCTTTGTATAGGTTTTTGTCTCTTTAGTCAAATTTATTCCTAGGTATTTTATTCTTTTATTTGCAATTGTAAATGGGATTCGTTTCTTGATTTCCCCCTCCGCTTGTTCATTGCTAGTGTATAGAAATGCTACAGATTTTTGAATGTTGATCTTGTAACCTGCTACTTTGCTGTACTCATTTATTAACTGTAGTAGTTTTGTTGTGGATTTTTCCGGGTTTTCGACGTATAGTATCATATCGTCTGCAAACAGTGATAGTTTTACTTCTTCCTTTCCAATTTTGATGCCTTGTATTTCTTTTTCTTGTCTAATTGCTCTGGCTAGAACCTCCAATACGATGTTGAATAATAATGGTGATAATGGACATCCTTGTCTTGTTCCTGATCTTAGGAGAAAGTTTTCAATTTTTCCCCATTGAGGATGATATTAGCTGTGGATTTTTCATATATTCCCTCTATCATTTTAAGGAAGTTCCCTTGTATTCCTATCCTTTGAAGTGTTTTAATTCTAGTCTAGTATCCAGAATTTATAAAGAGATTGTTCAACTCATCAACAAAAAGACAGCCAACCCAATTACAAAATGGGAAAAAGACTTGAACAGACACTTCTCAGAAGAGGAAATACAAATGGCCAAAAGGCACATGAAGAGATACTCAATGTCCCTGGCCATTAGAGAAATGCAAATCAAAACCACAATGAGAAATCATCTCACACCCACCAGAATGGCCATTATCAACAAAACAAAAAATGACAAGTGCTGGAGGGGATGCGGAGAAAGAGGCACACTTATCCACTGTTGGTGGGAATGTCAAACGGTGCAACCACTGTGGAAGGCAGTTTGGCGGTTCCTCAAAAAACTGAATATAGAATTGCCATACGACCCAGCAATACCATTGCTAGGTATCTACTCAAAGGACTTAAGGGCAAAGACACAAACGACATTTGCACACCAATGTTTATAGCAGCATTATTTACAATTGCAAAGAGATGGAAACAGCCAAAATGTCCATCAACAGACGAGTGGCTAAACAAACTGTGGTATATACATGCAATGGAATATTATGCAGCTTTAAGACAGAATAAACTTATGAAGCATGTAATAACATGGATGGACCTAGAGAACATTATGCTGAGTGAGTCTAGCCAAAAACTAAAGGACAGATACTGTATGGTCCCACTGATGTGAATTGACATTCGAGAATAAACTTGGAATATGTCATTGGTAACAGAGACCAGCAGGAGTTAGAAACAGGGTAAGATAATGGGTAATTGGAGCTGAAGGGATACAGACTGTGCAACAGGACTAGATACAAAAACTCAAAAATGGACAGCACGATACTACCTAATTGTAATGTAATTATGTTAAAACACTGAATGAAGCTGCATCTGAGCTATAGTTTTTTGTTTGTTTGTTTGTTATTTTTTATTTTTATTTTTTTCTTTATATTATCATTTTATTTCTTTTTCTAAATTGATGCAAATGTACTAAAAATGATGATCATACATCTATGTGATGATATTAAGAATTACTGATTGTATATGTAGAATGAAATGTATTCTAAATGTTGTGTTAGTTAATTTTTTTTTAATCAATAAAAAAAAAAAACCTCCCCATGAAGTAAAAATCAAGACATCTTCACAGTTGAAATCAATAAAACATTTAAAGAAGAATTGGCAAAAAAAAAAAAAAAAAAAATCTGAAAGCTTGCCACCACCTTCCTGAAGGGGCTGTTTAGTTCCTTTCTTTCCAGAGAGGTCATTGCAACCTGGTGCCAGAGAGCTCCTGGCTCTGTCCCAGGCCCTTCACCTGCAGAGAGAAGTGGCTTCCCTGGTGCCCTGGCCGAGAACGTCATTGTGCGAAACAAAGGGCTGGGCTGAGCTCCAGCATGGGACGGCATCCAGTGAGCTGACCCACTCAGTGCTTCCCACCTAAACTGCCGTCTTTGAGGAGGATTCAATCTGCTCTGTAATGATTTTCTTGGGGGGTCTGGAGACTGATTGATGGGTCTAGTCATTTCATTATTAGCCAGGATAAGTTAAATAAAAAAAAAATTAGTTTTGAACAAATTAATTTCCACATATGAGGGTCTATTTCTGAATTCTCAGATAAATTCCATTGGTCTGTTTGTCTATCCTTGTGCCAGCACAATGCTTTTTTGACACTGTAGCATTGTAATAAATTTAAAAGTCATGAAATGTGAGCCCACCAACTTTGTTCTACTTTTTCAATGTGTTTTTGGCTATTCAGGGCCCCTTACCCTTCCAAATAAATTTAAGAATAGGCTTTTCCATCTTTCCAAAGTAGGCTATTAGAATTTTGATTGAGAGTACATGAATCTAGAATTGAAATCTTAGTAGTATTTAGTCTTAAAATCCATGAGCATGGAATGTTTCTCCATTTATTTCAATATTCTTTGATTTCCTTTAGCAAAGTTGTATAGTTAAACTGCATATAAGTTCTTTACATCCTTGGTTAGAGTTATACCTAGTTACTAGATTCTTTTAATCGCTATTGTAAATGGAATTTTTTTCTTGGATTTCCTCTTCAGATTGCTCAATACTAGTGTATAGACCCACTACTGATTTTTAGGTGTTGATTTGTACCCTACACTTTGCTGAGTTCATTAGTAGCTCTGGTAGCTTTGTTGTAGATTTTTCAGGACTTTCTATATATTAGATAATGCCATCTGCAAATAGCAAAAGTTCTACTTCTTCCTTTTCAATTTTGATGCTTTTTATTTCTCTTTATTTGCCTTATTGCTTGCGTTAAATCTTCCAGCACACTGTTGAATAACATTGGTGACAATGGGTATCCTCATCTTGTTCCAGATCTTAGAAGGAAGGTGTTCAGTCTTTCACCATTGAGTATGATGATAGATGTGGATTTTCCATATATGCCCTTTATCATGTTGAGGAAATTTCCTTCTATTCCTATTTTTTCTAAATGTTTTTATCAAGAAAGGATGCTAGATTTTGTCAGATGTCTTCTTTCTATAAATTGAGATTGTCATGTTGTTTTTTTCACCTTCCTTTTGTTAATTACATTATTTAATTTTCTTATGCTGAACCACCCTTACATGCCTGGCATAAAACCCTCATGCTCAAGGTGCACAAGTTATTTTAACATGCTGTTGGATTTGATTTGCTAATATTTTGATGAAGATTTGTGTGTCTATATTCATAAAAGATTATCTGTAATTTTCATTTCTTGTAGTTTCTTTGTCAGGCTTTGGTATTAGGATGATATTGACCTCATAGAATGAGTTAGGTAGTGGTCCCCTTTCTTCAATATTTTGGAGAAATATTGGAGCAGGATTGGAGTTAAGTCTGCATGAAATGTTTTCTAGAGTTCTCCTGTGAGGCAATTTGGTCCTGGGCTTTTGTCTTTGTTGGGAGGCTTTTGGTGACTGAATCAATCTCTGTGGACTCTTGTGGTCTTCTGTTTCTTGTAGAATCAGTACAGTTGTTCATGTGTTTACAAGAAATTGTCTATTTCATCTAGGCTGTCTAATTTGTTGGCAAACAGTTGTTCATTGTATCGTCTTATGATCCTTTTTGTTTCAGTGTGGTTACTAGTAATGTCCACTCCCCCTTTCATTTCTGATTTTATGTATTTCCAACTTCTCTTTCTTTCGTTCTCAGTCTAGCTAAAGTTTTGTCAATTTTATTGATCTTTTCAAAGATTCAGCTTTCGGTTTTGTTAATTCGCTGTAGTGTTTTTTTTTCTCACTTTCATTTATTTCTACTTTAATCTTTGCTATTTCTTTCGTTCTGCTTTCTTTGAGTTTAATTTGCTTTCCTTTTTCTGCTTCCTCTAGATGTGCAGTTAGGTCAATGATTTTGGATCTCAGCCCTGCCTTTGTTGCATCACATAAGTTTTGATATGTTGGGTTCTAGTTTTCATTCGTCTCAGGATAGGTACTGATTTCCCATACAGTTTCCTCTTTGACCCACTTATTGTATAAGAGAGTGTAATTTAACTTCCATATATTTGTGGATTTTCCTATTCACCACTTGTTATTGACTTCTACCTTCAATCCTTTATAGTCACAGAAGACAGTTTGTATGATTTCAATATTTCTAAATTTACTGGAACTTGTTTTGTGACCCATCATGGGATCTGTCCTGGAGAATGATCCATGTGCATTTGAGAAAAAATGTATATCCTGCTGTTTGGGGGTACAATATTCTGTGTATGTCTGTTAGGTCTAGTTCATTTATCATATTATTCAAGTTCTTTGTTTTCTTATTGATCTTCCGTCAGGGTGTCCTATCTACTGATGAGAGTGGTGTATTGAAGTATCCAACAATTATTGTAGAGATGTCAATTTCTCCCTTAAGTTCTGCTAATGTTTGCCTCATGAATTTTAGAACACGGTTGCTAGGTGCCTGAATATTTATGAATGCTATATCTTCTTGGTGGATTGACCTTTTTATCAACATATAGTGTCCTTCTTTTTCTCTTGTAACAGCTTTTGGAATGTTTATCATTTTTGTCCTATATTAGTATAGCTATCTCAGCTCTTTTTTGGTTACCATTTGCAAGGATTATCTTTTTCCATTCTATCACTTTCAACCTTTTATGTCTTTGGGGTTAGTCTTTTGTAAACAACATATAGTTGCATTATGCTTTTTACATTCTGCAATCTATGTCTTTATATTTGGGAGTTTAATCCATTAATATTCAATGTTATTACTGATAAGGTAGTAATTGCATTCATTTTTTTCCTTTGTTTTTTACGTGTCCTTTCATTTTTATCTTTTTTCCTTTATTGCAGCCTCATTTTCTGTATAGTTGATCTTTTGTGATGTATCTGATTGATCCCTTTCTCAGTTCTATTCCTGTATATTTGAAAAATTTTTTCTTTGGAGTTACCCTGGGGTTTGTATTATACAAAACACATCTATAACCTACTAATTTGAAAATATACCGAAGTCTGAATAGCGAACACATTCTCTGCTTCCGTATCCCTCTGTTTTCCTTCATTACATTGTTTTTACCCCAGTTAAAACTTTTTGCAGTCCATTATCAGGAAATATACCTTTTTCTCGTTGAGTTGTATTCTGACTCTTATAGGGATTAATGAATAAAGTTATATACTGAGGAAACAGTACTCTTGGGTTTTGTATTTAACCTTTTAATTACCTTTATTGAAGATCTTCTGTTCCTCACACTACATTCCTCCATATTGCTCTCTCTTGTCTTTTCCTTTCAACCTGAAGAGCTCCCTATAGTAATTCCTGTAGGGCAGGTCTTTTGTTGACGAACTCTCTTAGTTCTTGTTTATTCATGAGTATATTAAATTCTCTCATTTTTGAAGACAGTTTTGTGACTAGAGATATTTTGTCTAGAAGGTTTTCTCCTTCAATACCTTAAATATTTGATATTACTGTCTTTTTGCTTCCATGGTTTCTGGTGAGAGATTAGCACTTAGTCTTATTTAGGATCCCTTGTATGTGATGAGTCACTTTTCTCGTGCTGCTTTCAGAATTCTCTATCTTTGGCATTTGACATTCTGATTAGTATGTGTCTTGGAGTAGGTCTGTTAGGATTTATTCTGTTTGAGTATGTATGTAGTATTTCTTGGACATGTATATTTACGTCTTTCATAAGAATAGGGAAATTTTTGGCTTATATTTCCTCAGATAGCCTTTCTGCCCCCTTTACACTCTCTTGTCCTTCTGGGACACCCATGATGTATATATTTTTATGCCTCACACTTGTATCACTGAGATCCTGTGGAATTTTTTTTTCTATTCTTTTCTTCTGATTGTATGATTTTGATTGTCCTGTATTCTAGTTAACTGATTCTTCTGCCTCTGGAAATCTGCTCGTATATGCGTCTAGTGTATTTTTAATCTCAGTTTTTGTTCCTTTCTTCCCTTTAATTTTGGTTACATTTCTTTTTAAACTTTTGAATTCTTTGTTATGGTCACACTGCCTTCTTAATATCCATTAACTCAATATCCACCATTAGTTTATTTCTCTCCATATTTTATTTCATCTCCTTGAATGGATTTAGGAGATTTGTTTGAACTTATATGATTACTTGTTTTAAAGTCTGTGTCTCCTCTGAAATCTTAATTTCTTTTCTTGATTGAGTATACTTTCTTACTTATTAGTATGACTTGTTAATTTTTTGCTGATGTCTCTGGCATCTGATTATCTTCATGTGTTAATCCTGAAGATTGGTTTTCCCTCTTACCAAGGGTTTAATTGCTCATTTGTTTCACCCACAGGAGAAAAATTCCTTCTTCTCTTCCTTCTCTGGAAATCTTGCAATGTTCTATGTTTCTTTTTCTCTTCTCATTTTTTCTTTTTTATTGATATATATTATATCTTCATATACCTGGTAATCATCCAAAGTGTACAATCAGTGATTCAAAGCATCGTCATATGGCTGTGTATTTATCATCACAATTAACTTTTTTTTTGTAAAAAAATAACATATATACAAAAAGCAATAAATTTCAAAATGCATCACAACAGTTAGTTGTAGAACAGATTTCAGAGTTTGGTATAGATTATAGTTCCACAATTTTAAGTTTTTACTTCTAGCTACTCTAAGATACTGGAATCTAAAAGAAATATCAGTATGATGATTCAGCAATCATACTAGCTTGTTAAACCCTACCTTCCCTGTATAATTCCACCATCACCTTTGATCTTTATCCCACTCGTTAGGGATGTTTGGGCTATGCCTTGTCTAATTTTTCATGTTGGAAAGGCCTATCGATACCATGGGATAGGGGGATAGAACTAGTTGATGTTCTGGAGAGGCTGGCCTCTCTGCATTTCAGGACTTATCTTGTCCAGGGACCCATCTGGAGGTTGTAGATTTCTGGAAAGTTACCCGAGTGCGTGGAATCTTTGTAGAATCTTATATAATACCCTAGTTGTTCTTCAGGATTGGCTGGAATGGTTTTGTTTGGGGTTTAGCAAGCTATGATACATAACAATGTCTGATGCTTGTATAAAAGTGACCTCTAGAGTAGCCTCTTGATTCTATATGAACTCTCTCAGCCACATACATTGTTTGTTGCACTTCTTTTCTCCCTTTTGGTCAGGGTGGCATTGTTGTTCTCTCAGTGCCGGGGCCAGGCTCATCCCTGAGACTCATCTCCCACACTGCCAGAGAGACATTCACCCCTGGATGCCATACCCCACATAGCAGGGAAGGCAGTGTTTTCACTTGCAGAGTTGGGTTTCACTTCCAGAGTTGGGCAAGAGAGAGACAGAGAGACAGAGACACAGAGAGAGAGAGAGAGACTACATTTGAGCAACAAAAGAGGTCCTAAGTAACTCTTAGGCATACTAATAGGTAGGCTAAGCTTCTGCACTACATACATAAGTTTCATGAGAACAAGCTTTAAAATCAAGTGCTTGGCCTATTGTTTTGGTCATCCTTAATGTTTGACACAGTATCAGGGATTTCCCCATGGTAAAATTTAGCAGTTCCATATTGTTCCCTCAAGGGACTTTGCCAATACTTTTTGATTATCTGCTTGATATACTCTGGAATGTATCCAGACATTACAGTAAGCTGTACAGGATTAAAGGACCTCATTCTTATTCTGGGCTCTATGTTTGAATTGTTTAAATGATCTATCTCTGCAGGTTAAGTTAGGTTATGTGCTACCATAAATTTAGGTTCTGGGCAAAATAAAACTTCCTTCCTTTGGTCTCAAAGAGTAGATGAGGTTCTAAAATACAGAGAATTTCTTGTAAATTGTAAATACCCTTCTGATTTTGGTGATTCTTTTTTACTTTTTCTTTGATTCAGCATTTGTAGAATCCTTTTCCAGTCTATTTTATTCCAGGGTTCCAAGCAAGGGGGATTTATCCTTTTATTATTTGATTCTGAGTAGAGACTTTATCAGCAAATGTATTACATCACCATGTTGATGATTTTGCTGTTCACTGTTATTTATTGCAAATATTTTCTGTTTATTTGTGATTTATTCTTTGTAGCATGGTGTGGTGCTTTAGAATTATGTACCCCAGAAAACTTTGTTCAAACTTTAATCCAAGGTGCATGGGTCATTCATTTTGTAGAATGCTCGCCTTCCATTTGGAAGGCTCAAGTTCAATTCACGGACCATGCACTACACCCTACAAAGGAGAAAACAACAACCAAAAAACCACCTTAATCCATTTCTCTGGTCCTGAACCCATTGTAAATAGGTCATTTGATGAGGTTACTTCAGTTGATATATGCACCAACTGAATCAGGATTGGATCTTAATCATTATTACTGGAGACCTTACAGAGATGCCCTAGAAAGAGAAACCACAGAGACCAGCCAGAAACTAGAAGTCAGTGGAACCCTTAGAAGAGAAGAAGATGCTTACATGTGAATTACCTTATGACAGAAAAAACATAAGCCAGCCCCAGCCCCAGCGTGCCACATTCTTTGGGAAGAAAATATTACCTTGCTGATGCCTCAGTTTTAGACTTCTCCTAGCTTCAAAACTGTGAGCCAGTAGTGTCCCATTGTTTAAGCCAACCCATTGTATGTTTTTTGTATTAGCATCTGGGGAACTAAGTCACATGGATTATTCTGAAGTTTAAATTCCAGATGTTTGGAATTTTTATATATCTTACTGTTACTGATTTTTACTTCAGTTTTATTTGATCAGATAATATACGCTATGTTTTCAGTCCTTTTAATCTTGGTGAACTTATCATGTCAGTTTGAAAAGAATGTATATTCTGCTGTTGTTGAGTGTTGTGTTCTATTGACATTAATAAGGCCATGGTGCTTGATATTATTCAGATCTGCAGCGTCTTAGCTATTTGTCTTGTTATTTTGTCAGTTTTTAAGTGGGTGTTAAATCTCCTAGTATGTTTGTGGAATTATCTCTTTCTACCTGTAATTCTGTCATTTTTTGTTTCGTATATTTTGAAGCTGTTATTAGGTACAAACACATTTATGATGTTTGGTCTTCCTGTTGAATTGAACCTTTCATCATTGTGAAACATTCCTCCTAATTTTTGGTAATACTGTTTGTGTTCTGGTTGATTTTATCTGATGTTAATATATCCATTTCTTCCTTTATTTTAAAATATATTATTCCAGTAATGTACCTAAAATGTTAAATTTTCCATGTTAACTATTTTTAATTGTACAATACAGTGCATTAGTTACATTTACAATGTTGTGCTACCATCCATTACCAGAACTTTTTTGTTACTCCGAGCAGAAACTCTGTACCCATTTGAGCAATAACTACCCATTCTCTTATCCTCCTAGCCTTTGGTAACCTCTGAATATTCTAGATATTTCACATAAATGGAATCATTTATCCTTTTATGTCTAGCATTTTTGCTTAGCATAATGTTTTTTAATTTTAGGAGTATACTTATTCGTCTTAGAACAGGATTCTCCTGTGGGTTTTTATTGTTTCAGTGACTAATATTAAAGAGTTGTTAATTTTCAAGAGATACAGCCTTAAAGAATAGAGTAAAAATTAAGAATGACAGTTTGTTTAGATTATTTGAATCTTAACTCTGTGTCTAATCAAATTATTAGAAAGCTGTACACTTGGACGTTATTTCTTTTAGCTGTTTTCAAGAACTAACCTGACTCAGAAAGCTCAAGAGACAGTTGACAAAAGATGCCCAATTGGCACAAGCCAAAATGAACAGTTAAGCCTTTAATCATTTACTATGATAAAGAAGCAGGAGGTTAAACTGAAGAAGGTACCAGCTCCCACTATGTTCCACTTCCCACCATGGAACTACCTGCTACACTGTGGTCAGTTGGGCCAGTGCAGAGTTGGGGAGATCTTACTGCTGAGGAAGCCACGAATAAAAGGCTTCTGCAGTTTTTTGAAACTGGGGCAAGGAGAGGGACAGGGAGAGTGCTAGGTATAGAAAAGTACTGAGTACTAAGTCAGGTAGAAAGCAAAATGTCATCAAGGTCTTCCCTATCCCTTTGATAGCAGAGATTTAAGGGGCATCTGAGGAAGGCTTCAGTTCAAACCCCCCAATATGTAGGTAGCTGAATTAGGTTTGCAGATGTTTGTAAAAGTATAACTGCTTGGGGACCCTGAGTTCTTGACTGCAATGACTTCCGCTGTCTTCATAGACTGTAATGCTCTGTTGTGGCAAGGGCAGCTTTCCCCTGTGAGGCCAGGTTAAGCCTTTGTTTATAATTGCCTATGGTCAGGCCCAGCAAATCACACTTAGTGTTTTGACCAGGAGCTGGATTCCTCACCTTTTTGCAGAAAAACTTGTTAGAAGTGCAGTCTAATATTATGGGATATTGTATCGATAGCCATTAGTGTAAGGGACTGCCATATAGATTCTTTTGGTAATATTATGCTTTAGCTTTGTCACTGTTAATTATTTAAAAAATCAGGTACAAATTCCTCTTCTAGTATTTCACTAGATAACATGACTCTTCTGGTAGTCTAATATGTTACTTTCAATTAGATGATGATTGCTTTTTAACATTGTATTTCCCTTTTTCTTTATCTTCTAGGAAGCTCATAAATAAGTTTTTTTGTCAATGGCAATTAGTTCTCTTATCCCTTTCTCTTTCTCTATTTTCTATTTACCATTGTTTTGGTAGTTATAATTTCATTGCTTCTGCGTGTTTTTTTTCTTTTTAAATTGACACTCTCAAGTCTAAGTTGAAAATAGGTGAATATACATAATAAAACAAATAAAGTATTGCTTGGTAGAGTTTTAGATCTTATGTGGCTGCTCTTTTTTTCCTGCTTCATACTCACTATCATTTTTTTCTTATGTGATAGACTTCTCTTAACCATGATGTGAATTATTTATTTCATGGCTTATCCATAATAAATTATTTGTTCAAGATATACTTTATCTTGTCACTCTTTATGCTTTTGATTCCTCAGAGTTTTAATTTGTTTATTTTAATATTAACTCAAGGCAGACCATTAAGAATGTACTCTATGCAGATAATTTTCTTGAAAAACTTTCATACAGCCGAGTTTTAAAATTAATTTTTAACTATATAGAACTATGGTGCTGTTATCTAAAGCACATCAATGAGAGTATGTTTTATTAGGAAATTATGTTGAAATTAGACAAAATTATATGAATTTCGGGTTTAATTTATCAGTGCTCGTCTTTGGGAATGCATCTTTGTCTAATTTAATACTCTAATGATTGTGCAATGTTAATATCAATTTTGTCAAACTAATTTTTAATATTAATTTGACAAAACTGATATTATATTGTTAGTATTTGTTAAGTTTAACTCATAGTTAGTTATATAGGCAAACTCTTCTAAAATTTTTATTAGTTGGTTCTGTGTTCTTGGCTTCATGAAGTCTAAATGTCTAAGATAGATGAGGGGTGCTCAGGTTTTATCATTTCTCCTTTCAAAGGACAGACCTATGAATATTTCATAAATAGTGTTAATGTTCACATATGTATTAGTCTGGCATCTCCAGAAAAACAGAACTGACAAGAGAGAGGGAGAGGGAGATAAAATATTTTTAGCTTTATTAAAGAAATTGGCTCACATGACCATGGGGATTGGCAAGTCTGAATTCCATAGGGCAGGCTGCAAGTCTGGAACTCAATGGTGATGTTGAATTCCCCAGGAGAATCTGACTGACTGAAGGAGAGATGGTAATTTGTCTTTCTAACTGGTGAAATAGTTTTCCCTGTAAGGCTGCCAAGTAATTGAATGAGGAGTTTCCTTTCAATTCCTTGCTGGAGACAGTCTCTTTTGTTGATTGTAGATGAAATCAGTGATAGATACAGTCAACTAACTAATGATTTAAAGCCACGAAATAACATCACATTCACAATCAGCCTAGGATTTGCATGACCAAGTAACTAAACACCATAACCCAGCCAAACTGACACATGAAATTAACCATAAAGACATGATTGAATTTTTTGTTTGGTGTAGCAGTATTTGTCTTTGCTATTTATAATAAAGGTTAAAATTTGATAGTTTTTATCAAATGTAAATTTAATAATATTTCAATACAATAAAAACTCCGAATTAAACAATGCAACACATTTTGGAAATATTTAATGTAGTGTGTCTGCTAGTTTCATAAATTCATTCTTGTGGACATAATTGTTTCCCAGAATTTGTGCTTATCAACTTAGATATTTTTTACTCTATTCCACTTTTTAAAAAATGTTGATCGTGATGACTAAATGAATGTTATTAGCACATTAATAAATTGTGGTCTGTAGTTTAAATATATTACCCAGCAGAAATTCTTGCTGTGTGTATCTGGAGACATATTTATAATTGTTCACAGCAGTATTGTTTATATACCTCTTCCCTCCAAAAATGGGAAACTGAAATACAAATTGACAGGGCATGGATAAATATAGTATATTTATGTAATGGGATACTACTATATGCCAAGGTGATTGAGCTAAATTCCATCCATCAGTATGGATGAATTTAGGAACATAATATTGAGCAAAAATAGCAAGCCACAGAATATGTGTAATATAACTTAATTTATATAAAATTTTAAAATATACTCAATTATAAAATATATGAAATAGGTATATATGTGTCTTGAAAGAAAAGGAAAGGAAGAATGAGAACCAGAGTTTCAGTACAATTGTTCCCCTGAAGTGGGTAGAAAGTGTTAGAAGATCAGGGGATGTACCTCAGAGTTGTGGGTTTCTTCACTGGTTGGTAGTGGCTACTAGACTCCTTTCATTTCTTTATACCTTATGTATACCACACGTTATTTTGTATGTATTCTGTGTTTAAGTGTTTAAATTTTTTAAGTAGAAGTAAGACAAAATCAACATTTAATATTACAGCTTTAAAAAATTTGAACATAAGAGATATCCTCATTTTATTCTTCAAACTCAGCAGTCTTTCATTCTGTCCTTGAATCTTACCATAATCTTTACTTTATATCCAAGTCCTTTGGAGAGGGTTTGATAAGAAGTAAATACAGCAGTGCAAGATAAATTGAAATGTAGAGGTCAGATGAGCATCAGTTATAAGTGGAATATGAAATAAAGATCAGGAGCCCGTACTGTGTATTTCTGTCACTAGGTTTCTGCTTCTTTATTTGCAGAAAGGTGAGGTTTGGGGGAAGTTTTTTGTTAAGACTGAGTTTCAAGACTTCAAATTAGTGTATCAGACAAAAAGTGCTTAATAAATATTAGATAGAGGAATGGGAATGTTGACAGAATTTGCAGAAGCTTAGAAAAGGGGATAGATAGCATCAGGATATGGATTTTGGCTTTAGCTGTTAGTTCGAGAGAGCAGCAGAGAATCAAAGTGGAAATATTGTATATAAAATTGGAAATGTGGTATTGGTGGCTGAGAGATAGTCAGGGCTGGATTATGGATTGGGGAGTCTTTCAGACAGAGGTGAGACTGAAAGCCAAGGCAGTGGGTAAATTTTCTGAGAAACAAGATAAAATAGGAAGCTAAGAAATGAGTAGTGGGTATATCCACCAACTAGGTATCCATTTGGAAATACCTGGCAGGTAAGAAGAATACTCAGTTAAAAATTATGGTAGTCTTGATTTTGTGAATATTCTTTTACAGAGCAAATTATCTTTAGTACTAAAACAAATTTTAAAATAATTTATGCCTTCATAAAACAGTGTAATCATTGCCTTAAAAATTCTTTAAAAATATTTTAATTTATTAAAAAATATTTTTCCAAGTGAGGCTCAAGTAAGAGGATAAATGATTCTTATTTTCACTATGTATGCATTTTCTTTGATTAGGGTATTTTGTAAATTTTTTTGTCCTGTTACACACCTGCCTTCTGACACTTTGCTTTGAATGTTGTTTAATATTTTTGGTGTCCATTTGCTGTGTGTGCTTCATATTGACTTGATAAATAGGCACCATACTTGCACATTGAATTTGAAAATCCATAGGCAAGTTAGAAGACATGGGAATTGTGATGGTAGAAGTTGTGATGAAAGCTATTTAATCCAAACTAACTATTAGCAATGAAAACTTGAATATTTTAAATATTGTTGTTTAGAATTACCAGACCCTCAATAATTTTAATTTTTTCCACAGAGAGAATTAGGACTAACACAGGAAATAAATGACCTTGTAAAAAGGAAGATTGCAAAAGATGAAGAAAATGCTTTCCTAAGGAATGAATTTAGTACCTTGCAGAAGAAATTTAAAGATAAAAGTCAAGAACTTAAGGTGTGTTAACTTGTGCTTAGTTTTTATAGACCATTGCTTTAAAGTCCTGCTTTAAGCTTTGTCAGACTTTGTGGCACAGAATGTGACAGCCTTGGAGAAAAAAATTGCCTTAGGCTTTACTGTATCATACAGTTTTCTCCTATGCAAAAACTCTGAGAAAGATGCTTTAAAGCTAAGACTCTAAGCTTTATAACTTTCAGATAAATAGTTAATGATGGAAATGGAGCTAAGAAAGTAGGAGTGTGAATATGTGGCTTCTTGTAATTAGATTCTGATGGGACTGACATTATTAATTGATAAAAACCAGGTCTGGGAGGATATGTCTGTGTGGGTCTCAAAAATAGCTGGGGACATCATCAAAGGCAGCTTGATCAATTAATGGGCTCTTTGCAAATGTGTACTCATCAAAGCTGTCATCCAGTGAAAAAATATGACCCATCCACCTGCATGAAAAGAGGCCAATAAAAGTACACAGGTGACCTTGGCCATCAAATATAGAAGAAGCTGCTGTGAGGATAAAACTGCACAATTTATATTTGCTGATTAGTTCTCACCTTTCTTTCTTCCTCTTTTTTTTTTTTTTTTTTGTTTATCGGCCCTTGTGGTACTGTTCTACAGGACACCAAGGAGTGTGTACAGAGTAAGGAAGAGCAAAACAGACTGGTTATAAAAAATCTGGAGGAGGAAAATAAGAAATTAAGTACACGCTGCGCTGACCTGCTAAATGACCTGGAGAAATTGAGGAAGCAGGAAGAACATTGGAGAAAAGAAAAATATACTGTTGATGCAAAAATAAAGGTATGCGGTGAGAATGGAATCCAGGCTACTAATTTGAACCTAACTTCATATAGGAAGTTTACTTCAAGTTATTTTCTTTAAATAACAAGTTATGTATTCAAACTTACCAGTGGGACTAGAATTAATTTATATTCCTTCACTTAAGACCCACAGCTTTTAAAAAATTGATGTTGCAAAGCAGGAAACTGACTTCAAATAGTTATTCTAAAATGTAATCATTAAAAAATAAAGGACATTGCATTTTGAAATAAAACATGATTTAAAAATATATGTTTAGAGCATGGGTTTTGAGTTTTTTGAATTACAGCTTAAATTTGTAATATTGTTAGAATTTATTGCAGTCTAGTATTAAGATCATATTTTCCAGGTCCTTTAAAAGTTAAGATGTCAATAAATGGAAAACATTTTTAAAATATTCAACTATAGTTCTCTCTTTTGCTTAAGAGGACCTTTTTCATAGTAAAGTTTTATTTATATATGTGATTTAGAATCTATGTTTACAATATTTTTACATCCCATTTGGTCAGTAGTTTTTTTAAATAGTGTGTTTTTGTGGCCTTCTGTTGTCCTGAAAATGGCTTTATTCATTTTATTTTAATTAATTTAAAGTTTTTCTTTCACCAGAGATTTTGTTGAAAATGACAGAAACAAATTTTAGTGCTAATGAATATGGCAGTCCCATTATATAGAAACACATAAAAAAACATTTAAGTAGGAATCTAAATTGATTTGAAAAGAAGTAAAACTGTCTCTGCAATTGATATGAAAATTGATTTTCCTGTATGGAGGAAATCCCAAAGAATTCACAACAGAAAAGTAATGGGGGTACCCCATCAACATGCAAAAATCACTTGTGTTTCTATACACCAGTAATAACCAATCTGAAAGGAAATAAAGAATACAGTTTTTGCAACAATAGAATCTACAAGAATACACCATCTAGGAGTAAATTTAACCGAGCATGTGAATGATTTCTTTTCTGTAAACTATAAAACATTGCTGAAAAAAATTAAAGGAGACCTAAATAAATGGGAAAACATCCCATATTCATGGATTGGAAGAGATAATATGGTTAAGATGTCAGGATCACCCACAGCAATCTAAATATTCAATTCGATTGTGACTAAAATACCAGCAGCCATTTTCTTTTTTCAAAAATGAAAAAGAACCAGTTATCAAATTCATGTGCACTTGCTAGAGGCCCTGAATAGCCAGAATAGTCTTGAAATAGAAGAAAAAAATTAGAGGATTCAGATCACTAATAGATATCAAAGTTTACAGCAAACCTAAAGTAATCAAGATACTGTGGTACTGGCATAAGGGGAGACAGTAGACCAATGGAATAGAATTAAGAGTCCAGAAATACAACCACAGATTTATGACCCATTGATTTTCAGCAAGGATGCCAGGTGTACTCAAGGGGAGAAAATAGTCCTTTATATATATTATACTGGGAAGACTGGATATCCACAACCAAAAGAATGAAATAGGACTCCTACCTCACATCATATACAAAAATTACCTCATGATGAAACAAAAACCAAAATATATGAGCTATGATCATAAAACTGTTAAAAGAAGTCATAGGGGAAAATCCTTAGGAGCCTAGATTTGGTAATATATTCTTTGATATGAGATCAAAAGCACCAACCACAAGAAAAGGAAAAAATAGATGAATAGAAGGAAAAATAGATAATTTTGTTGAAGTCAACAACTGGAATCCTTTAAAAGGGGGAACATTTTGGAGTTGCTTCAGAGCTGACAGGGAGACCTTTGGAGGTGCAGAAAGAAAACGCCCCTAGGAAACTTGTTTAAAACCAGATGCCATAGGACCAGCAGATGCCAGCCACGTGCCTTTCCAGCTGACAGAGGTGTTGTAGATGCCATTAGCCTTTCTTAAGTCAAGGTATTTCCTCTGATGCCTTAGTTTGGACAT
This sequence comes from Tamandua tetradactyla, assembly GCF_023851605.1. Taxonomy (NCBI): domain Eukaryota; kingdom Metazoa; phylum Chordata; class Mammalia; order Pilosa; family Myrmecophagidae; genus Tamandua; species Tamandua tetradactyla. The sequence continues at coordinate 79,968,505 of NC_135328.1, read as the reverse complement.
CTTTATGGCCTTAGAACTGTAAACTGTAAACTTAGTAAATCCCCTTCATAAAAGCCAACTCATTTCTTGTATATTGCATTCTGACAGCATTAACTAAAACAACCTAGTAATGAAACATCTGAAGAAGAAATTAAGAAAAAAATTCCATTATAATATCAATAAAATAAGTCAAATATCTAGGAATAAATTTAACCAAGCATGCAAAAGACATATATGAAAAACTACAAAATATTGTTGAAAGAAATTAAAGATTATTAAATAAATGGAAGTTTTTTGTGTGTTCATGATTAGAAAATAATATATTGTAAGGTATTGATACTGCCCAAAGCAATTTACAGATTCAGTGCAATCCCAGTTGTGGTGGTTTGGAGCTATGTACTTCGGAAAAATATGTTCTTAAACAATTCCTGTGAATGTGAACTCTTATAAATAGGATCTTCTGGTGAGGTTACTTCAGATAAGTTGTGGCCCAGGATGAGTCTTAATTCTATTACTGGAAGTCTTATAGGGAAGGAATAAAGCCACAGAGGGCACATCCAAAAGCCAAAAATAAAGAGAACCAGAAGAGAAGGGAGAGGCCCATAGAGACTGTCATGTGATAGAGGAGTCTAGGACCAAGGATCACCAGCATCCAGCCCCAGAATGCCAGTCTTTGAACAGAAAGCATCATCTTCCTGATGCCTTGATTTGGAATTCTCCTATCCTCAAAACTCATGAGCCTAAATTCTTATTGCTTAAGCCAGCCCATTGCATGGTATTTGCTTTAGCAACAAGGAAACTGTAAAACACCAGTCAGAACTCCACAGCTTTTTTATTTTGCAGAAATGAAAAAGGCATTCATCGAATTCATATGGAAGGATAAATGTCCCTGAATAGCTAAAACTATTTTGAATAGGGAAAACAAAGTTGGCAGACACACACTTCCAGATTTTAAAATGTTTTACAAGGCCCAGTAATCTAAACCATGTACATGGAATATCTTTCTATTTATTTAGGTCTGTAATTTTGTTCAGCAATGTTTTATTGCTTTCAGAGTAGAAGTCTTTCACATTCTTATTTAAATTTACTATAGTTATTTTATTCTTTTAGATGTTATTTTAAATATAATTACTTTCTTGATGTCCTTTTGATCATTGCTGATATATAAAAACACAAGTGATTTTTGTGCATTAATGGGGTACTCTTCTACTTTGAGGAATTTGTTTATTAGTTCTAGTAGTTTAATTGTGGAATCTTTGGTAATTTCTGCATATAGGACCAGGCTATCTGCAAATAGAGGTAGTTTTCCTTCTTCATTTCCAATTTGTATGACTTACTTTTTCTTGCCTAACTGCCCTGGCTGGTGCATCGAGCACATTTTGAGATTAATGTGATGATTGTAGTAATCCATGTCTTACTCCTTAATTTTCTGTCTTTCAGTATTTAATATAATGTTATCTGTAAGCTTTATGTATATGCCCTTCTTTATTATTTTGAAGATACTGTCTTCCACTCCTACTTTTCTGAGTGTTTTTTTAATCATTTAAGTGTGTCAGATTTGTCAAATGTCTTTTTTACATCAATTGAGACTTTCATGTGAGTTTCTTTTCATTCATTTTATTTCTGAGCATATTACCTTGATTTATTTTCTTATGATGAACCTCCCTTGCATTCCTGTGATTAATTCCACTTGATCATGGTATACTACTCTTTTAATATTCTGTTGGATTTTTTTCCCAGTAGGTTTTGAGAATTTTTACATCTATATTCCTAAGCGATGCTGCATTATATAGTTTTTCCTTTGGTATATGTATCTGCCTTTTATTTCAAAATAATGCTGGCATCATAGAATGGTTTAGGAAGTGTTCCTCCCTCTTATGTTTTTTTGGAAGTGTTTGAGAAGGATTGGTATCAGTTGTTCCTTCAATATTTGATAGAATTTGCCCTGATACCAAGTGGTCCTGGACTTTTCTTTGTTGGGAGGTTTTTGATTATCATTCAGTCTTTTTTCATAGTTCCATTGGTTGTTTTTTTTTTCCCTTTCTGGAATCAGTTAGGTAATTTAAATGTTTCTGGGAATTTGTCCATTTCATCTAGATTATCTCATTTGTTGGAAAATGATCATTTCTTATATATACTCATAAATCTTTTTACTTCTGTGAGATTGATATTAATATTCCCAATTTCAGGTTTGGCTTTAGTTTTTTACATCTTATCTCTTTTTTCTTTGCAAGTCCAGGTAACAGTTCATCAATTTTATTGACATTTTCAAATAATCAGGTTTTAGTTTAATTGATTCTCTATTACTTTTCTATTTTCTATTTCATTTATCTCTACTATAACATGTATTCTTTCTTTCCTTCTCCTTACTTTGGGTGCGTATACTCTTCTTTTTCTCATTCCTCAAGGTGTAATGTTAGGCTATTGGTTTGAGATCTTCTTTCTAAAATTTGATGTGTACCACTCTAAATTCCTCCCCTGAGAACTTTCTCTGCTACATATTATAAGTTCTGATATTTTGTGTTTTAATTTTCATTTGTCTTATAATATGTTCTAATTTCCCTTATTATTTCTTCTTTGACTCATTTGTTGTTGAAAACAATGTTTAATTTCTATGTATTTGTGAATTTCCTAGGTTTACTTCTGTTTTTTATTTCTAGATTCATTCTTTGGTGGCCTGAGAAGTTAGTTGTACGACCTCAATATTTTAAAATTTATTGGCAGTAATTTTGTGATCTAACATGTGGTCTGTTCTGGACAATGAACTATGTGTATTTGAGAACCATGTGTACTCTGCTGCTGTTGGTTGGGGTTGTTACATCTGGTATTGGTTTATAATGTTATTCAAGTACTCTGCTTTCTCACTGATCTTCTATCTAGTTATTTTATCCTTTATTAACAGTGGTGTTTTGACATCTCTAGCTGTTAACTGTGGTGAAGTCTGTTCCTTCCTTCAGTTCTGAGAATGTTTTCTTCAGTTTTTTTGCATCTATTATTTGCTACATTTATGTTTATAATTGCTATATCTGCTTAATAAATTGGCCCTCTTATTAATATATTATTTCCTTCTTTGTCTCTTTTAATAGTTTTTGTCTTAATTTTTAAGTATTTTTAGAGCCACCCCAGCTTTCTTTTGTTTACTAGCAAATGAGGAATGTTTTTTCCTCATTTCACTTTAACTTATTTGTGTTTTTGGAATTGAGGTATGACTCTTTTAAACAGTGTATGGTTGGGGCATGCTTTTTTCTCCCTTCTGCCAATCTCTCCTTTATTGGCATGTTCATTCCTTTTGCAATTATTGTTACTATTGACAAGATTGGATTCAGAACTGCCATTTTGTTATTTACATTTTATATGTGTATCTATGTCTATGTCTTTTTTGTTCTTTTCTTCCATTGCTGCCTCCTTTTTCATTAGATGTTTTCTGGTTCACCATTTTAATTCTCTTGTCTTTTCTTTTATTACAGATTTTTTTTTTTTGGCTTTTAAAAGGGAGAATTTATTCAGTTGCAAGTGTATAAGCAAGTCTATAAAAATGCCCAAATTAAGACAACAACAAGAGGTTCCATTCACTCAAGAAAAGCCGATGAAGTTCAGGACCTTTTTCAACAGGAAAGGCACATGGAAAGCATGGTGACATCTGCTAGCTTCCTCTTCAGGCTTCTTGCTTCATAAAGCTCCCCTAGGGGTGTTTCTTCATCACCAAAAGCCTCTGACTACTCTCGCTGGGTCACTTTCTCCAAAATGTTTCCTCCAGGAAACTAATCATAACCCAGTTGGAATGCGTGGAGTCACATCTCCCTCTAATCAAAGATTAATATCCACAATTGGGTGAGTTACATCCCCATGGAGATAATCTACTCAAGTTTCCAACCTATAGTACTGAATGGGGACTGAAAGAAATGATTGCTCCCAAAAGATTGAATCATATTAAACTGTGGCTTTTCTAGGGTGCATAATCCTTTCAAACCAGCACATTGCACCCTCTGGACCCTAAAATAGATGCATTTTTTCCATACACAAAATATATCCATTCTATCACAATATCAGAAATACTTAAACAATTTCAGTAACAATACAAATAGAATACAGGTGAAAAAGAGTACACAGTCTCATTAAAGTCAGATACAGGCATGGTCTGTTCTAAGGCAAAACTCTCTTCTGGCTCCGGACCTGTAAAACTCAGAACAAGTTATTTGCTGCCAGTATACAAAGGGGGAACAGTGATAGGGTGCGTGTTTCCATTTCCATATGGGGAAATTGGAAGGACACAGGGATCACTGAACCCAAGCCATTTCAAAAACCTGTAAGACAAAGTTCATTAGATTTCAATATCTGAGAGTCATTTATCTTTGGGGCTTTAGAAAGTGGCAGTCCCACCCTTTCCAAGGGCATATACAGCAGTTGGCCTTGCTCTGAATGCAAATTTGAGGATCATTGGGGAAACCACCTTTTTCTCTGATCTATCCTCTCCAAATATTGGGGCCATGCTTGGGCTCTCTGCCACCACTCAGGGCAAATGCTCAACCCCTCCATGGGATGGCAACCAGGTTCTGCGCAATCCACAAGGAACGTGCTCCACCTTCTCCAAGGCCTGAGTCAGCTCAACTCTCCCACTACAAGGAGGTGGAAGGCCCACCCTCTGCCTTCTGAGCAAATTCACCCTCTCTAAGGGCTTGGGTGGGTCTACTCTCCTGGCCCACGGTATCTTTTTTTTTTTATCCTGGAGGTTATTCTTTTTTTTTTTTTAATTAATTAAATAAAAAATAGAAATTAACACAACAGTTAGAAATCATTCCATTCTACATATGCAATCAGTAATTCTTAACATCATCACATAGATGCATGATCATCATTTCTTAGTACATTTGCATCGATTTAGGAAAAGAACTAGCAAAACAACAGAAAAAGATATAGAATGTTAATATAGAGAAAAAAATAAAAATAATAATAATAAAAAAAGAAAAAAGACACAAACAAACAAAAAACAAAACTATAGCTCAGATGCAGCTTCATTCAGTGTTTTAACATAATTACATTACAATTAGGTATTATTGTGCTGTCCATTTTTGAGTATCTAGTCCTGTTGCACAGTCTGTATCCCTTCAGCTCCAATTACCCATTATCTTACCCTGTTTCTTACTCCTGCTGGTCTCTGTTACCAATGACATATTCCAAGTTTATTCTCGAATGTCGGTTCACATCAATGGGACCATACAGTATTTGTCCTTTAGTTTTTGGCTAGACTCACTCAGCATAATGTTCTCTAGGTCCATCCATGTTATTACATGCTTCATAAGTTTATTCTGTCTTAAAGCTGCATAATATTCCATTGTATGCATATACCACAGTTTGTTTAGCCACTCGTCTGTTGATGGACATTTTGGCTGTTTCCATCTCTTTGCAATTGTAAATAACACTGCTATAAACATTGGTGTGCAAATGTCCGTTTGTGTCTTTGCCCTTAAGTCCTTTGAGTAGATACCTAGCAATGGTATTGCTGGGTCGTATGGCAATTCTATATTCAGTTTTTTGAGGAACCGCCAAACTGCCTTCCACAGTGGTTGCACCGTTTGACATTCCCACCAACAGTGGATAAGTGTACCTCTTTCTCTGCATCCTCTCCAGCACTTGTCATTTTCTGTTTTGTTGATAATGGCCATTCTGGTGGGTGTGAGATGATATCTCATTGTGGTTTTGATTTGCATTTCTCTAATGGCCAGGGACATTGAGCATCTCTTCTTGTGCCTTTTGGCCATTTGTATTTCCTCTTCTGAGAAGTGTCTGTTCAAGTCTTTTTCCCATTTTGTAATTGGGTTGGCTGTCTTTTGGTTGTTAAGTTGAACAATCTCTTTATAAATTCTGAATACTAAACCTTTATCTGATATGTCATTTCCAAATATTGTCTCCCATTGTGTGGGCTGTCTTTCTACTTTCTTGATGAAGTTCTTTGATGCACAAAAGTATTACAGATTTTTAAAGTTATTTTCTTAGTGTTTGCTCTGGGTATATAAGTAACATCTTAATTTTAAAAAGTCTAGTTTGGATTAATACCAGCTTAATTTTGTTGGTACATTAAAGCCTTTCTCCTGTAAACCTTTGTTTCCCTCCTACTCCTTATGCTGTTATTTGCACAGCTTTCATCTTTAATACATTTTGTGCTCATCAACACACATTTATAATTATTGCTTTATGCAATTATTTTTTAAAGCCTGGCAAAAAGATTTACATGTAAGATACATTTATGCTTTTATAAAATTACCTGTGTAGCTACTTTTATGGTGCTCTTTATTTCTTCATATGTGTTTGAGTTACTATCTAGTGAAGTTTCATTTTAACTTGAATCACTCCTTTTAGCTTTTCTTATAAAGTAGGTCTAGTGATAATGAACTCCTTCAAGATTTGCTTATCTAGGAATATCATCATTTCTCAAGCCCTGCTGGTTGAATTTGCTTCTAAGTGTTTTATTAGTATGGATGCTGTTATTAATGGAATTTGTTTCTTAATTTCCTTTTCTGATTGTTTATTATTGGCTATAAATACAACTGACTTTTTTTTTTTTTTTTTTACTATTTTGTTGCCGCCCTCTTTCTCCTTTGCTCTACAACTGATTTCTGAGTACCAATTTTATATCATGCTGAATATCTGAATTCATTTGACTCCAAGGGAAGGATATAATATTTGTTGTCAACAGGATATCAACTATGTCCACTTGAAGAGTTTGTTTTTGTCTGTATCATTAGTTATTTATTCATTCTAGTTTAAGGAAATCAACAGATAATTGGTGCTGTGGTCTCCCTTGGAACCCTTCACAGTTCTTTAGAGGATTGTATTCTAAGGCTCAATATAGCTAGATTAGGTTAATCCTGTCCCTTAAACTCCAAAGTGAAGGTTATGATTCTAAACTCTTTCAAGTGAAAAGACATCATTTGTCTTAATTAAATGTAGTTTCTGCTACTGAAATACAGAAAAAATCTTACAAGAGATAGTCACCTAAATATCCTCTCAGATGTAGAGGTTGTTAATGATGAGGAGGACTGACAATTCTGTCAATCATCATAGAGTCATAGAAACAAAATGTCAAATTTAAAAAATGCTTCAAAAGCCAAGGAAGTGGGTGCTTTATTTAGATTGTTTCTATAGGGAATACCCCGATAGGAGTATCTCTCAAAATTTGGGGAATTAAAGTGGTTCTTTTAAGGGAAAGAAACAAAAGCACCATAGCATCCACTACCAGTTTGTTGAGTTTGGTTAGTCAAGTATTAGAATCTTGCGGGAAGGAGTCATTTTTCTTTCTCATTTAGTCTGTTTTAGTCCATTGCGGATTTATTGACTCAGAGAAAGTATAATGGGAAAAGATATGCTCAAGTCCTAATCTCCAGTACTGTGGGTATGAATTCATTTGTAAATAGCTTTGTTGAAGATCTTTTTTAAGTGAGGTAAAATTGAATCAGGATGAATCTTAATCCGATATGACTGAAGTCCTTATAAACAATAAGAGTGAAGAGGAGACGGATGGCCATGTGAGGGGGGCATATATTAGTTATGGATTGCTGGCTAGCAACCACCAGAATGCTATAAATCTCAGTGAAAGTCTGACCTGCAGAAACATGGATTTAGACTTCTAGCTTTCAAAACTCAGACACAGTAAATTCCTTTTGTAATTTTTATAGCATTCCTTGAAAGCTAGCACAGGGGGAATTTAGAGGAAGTGGGTTAGTCTCTTATTACCTGGAAGCGATGGGATATATGTTGGTATGAGGTCAGAGGAAAAAAAAAAAATTACTGATCACATTTGACAAAGATTTACTCAATACACACTATGTGACTGGCAGTACATAGTGACTAAGAAACAATAGTTTAATTCATCCGTGTTTTCATGGCATTTATATTCTATATTCTTATATTCTATATGCTTATATTCTGTCAATATTTTCTTCAGTTTTTTTTTGCATCTATTGTTTGGTGCATTTATGCTTATAATTGTCATAGGATATACAATAAACAGATAGGCAACTTAAAAATTAGGTATGTGACATGGTGAAAATTGCTACGAAGAGAAAATTGGAAAGAAGGATAGGGTATGTTTGGCCTAGGTCAGGTGGATTTCTTTTTGATCGGGGTAGTACCAGTACCATATATTGAATAACCTAGTCTTTCCTCAAAGGTCTTTAAGGGTACTTCCAATCTGGATTTTATTTTGTGTTTCTGTGGTCTACTATTTGCTTATCCCTATTCCAGGACCACATTTTTCAATTTTTAAAGCTTGTTAAAAATTTTTATATCTGATTGGAAGAGTTCCTGTCATTTGTTCTTTTTCTTCAAAATAGTCTTGGTTATATGTGGCTTATTGCTCCTTATTAATTTTAGCACCAGCTTACTAAGATCGATAAAAATCATTACAGTATTTATTATAACTGCATTGTATTTGTAGATAAATTTGGAAAGAATTGGGGCACGTGAACATAGCATCTCTCTTTAGGTTGTATTTAATATTTTTCAGTAAGGTCATAGAATTATCTTGCATGCTGCTTTTAAGATTGTTTTCTAGTTAATTTGTGTTTCTTGTTGCTATTGTAAATGTTTATGTAGAAAAATAGTTGAGTTATTTTTTTTATTCTGCAGTCATGCTAAATCTATTTAGTTCTAATGTTTGTATTTTCTTTGTGAGGAATCAGATGACATCCAATAACAAGAGTGTACTTTTTTCCTTAGCAATATTTGTATCTTCAATTTTGTTTTTCTTTCTATTATATTGGCTAACATCCCCAGGACATCCTTTATTAAAACAATGCTAGTGGGTATCTTCAATTTGTTACTGATATTTTAGGAATATTTCACCATAAATTGTGATGTTTCTTAATGTTTTTGATGTAACTATTATCAATTAAGAAATTTATACCATTTACATGTATTGTTGGTAGCTTTCTTTTTGATCATCATGAAAAGGTGTTGTAGGAATTTTTTCCCCTGTAACCTTTTATTTTGGTGAATTATGTTAGTACATTTTCTAATGTTAAACCATCCTTGCATTTCTAGAACTCAAATAATCTCAATAATAAAATCTTTTCTTCAACACTAATAGCTTATTTGTGATTTTTGCATCTATGTTCTTAAGTGAGCTTGCCGTAAAATTTTTCCTTCAACTCCTGCCCTTTTCTGATTTGGATAAAAGGTCATGTAAATTTCATAAAATGAGTTGGGAGCACTCTGTATTTTTCTTTCCTCTATAACATTTTTCAGTAGGGCTCTGGTTGTTCGTTTCTTAAGATTTTCACAGACCTTTCTCATAAACCTTTAGAATCTAGCAGGGTCTTGTTGTGAATAGATTTTAAATACCTGGCTCAAATTATTGGTATTTGTTAAATTTGTTTATCTTTTTGAAATTTTCTATTTCTTTTTCTGCTTCTTTTGGAATTTTTAAATTTTGAATGAGTAATATAATCACATGCTTCATATCAAACATTATACAGTGGATAATGGTGAAAAATTTCACTTTGATTCTCTCTACTCCTAGGACCAAGGGGCCTTCCTTCAGAGAGGAGGTATATTTTTATCTTCTGGCAAGTACCTTGGGAAGATGCTTTTTATGGGGCTACTGTAGGCCAGGACCCAGATTTGGGATTCCCTGCCTCCCCAAAAATGAAAATCCAGGTTGGAATTCTACACGAGATCTGCCTTTAAGACCACATGAATTCAGGGATAGCTTTCTCCTTTCTTTTCTTCTGTTTTTTACTTAGTAGTACTGATAGTTTTGTCATTTATTCTTTATTGTGTTTAAAAAAATGTTTTGTCTAGGTTTTAAAGCTTATTGGAAAGCTTGTTCTAACTTATTCTAGTATTTTCTAATGATATAAAAACATCTACTCTACCTGTCTGAAGTAGACATCTGAGTTTCTGTTCTCAAACTCATGCCTTCTCTAGCATGTCTTGTTATGGTTTATTGTACTACTTTTCACCTATTTGCTTGGGCCACATCCCTAGGGAGACCTTTAAAGGACTTTTTCTCTGCTATTCCATAGATAATTTATCAACATGTCCTGTGATTTCTGCTTTTACAATATATCCCAAATCTGAGTATTCAGTGTGGTACTCTTTTTACCACCTCTTCTGATGTTACTTGTCAAGCCACTATCAGGCCTTATTTGGATTTTTGTAGTAACTTTTTAGTTTGGCTCCCAATTCTATTCTTGCTACCAACTGTCATTTTCCACTTGGCATCCTTGTTTTTCTGTATTTGTTTCATAATATTTACCTATTTTAGGATGTTAAATATATTTATTTTAAAGTCATTTTCAGATGTTCCTAATATTTGCATTTTACTAGGATGTATTTGTCTCCTTATAATTCATGTCATTGACTCTCTTGTTGAGAGAGGTTCATTTTGAGTTGGAATGTTTTCTTGGTTCCTTCCCCTACTCTAATGTGCATGTGTCTCTGTTAAGCAGTTTTGAGGTCTTTGGCTTTCTTGCATTCCCTAGTCTGGAAATAAGCCTTTTAGTAATCTGATTGGCGACTCTTGTCCCTTGCTGATATTTGGTATGTTAGTTTGAATACTTGAGGCAGTGGGCAGCTTTGCCAATATTTTAATCTTTAAAATATCACTCTGGTAAATGGGGTGGGAAGCTTGGTGAGAATCGTTTTGTAATGTTTGACATAAAGCCTAGTCCCTACTTTTGAAATAGTGAATGCATAGTTTTTGTGATCATTTAATTTTCTATGAAAAAAATTAAACTAATTTTATAATCTATTTTTAGGTAATATATGTTTAAACAATATAATATCAATTTTTTCTTTTCTTTTTTTTTGCTCGGGCAGGCACTGGGACTTGAACCCCAGTCTCCGGCATGGCAGATGAGAATTCTGCCTGCTGAGCCACCGTGGTCCACCCTATAGTATCAATTTTGTAAATTGTTTTAGAAAGAAAAAAAATTTAGAGAATGGTCAGTAGGAAATGGCTAACTTTGAAGAACTTCAGGTGAAATTTCACCAATATCAGGAGAACTCAGTAAATGATTTGAGTCTGAAACCTTGAAAGTTGAAGATAAGTTTGTAATACTGTCTTATTTTTTCCTGACTGAATCAGTGTTTGTGTTTAAAGTAGAGGAAATGGAAATAATGATATATCTGTTTTTCATTGCACAATAATTTATTGTATTTTTTATTTTAATAATTTTATTGTAAAAACTTAACATACAAACATTCCACACATGGTGTACAATCAGTGGTTCACAGTATCATCACATAGTTATGTATTCATCACCATAATCATTTTTTTGAACACTTGCATCACTCCAGCAAAAGAAATAAAAAAAGAAAGAGAAAACCCATACATACCATGTCTTTTACCTCACCCTCTCATTGACCACTAGTATTTCAATCTACTCAATTTATTTGAAGCTATTGTTAATGAACTATAATTTTAATAAAACATTCTATACAGATTTTCAAGTCAGTTTCTAACATTTCATGCTAGGAAGCCATAATCCTTTTTTTAAAATATTTTTTTCAGAAATAATCTATGCCTTGTATAAAAGTTATTGTTCACACTAATTTTTAAAAATTAAATGAGAACATCTATTTAAAACACAGCAAGTTTTTTCTGTCATCCTGTAGAATAGTTAAATTTAACAGACACTTTTTATTACATTGATATTTATTATGTTTGATTGTGATATGTGTTCCAATTTTAGACCTTTGAAGACAGTTTAATTGAAGCAAGAAAAGAAATTGAAGTATCACAGAGTAAATATAATGCCCTGTCATTACAGTTGAATAATAAACAGACTGAACTTATACAGAAGGATATGGATATTACCCTGGTCAGGTAAGTGTATTCAATTTTTAGTTTAACATTGTAAGAATTTCATTAGTTATTCAGAATGGTACCATTTGTGTTTATTATAAAGACTCCAAAATAATGGTACGTTTTCTGCTGCTACATATATTTGTGCATTGGAAATACTAAGAATTATATATACCAGTGTGGGAACAGTTACTCAGTAGAATCAGGAGTATTGATAGGATTGGGGAGCATGGTCAAAAAAGTGCCCTTGTGTTTCAATATTTAACAAAGATCGTGCATTCTTTTGTTGTTTACTTCCAAAATTCCTAATCATGTGTTCCATAATATTCATTATTGTTATAAGGTCTATAGAAACTCAGAAACACAATTTTGACTTTTTGTTTTATTTTATAGTTTCATTTGTGAAATATTATTTATATATCAACAAAGTTTTATAGTACTCAGTTTTTGAAGAAATGAGCACAATGCTCTTGTATTTTTAAGTGTTTTGAAAGACTTTTAAACTACTTGTTAATTTATTTTATAATTATCAGAAAATAGTTTTTTTTTTTTTTTTTTTTTAACATGGGCAGGCACCGGGAAACGAACCTGGGTCCTTGGGCTTGGCAGGCAAGCATTCTTACCTGCTGAGCCACTGTGGCCCACCCAGAAAATAGTTTTAAAGAGAATAAAGCAGGACAGAATGTTTGCTTTGTTAACAGATTAATATATGTTTATTTTTTGGTGGCATCAGAGGATGGGATAGAAAGTGTGCTTATAGAGGTTATGATTTACTTTGTGGGATTGATTTTAATCAATTTAATTAAAAAACTCTCAGTGTAATATGGCGGCAGTCAACTGCCATTTTGGTGCACATTGATAGAGTTCTCTTTTGGTAAAACTTGGTTGTGAATTATATTTCACTTTAGTGGGTATGGATATGGGAGTCTATTTAGTATTATATGGAGGCACTTTTCCCATTGGGTAAAATATAGTTTTGCAAATTTAAATATGCCACTGTGAATTTAATTTTGGATAAGAGACCAGTCTAGTTTGCTAGATGCTGGAATGCAATATGCCAAAAACAGAATGGCTTTTAAAAAGGGGAATTTAATAAGTTGCTAGTTTACAGTTCTAAAGCTGAGACAATGTCCCAATTAAAGCAAGTCTATAGAAATGTCCAATCAGAGGTATCCAGGGAAAGACACCTTGGTTCAGGAAGGCCAATGAAGTTCAGGGTTTCTCTCTTATCTGAGAAGGCGCATGGTGAGCACAGTCACGGTTTCTCCCTCAGTTGGAAGAGCACATGGCGGGCACATGGCGAACACAGCGTCATCTGCTAGCTTTCTCTCATGGCTTCCTGTTTCATGAAGCTCCCCAGGAGGCGTCTTTCTTCTTCATCTCCAAAGCGCTGGCTGATGGACTCTAGATTTCATGGTGCTGCAGCATTCTCTGCTCTCTGAATCTCCCATTTCCCAAAATGTTTCCTCTTTTATAGGACTTCAGAAACTAATCAAGACCCACCCAAATGGGTGGAGACATACATCACCTAATCCAGCTTAACAACCACTCTTGATTGGGTTACATCTCCAGGGAGAAGATCTAATTACAGATTCAAACATACGTTATTGAATAGGGATTATTCTGCATTACCAAATGGGGTTTTGATTAAAACATGGCTTTTCTAGGGTCCATACATCGTTTCAAACCAGCACAGAGACTTTTTAACTTCATTGAAGCTCACAAAATTAAAATAAACTAGAATTTTATCAGATTCATTGTATCACAATTAGGGAAACTTCTTAAGGTGCTGAAGATGAGTATAAATTTTATAGGTGATAGATTTATTGGTTATTAATTGGTGGTATTATTTTTTAAGCCAAAGCCCACAGAGCAATTCTAGATAAGAATAGAATCTTAGATTTAGAAAAAGACAGTACCATTCCTGGACCAGAAGGGCAAGGAAAGGAGCTATTTCCGAACTTCAGTGAAAAGTATAAACCTGAGAGGGAGGCTGCCTAATGAAAGCAGTGGCTTTAAATAGAGGAATATAGTCACTGCCAAACTGTGATTCAACAGATAGGGGGCCAGGGAAATTAATATGCAGATTTCTTTTCTTTTTATGCTCTTGTCTCCTACCACAGTTCAAATTCAGTCAGATTCAGAGGACAAGGACAAGGAAAGGTAATTGTTACTTTCCTATAGGCTGGCCTCTCAGGGAACAGAGTAGGTAGAGATGATGATGAATGGTTAAGAGAATATATATACATTCTCCCTTATTGCTCTTTTTTTAAAGCTTTCCTGGGTATTATTGCTTATTAATTTTTCTGTCTTAATTCTTGATTGGTATTTTTATTAGAACATCAAATTTACAGGGAATCCTAAGGACAATTGATATCCATGTCCTGTCTTCCTGTTCCACAGTGTCGTAGTATGGAGTCCCATTCCATTTATTTACCTTGGTGTCCTTTTTAAGTGTTTTAAGTTGTTCCTCTTATAAGTTTTGGACATTTTTTGTTATATTTGCTCCCAGCTATTTCATGTTTAGTTTGTTGCTGTTTTAAATGAGACCTTTCCTTTCATATTGGTTCCAACTGATTTTCTCTCTCTCTCACTTATCGTTTTTACTGTACATGTTTTAATGTGCTGTAATCTGTATATAAAGTGTTAACAATTACTCTGTTTTTGATTTGGATTGGGTTTTTTACTTTTTTCTGGTAATCTTTTTCCTGAATTCTAATTGCTCTGAAATTAATATTTCTGTTCCTGCCTTATTTCTGTTTACATTTGTATAACTAATAGCAATGTAATTATTTTTATATAAATGATATATGTGAACTATAAAAATATACATGCAGAAAAGACAAGTAGTAAGAAGACAGAGGGGGAAATAAACCTTACATTAAAAATACTACTCTAGGGTACGAGGGTGGTTCAGTGGTAGAATTCTTGCCTGCTGTACGGAAGACCCAGATTCTATTCCTGGCCCATGCACTTGTCAAAACAAAAAAGAAACCAGCAAAGACAAACCAAAATTCACCAAATGGAATACTCATATGGAAAAAGAATAAAATGTGACCATGCCATACAGCTTACAAAAATACAAAAATACTATTCCAGAGAAATAAAAGCCATTAAAATTTGGTGGGGTTCATTCCAGATTTCTTTCAGTTGATATTTATAGATTCTATACTAAGTAGACAGAAATGTTTAGATAAAAGGGACTAGATTGTACATGCTCTCTTTTTTGTTTTTTTATCTTTTATTGATATATATTATATATTCACATACCATGTAATCATCCAAAGTTGTACATGCTCTTTTAATAATAACTTTTTTTGATGTAATGGAAAATAAGACTGTGAAAGAAAAATAAGTGAAAATTAGGGAATTATTAAATCTCAGACAATTATTATTTTCCTATAAGAAACATTAACTGTTAATCTCTGTGAAGTGAACAAGGAAATGGCATGAAAAACTTTGAAAGTTAATGTCATTATGATTTTGTTCCTTACTACCTTTAGCTGGTTTTGATACCCTGCTGTAAATACTTTCGAAATTAGGGCATATAGTCAACTTTTTAAAATACTCTTCAATTTGCATTTCAGGAATTATAACATTTATCTTCTCTTGTGTAATCACAATGCCCGTAGATTTTTCGGTTCAGTTCTATATTTACATTGCTTCAGAACTCATCACTAAACTATTTGTTCTTAATGTGTTCATTCCTCTGCTATTTAAGTTATCCTGTAAGCTCATTTTTACTGAGGTCTTCCCTGTTGCTGGAGAATGCTTTCTCCATTGACATCAGATATCCATGTGACTTATTTTGGGCAGTGGAATGAGAGTGAAAGTAATATATGCTGTCTGGGCACACTTTTTGAAAGAATCATTGCTTGGTCTGCCTTTGCTCTTTACCCTCTGCTAAGGAGAGTGGCATATTCCCAATACCGTTTGCTGCTCCAGTTTTTTCTTAAAATAGAGGACAGACACATGTAATGTGAGCAAGAAATAAACGTTTAGTTTCTGTAAGCCACTGAGATTGTTAGCTGCAGAAAAACCTAGAGGAACTATCTAAAACTCTGTCTGCTTTGTTATCAAATTAAGGATCTACGGGGTAATCCTTATTTGTCCCATGGTCCATTCCTTCTGCTAGATAGCACTGCTTTAAGTGAAAGACTATTGGATTTATCTGTTAAAAATATAGTGTTTTCTACAGAACTTAACATCGTTCCTGAGATGGGAGGAAGCATTGGTTCTCAGCACTCTCTTTTAACATAGCCCAGACTTCCCTTTGATTTTTTCTTTACTTTTTCCTTCCTTTCAGGTTTGAACCTAGCAGAATTAATTTTATCTTCTATAGCATTAATTTTGCTCATCACTGCTCTCACTATGTATTTAAATACTATTATTGCATTTCTCTTTTTTTATGCGTTATAGTTTTCATTTCATCTATTAAACAACTGTCTTTTCTCAGTTACTCTAGAAAACAGAGACTGAGTTAGGGATTAAATACTGATTTTTTACTTGGGAGATACAATTCCAGTGCAAAGTGAATGAGGGAAAAAGAATCTGAGGCAAGGAAAGATGAAAAGTAATTCAAAATGATGCATAATAATTATGTCAGCTTATGCCTTGTGATTTGTTATGAAGAGACAAAACACATGTACTAAATTAGCTACCCATGTTGATCCTGCACAGGCTGTAAGAGAAACCAGACCCCAGAGCAATTCATGAGATGGAAGAAGAAGAAAATGTATCTGGCTGATTTTCTCAGGTCTTTTGTCTTACATTGGTCAAAGTTAACTGCTCATACCATGCCCTATGTTGACCTTTTTATACTAGTCTGGAAGTGGTACAAGGAGACAAAGACTGCAGCTAATTGGCCTCAGGTGATGGAGTCACATGAGCTGTATAGATTTGGTAGGCTGTAATGTATATTTTTTAGATGATAGTGTGGGGAGGTAAAGATAAAGAAAAGAAACATTACTTAAATATTGTAATTTTATGCTTTCATTCCACTAACTGATTGTTACCAGGAAGCTAGTGTGAGATAAGAGACATGAGTCTCCTTTACTTAGTTTTTATCCTCCAAGTGCCTCTCTTGGTATGTGTATCTCTCAGTTCTTAAGTATAGTTCTTATGATTGAAGATACATATAGTTTGTTCAGAATGGTTCTTAAATTCAAGCCACCTACTAATTTTGGGTCTCACATTATTAGATAGCAAATTCTTCTAACATTGGAGGAAAAGTTAAACGGCTATATTTTACAGGGTATGGCAGGGTGGTATGTTTTATCTTCATATATCTCCCTTCTAAATGCAGCATTTACCTACTTCTTCTGTCTAGTATATGCTATACTATACTGTGCTGGTTTGAAAGGAAGTATGCCCCCTAGAAAAGCCATGTTTTAATCAAAATCCCATTTCATAAAGGTAGAATAATCCTTATTCAATACTGTATGTTTGAAACTGTAATCAGATCATCTCCCTGAATGATGTGATTTAGTCAAGAGTGGTTGTTAAACTGGATTAGGTGACAACATGTCTCCACCCATTTGGGTGGGTCTTGATTGGTTTACTGGAGTGCTATAAAAGAGGAAACATTTGGAGATGAGATTGAGAGAGAGCAGAGCAGAATAACATAGTCACGAAGCAGAGAGTCCATGAGCCAGTGAGCTTTGGCGATGAAGAAGGAAAATGCCTCCTGGGGAGCTTCATGAAACCAGAAGCCAGGAGAGAAAGCTAGCAGATGATGTGGTGTTTTCCATATATCCTTCCAGCTTAGAGAGATGCCCTGACTGTGTTTGCCATGTGTCTTCTCAGCTGAGAGAGAAAACCTGAACTTCATTGACCTTCTTGAACCAAGGTATACTTTCCCTGGATGCCTTTGATTGAGCATTTCTATAGACTTGTCTAATTGGGACATCTCCTCAGCCTTAGAACTATAAACTAGCAACTCATTAAATTCCCCCTTTTAAAAGCCATTCCATTTCTGGTATATTACATTCCGACAGCTAACAAACTAGAACATATACTCGGATAGAATTTTCTCCTACATTTATTGCCTATCTTCTTTGATATTTTTTCCCATATTATTCATTAAAAATGGCAGTACCCAGTGTGGTAGTTTGGATTTTTTTTGGTATGCTGTATGGCAGGGTCACATTTCATTCTTTTTCCATGTGAGTTTCCCATTATCGCAGCACCATTTGTTGAATTTTTGTTTGTTGTTTGTTTTGCTTGTTTGTTTTTTGGAAAGTGCATGGGCTGGGAATCAAACCTGGTCTCCCACATGGCAGGCGAGAATTCTACCACTGAACTACCCTTGCGCCCCCTAATAAGAAATCTGTGTGGTAGTTTGAATTATGTACCCCAACACATACATGTTGTTCATCTTAATCTGCATCCCTTTGGATGTGAACTCACTGTAAATAGGACCTTTGGAAGATGTTATTTTTAGGTGAGGCAAACTTTACCAGGGAATCCCTTAATCTAAGTTACTGGAGACTTTATAGAAAGAACCCAAAAGCCACAGCAGCAAGAAAGGAAAGGACACTTGCCATGTGACAGGAGGTAGAAACACAAGTCAAGTAACCTCAAGAACTGCCAACAGCAAGCACCAGAAAACTAGTCTTCAGTTCTGAAAGCATGCCTTACCAATATCTTGATTAGGGACTTCTTGTAGTTAGCCTCACAACTGTGAGCCAACCCTCTGTGTGGTATTTGTGATAGTTCTGGCAAGGTAGACAGTTAGCATGCTATTACCATCTGTCTCTTCTCCCTTCCTTTGCTGAGTATTACATTTCCTGGAGACATTGTGGCATTATTAGTTTTCTTTTCCCCTCTCTCCCATGTTTTGGACTTTAATTTGTGAAATATTGAGGTTTTAAATGGTTAATAGAAGGATGGTATGAGGATTAAGTTCATCTGTCAGTGTAGCCTACTTATGGTATCCAGTTTGGTCAGGTAAACACTGGGCTGATTGTTACTGTGAGGATATCTCAGGGGCCTAATTAATTAGAAAGTTGATTTCATCTATGGCTGATTGTATCTGCAATCAACAGAGGAGATTGCCTTCAACAGTGAGAGAAGTCTTTTCCAATCAGTTGAAGGCTTTGAAAGGAGAAGTGATGATTTCAGCAGTCAGAAGAGAATTTCCATCTCTACTTCAGTCAGCCAGCTTCTCCTGGAGATATCATTGAAAACCTTCATGGAAGTTCTCAGCTTGTGGCTTTCCCTGTGAAATTTGGACTTGCACAACCTATAGTTATGTGAAACAATTTTTATAAAAATCTCTTAATATTTGCAGATCTTTCCTGTCAGATCTATTTTCCAAAAGAACCCTGACTGATACAGCCTTGGTACTAGGAGTGGTTCTTGTAAAACAGAATCTTAAGAATGAGATTTTTGAATTGGTACTGAGGTTTTTGGAATTGATTCTCTAATCTGATTAGATTCAGAGGCATTAATGACTGTATTTCCAATGATCAAGATGGCACTGATGATCCATGGTGAGCTGGCAATAGAAATATGCAAAATATCACCACTGGATATGGCTATCCATTTGAGATGGATATATCAAATGCATATAAGAGGGAAGGATCTGGGTTAGAGTGTTTTTGATACCTCAGCAGAGTTTTATGGAGTTAAAAGGCATAATACTATTGGCTGGTTGTTCCTGAATATGCTGGATACAGTTATAAAAGAAAGAGATGAGCTCAGGGCTTCAATTCTCAACGTAAGTGCCACATGAAGGGCATGACGTTTCTGTGTGTGCCATGAAAGAAAATCTTATTTCATGTAGCTACAGACTTGAGATTTCTGAAAACCAGACCCAGAGTCTCATTGTATGAATGGCTGAATAATATAAACTAAATTCTCACACTTGCAGGGTGTCATGGTTAGGGACATGTGTCAACTTGGCCAAGTTGTGGTACCTGTTTATCTGATTGGGCAAGTGCTGGCCTGTCTGTTGCAATGAGGACATTTCGTAGGATTAGGTCATGAGCACGTCAGCTGCATCCACAGCTGATTCCATTTGTAATCAGCCAAAGGGGAATGTCTTCTGCAATTAGTGATGCTAAATCTAATCACGGAAGCCTTTTAAGGAGGACTCAGAGGAGACAGGCCCCATTCCTGCTCCGGCTGGTGAGCCTTTCCTGTGGAGTTCATCCAGGCCATCCATCAGAGTCGTCGGCTTCACAGCCTGCCCTGTGGATTTTGGACTCTGCGTTCCTGCGGTCACGTGAGACACTTTTATAAATTTTATATTTGCAAGTGTTCCCTGTTGATTCTGTTTCTCTAGAGAACCCTAACTAATACACAGGGTATATACTGTTAAAGTAAGGGTATTGCTTTCGAAAAGGAATGGAATCCTAAAAATTGGGATGGAGGATTATGAATTGGTAATGATGGGGATGCAGACATTGAAACCCTAGCTGATCTTTGCCAGACAAATCTGTAATGGTCTCCCTGAGGAACCAGCTTCCCAACCTGTATACTTCCCTGAGGAATCTGTCATTCAACCTGGACCTGAAGAGGATAATCCTGCTATGCCTGATAAACCTGTAACTACTTCTCCTGAGCTAACAGCCCTCACTCCTCTGTCTGAAGAGATTAATCCTGTTTCACATGAAACTACCGTGGAATGCCCTAGGTAGTTGGCTTACAAGACACTTCTAATTCTTCTCATAACCCACCCCCACCCCCTGAAGTTGAAATACCAACAGGCTCCAGAAGGTGAGGTACTTATATGACCCTTTAGAAAATGCTCTATACTCCAGAAGAACTGCAGTTTACATAGAGATCAGAAAGGGCATATGTGTGGGAATAGATATTAAGGGTGTAGGATAGTGGTGGAAGGAAACAGAGACTCTGGATTCAGTGTTATAGCCTGAGGGGTTAGAAAGGACTCTGATAATTTGTTTGGGTGGTTGGCTGAAACAGCAACCACAAAGTGGCCTGGATTATCTGAGATAGGAAGTGCTTTGGTATAATGTCGATGAAGAGATCAAAGGCTTAGAGAGATTAGAATGTTAGAGTAGATTTATCATGTAGGACTTGCTCACCCACCCCAGGAATGTTCAGAGTACACTCCTTTTAGCAGGACTGTGAGGAATAAATTTGGGAGTAACTCCATCATTCTGAAAGAGCTCTGTAGTTGCTCTTCATTGTAGGTCAGATATTACATTGGGAATTGCTGTCAGTGAACTTAGATCCTTAATCACAATGGGGATAATGATCCTGGGTTGGCAGAAGCCAAGTGGCAACACCTATTTGCCAAAGCAATATGGGCATGGCTACCACAATGGACAGCCTACTCAAAGCAGTAATCAAAATGGTCTGACACACAGACATGTGGTATTGACTAGTAGATCATGGGGTACCTAAAAATAAAATAGATGGGAAGTCTTATAAATTCTCACTTGATCTATATAAGCAGAATAAATCTTGATCAAGTGAACAAAAGTGTAATTTGAATAAAAAACATGGAGTCATGGCACCTTAATTAGTTTCCATACTTGAGACAGTTTACAGACCTATAGCTTCTTTTATTATTTTTTTTTTTATGGTATTGTCCCTTCTTTTTTTTTTTTTTCTTTTTTTTTATTAATTAAAAAATTAACTAACACAACATTTAGAAATCATTCCATTCTACATATGCAATCAGTAATTCTTAATATCATCACATAGATGTATGATCATCATTTCTTAGTACATATGCATCGATTTAGAAAAAGAATGGCAAGACAACAGAAAAAGAAATAAAATGATAATATAGAGAAAAAATAAAAATAAAAATAAAAAATATATAAGAAAAAAAAACAACTATAGCTCAGATGCAGCTTCATTCAGTGTTTTAACATAATTACATTACAATTAGGTAGTATTGTGCTGTCCTTTTTTTTTTTTTAGAAATCATACCATTCTACATATGCAATCAGTAATTCTTAACATCATCACATAGATGCATGATCATCGTTTCTTAGTACATTCGCATCGGTTTAGAAGAACTAGCAATATAACCGAAAAAGATACAAAATGTTAATATAGAGAAAAAAATAAAAGTAATAATAGTAAGAACAAAACAAAACAAAAACCTATAGCTCGGATGCAGCTTCATTCAGTGTTTTAACATGATTACTTTACAATTAGGTATTATTGTGCTGTCCATTTTTGAGTTTTTGTATCTAGTCCTATTGCACAGTCTGTATCCCATCAGCCCCAATTACCCATTATCTTACCCTGTTTCTAACTCCTGCTGAACTCTGTTACCAATGACATATTCCAAGTTTATTCTCGAGTGTTGATTCACATCATTGGGACCATACAGTATTTGTCTTTTAGTTTTTGGCTAGACTCACTCAGCATAATGTTCTCTAGGTCCATCCATGTCATTACATGCTTCATAAGTTTATCCTGCCTTAAAGCTGCATAATATTCCATCGTATGTATATACCACAGTTTGTTTAGCCACTCGTCTGTTGATGGACATTTTAGCTGTTTCCATCTCTTTGCAATTGTAAATAACGCTGCTATAAACATTGGTGTGCAAATGTCCGTTGGAGTTTTTGCCCTTAATTCCCTTGAGTAGATTCCCAGCAATGGTATTGCTAGGTCGTATGGCAATTCTATATTCAGCTTTTTGAGGAACCGCCAAACTGCCTTCCACAGTGGTTGCACCGTTTGACATTCCCACCAACAGTGGATAAGTGTGCCTCTTTCTCCACATCCTCTCCAGCACTTGTCATTTTCTGTTTTGTTGATAATGACCATTCTGGTGGGTGTGAGATGATATCTCATTGTGGTTTTGATTTGCATTTCTCTAATGGCCAGGGACATTGAGCATCTCTTCATGTGCCTTTTGGCCATTTGTATTTCCTCCTCTGAGAGGTGTCTATTCAAGTCTTTTTCCCATTTTGTAATTGGGTTGGCTGTCTTTTTGTTCTTGAGTTGAACAATCTCATTATAAATTCTGGATACTAGACCTTTATCTGATATGTCGTTTCCAAATATTGATTCCCATTGTGTAGGCTGTCTTTCTACTTTCTTGATGAAGTTCTTTGATGCACAAAAGTGTTTAATTTTGAGGAGTTCCCATTTATTTATTTCCTTCTTCAGTGCTCTTGCTTTAGGTTTAAGGTCCATAAAACTGCCTCCAATTGTAAGATTCGTAAGATATCTCCCTATTTTCCTCTAACTGTTTTATGGTCTTAGACCTAATGTTTAGATCTTTGATCCATTTTGAGTTAACTTTTGTGTAGGGTGTGAGATATGGGTCTTCTTTCATTCTTTTGCATATGAATATCCAGTTCTCTAGGCACCATTTATTGAAGAGACTGTTCTGTCCCAGGTGAGTTGGCTTGACTGCCTTATCAAAGATCAAATGTCCATAGATGAGAGGGTCTATATCTGAGTACTCTATTCGATTCCATTGGTCGATATATCTATCTTTATGCCAATACCATGCTGTTTTGACCACTGTGGCTTCATAATATGCCTTAAAGTCAGGCAGCATGAGACCTCCAGCTTCGTTTTTTTTCCTCAAGATGTTTTTAGCAATTCGGGGCACCCTGCCCTTCCAGATAAATTTGCTTATTGGTTTTTCTATTTCTGAAAAATAAGTTGTTGGGATTTTGATTGGTATTGCATTGAATCTGTAAATCAATTTAGGTAGGATTGACATCTTAACTATATTTAGTCTTCCAATCCATGAACATGATATGCCCTTCCATCTATTTAGGTCTTCTGTGATTTCTTTTAGCAGTTTTTTGTAGTTTTCTTTATATAGGTTTTTTGTCTCTTTAGTTAAATTTATTCCTAGGTATTTTATTCTTTTAGTTGCAATTGTAAATGGGATTCGTTTCTTGATTTCCCCCTCCGCTTGTTCATTGCTAGTGTATAGAAATGCTACAGATTTTTGAATGTTGATCTTGTAACTGCTACTTTGCTGTACTCATTTATTAGCTCTAGTAGTTTTGTTGTGGATTTTTCCGGGTTTTCGACGTATAGTATCATATCGTCTGCAAACAGTGATAGTTTTACTTCTTCCTTTCCAATTTTGATGCCTTGTATTTCTTTTTCTTGTCTAATTGCTCTGGCTAGAAGCTCCAACACAATGCTGAATAATAGTGGTGATAGTGGACATCCTTGTCTTGTTCCTTATCTTAGGGGGAAAGTTTTCAATTTTTCCCCATTGAGGATGATATTAGGTGGGTTTTTCATATATTCCCTCTATCATTTTAAGGAAGTTCCCTTGTATTCCTATCCTTTGAAGTGTTTTCAACAGGAAAGGATGTTGAATCTTGTCAAATGCCTTCTCTGCATCAATTGAGATGATCGTGTGATTTTTCTGCTTTGATTTGTTGATATGGTGTATTACATTAATTGATTTTCTTATGTTGAACCATCCTTGCATACCTGGGATGAATCCTACTTGGTCATGATATATAATTCTTTCAATGTGTTGTTGGATACGATTTGCTAGAATTTTATTGAGGATTTTTGCATCTATATTCATTTGAGAGATTGGCCTGTAGTTTTCTTTTTTTGTAATATCTTTGCCTGGTTTTGGTATGAGGGTGATGTTGGCTTCATAGAATGAATTAGGTAGTTTTCCCTCCGCTTCGATTTTTTTGAAGAGTTTGAGGAGAGTTGGTACTAATTCTTTCTGGAATGTTTGATAGAATTCAGATGTGAAGCCGTCTGGTCCTGGACTTTTCTTTTTAGGAAGCTTTTGAATGACTGATTCAATTTCTTTACTTGTGATTGGTTTGTTGAGGTCATCTATGTCTTCTTGAGTCAAAGTTGGTTGTTCATGTCTTTCCAGGAACCCGTCCATTTCATCTAAATTGTTGTATTTATTAGCGTAAAGTTGTTCATAGTATCCTGTTATTACCTCCTTTATTTCTGTGAGGTCAGTAGTTATGTCTCCTCTTCCATTTCTGATCTTATTTATTTGCATCCTCTCTCTTCTTCTTTTTGTCAATCTTGCTAAGGGCCCATCAATCTTATTGATTTTCTCATAGAACCAACTTCTGGTCTTATTGATTTTCTCTATTGTTTTCATGTTTTCAATTTCATTTATTTCTGCTCTAATCTTTGTTATTTCTTTCCTTTTGCTTGCTTTGGGATTAGTTTGCTGTTCTTTCTCCAGTTCTTCCAAGTGAACAGTTAATTCCTGCATTTTTGCCTTTTCTTCTTTTCTGATATAGGCATTTAGGGCAATAAATTTCCCTCTTAGCACTGCCTTTGCTGCATCCCATAAGTTTTGATATGTTGTGTTTTCATTTTCATTCGCCTCGAGGTATTTGCTAATTTCTCTAGCAATTTCTTCTTTGACCCAGTCGTTGTTTAGGAGTGTGTTGTTGAGCCTCCACGTATTTGTGAATTTTCTGGCACTCCGCCTATTATTGATTTCCAACTTCATTCCTTTATGATCCGAGAAAGTGTTGTGTATGATTTCAATCTTTTTAAATTTGTTAAGACTTGCTTTGTGACCCAGCATATGGTCTATCTTTGAGAATGATCCATGAGCACTTGAGAAAAAGGTGTATCCTGCTGTTGTGGGATGTAATGTCCTATAAATGTCTGTTAAGTCTAGCTCATTTATAGTAATATTCAGATTCTCTATTTCTTTATTGATCCTCTGTCTAGATGTTCTGTCCATTGATGAGAGTTGTGAATTGAAGTCTCCAACTATTATGGTATATGAGTCTATTTCCCTTTTCAGTGTTTGCAGTGTATTCCTCACGTATTTTATGGCATTCTGGTTCGGTGCGTAAATATTTATGATTGTTATGTCTTCTTGTTTAATTGTTCCTTTTATTAGTATATAGTGTCCTTCTTTGTCTCTTTTAACTGTTTTACATTTGAAGTCTAATTTGTTGGATATTAGTGTAGCCACTCCTGCTCTTTTCTGGTTGTTATTTGCATGAAATATCTTTTCCCAACCTTTCACTTTCAACCTATGTTTATCTTTGGGTCTAAGATGTGTTTCCTGTAGACAGCATATAGAAGGATCCTGTTTTTCAATCCATTCTGCCAATCTATGTCTTTTGATTGGGGAATTCAGTCCATTGACATTTAGTGTTATTACTGTTTGGATAATATTTTCCTCTAACATTTTGCCTTTTGTATTATATATATCATATCTGATTTTCCTTCTTTCTACACTCTTCTCCATACCTCTCTCTTCTGTCTTTTTGTATCTGACTCTAGTGCTCCCTTTAGTATTTCTTGCAGGGCTGGTCTCTTGGTCACAAATTCTCTGAGTGACTTTTTGTCTGAGAATGTTTTAATTTCTCCCTCATTTTTGAAGGATAATTTTGCTGGATATAGGAGTCTTGGTTGGCAGTTTTTCTCTTTTAGTAATTTAAATATATCATCCCACTGTCTTCTAGCTTCCATGGTTTCTGCTGAGAAATCTACTCATAGTTTTATTGGGTTTCCCTTGTATGTGATGGATTGTTTTTCTCTTGCTGCTTTCAAGATCCTCTCTTTCTCTTTGACCTCTGACATTCTAATAGTAAGTGTCTTGGAGAACGCCTATTTGGTTCTAATCTCTTTGGGGTGCGCTGCACTTCTTGGATCTGTAATTTTATGTCTTTCATAAGAGTTGGGAAATTTTCAGTGATAATTTCTTCCATTAGTTTTTCTCCTCCTTTTCCCTTCTCTTCTCCTTCTCAGACACCCAGAACACGTATATTTGTGCGGTACATATTGTCCTTGGGTTCCCTGATACCCTGTTCAAATTTTTCCATTCTTTTCCCAATATTTTCTGTTTGTTTTTGGAATTCAGATGTTCCATCCTCCAAATCACTAATTCTATCTTCTGTCTCTTTAAATCTATCATTGTAGATATCCATTGTTTTTTCCATCTTTTCTACTTCATCCTTCACTTCCATAAGTTCTGAGATTTGGTTTTTCAGTTTTTCTATTTCTTCTTTATGTTCAGCCCATGTCCTCTTCATGTCCTCCCTCAATTTATCGATTTCCTTTTTGAAGAGATTTTCCATTTCTGTTCGTATATTCAGCATTAGTTGTCTCAGCTCTTGTATCTCATTTGAACTATTGGTTTGTTCCTTTGAGTGGGCCATATTCTCAATCTTCTGAGCGTGGACAGTTATCTTCTGCTGCTGGCGTCTGGGCATTCAGTCAGATTTCCCTGGGTGTCGTACCCAGCAAGGCTGTAAGATTTTCTGTGAAATCTCTGGGTTCTGTTTTTCTTATCCTTCCCAGTAGGTGGCGCTTGTGGCACACGATTGTCCCTAAATCCCACCAGTAAAAGGTGCTGTGGGTCCTTTAACTTTCGAAAACTCTCGCCGTCTGGGAGGTTCACTAGCCGAATCGGCTTGGAAGAGTGCCAGCCGGCCTGGGGTCCGAACGCGGGGAGGGTCGCTGGCCGCCGCAGCCCGGGAAAGCGCCCATCCGAATTTCCTAGTCGGCCCGGGGCGCCAAGCTTGGCGGGAGGGCGCCAGCCGCAGCGGCCTGCCCGGGAGAGTGCACGTTCCCGGGGAGTCACGGGTTTGGAAGGGGCCCCCCCCGTTGCCGTTCTTCGCAGCCTGGGGATTTCCGATCCAATTCCCTCAGTTGGTCCGGGGGGCCGCACGTGGTGTGGGCGCCAGCCGCCGCGGTTTGAGGGGACCTCCTGTCCAATTCTCCCAGCCGGCCCTGGAAGGGGGAATGGAGTGCCTCCGGCCGCTTGCCGCCCCGCCCGGTGAAGCCCGCGCCCCTCGGCGATCTCACCAGAGCGGGTTCTCTCAGCCAGCCAGCTGTTCCAGGATGGGGTACGCTGTCTTTTTTATCTCTGTCGTGGCTTTGGGAGCTGTTCTGGATCGTTTCTACTCCCCTAGTAGCTGTCCTGGAGAAGAAACTGAGAGGACCGAGGTGAGGGCTGAAATTTCAAATTGGGTTCCCCAGAGAAGGGGGCACCATTTTCTGTTTGCACAGAGCCATGGTACGTGCCAGCCCTCCTCTGTGCGCCTGAGCTCCCAGCTCTCCTGGGGGCTGGGCTCTCTCAGGTGTCCTGGGCACAGGCCCACCCCAGCCGGTTCGTCTCCTCTTGGTTTGCTGGGGCTGTTCTCGTCACATCATGATGGATGTGGCCTGAAAAGCCAGCAGAGTAGACAAGGAAATCTCTGAGAATTTGTCTTTCAGTACTTCCAGCTGTTGTGGTGTGTGTCTGGCTGCTAAATGCTGTGGGCACCTGTCCCTCCTGCTCTTACCTGACCTCGCCAGTGGATGTGAGCTGCTGCCCCGACCTATAGGTTCTTGAATGATGGGAAGGCCACGTCCCTTTGGGGAAGGACCTGTGACACTTTCAAAAATTTACACTGTTAATCTTCTAAGCCTTCCCTAAAGAGACCTATGACCTTTAGCCAGGTAACTGCACTGGGGAAAAGGAAATGACCAGACATTTCAGGGATTGTTAGACACTGGTTTGGAAGTGACAGGAGACCCAAGACATCACACCAGTAATGGAGGTCAGATGAACAGTGATATTTTGGTTTAGGTCTGTCTCCCGGTGGTTCCTGTGGGCCCTTGGGCCTATTCTGTGGTTATTTCCCCAGTTCTGGAATCAAAACAAACAATAAATCAAAAGCAAGTTGTCTCAGCTTGTGACCTGCCCTGTGGAATTTGGATTTTCTCATCCCCTCAGTTGCATGAGAGAATTCTTATAAAAATCTCATATTTATAGGAATCTCCTGTGGATTCTGTTTCCCTGCAGAACCCTGACTAATACAGATGGTGTATATACATGTGTCTTTATGGATGCAAGTTTGTGGTTGGAGAACATTAATCTGCCACCTCCAAAATGCAGAACACATTTCTACTGTATTAATTTTCATCCTTCTTCAATATCTGCCTGTATATCCTTTTTAGTTCTTTCTTTTAAGATTTATCTTACGTGAATGAATCAGTTTGAGGTCTTAGATTAAAAAGTTCCATTTTAAAAAAGTCTCCAAAATGTGTAGATATTTTAAAGTATCTTTGAAATAGACCTCTATACAATATTTACCTATTCAAATTGAATACACAAAATGGTTTCTAACTTCATATGATTTATATCACACAGGATTCACTGCCACAGAAATCTGAAAATCTCTTTCCCAGAGATACGGTTCACCTGGACCCTTAGTTCCATTATCACTACCACAGTTCACTTGTCCTACTGCCTACTAGTTTCACCTGGGATGCTTTGGAAGTACTGGTTTGCCCTGGTTTTGCTACCCTTCTCTGGTATACTGAATTATGCACCCCAATTTTGACATGTTCTTAATATCAGTCTGTATTCCTTAGGTGTGAATCCACTGTAAATAGGACCTCTTTAAGATATTCTGTTTAGTTAAGGTGTGGCCCAAATGAATGGGAGTGGAACTTAATCCATTGTATTAGGAGAAGGCCGTAGGAAGAAGCCAGGAGTCATTGGGACCTGAAAGAGAAAGGAGAGGACTTCATCATGTGATGGAAAGCTGAGCTACAAGCCAAGGAATCCCAAGGATTGTGGCAGGCCTACTCTAGTAACCCCAAGAGGAAGCAGACATTCTAGCTTCTGAAATCATGAGACAATAAATTCCTATTGCTTAAGTCAAAACTTTTCATGTGGTATTTATCACAGCACCCTAGCCAACTAATACACTTTCCTTCTGACCTTCCCATCTCATTATTTCTTTCCTGTCAGATTACAGAAGCCACAGCAATCCCTAGCCCCTGGTGTTGCAAGCTATAATTGGCAGTTGATGCTTTAATGAACTTGGTTTGAAAACTTAGTTTGCCTGTGGGACTCTTTTTAATATATTTTAAATCCTTTATAGTATGTAATGAAAGTTTGACTTACTGTATGTTGTTGTTGGTATTGATACCTGTCAGTTCTTGGGAATCACGTGTTTTACTTAATTTCATTAAGAAGGTGGTACTATGACTGCAGATCCAGGATTCTTATTACTGTCAAACTATGAAAGGAAATTGATAAACTTTTGTCTTTGAAAGTCATAGTAGTTCTTTTAATACTTTGTAGGTATATGTGATAAACAGTAAATACTTAATAAAATATTTCTTTTATTAGTAAGTTTCCCTCTAGTAACAATTAATAGATGAAAAATGGGAAGTTTCTGTATAATCACAGATGAACACAATTATTTAACTGAGATGATCTTTATTCATACCTCACTCTATTTATTTCTTGCTTTGCACAGGAAGGATTTGCAGGAGCTTCAGAACCTTTATAAACAGAACAGTGCACATACAGCACAGCAAGCAGAATTGATCCAGCAGCTTCAGGTTCTCAATATGGACACACAAAAAGTACTGAGAAATCAGGAAGATGTTCATACAGCTGAAAGTATATCATATCAAAAAGTATGCTTTTATTCTGTCATAAAAATGTAGATTTATATGTTTGAATTTATAAAAATATATATAATTTTTTTCAAAACTCAGCATTTCTTACTCCCTTTTGCATATATTTCTTTCAAAATTAAGAATGAAGGGTATTCAGGTTGGTAAAAACTATTTAGAATTTGTGAGTTTCTTTATGGCTTTAGAAGAGCTGAAATATTTAAAATATATATGTAAAATTGATTCTGTAGGACCTAGTTTTTATAAATTGATATTTTGATATATATTGTGAAACTTACTAGGGCTGTAACCCCAAGTTAGAAAGGATTTTGGGAATGAGATAACTCAGCCTTCTATTATGAGAAAATATTTTATCAAATATGATTCTTACTTATGACCAGAGGCAGGTTTTCAATATAGAATTATTTTATTGCCAAATCTGCACAAACACAAATGGGTATGCTTATGAGGTAGGTCTTTAGGATCA
Source organism: Tamandua tetradactyla (assembly GCF_023851605.1). Lineage (NCBI taxonomy): Eukaryota > Metazoa > Chordata > Mammalia > Pilosa > Myrmecophagidae > Tamandua > Tamandua tetradactyla. The sequence goes on along the minus strand of NC_135328.1, from coordinate 79,937,912 downwards.
TTATTTTCCAAGGATTTTTCTTTCTTTATTCTAGGTGTTTTTTAAGTAGTCATTTTGCTTTACAGTTGTTTTAGAGGCCCCTAATGAAGGCTTGCCCAATTATTTGTGTGCTTACTGACATAGCAGCAGTAATTATAGCTGGTAATTAAAAAACTTGTATTGATTTCTTTATGTGTTTTTTGTAGTGCGTTGTTATTCAAATAAAGAATTTTATTTTTATTTTTTATTTTTTTGTTGCATGGGCAGGCATCAAGAATTGAACCCGGGTCTCTGGCATGGCAGGCAAGAACTCTGCCTGCTGAGCCATCGTGGCCTGCCCATAATTTGGCTTTATATAAAGAGTAACCTTAAGAGACCAGTTATTGCCTTTTACTAGTTAAGGTACATGAGACTTAGAGAAGTTAAACACTCCAATCCATGTGTTCCCTAAATTTGGGGCATGTTTTTGTTTTTAAAATCTCTCTTCTCTTGGAAAAGCACTTTGAGCACATATCTATAATTAACATGAAATAAATATTTTAATCAAGTAAACTTTAAATGTGTATTTTAAATAATGCTTTGAAACAGTGATTTTCAGTCTGTGTTCCATGTTCCTTTAGAGTTTCCCACAGGACCTGGATGAGACTAATAAACAGAATGGCAGCTCCCATCCCCTCCTCTTCAGCTAGAGCAGCTCCACCTTTTTATTTTATTTGTTGAGATAGTCCATTATGCTTTTATTTATAAAATTAGGCCCCAGGATAAAATTGTATCTTATTATTAGTCTTTATTATATTCTCATTTTCACTTATCAGTTTGACTTAACTATTTTTTTCCTTTCTTAATTTTTGCTTGAAAGTCTCTTACCCATAGCAAATTATATTCCAATATGTCTTCAGGGTTGCTCTTTATTAAAGTTCAATATACCTGTTCTTACTTGCTAATACTTTTTTTTTCTATTTCTTTTCTTAGTTAATAAGGAAAACCTTGGTAAGGAGGAAAGAAAAGGCAGTGTTTCATTTCCTATTTCCTTTTAAATCTCATGTTCTAAGATTCCTTTTTTATAATTTAAGTGTAGAGAAATTCTATTGTTAGAAGCTTATACTTGGTAATCATTTAATCCAGGCATCTGAAAAATTCCCCTGTTCTTCCTTCAGATGTTGCAGATTTGATTATACTTCTTGGTTGCTTTTCTTAGAAGTCTGTAGAAAGCAACCATCTTGTTCATAACCTACCTGAGAACCATTATAGATTATACATCACTTCAAACAACTGAATACTTCAAAATTTTTATTATACGTAATTATTACCAAAGTAATATATGCTTGTGGTAACAGCTCAAGACCATGTAGACACCTAAATGAAAGTAGAAGTTCAAAACTGCTAATTAGTAAAACCACTTATACCAAAGAAAAATTGATTTGCATTTTCTTTACCCACGTCTGAATCCAGAATAAGAAACTGGGTATCTCAGGACTGCTTGTTTTTGCTCAAAACACTGCAAAACAGCCAGATACCTTCTGGCTGTTTTTCAAACAGTGAAGAAGTTTATCAAACAAAAAGAAACTACTATGCCTCTTATTTGAAGCTCTCTCCTCAGAAGTAACCTCAGTTAGTATTTGAGAATGTATCCTTCTAGAATTTCCTCTATATAACTAACAACAACAGAATACTTTAAAATTATTTTCTCTTGTTTAGCTACAAAAAATTGATGTGAAAATTGAAATAACATAGAAGTGGCAGTAGTGTAAGTCTAAGAGATTTGAGTTCCCTTCCCATTACTCTAGTTCATTTAATTCCTCTTCCCAGGGATAATCATATGAATAGTCATTCTAGACCTTTGTCATGAATTAGATATATATATATATATATATATATATATCTAGGCTTCTTCCAATTTTATATTTTATAAATAAATATTTATTTATAATTTATTTAATTAATAATTGATAATTTATCTATTTATTGAATTAATAAATAAAATATACTTATATTTTAATTTTTATATACTTGCTACTTTTTAACTTTTTGTTTTTAAATATCCATATGCGTATATACAGCTTGTGTTCATTCTTCCTTTTCTTTTTTTAAAAACAGGTATACATAGTGAAATATGCTGTGGATTTTCTTTAATGTAATTTCATGGTTATTAAGATTTCCAACTCCCTAACCTTTTGTTCTTATAAATTCACATACAGATGGAGCTGTTCCTCATCTTTTCTATAGCCTCAGATTTTTTTCTACTGGCTCTCCGTTTTCTCTCTTCCTTCCATTACTTTCCCTTCTCTTATATTCCTCTCCCTGTCTGCCCTTCCCTTTCTGCATTACTCCATGAAAAAGTTGTCTTAATTCATTGTCTCAAATTTATTTTCTCCAATTCTCTTCTGAACCTATTCCAATCAAATTTTACTCCTTTTGCTCCACTAAAATCTTAGGATTCTTTAGTGACCTATACGTTGTTAAATCCACTGATCATATAGCAGTCCTCGCCAAACCTGATTTATCAGTAGTGTTTGTTGCACTTGATAACTCTCTATGTCTTAAAAAATATTTTTTTCCTCCTATTTTCAAACATACTAGAACTGGCTGGTTTTCTTCTTTCAGTTTCTAGCTGTTCCTTTTCAGTCTCCTTCTGATCCTTCTTAGTCTCCCTGTCCTCTAAATGTTAAAATGCCTCAGGACTCAATCTTAGGACGTCTTATTTCTGTTTAAACTCATACCCTAGGTGAATTTATACAATCACCTAGGCCTTCAAAAGCATACGTGTATATGCTGATGATTCTCAAATTTGTCTACTCAGATGCATTCCATGAACTCTAGGAAAGAGTAATACCTAATTGCCATCTTGAAATTTTTTCACTTGGATGCCTAATGGGCATCTCAGTCTTAACATGCTCAAACTAAGTTCTTGTTTACCTTTCCTTCAATGTTTATCCAGAATTCAGTGACTTCTCATCTCCTCTGCTGCCACTCTCTTGTCCAAGCCACTGTCGTATGCTGCCTGGATTGCTATAGAAACCTCCCATTTTGTCTTTTTGCTTCTGCCCTTGCCCCCTTTGGGTTCATTCTCAACAAAGATGCCAGGATATTCTTTTTAAAACTTAGTAAGTCAAATCACCTCACTCCTTTCTTCAAAATCTTGTGTTAGTTTCCCATCCCATTGAAAGCAAAATCCAAATTTCATAGTACTACTCTTTGTTTTTTGTATCTGTTCTTCAAAAGTTACCTCTGAAAAATAAAAAAAGAAAGCTGATTTTAATTAGATACTCATTCTGGAATTGTAATTCCAATTGTAGTATTTTACACTTAATTAAAAAGTCTTCTCCTTAATTATTTATACCTTATAGATTTCCAGGAAATTCCAACTGACCTGCAGTTAGTGGGCATTACAATTCCTTTTTCTTTGGTGGTACATGTGTAAATGGTTTCTCCATAAAAATGTAGTTAAAAGCGTTTATAATTTCATCTCCAAGAGCCAAGTTCATTTACATTTTGGATATTTCTTTTTAGTTTTCTATGCATTTTAACACATGTGAAATCACACTAATATCTTTCACTTCACATTAAATTTAAACAATTTCATAATATTAAAATATTTTAGACAGAATAAATTTAACAGTTTCCCACTATGGATCATATATGTTGTTTGAAAATTTTACTTTGTCAGTAAAGCTGCAATAAATATATTTTGTTTTTCAGTTCAGACTATTAGTTTTTATTGGAGAATATTGATCATATACCCCCAGGAAATGCTTCCTTTTATGAGAAAGTTGTAATATCAGGTTAATGGTGTGAAGTGCACTCTTAATTAATTTATATATAGAGATAATCATGTTTAAATTGTTAAATAATGAGAGTACACACAGGATAACAGAATTTGAAGGGGATCTGCTTAACGTGGGAGATGATCAGAAAATTTTAAATTACTGAACCTTAAGGAGTTACATAATATCCCTCTTTGGATAATAAAATTTGAAAAATCATAGATGCTTATTGAATTAAAAGAATATTTTAAACTACATAAGGATTTATTTCTATCTTTATTTAAATATTAGTCTTTTTTAATGGATGAATGATTCTTAAGAGGTATAAAAATATGGAGAAACTTAGAATGCAAGAGGGAAGGCCTTCCAATTGGAGAGCAATCATACATAAAGATAAAAAATATAATGTTGTAATATAAGCTAGGTAGAATCTGTGTTTTGATTTATGCATTATTTTAGAAATGTATTGAATATAATGTAATATAAGCTAGGTAGAATCTGTGTTTTGGTTTATGCATTATTTTACAAATGTATTATGTAAAGTGAGGCAAAAATGTCACTTCCAACAACCATCTAATAATAGTATTTAGCATTTATTGAGCACATTGTGTACGAGAACTGGGAAAAGGGCTTTTGCCTGTCTTATTTAAGCTTCACAACAACCCTCTTTGGTATTAATCTTGTCTAGTTTTATAAATTATCTGACGTCAAAAAGCTATCGGGTAATAGAATTCAAATCTAGGTGGTCTGAGCCTAGAATCTACACTCTTAAACTCTTTTATAAAACCCACAGTATAGTTTAGTTATGCATAAAATAATATGTTCTTTCCCATAAAGGACTTGGTAACAGGTGGAAAAAACTTGGGCATTGTCCATTCCTTTATCAGAATTCTCTTGATATTTAATAACTTTTAATGTTAGGAGACTTACCCTGCTACCTAAATTAAATGTTATCCAGAAGCCTGCCTTGCATTTTTTTTGATTAAAGGAAAGTACAGTGTGTTACCATCCTCTGTGAAAAGGGCCTCTGTCAGTATTCTTCATCACTGCTTCTCCAGATTATAAAAAGTTGGTTTCTTTTATTTTGCTATAGCATTTGCTGTAACTTTTTTTTATCATTTTGACCTTTGCAAATATTTTACAAAACTTATTTGATTGTGTTTTTCTCCCTAGAAACATTATTGGTTCTAGAGTTTAGAATGTTTAAGTTTGGAAATTATCACAGTGACTTATTGTTCATGTGTGCTCTCTTTTTTATTTAAAAATTCAGATTTTCCAATATATTTTAACATAATATTTCCAAATATTATTTGAGGCTTAGCTTATAAGATTCAGGTGATTTGAATAAAAATAGGTTACCTGAATAGCTTATTCCAAACTAAGCTTCCTTTATGAGTTAGGCCTTCTGAATTTGCTGTTCCTAATGGAGTTTCTATGTTTTCTCTGTTCTCTTTTTCTCATTTCCCCTTCCTTCTGATTTCTTCCAAAGCTCCCCTATTTCCCCTTCATTCTCCCATTTATTATCTAGGGACTTCATATCATAGCATCATTTCATTGTCTGAAAAGATAAAAACATTTGCCCAGAGTGGTAGGATGAGAGGAGTGAGGAAGAGAAACAAAGTTGAAAAGATAAAACTGAAAAAATTTGAGCACAACAAAGGCACAAGTCATATTTTCCCAAAGATCTCCATAACATATCATTAGTCTCATTCATATATTTACCATAAAATATAGATGGCGATTCTAGAAGAGGAACAGCTGTCATTGAGAAAAATAAAATAATGTTTTCCTTCTTTGGTTATGTATCCATTTACATAATATTTAATCGTTTTTCTACTTCTGCACATTTATAAACGTATGTGTGATTTAAATATAGATAGGAATTGTATCTGCATTTATGATTTCTAGACCATCTAAGGTGTTTGGGATATTTTATAATTTTTTTCTACTAAATGGTATTGATGTGATTCAAACTAATTTCAGTCTGGTAAAATAAATTGTTAGCTTGTGTATATTTTTAGTCTGAACTGCATGTTGAAGCTTAGTTTTTCCTTGTCATTTTTTCCTGCTATAAGCATATGTAGTTTTTGCTTGAATAGTTTATTCTCTCAGTGAGAATAGTAAATAGTATACTTTCTAAATATGGAAAATTCAGTTATTTAAACAAATTAGTATCATTGGATCACAGGGTATATCCATTTTCAAAATTGTTAAGGTAAATAAAACATCATGTTCCCCCATATTAATAAAAATATGGAAAGACGTATGCTTCAGTCTAAGCCCTTAAAAAGTAAAGGATTAAGAGTTTTGGGTCCCATTTCCGTCTGGAGATAACTTGCTTTTCTGTTAAATATCTTCACTTTAATTTCATCAATAGAAATTAGCCCAGAGTGATATATTTACAAGTTATAATGATTAATGCTTTTAAAGTATAGAGGGAATATACGGTTATATGTTTTTTGTTTTGTTTTGTTTTTGCATGGGCAGGCACCAGGAATTGAACCCGGGTCTCCGGCATGGCAGGCGAGAACTCTGCCTGCTGAGCCACCGTGGCCCGCCCTGATTATATGTTTTTATGGGCCAGAATCTTGGTGAGAATAACATGTTATCTATCCAGGGCACCGGGACATCCTAAACCTTTGCCCCCCTGCAAAATCTCCCAGAGAAATAAACATTTCATTACCCTGAGGTTTTGTCTCAAAAAAAAAAAACTTTAGAAATAAAGATACACCTATCCTCCTTGAAGGCCTTTATTTAATTCTACTTGTGAATTGGAGCCTAGAATGAAAAAGCTGGAAAGCTGGCTTTGCATCTTTCTCTCTAATTCTACAACTGAACAATGTTATTGCTATTAAATAAATGAAGTCCAAACCGTCATTAAAGTAAACAGGCAAGAAGTAGTTCTGTATTTGGAGTGAGAACTAAGGAATAAGTGAGAGTTTGCCCAAATCTTAGAGTAGGACTGATCTGGGTTATCTTCTACCAGCTTTCTTAGTTCCTTCTCTCATGGTGCTTGGAACTATCGATATTCAGAAAAAGACAGAGTCTGCCCCTGTGTCTAGAGTTGCCCACCCAATTGTATCTGATCAGACCATAGCAACTTGTGAATAAGGGTGGAGAGAATGAAGAGAACATAAGAAGAGACTCGTTAGTCTTCTATTTTATGGAAGCAAGATAAAGGGGAGACAAGAAAAGAGACATTAAGAGAGAGGCTTCTTCCATGAATGAAAAGATCCAAAGCTTTAATCTGTGAAGGAAGACCCCCAAGATGTGACATCCAAGAGAAAGGTATATCGTACCCTTAGCACTAATGACAAGGAACTTGGTCCTCAGTCCTGATCACACACCAGCATCATCACTGCGTCTTGGGAGATAGGAGGGAAGCTGTGAATTTTTCTTCACATCAACATTTATCAGTGTCCATGAGATTCTCAAGTATTTGAAATCTGTGAATTTTTAAATAGAAATAATAATTATTTTCTTATTCTCAAAAGAGATTAATTTGTATTGTTTGGGTATAAATTGTTTGGTATTAAAAAGCATAAAAATAACAGAAAGTGGCTAAGCCATTGATTGAATAGCTGACTTGGTATGCTATTGGACAGACTTTCATTTATCCTAGCTTCACCTTCCTCTAGTCAGCTTAGTTCTTGTGTCTGGATTTTTCTTTCATGTTTTTTTGCCCTGAACCCAATATGAAAGCAGCAACAAAGCACAGGTAGGTCACTATAGGGCCCACTTTGGCCTCTGTATTGTCCCCCACAATTGTCAGGTTCCTCCATACCATCTTCCCTCCTAGAACATCTGGTGGCATCAGCTGTGAAAAGGACATTGGACACACTCTCAGGTATAAAGGTAATGGGAGGGGAAAGTACAAATTTATGTCCTAAAATTGTTTATAAATCATATAGGCAACCCTTCCTTTATAAAATTTCTTAGCCTTTGGCTATTTAATGAAATGGATTACTGAAAGTATTTCAACAGTAATACAGAAATAAACTCCATTATAGACGAGAAAAAGTAGATTGAGTTCATTGTATGTTTGTAGTTCCTTGTTTTTATGACAAATTATATCTCTGAGGAAGAGTGCTAAGGAAATGGATTTCACAAGCCTTTTTTCATTTAAAAAAAATTAAAGTATATCATATATACAGAAAAGTTTACATTTCCTAAGTGTGTAGACAAACCAAGTTTTGTAATCTTTAGTGTGGTTTCATGAGGCAAGACTAGCTAATGCTGAAGGTATATGCTCCTCATCTCCACCACATGAAGCTGCCCTGGATGAGCGAACCTAAAAGCCTACCTTATTGGCTACATAATTTTGAGATTCTCTACTTGGGGGCTTTGCTTTTGTTAAAAGATCTCACTTTTGGCCTTTTTTAAAAAAACGAAAAACAAGTTTTAGCTCTTGGGTAAATATTCCTAGTGTTAGCAGCAAATATACATATAGATTCTATATTTAATGCTACCTCAGGTTGAATTATGCCTCATTTAATCACAATCATAATGATGGGAATTTCCACAACTAAGCAAATACATGAATATTAGAGGAATACTATAGTTAAACATATATTACTCTCTATATGACCCAACTTGTGTACCAAGTACAGTTCACAGATTGAATAAATTCTAGTTTTAACTTTATTTAATGCATATTGCTTTGACTCAAAAAATTTTAAAAATATGCCTATCATTCCTTCAGGCCATTATTTCTATTTTATTATACTTTGTTCAAGGGTCTTCAGTAATTCCCTGTTGCCTACAAAAACAAATGCATCCTCCTGAATCTGACTTTCAGATCACTGTCTGTAATTTCATTGCACAAGTTTGTCTCCTACTATTCCCTCTGTTCCTCCTTCCCTACTTCAACAACAGAAACTAACTTATATTAAATGGGAACATGCTGGCAAACCTTAATGAAAGGTTCCTTATTTTTCCTTATTTTTCTTTTTTCTTTCAAGTGTGTATATTAAGACCTATTAGGCTGACCTACCTTATGCTCCCCTTCTGTCCTTTTCTATCACTGTATAATTTTTCTTTACATTTCTGCCATCCTTAGAATGACTTTTTGTTTCTGGTTAGTTCCAATAGTACGTCATGGCTTAGTTCAAGTCCTTCTTTCTTCATGAAGTGCTTCAAGATTAATTTAGCTAGCTTGAAGTGTTTTCTTCCTTTTCAGAAATTTAGCACACTTTTCCTATCATGCTATAGACAGTAATACGTAACAACTTTTTTACATCAATTGTGGTTTTATTTTTATATTTAATTGTATAATTTAGTTTTCCATGTGTTATATCTTGTTTCCCTTCTTAGACTATTCATAACTTGGGAGCACGAAACTTTGTATATACCTACTTATACAAATCTATATATACAGATATATGACTATTTTATTGATTATTAATATAATTTGGATATATTTTTTTTGAAACAGCTTTACAATGAGTTACATATTTGTTTTGAAACCACAAAATCAAGTGAAGCTATGCTCCGGCAAAGTGTTGTTAGTCTTCAGGATCAGCTGTTTCAAAAGGAACAAGAGAATGCTAAGTTAAAAGAAAAACTTCAGGAATCCCAAAGAATGCCTGGTCTTTTACCTCAAGAAAGTGATTCAGACCACTCAGAACAGGTGAGAAGCATTTTCTAAAAATCTGGCCTAGTTTAATAACAAATCATCTTCTAAAATTGACTAAAGTGCTAAAAAATGTATGTATTGGAATACACATTTATGATAGATAGTTTCGTGCTATGGCATCTTTTTATACTTTTGTGGAAGTGAATGTTATGTACAAACAAATTCATACATAAATGCATGTAGAAATAGAATATATCCAATACAATTTCTTGTGAATAATCATTTGGCTGATATGCATTATTGAAGAGCAGATTATTAGATTGAGCCTCTGTGGAGACTTCCTAATGGAATTAGGTAATGGAATGGAAAGAGTATTGAATAGAGTCTCATGAAATACTTGGCCACAGTCCCTGGTATATGGTACTTAACTGCCAGTTCAGATTCTACCACTACCTTGATGCGTGTTTTTTTAGTGGTCATTTGACCTTTCTACTTATTTCTTGACTGTATTAAATGAATGAGTATAAATGTATAGATAAATGCCCAAGTTCTGTATTCAAATAAACCTATGATCAAATTACAGCTCTGCTGGTAAGCTTTGGTAGCTTGAACATATTTCTTAACTCTTCTGCCAAAGTTCCCTCAGCTATAAAAAAAATGACATTAATGATATCTGTGTCATAGAGTTTTTGAGGATAACAAGATAATACTTGTCGAGTGCAGAGATTGACATATAGAAAATTTTCCATAGGTACCTCTTTTAGATAATTTCCAGTCATTTTCAACTATAAATTTCTTTTTTATTTAATAGCCTATTTCTATAAATTTGTTTATTTAAGTGTTTTTAAGGTCCTCTTAGAATTTCTTTAAATTTTAGAATTTAATATTTTAGTGCAGAAATGGATTAACTGAAGCAAGTACTTGGATGCCCAAATATTTATTTAATGATTCTTCAGCAGCAGTTTCTAAAACCAGAATGTTGCCTTGCTAACAACTCCACCTGAAACAGCAGTTTTAAGCTTGTGTTTACTGTATTTATTGTTTTGCCTTTTTTACGACAAGCGCAGGAATTGGATTAATCGTACAGTTTGGGTCATAACATAGTATTATGTCACATGCATAGTCCTATTTTAATTATTCATATTTGGTTGGTTGTTATAACCCTTGGTCTGTTCCAACCCAAGAACTAGAACATGATTTACATCTACTAGTATACTCCTCTCCTATCCAATACCCTGATTCTCTTATCCAAGGTAACTCCAAAAATGTTTTATCATTTTGATTAAATTTTTAAGTTTTATTACTTACAAATTTATGAGGAAATACCATATTATTGGGTTTTTGTCATTTAAAAAAGGTATAATATGTGTTACACTTAGGTTTTGGTATTTTTGACTCATATTTATGTCATGAAGATTTTATGTCACAAGATTCATTTATGTTGTTTAGTATAGTCTTTTATTTCTTTTCACTGCTTTAGCATATTCTATTATGCATAAATTTGTCCATTCTTCTGTGGATGAACTTTGGATTAATTATAATTCTTGTTTGTTATTACAAGTATTACTACAGTAACATTTTTGTACATGATCTTGGTACACCTGTGCATGCATTTTTGCAAAGTATATATGTAGGAAGAGAAATCCTGAATTATAGGATATGAAACTGTTCCTTTTACCAAATATGGATAAATTGTTTTTCAAAATGGTTTTGCCAGTTATAATCCAAACGACACTGTTTAAGAGATCTCATTTCTATGTTCCCTGACACTTGATGTTGTCACACTTCTTAATTTCTTGCCAATTGATGAGTTTAAAATAAAATCTTATTTTGGTCTTTATATGCACATCAGTGGTGAAGTAGCTCTTCAAATGATTATTAGTCAAATATGTGTTCTCGGCATAACATCTATTCATGTATTTAATACACTTTTTTGGGATTGTGATTTTCTTTATCGATCTATAAAAGTTCTTTATATGATCTCAGAACTAATCCCTAGTAAGTTAAATGTATGACAAATATTTTATCTCAGTGTGTACCTTGTCTTTTCATGTTCTTAACGGGTTCATTTGATGAGCAAAAATTCTTAATTTTATTTTAGACAAATTAATCTTTTCTTGGAATCTCATTTAAGCAATCCTTCCCTACACCAAAACAAAGAGTCAAAGTTTTGCTCTTGTTTTTTATATTCATAAATCATTTGAACTTATAAGGATCCATTTGTATGTTTTGTTTTTTTGATCGTTTCCAAATAGTAGCCAGTATATGCAACTCCTCTCTTTTTCTTCAGTTTGGTGCTGTTACATATGCTAGTTTAGTTTATGTGTGGATTTCTTTCTGAGCTCTGTATTCTGTATATTCCTGTATAATGTTACATTGTCTTAATTAATATAGCTTTCTAAGAAGGCCTTATATTTGGTTGGTCTAGTCTTGCCTCACTGTTCTTTAAGGAGGCATCTTGGCTATTTTGGCACTCAGCTTTTAAGTATAACATTTAGGATAATTTTTAAAGTATCATGAAAAACACTTGAAATTTTTTGTAAATACTTTTATTGAACAGCAACATACACATAGTAAAGTGTGTAACTACTTAAGTGTATGACCCAATGAAGTTTTACAAAATGAACACACCCAAATAAATACTACCAAGATTAAGATATAGAATATTACCAGTATTCAGGAAACCTCCCTTATGCCCCTAATCAGTCCCTTTCCACCAAAGGTAACTACCTTTCTGACTTCTATATGCATGGATTAGTTTTGCTTGTTTTTGAACCCTAGGATGTTTCACCATTAAGTATGTATTTACTTTGGGTTTTTTAGAATATATCCTTTATCATAATAAAGGAAATGTATCAGGTTAAGGAGATTTCCAACTATTCATAATTTGATGAAAACTTTTTATCATGAGCAGGTATTTAGTGAATACAGTGATTTTTATTCCTCTATTAGGTGATCATAAGCATTTTCTAAGTTATTCTATTAATGCAGTAAATTATGTATAGATTTTCAGCTGTTAAAACAATTTTGCATTCCTGAAATAAACCCAACTTCATTGTAAGATTTTATTATTTTCATATATTGCTGAATTCAGTTTGCTAATATTTTGCTTAGATATTTTCATCTATATTTATGAGAGATGGGTCTTTTTGATCGTTTGTCAGATTTTGGTATCAAGGTAATGATGTTACAAATGAATTGTAACATATTCTCTCTTTCTCACTTCACTGGAGGAGTTGGTGTTAAGACTGATGTTACTTCTTGTTTAATAATGGAAGGCTGAGTGCTTTATCCCTAAGATCAGAACCAAGTAAAGGATGACCTTTCTCACTAGTTCTATTCAACATTGCCCTAGAGATCTTAGCAGGGCAATATGACAAGAAATGTAAATAAAATCATCCTGATTACACATTTAAAAGTACAGCTCTCTTTATTCACAGGCAGTATGAGCCTTTCTGTAGAGAACCCTTCCAATCTATAAAAAGGTCCTAGAAATAATAAATGAAATTAGGAGAACACAATGTCAGTTTGCAAAATTCATTATGTTCCTGTATGCTATCAGTGAAAAATCAGAAATTGGAATTAAACAATAGTTCCATTTATAATGGCATCAAAGTTTATGTAATAACTAAGGATAAACTCAGCAAAAGATATGCCAGACCCGTATACTGCATAGTATAAAGCATACCTGAGGGAACTTAAAGAAAACATACAGAAAGGGAAAACTATGCCAAATTCGTAGATCAGAAGTCTCAATATTGCTTAGGTGTCACATATTTATCTATTATGCAATTCCAATCAAAACCCCAGCATGCTTTTATGGTTTTAGAAATTGACAAGCTAGTTAAAATATATGGAAATGCGAAGGACCTAGAATAAGAACTCAAGAACATAGTTGGGGAGCTTCCACTATTTGATATTGAGATTTATTATAATGCTTAAAAAGTCAGGATACATTGAAATTGGAATAAAGATTGACAAAATGATCAGTGGAACAGAGAGTCCAGAAATATTCATATTTGTAGCTTTATAGTAACTCTCCAAGTGTCACTTTATTCTTTTTCAGAAGTGCTTTGCATATTCTTGTTCCTTTGCTTTTTAGTATAAATGTTGACGTCAGGTTTTTTATTTCTAAAAATAAGCATTCAGTTAGAAATGTTTCTAAATCTCCTTTGTGATTTTCTGCTAGAACAATTGGCTATTTAAAAGTGCATTGTTTATTTTTGAAATATTTGGGTTTTCCCTCTATGTATCCTGTAATTTTTTTTCTTATTTATCTCCATTATGCTCAGAGATTTTGCTGTGTAAGATTACTATGTCTTGAAATTTATTGAGATGTCGTATACCAGCATATGGTCTTGGTGAATGTATCCTGGAAACTTGAAAATAGTTTGTATTTTTTAGCTAATGGTTGGAGTGTTCCTTAAATATCAACATTAGTTATGCCAACGTGGTTGGTGTGTTGTTCAGATCTTCTGCATCTTTAATGTTTTTTAAATTTAGTTGTTTGTTTTTTTTTTGGCATTGCTAATTGAGAGCAGTCAAGATCTCTAAGTATAGATTTTTCTATTTCTTCCTTTAATTCTATTTTAATTTTTGTCTGCTAAGCCTCAGGTCTGATCCTCCTCATGGATGGTTTTTAATGCTTTAAAATTTGCCTGGTTTATCACTTCCTATTTCTTTGTATGCTTTGTTCTTTCTTAGGAAGCAGTTTTCTTGTGATCCAGGAAACTGCACCCTGTTTTCAACAGCATCAGTCCCTCGTCCCAGGCAGCCACAGCTTGATTAGTTTCCCACAGCATTCTGTAGGAGAGCTCTGTGAGCTGACTTCTACATGTAGAGTCCTAAGTGTGTGAGCCTGTGATGAGTATACTAGTTTAGTACCGCATTGAAATTGAGCTGATGTGTAGGAGTTGACTAGACAAAAGATTGTAAGCCAAATGATATCAAATATAGAGGCCCAGGAGGTGAGAGAGTGTATGGTAACTAGGAAGAACAGAATAGATCACACTCAACTAGTGCTGTAGAGAATGTGGATATGTTGTGAGACAAGAGAAATAAAGAGGACACAGACCATGAAGGGCTTTTTATTTTTTTTAAGAAATTTAAATTCTGTCTTAAATGAAATGGGAATCTTTTGAAGAGTTTTTAACAGAAGTTATGGGTTACACACAATCATACATAAAATACAGGATTCCCATATTCCACACCTGGATTGGTATGAAACATTTGTTACAATTGGTGAAAGAACATTTTGTATGATTGTACGATTAACTGTATCCTGTGGCTCAATGTTGGCTTCACTGTGTTATGCAGTTCCATGGCTTTTTAAAAACTTTTTATTCTAGTACCATATATGCAACTTAAAATTATCCCTTTTAACCACATTCAAATGTATAATTCATTGTTGTTAATTATGTTTACAATATTCTGCAACTATCATCACCATCCATTATCAAAACTTTTCCAAAGTCTCAAGCAGAAAATGTACATTTTCAGCCTTAACTTCCTATTCCCTATTCCCACTCCGTCCCCTGGTAAGTGCTATTCTAGATTATGACTCCATAAATTTGATTATTCTGATTATTTAATGTCAGTGAGATTATATACTATTTATCCTTTTGTGTCTAGCTTATTTTTCACGATATGTTGCTTCATGGTTCATCTAAATTGTAGCATGTATCAAAACTTCATTCCTTTTTATGACTGACTGATATTCTATTACATCTAAATACCACATTTTGTTTATACATTCATTGGCTGATGGCCATTTGGGTTGCTTCAATCTTATGGCAGTTGTGAAAAATACTGCTATAAACATTGGTGTGCAAATATCTGTTTGAGCCCCTGCTTTAAATTCTTTGGGGTACATGGCTAGAAGTGGGATTGCCAGATTATAGAGTAATTCTTCTCTTTTTTTTTTCAAATTTTTGATTTCAGGAATTTATTTTATCTAATTTTACTATGGGAAACAAAATGTGGTATATACTTATGATGGAATATTATGCAGCATTTAGGCATATGGTAATTCATTACTTGAACATCTTAGGAACTACCAAACTCTTCCAAAATGGCTACATCATTTTACATTCCCACCAGCAATGAATGAGTTTTCCTGTTTCTCCACATCCTCTCCATTATTTGTAATTTTCCATTTTTCTAAATAGTAGCCATTTAGAGAGTATGAAATGGTATCTCATTGCAGTTTTCATTTGCATTTCCCAAATGGCTAGTGATGTTGAGCGTCTTTTCATGTGCTTTTTGGCTATTTGTCTATCTTCTTTGGGGAAATGTCTATTCAAGTGTTTTACCCGTTTTTAATTGGGATCTTTGATTTTTTTGTTGTTGAGCTAAAGGATTTCTTTATATATTTTGGATATTGAATCCTCATTGTTTATGGAGTTTCCAAATATTTTCTAGTATTGTGTAGGTTGTCATTTTACTTTCATGATATAGTCCTTCATGAAAAAGTTCTTAATTTTTTAAAATGAATTTTAGTAATATATTCTTCTTCATGAAATTTTATTGCCATATATTGTATATTCACATACCATATAATCCAAATTGTACAGTGGTTCATAGTATCATCATATAGCTGTTTATTTGTCATCACAATTATGGAATAATTTTCATTACTCCAAAAAAATAAAAATAAGAATAAAAATAAAAATGAAAAAGAATACTCAAAGCATCCTATACCCCCCTGTCCACCTACTATTTTTTTTTTTTTGTATTTTTTTCTTACTGTCCATACACTGGATAAAGGAAGTGTCATTCACATGGTTCCACAATCACATGGTCACACCTCGCAAGCTCTGTGGTTAGTCAGTCATTTTCAAGAATCAAGGCTATTGGATTAACAGTTCACCAGTTTCTGGTATTTCCCTCTAGCTACTCCAATACAGCAAAAATTGAAGGGCTATCTATATACTGCAAAAGAATAACCTCCAGAATGACCTCTTGGCTCTATTTGAAACTTCTCGGCCACTGAAACTTTATTTTGTTTCACATCTCTTTCCCCTTTTGGTCAAGAAGACTTTCTCACTCCCACAATGCCAAGCCCAGGCTCCTCTCTTGGAGTTATATTCCAAGTTTCTGGGGAGATTTATAGTCCTGGGAGTCAGGTCCCACATCGGGGAGAGGGCAGTAGGCTCACCTACAGAGTTGGCTTAGAGAGAGAGGCCACATCTAAACAAAAAAGAGATTCTCTGTGGGACTCAGGCATAATCATAAGTAGGCTTAACAGCTCTTTTTCAGGAATAAATTTCATAAGGACAAGCTCTAAGATCGAGAGCATGGCCCATCAAATTGGCACTTTCCAATAATTATGAGAATATCAAGTCATGTTTGTACCTTTTTCGCTAGTCCCTCAAGGGGACTTTGCAAATACTTTTTAATTGTTTCAGATTACTCTGGAATGTATCAGGCCATCCTACCTCCTATACAAACCAACAAGATCCCACTCCCTATTCAGCATTCCATGTTATTATAGTGTTTGAATAAGCTGACTATACAAGTTAGATGAGATAGTGTGATACTGAAAATATAAATTTTGTGCCAAATAAACATCTCTTCCTTTGTTCTCACACAGAAGTTGGAGTTTTAAAATACTGTCAGTATCATCTTTTACCCTTTAGTCTGCTTCACTTTAGTCCTACCTGGATCAGCTTCGTCTACGTCTCTAAATGAAGTCTGATAAAAAAAGTTCTTAACTGAGATGAGGGCCCATTTATCTATTCTTTAGCCTTTTCTTCCTTGTGCTTTAGGTGTAAGTCTAAGAAACCATTACCTAAGTTCCTGAAGATGTTTCTCTACATTTTCTTCAAGGAGTTTGATATTTCTGTCTCATGTATTTAGTCTCTGATCCATTGCTTGATATTTTATATGGCATGAGGTAGGAGTCCCCCTTCATTCTTTTAAAAATGGAGATCCAGTTTTCCCAGCACCATTTGTTGAAGAAACTATTCTTTCCTAATTGAGTGGTCCTTGCCCTCTTGTCAGTCAGTTGGCTGTAAATATAAGGGTTGATTTCTGAGCTCTCAGTTTCCACTGGTCTTTATGACTGTCTTGGTGCCGGTACCATGCTGTTTAGATTACTGTGGCTTTGTAATGAGTTTTAAGGTCATGAAATATGTATCTTCCACTTTCATTCTTCTTTTGCAAGATGACTTTGGGTATTCATGTCCCCTATTCTTCCATATAAATTTGAGGATTGGATTTTTCATTTCTTCAGAGAAGGTTGTTAGAATTTTGGTTGGGATTGCATTGAATCTATAAGTCACTGGGTAGAATTGACATTTTCACATATTTATTATTCTAATCTATGACCACAGAATATCCTTCCATTTATTAAAGTCTTTTGAAATTTTATTTTAGCTGTGCTTTGTATTTCTTTGTGAACAATTCCTTCACATCCTTGGCTAGATTTATTATAGATTTTTAATTCTTTTAGTAACCTTTGTAAATGGAGTTTTTTCTTAACTTCTTTTGATTTTTCATTGTTAGTGTATAGAAATACAGCTGATTTGGGGGTGTTGCTCTTGTGACCCACCACTTTGGTGAACTCATTTATTAGCTCTACAAAGCTTTGTGGATTTTTCTGGGTATTTTGTGTATGAGATCATGTGATCTACAAGTAGGGCAAGTTTATTTCCTCCTTTCCAATATGAATGCCTTTTATTTCTTTCTCCTGTATACTTAGTCTGCCTAGAACTTGCAGTACAATGTTGAATAACAGTGGGCATCCTTGATTTGTTCCTGATCTTACGGGGAAAGTTTTCAGTGTTTCACTGTTAAGGATGTTACATGTGGGTTTTTCATATGTGTCCTTTATGATGTTGAGGAAATTTCCTTCTTTTCCTACCTAGTTTTTAATCAAAAAGGAGTGCTGCAGAAAGGTAGATACTGTATGTTCCATTTTTATAACCACAGTAAAGGTAAAATCAGAGGCTTAAAATACAGAATATAGGGAACCTAGAGGTACATGGAAGCTAGAGATGGGTGAACGAGTAGCTAATGAGGTTGAATTCAAATGTAAAGAAATAGATAGACGTGAAGGTGGTTCACTATTAGGTCTATAAATAATATTACCATGTTGAAGGTGAAAATGATTGAAAGAGGTTGTATAGACCCATGTGTCCCACTGATTAAAAGTAGAAATATAAATAAGTTCTTGCATGAACAACTTCAAAGGTACAGAGTATAGAAGTTCAGGGTATAGGGTGAAAGCTGTTATTGCATGCTATGGGCTACTTTTAACAGAAAAACATCAGTAGTACCAGAGCAACACCAGGAGTTAATAATGAGGGGAGGGACAAGAGTTAAGGGGAGATTAAGGGTTTCTATTTGGGAGGGTATGTTTGTTGGTTACCTTTCTCTTAGGAACAATAAAATTATCTAAATTTGAGAGTGTTGATAGATTGTTGACTTTGGGCATTATGCATGATGCCTAATGAATGAGGATGGCTAAAGGATGCAATGACTGAGAGAGATTGGCAAACGATGGTGTATACATATGATCAGATATTGTGCTCCTACAAAAATTAATGAAGTTGTGAACCATGCAACATTGTGAATGAACCTGTGGGACACTTGGTGAGGCGAAATAAGCCAGGAGCAAAAGATCAATTTATTGTATAGTCTCATTTAGAAAATGCTTAAAAGAAAACAGGGGCCTAGATTGTAAGCTTTTTATAGCAGTAACATTTAGTCCAAGAGTGGTAATTATTATTTCTGGATTTTGAGAGGCTGTTTTATATATGTATAACTTGGTATTTAGAGATAAGAATGAAGCTAATCAGGTAGGAATTAATGTAATTCAGAATACAGGAATAAAGAAGACATTGTCTATATTTTAGAACCTCATCTACAAATTTGAGACCAAAGGAAGAAAGGTTTATTTTGTCCAAAGCCTTAATTGTCTGTAGCACATAATCTAGCTTACTCTGTCTGAATAGATCATTTAAACAATCTGAACACAGGGATCCCAGAATAAGAATGAGGGTCTTTAATACTGTATAGCTTATGTAATGCCTTGATACATCCCAGAGTATATTAGCAAATAATCAAAATGAATTGGCAAAGTCCTTTGAGGAACGGAAGAAAACATATGAAACTGTTAAGTTTTACTGCTGCAGAAACTCCAGATACGTTAGGGACACCCAAATCAATAATCCAAGCCCTTGATCTTGAAGCTTGCTCTTGTGAAGCTTATGTATGTAGTGGAGAAGCTTAGCCTACCTATAGATGTGCATAAGAGTCACCTCTGCAGGACCTCTTTTGTTGCTCAAATCTGGCCTCTCTCTCTTTCTCTCTCTTTCTCTCTCTAAGCCCAACTCTGCAAGTAAAATAATATACCTCCTCCGCTATGTGGGACATGACATCCAGGTATGAAAGTCTCCATGGTGGCATGGGAGATGACTCCCAGGGATGAGCCTGCCCCCACCACTGTGGGATCAAGAATACCATCCTGAACAAAAGGGGGAAAGAAGTGTAACATATAAGGTATCATTGGCTGAGAGATTTCAAATAGAGTAGAGCGGCTACTTTTACTCAAGCTTCAGTTAGACATTGCTGCATATTATAACTTAGCAAATTCCAACCAAAACTATTCCTGCCAATTCTAAAGAATACCTAGAGCATTACATAAGATTCTACAAAGGTTCCATGCCATAGGGTGACTTTCCAGAAAGTTACAACCTCCAGATGGATCCCTGGACCAGATAAATTCTGAAATGAAGAAGGGCCAGCCCTTTCAGAACATCACCTAGTTCCATCCCCCTATCCCATATTATCGACAGCCCCTTCCAACACAAAAAAATTAGAATGTCCATAGCCCAAATACCCCTAAAGAGTGGGAAAAAGATAAAAGATGATGGTGGAGTTATACAGAAAAAGTCGAATTTAACAAATGTGTATGACTGCTGAGTCATTATATTATTTCTTTAGGTCTCCATTGTCTTGGAGCAGCTAGAAGAAAAAACAAAAAATTGTGAAAACTCTAACCCATATCAGACTCTAAAATCTGTTCTGTAACTGCTTGTTGAAGTCTGCTTGGAAAATTTTTGCTTTTGTGTATATATGTTATATTTCACAATAAAAAAGTGTTTAAAAAAAGAGTTTTGTATACCTCAAATGTCTTTTCTGCATCTATTGAGATAATCATGTGGTTTTTTGTCCTTCATTCTGTTAGTAGTTGTGCATTACTTTAATTCATTTTTTCTTTTAAATTTCTTAGGTTTATTTTATGTGTTTCTTATTGTGAAATATATATCCAAAATAAAGAAAAAAAAGTAATAATTTTCAAAGTACACTTCAACAAGTAAGTACAAAACAGATTCCGGAGTTTGTTGTGGGTTACTGTTCCACTATTTCAGATTTTTCCTTCTAGCTGCTCCAAAACACTGAAGGCTAGAATAAATATAGATATAGTAATTCAGCAGTCATACTCATTTGCTAAGTCCTATTTTCTCTGTTATAACTCCTTTGATCCTTCTCCCAGTCTATAAAAATCTTTAGGCAATGCCTGTTCTGACTTTCATGTTGAGAATGGACATTAAAGGATAGGGGAATGTAATTTAGTTGATAATTTTTGACAAGCTGATCTCTCTGGGTTTCAGAATTTATCTGGCCTAGAACTCTCTGGAAATTGTAGGTTCCAGGAAAGAAAACTTAGTGTAGGAAATTTGTATAGAGTCTCAGTTCATGTCCTAGGTGTTCTGAAGAATTAGCAGATGTGTTAGTTAGATTCAGTTGTCAACTTGGCCAGGTGAGCATACCTAGTCTTGTTGCTGCGACATAAGCCAATGGTACGTGAACCTCATCTGTTGCTAATTACATCTGCAGTCAGCTAGGAGGCGTGTCTGCTACAATGAGTGATGTTTGACTTAATTGGCTGGTGCTTAAATGAGAGATTGCAACGTAGCACTGCTAAGCAGCTCGGCATTCCTCATCTCAGCACTCGCAGCTCAGCCCAGGCCCTTGGAGATGCAGAAAGAAGTCACCCCGGGGAAAGTTGTTGGAACCCAGGGGCCTGGAGAGAAGACCAGCAGAGACCATCCTGTGCCTTCAACGTAGGAAAGAACCTCAGTGGAAAGTTAGCTGCCTTTCCTCTGAAGAACCAACAAAATTAATCCCTTTTTATTAAAAGCCAATCCATCTCTGGTGTGTTGCATTCCAGCAGCTAGCAAACTAGAACAGCAGGCGTGATATTGGTTGAGGTTTAGCAAACCATGGCAATTAGCATTATCTAACTGAAGCTTGCAGAAGAGCAAGCCTCCAGAATAGCTTCTTGATTCTTAGCTACTGATGCTTTATTTTATTACAGTTATTTTTTCCCTTTTGGTCAGGAAGGCATTGTTGATCCCGTGGTACCAGGGCCAAACTCATCCCTGGGAGTCGTGTCCCACATTGTCAGTAAGACTTTCATCCCTGAATGTCATGTCCTACATAGGGGGAAGGTTAATGATTTTCCTTGCAGAGTTGGGCTTAGAGACAGAGAGGCCACATCTGAGCAACAAAGGAGGTTTCCTGGAAGCAACTCTTAGGCCTCATAATAGGTAGTCTTAGCTTCACCACTACAGAAATATGTTTCATAAGGGCAAGCCTCAAAATCATGGGCTTGGCTTCTTTTCATTGGAGTCCCCAATGGTTAAGAGGGTAACAGTGTTTCCCAGATCAGAAACTTTAATAAATCCATTTTTTTTTTCCTTTGAGGAAAAGGGATTCTTCTAATCCTTTTAAAATTAGAGACCCATAGTTTGGATTGTATCTGGATATTACCTTTATCTATATAGCATTACAAGGCTTTATTCCCATTCTGGGTTCCGTGAGTTTGAATTATTTAAATAAGCTATCAAGAATGGTATGATTTCTAAATGTTGTGTTAACTTCTTTTTTTTTTTTTTCCGTTAATAAAAAATAAAAAAAAAAAAAAAAAAAAAAAGTAAAGAATGTTACAGAAAATTTAGGTTCCTAGATGCAATAAACCTCTCTGTCTTAGGTCTCATTTAGAAGGTGGAGTTTAGAGTACATACACTATCATCATTCACCCTGTTTTCTGATTAACCTTAGTCCCAGCCAGATCAGCCTGATTTTATCTCTAATTGAAGCCAGATCTCTTTTTCAGTTACTTTAACTGTTACTGTATATAGCCATGCTAAGTTTCAGAGCTGCAGGACTCCATTTCTGGATCTTAGGTTTCACAAAGTTACTCGGAGTTCTAGGGAACTACCAGGTGATGTGCATATACATTAATATCTTAGAAATTAGAAGTACACTTAGAACTTCAGACCAAGTATAACTGCTATAATGGCTTACAATCTTGGCTCCAATATTTTTAAAAAATTTTTTATTATTTAAAAAAAATTACAAGAGAGAAACACAAACATTCTTAATATATGCTTATTCCATTCTACATATATAATCAGTAATTCACAATATCATCGCATAGTTGCATATTCATCATCATGATCATTGCTTAGAACATTTGCATCAATTCAGAAAAAGAAATAAAAAGACAACAGAAAAATAAAACGAAAACAGAAAAAAAAATTTTACATACCATACCCCTTACCCCTCCCTTTCATTGATTGCTAGCATTTCAAACTAAATTTATTTTAACATTTGTTCCCCCCTATTATTTATTTTTATTCCATATGCTCTACTCATCTGTCGACAAGGTAGATAAAAGGAGCATCAGACACAAGGTTTTCACAATCACACAGTCACATTGTGAAAGCTATATCATTATACAATCATCATCGAGAAACATGGCTACTGGAACACAGCTCTACATTTTCAGGCAGTTCCCTCCAGCCTCTCCATTACATCTTGGATAACAAACTGATATCTGCCTAATGCATAAGAATAACTTCCAGGATAACCTCTCGACTCTGTTTGGAATCTCTCAGCCATTGACACTTTGTCTCATTTCACTCTTCCCCCTTTTGGTTGAGAAGGTTTTCTCAATCCCTTGATGCTTGGTCTCAGCTCATTCTGGGATTTCAGTCCCTCGTTGCCAGGAAGATCCATACCCCTGGGAGTCATGTCCCACGTAGACAGGGGGAGGGTGTGAGTTTGCTTGTTGTGTTGGCTGGAGAGAGAGGCCACATCTGAGCAACAGAAGAGGTTCTCTTGGGGGTGACTCTTAGGCCTCATTTTAAGTATGCTTGACCTATCCTTTGTGGGGTTAAGTTTCATATGAACAAACCCCAAGACTGGGGGCTCAGCCTATAGCTTTGGTTGCCCACACTGCTTATGAAAATATCAAGAATTCAACTTGGGGAAGTTGAGTTTTCCCCCTGTTCTCACCATTCCCTGAAGGCGTCTTTGCAAATACTTTTCCACTCACTGATCAAATCACTCTGGGATTCATCAGGGCATCACCTGGACAAACCAACAAAATCTCATGTCCTACCCAAGGTTCCATGTACTTATGTTGTTCAACCAGCTATCTACATAAGTTAAATTAGGAGATGCCCTAATCAAAATATAAATTTTGTACCAAATAAACATTTTTTGCTTTAGTCTCACACATAAGTTGAAATTATAAAATATTAGTTACCATCTATTTTCAGCACCCTGCAGTAATGACATTCTTTTGTTCTACCTCATGCAAAAACATTTTTTAAATTTTTGCATTTAGTCACTATCATTATACACTCTAGGCATTCCTAGATTATACCATCTTGATCTTTATTGTCTATCTTTCTTTGTGATTTTATTTATGCCCCCAGCCCTCCTCCCTCTATCATTCTCACATTCAAGTTCATTCAGTGTTTTAACATAATTATATTACAGTTAGATAGTATTGTGCTGTCCATTACTGAGTTTTTATATTCAGTCCTGTTGCACAATCTGTATCCCTTCAGCTCCAGTTACCCAACATCTTACCCTATTTCTATCTCCTGATGGTCTCTGTTACCAATGAAATATTCCAAGTTTATTCACTAATGTCAGTTCATATCAGTGAGACCATAGAGTATTTGTCCTTTTGTTTTTGGCTAATCACACTCAGCATAATGTCCTTAAGGTCCATCCATGTTGTTACATACTTCATAACTTTATTCTGTCTTACAGATACATAATATTCCATCTTATGTATATGCCACAGTTTGTTTAGCCACCCGTCTGTTGATGGACATTTTGGCTGTTTCCACCTCTTGGTAATTGTAAATAATGCTGCTGTAAACATTGGTGTGCAAATGCCCGTTTGTGTCCTTGCCCTCATGTCCTTTGAGTAGAGATAGCATATAGATGGGTCCTGTTTTTTAATCCATTCTGCCAGACTATGTCTTTTGATTGGAGAGTTTAATCCATTAACATTCAGTGTTATTACTGCACGGGTCGTACTTTCTTCTACTATTTTGCCTTCTGGATTTTATATGTCATATCTAATTTTCCTTCTTTTTACCTTTACTCATAGTCTTCCTTTCTACACTCTTCTCCACAGCTCTCTCTTCTGTCTTTTCGTATCTGTCTCTGGTGCTCCCTTTAGTATTTCTTACAGAGCTGGTCTCCTGGTCACAAATTCTCCCAGTGATTTTTTGTCTGAAAGTGTTTTAATTTCTCCCTCATTTTTGAAGGACAATTTTGCTGGATATAGAATTCTTGGTTGGCAGTTTTTCTCTTTTAATAATTTAAATATATTATCCCACTGTCTTCTTGCCTCCATGGTTTCTGCTCAGAGATCATAGTCTTATTGGGCTTCCCTTGTACATGATGGATTGCTTTTCTCTTGCTACTTTCAAGATTCTCTCTTTCTCTTTGACCTCTGACATTGTGATTAGTAAATATCTTGGAGTACATCTATTTGGATATATTTTCTTTGGGGTACGCTGCACTTCTTGGATCTGTAATTTTAAGTCTTTCATAAGGGTTGGGAAATTTTCAGTGATAATTTCCTCCATTAGTTTTTCCCCTCCTTTTCCCTTCTCTTCTCCTTCTGTGATACCCACAACATGTATATTCGTGCTCTTCATATTGTCTTTTAATTCCCTGCGTCCCTGCTCATATTTTTCCATTTTTTTCCCCTATCTTTTCTTTTTCTTGCCAGATTTCAGATGTGCCATCCTCCAGTTCACTAATCCTATGTTCTGCCTCTCGAAATCTACCATTGTAGGTTTCATTGTTCTTTTCATCTCTTCTGCCTTGCCTTTCATTCCCATAAGCTCTGTGATTTGTTTTGTCAGACTTTCAATTTCTTCTTTTTGTTCATTTCTAGCCTTCTTTATATCCTCCCTCAATTCATTGATTTGGTTTTTGATGAGGTTTTCCATGTCTGTTTGTATATTCTGAATTAATTGTTTCAGCTCCTGTATCTCATTTGAATTGTTGGTTTATTCCTTTGACTGGGCCATATCTTCAATTTTCCCAGTGTGATTTGTTATTTTTTCTAGGCATTTAATTACCTTAATTAGTTTATTCTGGAGATTGCTTTCACTTCTTTTACCTAGGGTTTTCTTGCTGGATGAATGTGTTGTCTATCTGTTCTTTGACATTCAGTTCAGCTTTTCCTAGACCTCTAGCTTAGGTTTTGTTTAACAGAGGAGAATTTTTCAGTTCTTGTTTTCTTGTTTCTTGCCCTGCTTGTATGGTGCCTTACCCCCCCACCCCACCCCACCCTTAGGAAGGTCTACTTAGGTATTATGGACCCCAGCTAGATTTTCCCAGACCAAACTGGCCTCATATCAGGAGGAAAGAGTCACCTGCATTGGTTTTCCCTGAGGGTGAGACCCAGCTGGTTGAAAGACTTTCCTATGAAGTCTCTGGACTCTGTTTTTCTTATCCTGCCTGGTATGTGGTGCTTGTCTACCTGCAGGTCCCACCAGCATAAGTTATGTGGTACCTTTAACTTTGGCAAACTC
Source organism: Tamandua tetradactyla (assembly GCF_023851605.1). Taxonomy (NCBI): domain Eukaryota; kingdom Metazoa; phylum Chordata; class Mammalia; order Pilosa; family Myrmecophagidae; genus Tamandua; species Tamandua tetradactyla. The sequence goes on along the minus strand of NC_135328.1, from coordinate 79,911,729 downwards.
TCTCTGCTGGGGGCATGGTGGAGACAGAGGAGAGGTTGTAGGCTGGTTTTAATGGCTTCCAAGGACCAAGCCCTGTTGTCTGAATTCCTTGAGGGAGGGATTCCACCTGAGTTTGGATTCACCCCTCCCCTGGGGAAGGCACAGGCTCCAGACAGGCCCTCAAATGAGCTTGTTTCTGCCTATGCCTGGGGTAGTTGCAGCCTGAGAAGCCCTGCTGCTGTATCTAAAGGCAGTCAAGCCTTTGTAGAAACATAGTCACAAAAACCTCTGTTTCCTCCTTCTTTTTTTTTTTTCTTTTTTCGTCAGCCCTGTGCCCTTGGCGCTGGGGCAAAAATGAGTGACCTCTGCTTTGACCAGGTTCACCTGAGCTGGGGGCCTATTTTTAGTAGTCAGAATTTGTTAATTAATTCCACAATTGGCATTTGATTGTGCTCAGCCCCTGCTGCTGGTAAAGCCTCTTTCCTTTCCCCTCTGGGAAGCAGCCTGTGGGGGAGTGGCACCAGCCGCTGCGGCTTGGGGAACTCACGGTTCTGGGGGGGCTCGCAGCCAGTCTAGCTGGCCCAGACTGGGGTACACTGTGTGTCTTGTCACTGACATGGCCCCAGGAGCTGTTCTGTTCTGTTTCTGGTTATTTAGTAGTTGTTCTGGAGGACGAACTAAAATGCGCACATTGTTAAGACACCATCTTGGCCCGGAACTTGGCTCCAGTATTTTTGTAAGTACCTTAGTTGATTATATTATGATGAACCACCTTTGCATACCTGGGATAAATCCCACTTTATCATCATGTATTATTCTTTTAATGTGCTGTTATACTTGGTTTGCTGGCATTTTGTTGAGAATTCGTACCTCTATATTTATAGAGGCCATTGGTCTACTAATTTTTTTCTTATAGTATGTTTATCTGGCTTTGGGATGTGGGTGATGTTGGTCTCAGAGAATGAATTTGGGAGGGTTCCCTCATCTTCAGTTTTTGGGGATGAGTTTGAGCAGCATTGTTTTTAAATGTTGGAATGTTTGGTAAATTTCGTCTATGAAGCCATCTGGTCCTGGGCTTTTCTTTGTTGGGAGGTTTTTGATTACTGATTCAATCTCTTTACTTGTTATGGTTGAGATATTTTAATTTCTTTTTCAGTGAGTAGGTAGTTTGTGTGTTTATAGGAATTTCATCAAGGATTTCTAACTTATTGACATGTAGCTGTTCAATATATAATTTTTTTCTTTTCTTTTTTTTTTTTTAACTTTTTCATTGTATAGTATAATATATATACAAAGCAAAGAAATAAAAAATGCCGTAGTTTTCAAAACACTTTTCACCAAGTAGTTACAGAACAGATCCCAGAGTTAGTCATGGGCTACTGTACAGTCTTCTCAGAGTTTTCTTCTAGCTGCTCCAGAATATAGGAGGCTAGGAGGAGTAAATATTTTTTTTTATTGCCACAATTGACTGTTTTTCATTCTTTTTGTGAAAAATAATATATATATATATATATATATATATATATATATATATGTATACACACATACACAATAAGTTTCAAAGCACAGCACCACAAATTAGTTTTAGAACATATTTCAGAGTTTGACATATGTTGCAATTCCACAATTTTAGGTTTCTACCTCTAGCTGCTCTAAGATACTGGAAACGAAAAGAGATATCAATTTAATGTTTCAGCAGTCATATTCATCATAGAAGAAGAATCCTATCTTCTCTGTATAACCACCATCACGTTTGATCTTTCCATCCTCTCTTAGGGATGTTTGGATTGTGGCCATTATAACTTTTTCATGTTGGAAGTGTCTGTAACTAATACGGGGTAGGGAGATGGAACTATCTGATGTTCTGGAGAGGCTGGGTGCTGTAGGTTTCAAGACTTATCTGGTCCAGGAACCCATCTCGAGGATATAGATTTCTAGGGAGTTACTCTAGTGCATGGAACCCTTGTGGAATCTTATATATTGCTCTAGTTGTTCTTTAGGATTGGCCGGAATGGTCCTGGTTGGGGTTTGGCATGTTAGGATAGGTAACAATGTATAACAGAAGCTTGGGTAAGAACAACCTGGAGAGAAGCCTCTCCACTCCATTTGTAGTCTCTCTGCCACTGATACTTTATTAAAATTCTTTCCCCCCTTTTGGTCAGGATGGAATTGTTGACCTCATGGTGCAGGGGCCAGATTCATCCCTGGGAGTCATCTCCCACATTACCAGGGAAAATTTCATCCCTGGATGTCATGTCCCACTTAGCAGGGAGGGGAATGATTTCACTTGTAGAGTTGGGCTTAGAGAGAGTGAGGCCACATATGAGTAACAAAAGAGGTCCTCTGGAAGTAATCCTTAGGCGTACCTATATGTTAAGCTTCTCCACTCCCTACACAAACTTCCCAAGAGTAAGCCTCAAGATCAGGAGTTTGGCCTATTGATTTGGGTGCCCCTAAAGTTTGGCACAGTATCAGAGGATTCCCTGATGGTAAAGTTTAATAGTTCCATAATTTTTCTCCTATCCCTCAGAGAATTTGCTAATAGTTTTTTCTTATCTGCTTAGTATATTCTAGGATATATCCAGGCATTACATTAAGCTATACAGGATTAAAGGACCTCTTTCTCATTCTGTGTTTCATATGTTCAAATGAGCTATACAGATATGTTGAGTTAGATTATCTACTACAGAAAATTTCAGTTTCCACACCCAATAACCCTTTCTTCCTTTTGTCTCAAAGAGTATGTGTGGTCCTAAAATATAGACATTGTCTTCCTTATTCCTGTGTTCTGAATTACTTTAGCCCCAACCTGATTGGCTTCATTCTTATCTCTAAATATCAGGTTTTGTATATATATATAAATATAAAACAGCCTCTCAAAATCCATAAATAATAATTACTACTCTGGACTAAATGTGTCTGGTATAAAAGCTTACAATCTAGTCCCCTGTTTTCTTACAAGCATTTTCTAAAGGAGACCATACCATTGTTATTCTTTTGTTTCTAGCTTATTTTACCTCACCAAATGTCCCACACGTTCATTCATATCATTGCTTGCCTCACAACTTCGTTCTTTTTTTTGTAGCAGCACAACATTCATTTATAAGTATACATCATCATTCACCAAACTATTTCTCAGTCCGTGTGTTCTTCAGCCACCTTTTCCATGGTCATAAAAGTGAAATCATACAGTATCTATTCTGTTGTGTCTGGCTTATTTCACTCAGCATTATGTCTTCTAGGCTCATCCGTTTTGTCTTGTGCTTCAGGACATCATTTCATCTTGCTGCTGCATAATATTCCATGATATGTATATACCACATTTTGTTAATCCACTTGTCTATCGATGGGCATTTGGTTTGTTTCCATCTTTTGGTGATTGGGAATAATGCCGATATGAACTTTGGTGTGCAAATGTCTGTGTCATTGCTTTCAGCTCTTCTGGGTATATACCAAGTAGTGCTTTTGCTGGTCATAGAGCAACTTGATATTTGGTTTCCTAAGGAACTGCCAGTCTTCCCTAGTGGCTGCGCCATTATACATTCCCACCAGCAGTGCCTAAGGATCCCAATTTCTCCACATCTTCTCCAACATTTATAATTTCCTGTTTGTTTAATAGGAGCCATTCTTATAGGTGTGAGATGGTATCTCATTGTAGTCTTGATCTGCATTTCCCTTATAGCCAGTGAAAATGAGTAGCTCTTCACATACTTTTGAGCCATCTGTATTTGCTTATCAGAAAGATTCCACATTGAGTTAATTTTTGTATAGGGTGTAAGATAGAGGTTCTCTTTCATTCTTTTGGCTACTGATATCCAGTTCTTCCATGCCCATTTATTGAAAATACTATGTTAACCCAGTTTAGAGGATTTGGGGGCCTTGCCAAAAATCAGTTGATCATGGATTTGGTGGCCTATTTCTGCAGTCTTGATTTGATTCCATTGGTCAATGCTTCTGTCTTTGTGCCAGTATCATGCTGTTTTGACCACTGTGGCTTTATAATGGGTTTTAGAGTCAGGGAGTATTAACTCACCCACTTCATTCTTATTTTTTAGGATGCTTTTAGCTATTCGGGGTCTCTTTCCCTTCCAGATGAATTTGTTAACTAGCTTTTCCAAGTCTTCAAAGTAGGTTGTTGGAATTTTGATTGGTACTGTGTTGAATCTGCAGATCAATTTGGGTTGAATTGACATCTTAACTATATTTAACCTACCTATCATGGGCAGGGAATGTCTTTCCACCTATTTAGATTTTCTTTGATTTCTTTTAGCAATGTTATATAGTTTTCTGTGTACAAGTCCTTTACATCCTTAGTTAAGTTCATTCCTAAGTACTTGATTCTTTTAGTTGTTATTTCAAGTAGAATTTTTTCCTTAACTGACTCCTCAGTTCATTGCTCGTGTATAGAATCATTACTGATTTTTGCACATTAATTTTATACCCCACTACCTTGCTGAATTTATTAGCCCAAGTAACTTTGCTGTAGATTTCTCAGGATCTTCCAGTATAGTATCATGTCATCTGCAAATAATGAAAGTTTTACTTCTTCCTTTCTAATTTGGATGCCTTTTATTTCTTTGTCCTGCGTGATTGCTCTAGCTAGAACTTCTAGTACAATGTTGAATAATAGTGGTGACAGTGGGGATCCCTCCTTCCTGGTCTTAATGGGGAAACTTTCAGTCTCTCCATTGAGTATGATGCTAGCTATCTGTTTTTCATACATTCCCTTTCAATGTATCATTTTATCTTCCTTTTTATGTCAGGAGAGTCATTAGTAATGTCACCTTTTTGTTTCTGATGTTATCTGTTCATGTCCTCTTTTTTTTCTTTGTCAGTCTAGCTAAATATTTGTCACTTTTTGTTGGTCTGGATATCAAGTCCAGTTGGCTATGGAAATAATTCATATATAGAGCCCACAAGACTTCATGAGGGCTAGATTTGAAGTGTGAGAAAGGAGAATGAAAAATAAATAGAAGACTTCTAGACCTAAGCAACTGGATGGATGGAGTTGCCATTTTCTGAGTAAATAAATATCACAAACAGCTCTCCTACTAGTTATGGGATACTGAAATTAGAGGAGAGATGTTGAAGTACTACTGATGTAAAAGTCAGAATAGAGAGAAATGGATGGCTTAGAATTTCCACGTTAGTAATATTTCAATCAAGTCTGTCCTATAAATATTCAAGATTAATTTCATCTATGCTAACTTCTTCAGCCATCTATCTGTCCATCTGTCCACCCATCCATTCATCCATGTTTTTCAATTATATAGTCAACATCTATTAAGTTCCTACTATATTCTAAGTACTAGTGTTAGTAACAAGGGATACAAATATGAATAAGATGGTCTCTGCTCTTGTGACTCTCATAGACAGGATACAGGAAAATAATCATGAAATGTGCTGTAATGAAATATAATCAAAGTAGGAGCTTTGTAGAGACCAGCTTTGCACAGAGTATATGTATGGAGGGAAGGAGGATTGCTGCTACTTTCACAAGTAAGCTTCAAAATTGTATAAGAGTTTCTCATTGGCAGTGCGAAGCATATGCACAGAAGTGAAAAAGTCCATCATGTGTTCTGGATATTGAGAATAGTCTAGGTCACAGCTTCACAAATTTTAATATGCATCCAAAGTGCATGAATTAGAGATGGGGCTGTTTCCAAAAGCAGGTTCGGATTCAGCAGATCTGAAATGTGGCCTGAGATTCTGCATTTCTATCATGCACCCAGGTGATACTGTTGCAGCTAGTCCAGGAATAACATTTTATTAATAAGAGATTGAGTGTCAACTGGAATATACAGTTGAAGGGAAATGGTAGAAAGGTTGTGTTATTTTTTTCATTTTTCCTATTCCTGATTTATTTTTTCAAATGCTAGTAGTAGGACTTTTTGTGTGAGTTTGTGGGGTGTATTTATGTGCTATAAATACATTACTATAAATAGAGTAATGTATTTATAGCACAGTATTTATGTGCTATACTCTATTTATAGTAATTTATAGTAATGTATTTATAGCACATAAATACAGGAGTCTGGCTGCATGGTTTGGATCACAGACTCCAACACTTATCTGTGTGACCTTGGGCAAATTACTTAGCTCCTTCATATCTCAGTTTTCTCATTTGTAAGATGGGTATTATAATTGTACCTACCTCATTGGAACATTTTGAAGGTTCTAGAGTAAATGTTAACTTTTAATATTATTATATAGAAAAGAGACTTCTTACCTCATGTTAGTTAAAGTAGTTTTCTTTTTTTCCTGAATTGGTAAGCTTTTTTTCCTGATTCCACTTACAATCAAAGTTATTGTGAGCTAACTGACAGTGTATGTCATATGAAAGGGCAAAACTAATTGGTTCATATGGTATCGAAACCTGTGACCTTTGATTTCTTAGCACCCTGCTCTTAACTAGCTAAATTCTGAATGAATGCTGATTCTTATCTCAGAGTGATTATTTATCTTTTTCGTATAGAAGTACCCTGTTTATTGTCTTAGAGAAATGCTTTGCAGTAAAGTACAAGAAACAAACCTAAGCCTTAAATTTACTTTTAATGCTACCTGTGTGTGTCTTCCTGATCCCATCTTAATTCTTTCTCTGAAGATATTTAACCGCTTGGATTTTGTATTTATCATTTCCTGCCTATTAGAATTATGTTTTAAAAATGTTGTTTATTATTTGAACTTGAAAAATATCCTCTTATAAATATTTATATCATACTCTGTCTGCAAGTAGGTTTTTTCTGTGAATTTTGTTTGTAAGATAATTGTTGTTGAGTGTTGGTATAATTATTTTATGCTACTTCACTATAATCTATTATATGAATAAATTGCAATTTATTTACCTGTTCTTTTGTCAGTGAATAGTTGTAATTTTTTTAGGTATAGGAATTTTTACACAGCATCATGAAAGCTCTTGTACATATCTCCTGACACACATGTGCAAGATTTTCTCGAAGGGTTTATTGCTTAGAGTGAAATTGGTCATATATACAAATATTCAGGCTTAAACAAGAAAATGCCAAATTGTTTTCTAAAGTGCTATACCAAATTATAGACTTTCTGGCTGCATTCTTAGAAGGGATAAAATGATAACTCTTTGAATTCTAATGAACTTGAACATTTTATGTTACATGTTTGAAGTAACTATTTTTATCTTGTGCCCATTTTTCTATTAAGATGTTTGCCTTTTGTTGAAGTTCTTTATTCAGTATATTAATCTTTTCTTGTTTATTGTATTATTTAACATAATGGCCTAATTCTCAATAGTTTAAAATAATGTATTTTTTATTTATGCAACATTCAATGTGGATATTAGTTGGGCTTCAAATTTCTAAGCCCTAATTTAGAGACTTAGGCTCCTTTCTTCTTCTGGAACCAGTGTCTTGAAATGTGACTCCCAAAATTGTGGTAGGTATCATCTCTACTTCAACCAGCTAGAAGGGTTGAAAAAATCTAGAGAATCACATTTGGAAGGATTTTATGAATCAGTGGGTCACATCACTTTTGCCTATGTTCCATTGGCCAGAGCATGGTTATTTGGCCACATGTTGAGTAGTTGCAAAGAAAGGGAAATTTATGCAGAAAAGGAAGAGGAAATTAGTTCAGATATCAGCCAGAAGTCTCAGATATCAGTTATTGTTACAGATGTCTTCTTATATGTGGCTTTTCAGTCTATAGTGTCTTTTGAAAAAAGAAGTTACTAACGTCAGTGTAGTTGAATCACTTAAAATTTTCCCTTGAAATGATGTTTATTATATTTGTTTTAGAAATCTTACCTTATGCTGAAATCATGAAGGTATTTTCTATATTTTACTCTTAAGTGTCATAGTTTTGATTTCCACATATAAGTCATTAAACAATGTGGTGTTGATTTTTGTGTTTTGTGTAAAGGGAATTTAATTTTTTCTCATCTGGATATCTGTTTGTCTCAGCACTATTTATTGTGCTAATAACCACTCTTTCCCTCATTGATCTAGAGTTCCACTTCTGATATTTATTACTGCATGCATTTATGGGCCCATATTTATATAGATTCATTTTGGGGCTCTGTATTTAGTCACGCTGGGTGTTTTTTTCTGAATCTCAAACAGTAGCACTTTATTCATTACTGTAGATTTATAATAATTTTCATAACTGATATGGCAAGTCTCTCCTTACCTTATTCTTCTTCAATAGTGTTTTGAATTTTGTTGAACCTTTACTCTTCAATATAATGTTGTAACTAGCTAACAAGCTCCATGGAAAACCCTATGGGGATTAATTTGAGGAAAATTGACATCTTTATTATTTTAAGTTTTCCTATCCACAAACACGCCATGTCTTCCTTAATTAGGTTTTCATTAAAGTATTGTAGTTTTATTCATAGATGTCTTATATAAAATATTTTTAAAATTCTGAGAAGTTTACATGCTATTTTAGCAACTTGCATTTTTTTCATAGTTTCTGTTTATTGTGTGTAGAAATGCTTGATTTTTAATAATGTTTATCTTATATCCAGCCACCCAGCTAATCCCTCACTAATTCTATTTATTTTGTAGATTCCTTTAAGTTTTCTGCATAGAGAGTCATATATCTGTAAATGAAGAAAGTTTTGTTTCTCCCTTAAAAATTCTAATACCTTATAACACTCTCTACACATTTTACCATAGAAGGAGTTCAGTAAAAATAGCGAGAGTGGGGCTCATTATCTTTTACCTAATTCTAAAGAGCATTCTAATATTTAACCATTGAAAATTAATTATCCATGAGTTTATTATAGATATTCCTTTTTTTAGGTTAAGGAACTTGGTAAAGCAATATATGGATGGGTGATTAATTTTATTAGTTATATCTTTTCATTCCTGGGAAAATTGTAAACTTTTTATTGATCAGTCCATTCATTTTTCTGATATTATGTTTGTTTTAAGCTCTATTTATGAGTGTTATTTACCTTTTTGTATTGTCTTTATCTGATTTTGGTAATAATAATCTCATAAAAGAGTTATTGAGCTAAAGAGAGAATTAGTAAATTGGACTATATATCTGACAAGATTATTCAGAATGTAGTACAGAGAAACAGAATGAAAGAAACTATGAAAGAGTTGAATGGACATGGAGGAGAGAATGAGAAGTTCAAACCATGTCTAATCATATAGGCAACATTAGTGAATAGAGGGATGGCAGTAAACTCTTCATCTATGTAATTGGTTATTTTTTCAAATCTGTTCTGTTTGACTTTCAGTCGGCAAGTGTCTTACTTTTTAGCTTTTAATACTGTGGTTGATAGATTTAAATAATTTATAACTAGGGTAAGGTTATGATAATTCCATAAGGATAAAACTGGGAGTTAGGGCTCTTACAGTGACTGGCATAAATAGGGATAAAGGGTATAATGAGGTTAGTTCCAGCAAATTCAAGGCAGGTAGTTGTGACAGGGCAGTGTATTTGGGGGTAGAGAGAGATATGCTTGGGGTTCGTTCTTGACTTTTATAGGTTGAAATGGGGAGATCTATGGAAACTAGGTCTTAGCCCCAGTACTTGGCCCTTCTTCAGCCCTAGATGACAGTGGAAAAAGATCTAATAGAGACATGGCCTTAGACCCAGATTGTGCTCTCACTTTTGAACTCTGTGTATGTATAAAGGGTATACAGAATAAATGGAAGATATGTATTTCATAATATTGAGATAATATAGTATATAAATTTCGTATCCTACTTATCTTGTTACCTTTTCATTATAATATGATTGAATGTTTGATAATGATTTTTGACTCCATAATATTCTAACGTAGGAATTTAACATTTTTTACCTAAGCATTCATCTCCCCTGGGACGATAAGCTTATTTCACTTTAGATTTTTTCAATTTCTTCTCATTCCAATGCTGTGATGAACACTTTACATATATATAGACTCATCTCTATTTCCTTAGGATGAAATCCTAAAAGTGAAACTCCTTTGTCCAAAATTATGAACTTAAGGATTTTCGGTATACTATGCCAAACCACATTCCAGAAAGATTGTGCCAAGTTTTTTTTTTCCCTCAGAAATAGTGTATGTAGGTTTTCCTAAGAGTTGCAAGCATTTATTATTATTTGAAAACAGCCTTTTTAATTCATTTTCTTTTTATCCATTTGGAAACTAATGATGTTCCACACTTTTCAGGTATTTTTTCTTTTATAAATAATTTATCAATTTGTACTTTTGTCTTTTGATATATACATGACCTTTTTTTTTTTTTTTTTTTTTTTTTTTTTTTTTTTTTTAAAGGAAAGACAGAGAGAAGGAAGGAAGGATAGAAGGAAGGAAGAGAGGAAGAAAGGGAAACATCTTTTAAACATTTTCTTGTTTTTATTGTATTTTGTTTCTCCGTTTTTTGTTACATGGGCTGGGGCCGGGAATCGAACCGAGGTCCTCCGGCATAGCAGGCAAGCACTTTGCCCGCTGAGCCACCGCGGCCCGCCCTATACATGACCTTTTAAATATATATTAAGGATATTAATTCTCTATAATATTTATCCAGATATTTTCATGATTTATTGTTTGTCTACCTTGTTAATGCTTTCTATACTTCTAAACTAGATCCAGGGTAATTAGTGAGAACTTTTTCTTGAAATCTTTCTTAAGATTGAGCTAGGAGTACCTTTTTTTTTTTTTCATTAGCGGGTATTAAACTTTGTTTTGCTTGTCAGTCTCTCTCTGGATTGTGGGTTTCTTGAGGGCAAGGAGGGTGTCTTATCCTTTTATGGCTACTGCTTTTCCAATAATTGGAATGTTTAAGGTCAGTAAAAGCAAGTTGAATAAAAAAGTTTAAAAAATATAAATCCTGGTTCCATACCGTTTAGCCTACACTACAGTTGCACTAAGTAAGAAATAGAAACACTGAAGAGTCAACTTTTGAAAAAGAATATCTAATTGTGATGTGGGATAGTTGAATGTGGAGAATTAAAATATGCTATTGTCTTTTCTTTAGCAGTGCTAGCTTGATTTCGTACAATTTCCCAACAAAGGAAATGGGGAAAAATGTCAGCAGTAGTTAGCTTTGTTTTCTTGCCAGAGGGGCCGATATTGATAGCAATTATTTGGCACTTACTAAAGTATTTAATTTCTCATCTGGCAGCAAGGAGATCAGTTAGTAATACCTGAACTTGGGCTCTGAATGCTGTTAAGCCTTGTCCCACTGTAGTTGGAAAATACCATGCCAGAATTAATTTGTTTGCTTTTGTGTAGTTTTTATGGTTTTTAATTTATTATTGTTTCAGTTACATTTTTCTCATTTTCAGCATTGAAGAATATCAATCTTAGCATTTCTCTAGAAATCTTAATGTTACGCATTAAATTTTTTTTTTTTTATGAGCAGGCACCGGAAAACGAACCCGGGTCTCCAGCATGGCAGGCGAGAATTCTGCCACTGAGCCACCATCGTACCACCCAAAAGAATTTTTAATATATTAGGAAAATGCAAAGTTTTTTATATAAAATACTTCTAAATTATGCTTATCACCCTCTTATTTTTAGAGAATTAATTTTGTGTTTACA